>NW_025814832.1:31191479-31839479 GCF_022079265.1 Lynx rufus | reverse complement strand
ACGGGGTAAGGGGATCGGTGTGTGGGAGGACTGGAAAGAAGCATGTAAGAGAAAGAGCTGCCGATAGATGACTCTAGAATCCCGGGCAAGGTAGCTTGATGGGTTCAGGAGAAGGGCTTGCTTGCATAAAATAAAATGGAGAGCACAGTCCGCCGTCACACATACAGAACAGCACAAGAATTCGCTTTCTGGGGTGAATGAAGCGTGTGGCGGTGGGGTTTGTGGTGCGGGGAGCGGGAGAGGGCGTGTGTATTATTCTGCTGTGAAAGGGGTGGCAGTGGTTGGGTCAAGGGGTGAAAGGATCTCCTCTCCCGGGCACCTTTCCTGACCTCATGCTGGGGCTGCACTTCTCAGCCTGAAGACCAGTCTCCAGAGAGACCGGGCTGGGCTCTGGAACGGTGAGACCCAGAGCTGCGGGCGCGTGAGGTCAAGAGCGGCACCCTGAGGCATGGAGAGTCTCTTGAGAATTCTCTGGAAGTCTGGCAGCTGGTCCTGCCACAGGGTGATCTAGGGACTTTGTAAGAGCGGCTTGACCCATGCAGGCGGTTACGGTAGATGTGTGAGTGGACTATGCTAAAGAAGTTTACACTTAGTTCTCCGAGACCCCTCCCCACCACAACAGTGAGGCCTGCTCTTGACCTTCTCTACATTTAATTGGCAAACCCATTTTCAATAATTTTCTGGATCCAAAGTAGGGGGATTAATTGGACAGATAGATGCACATAGGTAATGGGTCTTCCACATAAAGACATATCGACTGGTTACTGTTGACTAATGACCAGGAAAACGTGTCTACTGCCATTTTTTTTAATGTTTATTTATTTTTGACAGAGAGAGAGAGAGACAAGAGCGAGAGCAGGAGAGGGGCATAGAGAGAGAAGGAGACGCAGAATTCGAAGCAGGCTCCAGACTCCGAGCTGTCAGCACAGACCCTGACACGGGACTTGAACTCACGGACTGGGAGATCATGACCTGAGCCGAAGTCGGGTGCTTGACCAACTGAGCCAGCCAGGCGCCCCACCATTTTTGTTTCTAAACAAATGGCTGCTTGGTTGACTAATGACTGCTGTCTTAAATGATTGTTAATATACCAACACGTGTGTTGGTTTTTAAGCCAGGGAAAGTATATATCTGACTTATGATTTACCCCTTGATAAGGGAGGCAGACATACACTTTCAAATTTATTTTGATGTCCCTCCTGTGCAACTTAGTGAGCCACCTTAGGTCCAGATGCAGACTAATCCACCAGGCATCCCTTCCCAAGTATCTAGATGTCGGTTAGCATTAGCTGGTTGGGACACAAGAAACACATTCGAGGCGTGTCTTGGGGATGTGCTTTGTGGATTATCCACAAAGACCATGAGTCTGCAGCCAGCCTCCTTGGCTACCCAGAGCCTGTTGCACCTGCCGGTCAGGGTATGTCCGTGGGTGACAAACGCCACCCAACGTGTGTGCTCAGTCAAAGCCTAATAGGAAGTGGTCTGTATGTGAAGTGTAAATAGCCTTGCTCTCCCCGCTGGTTTGCATTATGCCTGCCGCTGAGTCAAGTGAGAGCCGAGGGCACGTTTCCTCCGTCGGGAACATGTTCTTTGGAGGTAATGCCACTTCAGAAAGGAAAACTGTTTAAGCAGCAAACTCCCAAGGGACATGTGGTCTGAAGAATTTCTTGGTGGTGACAACAGAAGAAATTGCGACGGGACCAGCCTGGAGAGAAGAAAGCTATGTTTCCCTTGAACCACGGGCTTCCCTTTGCTGCCTGAGATGCTTCGCAGTTCAGAGGACACTGAATTCGGGATAAACAGTGCCACACCAGCTATCCAGTGAGGAAGGAGGGTGGATGGAGGGAAGGCATGGGGACAGGCGCCATAAAGGTGAAGTAACAGCATCCGAACACTGGGTGGCAGCAGCAGCCCTACACAAATTACATGCCTGCGTCCTGCCTGAGTCCTGGTTGTGGAGAAATTCAATTAAGGATCGTGCCTCCTTGGGAGTCTTTATTTTATACCTTTCTTTTCTCCCGTGGTGGCTGCAGATATGTGGCTTCCAGATGCATTATTAACAGGGCACAAGAAAGAGGTCGTACAAGAGTCAGTTGGTGTCAGAGCATTCGCTGATGAATCTGCAGTAAAATTACGGTTTTCCGCCGAATTAGAGGTCTGCATACTTTGGTCTGCAAAGGGCCAGATGAGTATAGACGCTCAGCTTTCGGCCTTGAGGTTCTGCGGCAACCGCCCGCCTCCATTATTACAAGGAGTTACGGACAATATGTCAACAAATGAGTGTCGGCTGTGTTCGAAGCAAACGCCGTTTCCAGAACCGGGTGTTGGGCCGGACCTGGCCCGGGGGCTACAGTTTGCTGAGACCCCTAGGCTAAATGAAAAGCAGCTAGCTTGGTCCACGTGGGCCCCAGGCACATGCCAGGTAACTCTTGTTGCCAAGTACCTGCAAATGCATCCTCTCGCCCTCCGGGCCCTCCCGGAGCCCTACGTGATTATCTAGGTCTCTCTACGCTCAAACCTGAATTCCCCCTTCTCCCTTCCGCAGGACAACAAAATCCGCCCACAGATGCCGTCTGGTGGGTCTGCATTCAAAGCTCTTCCTCCCTCCCCTCCTTGTGGTCTCCCTTCAGTCCCACATCCCTCGTCCTGCTCTGAGGGCACACAGCTGTGGGTGGTCAACACGGGTCCATCTATGTCCTCGCCTCAAATTATCCCACGGGAGCCAGATCACGGTTCAAACCACCTCTTGGGTTTTATCATTTCCTTTCCCTGCATATCAGAACCCACCCTAGCTGCCAACCTCTCGGTGCATGATGTGCTTTCTTAGCCGTCAGGCTTACCTTCCAGAAAGCACCATGTGAGCTCCATCTCGGTGACTTCACCTCTCCGCCGGCCCTGAAAATGCCTTGGGACCTACCTGGGCCTTTCTTCACAATATTACCTGCCCCCATCGTGCCCACCAATTCAAGTTGACCATCCCCCCCGGTCCTGATGAAGTACCACCGTTCTATGAAGTGCCCCTGACACGAAGGAAGAGCCTGCCCTTCATCCACTGGTTTCTTAGTAACTCGGTTTGTATCCCTTCCTTGGAGCTTACGCTGTGCCCTTCTTACGGTGTTACTGGTTTCACTGCCCACTAACCAATTATTTAGGCCATCTTTTCTGGTATTGATTTTCAATTATGTCACACTGCGGTCACAGAATGTGGTCTGAGTGGTATTGATTTGGGGGGCATTCCGACTTTTCTCTGCGGCACAGCGCTAATCAATTTTGGGAACCATGCGCACGCGGGCTTGACAAGAATGTCGGTTTTTTCATCGCCAGGCTGGGGCTCTACGCACATCCATGATGTATGTCGTGTTAACTTTTTATCTGCCTTCTCAGTGCCCGGGCGGGGAATCCTAACCCTTCACCATGACGACGGTTTTGTCTGACTTCCCTTGAAATTCTGACCATTTTCCTTCCCCAGTGTGAGACTTAGGTTGCCAGGAGCATACAGGTGCCCATCAGCCCGGGGCACTGTTCCTCTTCCTGCAAAGTACTGACCTCCATTCTTTACGTGGCTTTCTGCCCGAGAGTCTGTTTTGTCTGATTCCAAGACTGTAATACCTGCTTTCTTTTTGGCCAGGGTGCACCTTCCACCTTTTTTCACTCCTTTGTTTTCAAGCTTTTCTGTGTCATGTCTTAGGCGTGCCCCTCGTTCATCACCCGGAGCTGGGATTTCAAAAGGCAAAACCTGTCTCTTGTACAAGATGCGTTTAATCATCGAATGACTTTGCTTTTGCAGCCTGCCTTCCGGCATTAGCCTTGTTCTTTCTCCTTCTCCCTCGTGCCTTGCCTGGGGGCTCTTATGCATCACCATCCTCACCCCCTCCCCCTGCCCCCGGGCACTTGAAAAGGAAGAACCCAAATCACGAACTGTATGTGGATTTATGGGGGGGGGGGGATGGCCTGATGGGGAGGGCCTGTTGGAGGGAGAACCCTCCCTCCCAAGATACTCTGGACACAGTGGTGACAACAGCAAAGCCCCACATGCTGTGGCTGAGAGTGGGTGGAGGGCACGGGGTGGTGAGAACCCCCCAGCGGCTCCATTAGCAGGGGGTTTTTTGAGGCTGAAAATACCAAGACTGCCGCCCCAGGTCAATCCCAACTGGAAGGTCCTGTTGAGGGTTTATGTAACTCAGAGAGCGTCTGTTCAAGGGAAGAGAGGGGCTGGGTCGGAAAGATTGTTGCTCTACTTTCTTCAGAAATATTTATAAAGATTAGCGGAAAGTGCAGGTAATAGAATAGAGGGCCGTCCGAGTGGACATCCCGATGTCGCGGGAGACGTGGCTGGACTGAAAGCCTGGCTGGGGGCAGGGCTGTCACTTGCCAGCCACCGACCCCCTGCAACATGCACGGTGCCCGAGCTCTAGGAGGACCCGGCCTGTGGATGCCGACAGGCTCAGCTCCTGGGATCCTGCTGACTCGCAAGTTTCTCCTGGTCTAAGCGAGGCCAAGATCAAAACGGCAAAAGAGCCATACTCCCCGACCCTCTCCCCTCTCCCAGGGTGAGAAAAGCAGCCTGCAGGGCATTAGGAATCACAATTAACCCTTGATGTTGGCGACATTTCTACATTATGAGCTCCCCTCTGCCCTCCCCCCACCCTCCATCAACCAGCTCATTTGGTTTTCACAATAGGTATCACGTGAACGGATGATGCTGGAGGAACCCACCAGTTTGACAGGTGGGAAAAAGAAGTTGAGAACAGGGGAAATTTCGGCTTGGAACATGCCGGCCCACGTGCACGTCTGGGGCCTCAAGGAGCACACATGTCCCTTAACATGTAGCATTAGAATTTAAAGCCCTACAGGGGGGCGCCTGGGTGGCTCAGTCGGTTGAGCATCTGACTCTTGACTTTGTCAACTTGAGTCATGATCTTAGGGTTGTGAGTCTGAGCCCTGCGCCGGGCTCCGTGCTGAATGTGGAGCCTGCTGGGGATTCTCTCTTTCCCTCTCTCTCTGACCTCCCCCAAGATTAAAAAAATAATAATAATAAATAAAGACCAGCAGAGACTACACTTAACACACAGGGGTCCCACATTGGCTGAGGAGCTAAAAGGAGGGGATGGGGCATAAAGAGGCCTCACGTAAGTTCAGCAGCCGAGGGAGGGCGGGAAAGGGGCTCTGTGAGAAATGAGTTCCTGACAAGCAGGGGAATAGAAACCAGGTCGATCACTGAAGGAGGTGGGGCCACTGCCACAGGGGGAAAAAGTAGGTAAGAAGGCAGAGAAATGAGCTAGATGCAGGGGTCAGAAACCAGTGGCCCCCGGGACCATCTCTTGAACATTAATCATATTTTTAAAATAATTGTGCCTTGAGATAGTGCATGTGCTGCCCAGTTGAGGTTCACCTCTGTCCTCACTGTTCCTAACTGTCTCCACCCCAGGATGGTCTCCACTCAATTTCTTGCCCCTTAGTCTTCTGAAGGCACCTGAGTTTGCCACCCTTGGATGGAAGGCTCCTCCCTGCTCTCCTCCAGCCCAAGGCTGTAGTATTCATGGTCCTGTAGGCACAAGGGACCACATAGAACACATCTCCATTATGGCTACAGGATAAGCCATAAGCCTCTGTGGTCCCGAGACGATAGCCTTGCCTAGGCCCTGTGTGGGGCCAGGGAGGTAGAAGAGAAGAAGAACTTAGAAGGCACAGATTGTCTGCAGAAAGACTGTCTATGGACATGAGGAGTCAAGGATAGCAGTGAGTTTGGTTTGGGCAACCGGGTGCAAGGGGGAGATGGGGAACCCTGGAGGAGGGACAGGTTTTTGCAGGATGGCAGCAGGAAACAATAAACTCAACTTTGGAAATGCTGAGCGTGGGGATCCTGAAAAACATTTGAGTGGAGATGTCTGCAAGGTAGCTGGACCCGTAGGTGTAAGTTCCAGAAAACAGTCTAGGCTGAAGATCAACATTGGCATCACCAGCAAATGCATGGAAAATAAAGTCTCGGGAATGGAGGAGATTCCCCAAGGAGAGTACACTAAGTGAGAAGAAATGATGCCCCAGAGATGGATCCCAGGCAACAGCAACATTTCAGAGAGGGTCGCAGGACAAGAAGCCCACAGAAGAATCTGTAGAGGAACAGGAAGTGGGGGGAAACTAGGAGAGCGCAGGGTCCGGAAAGAGAAAGGAGCGGCTTCAAAAAGAGGGAGCAGTTGAGAGCATCAGTTGCTGGCTTTGTTAATTTTTTTTTTTTTTTGTCTTTAGTCTTTATACATTTAAAGGATTTGGAGAACGCAGACGATTATTTCCATGTTGTGTTTTCAAAGCGGTTACCCATTAGATAGCTCATCTGACAAACGGCATAAACCAGCTTGTTTGATGGAACCCCTCTCTCAGGCAAGCTTCACCTGACCTCCCCCACCAACTTCCACCAGTCTTGGCCCTCTGGGGCCATGGGTGCCCACCGAGGTAATAAGCATTTCCAGAGCACCACTGGGTACGGTGCCAGGCTCTAGGGAGCAGGTGCTGGCTTACCTGGCACTCTCAAAGGTGGCGGATGCCGTCTTTTCCACAGCCCCAAATCCGACGCCAACAGCAAGACCCTCTGAAATGGAATAAAAAAGCATGAAGGGTTAGGAGCAATTTTCGAACAAGGTTCATTACCATCGCTATGTCAGGTGAGACCGCATTAGGCTGCCAGTAACAGAAAACCCACATAACTGTGGAGTTTAAACCTGGGGTTGTCTGGCAATGGTCTGGGGGCCAAATTCAGCCCACTGCCTATTTTGGTATGGCCTGAAAGCTAAGAACGACGTTTACGTTTTTAAATAACTGGGAAAAAAAATCAAAGAAAGAATAGTATTTCATGACACATGAAAGTTATATAATTTTAGTGTTCACAAATAAAGTTTTATTGGCACACTGCCATGCTTAATTTGTTGACAAGTTGTCTGTGGCTGCTTTTGCGCTACATCAGCAGAGATGAGTAGTTGTGATAGAGAACATATGGCCCAAAGACCTACAATATTTACTGTCTGGCCCTTTACTGAAAGAGATTGATGACGGGCTCCTAAGCTAAACACATAGGGTTTTATTTAGCTCACGCAACAAGAAGTCCGAGATTGGTGCAGGGGCCCAATGATGTCTTCCCAGACATTCGAGGGGCCATCTTGAAATGGTAGACTGTTACAGTCTACTCTGAGATGGTGTGGCTACAGTCTAGCTTAAGCTTAGGGATGGACAAGATGATTCCCCAAGTCCTCTCCAGAGGGACTAGTAAGCCTGCCAAGGCTACCAACACTCTGACTTTGATCAAATGTGGAAGAACACTGCTTGTCTACAAGTATCTGACGGAGAAGGAAAGATTACAGAAAAATGGTCCAGTGGCCTGGGACCAGTGGGGTAGAACCATAATGTTAAGACATTTTCTGGTATGTGTGGGACAGTTTAAAGATCCCCTGAATCATAACAGGAAAGAGACCTACCAATACTGGTCAGAATCAAGACCAACGGCTTTTGGGGCCAGGAGGAACTTTTTTGTTATAAAGAGGGAAGAGGGAAAAATCCACTGAGTAAGAAGGGCTTGTCTTCTTTTGGGATTCACCGCCTCTCTGAAACACCTCTTTTTATCCTTTGTGTCCTTTTTAGTTGGGGTGGGCCAAGGATGCTAGGATTCTAGGAGGCACCTGGAGAAAAAAGAGCTGCTCACGCTTGTCCCACGTGAAAGGGTAAGAGCTCACCCATTATCTAGTCTGGTTCACCGAGGGACCACAATGGGGTTTGGAGTCCAAACACCCTGCTAAGGCCTAAAGGGCTCTTTTCTTCCCTCACCTTACCCTTTGTGCTTCAATCTCCTGTGGGGACCCTATGGGGGTTGCTGGTTGAGAATTTGGGATTCTCATGCTCCTCCAAGTATCTTCCCATATTCCTCATAATGACCAATGGTGGGATACAGAATCCTAGGACATTAGAGGTAGAGGAAACCCCAGAGATCACGTGGCATGACTCTTGGGCCACTGCCAGGCTCAGAAGTTATCGGTTTGGTTGGGGTGGGGGGTGGTGTGGGGGGGGGAGGTTTTTCCAAAACCAGATGGCAGACAGCACCCTCCCAGCATGCCTAGCACACTCCAGAGCCGGCTGCAGAGAAGCCCCTGAGACACTGCGTTCAACAGGCTCTGGGGCCAAAGTGGCCAGGCAATCAACACCACCAGAGCAACCGCATGTTTCAGGATCGAGGCTTTAAAGACTGATTTATTTTTATATAATTGTTAAGGCTCCTGATGTAAATTCTAATTTTTTTTTTTTTACATTTATTCATTTTTGAGAGAGAGAGAGAGAGAGACAGAGAGAGAGAGACAGAGTGCGAGCAGGGGAGGGGCCGAGAGAGAGGGAGACACAGAATCCGAAGCAGGCTCCAGGCTCCGAGCCGTCAGCCCAGAGCCCAATGCGGGGCTGGAACTCACAGACCATGAGATCATGACCAGAGCCGAAGTTGGATGCTTAACCGACTGAGCCACCCAGGCGCCTTTAAAAAAAAGAAATTTTGGGGCGCCTGGGTGGCTCAGTCAGTTCAGCTTCCGACTTCAGCTCAGGTCATGATCTCGCGGTCCGTGAGTTCGAGCCCCGCGTCGGGCTCTGGGCTGATGGCTCAGAGCCTGGAGCCTGCTTCCGATTCTGTGTCTCCCTCTCTCTCTCTGCCCCTCCCCCATTCATGCTGTGTCTCTCTCTGTCTCAAAAATAAATAAATGTTAAAAAAAAATTTAAAAAAAAAATAAAAAATTTTTTTTAACATTTATTCATTTTTGAGGGACAGAGAGACAGAGCTGTGGTCTCTTGTGAGCAGGGGAGGGGCAGAGAGAGAGGAGACACAGAATCTGAATCACAGTAGCTGCCGGTGCCCACGGTCATGAGATCAGAAAGCTGGAGGACATCTCCGACGCTTCTTCCATTTGGCCAGTCCCCTACCCTCAGAGACTCCAGTGTTTCCAAAGCTGCTGTCCTCATTCTTGTTTTGTGCCCAAACAGCCAAGCCCTCAGCCGGCTCTCAGCGGTGACTGCGGGTCTCCAAGTCAAAGAACTTCACCAGGGAGCCCTGACCCACTGGGGAGAGGTGTCCAAAGCTGGGGAGGGACTAAGCGGTGTTTTATAACATCAGAGGGGCATCTCCCTTCCTTTGAAAAAAAAAATGTGCTTTCCTAAAGTATAAACAACAGCTGGTTGGCTCTTTTGTTAAAGATTTTGCTCTAATCAGTCACTTTAACGTAAACGATAGCGCAGCCCAGAGCAACAGGACCCATATTAATCAGCGAACTAACCCCTTCTGGTTATTTAGCAAAAGCCCCAACACTTGGACTCACAGTAGCTCTGGGAGGTTGGGCAGGGGAGTAACCAGTTAAGGCAGGAAAAAATAGCGTCTGCCCAAAGGGACGCACGCAGCCCGAGCAGCAGAGCCAGGTCCCCCACTCCCCCCCCCCCCGTTTGCCAACCTGCACTTGTGGCTTTCTCCCAGGTGTGGGTGGCAAGAGCTGGCATCCGAATCCGTACTCTGAAGGGGTTTGGAGCAGTGAATGCATAGTCCCTCTGCCCCCACCCTGTACCTGGGCCAACAGTGCGGAACATTCTGTGATGATCTGCACATGAAGCGGGTCCCTCCTCTCTGCTCCAAAAGCATAAGCTGTGTCCTGGGGGGGGAGGGGGGGGCAAGCAGTTTCCCACCGCCAGGGGAAGGGCAGGTGATGGGGAAAGAAATGCAATTGCTACCTCGTCCGAAGGTGGAATAGAGCCTGGCAGAGAAGCTAATGAGAGACCAAGATAAATTACACGCGCGGAAAGAACATAAATAAAAGAATTAAGGCAGATATTTAAGATCAACAGATGGCAGAAAGAACCCGCTGGGTGGAGAAGGAGCAGAGGAAAAAATTGCCGACTGGTGCTCACACCCCAGGTGTTCCACCAAAAGTGCAAATTAGGAAGGTAATTAAGAGAAGAAACCCAAGTGACTGGAATATTATCAGTGAGCCGCTGCCTCTTTTCACAGCCACTGCCATTAACTCGGGTGCAAAGAGAGAGAAGATAAATCCCAGATCTGTAGTGGCGCATCTGGCAGATAGATGGTGGGCGAGGCAGCGTCCTGAGGACAAGCCAAGCCGGAGAATAGGCTCAGAAAGCCCGGGCCGCCCCCGCCGCCCTCCTGCGGGGTTGGACGGCAGGTGCATGTGCGTCCCTCCCTCCATCTCCCCACCCTCCTGTGTCTCCATCCCATCTTGTCCCCTACCGGGGAGAAGAATAACAAAAAGGCTATGGCTCAGGTCCGGTATGTTATTTAAGGTTCCTCTAGAAATGGAAGGAGGATAACGATGCTTCGCGTACAGGATGATGTGCTCGGGGAAGGCTTTCTCGCTACGGACACTGTCTTGTACGAGGCCGGCCTAGACATCTTAGGACGTTGAGCCGCATCCCTGGCCTCTGCCCACTAGATGCTGGCCACGCCCCCTCCCCATGAGGGGTGCTAGTCAAAAATGTCTCCGGGCACTGCCTAATGTCCCCTGGGGAAATATCGTGG
Organism: Lynx rufus; assembly: GCF_022079265.1. Classification (NCBI taxonomy): domain Eukaryota; kingdom Metazoa; phylum Chordata; class Mammalia; order Carnivora; family Felidae; genus Lynx; species Lynx rufus. The sequence continues at coordinate 31,828,936 of NW_025814832.1, read as the reverse complement.
CCGGTTGAGAACCACTGGCTTCCCATCGAGGGGAAGCGTTTTGAAACTATTCTAGAACGCTCTAAGAGTTTAAGTAGATGGTAGGAAAATGAGCAGTTAAAAACTAGTGTCTTGGCCTGCTCCGGCTGCTATAACCAAATACCATAACCTGAGTGGCTAATAACTAACACGAATCCATTTCTCAACAGTTCTGGAGGCTGAAAGTCCGAGGCCAAGATGCTGGCAGACGGGGTGTCTGGTGAGAGCCTCCTTCCGGGTTCACAGACGCACCTTCTTGCCATGTCCTGACGTGGTGAAGGGCGAGGGACCTTTCTTAAGCCTCTGTAACAGACTCTAATCCCTGGGTTCCCATCTTCAACCTCCTGATATCATCACCTTGGGGGGCAGGATTTCAGTGTATGAATGTGGGGAAGGATACAAACGTTCGGACCATAGCAACTAATATTTTCTTTTTCCATTGAGGGCTAGCCATTTCTTTGTTGTTGTTTTCTTTTTAATTTTTTAACATTTATTTTTGAGAGACAGAGTGCTAGTGGCGGTGGGGGGGGCAGTGGGCAGAGAAAGGGAGACACAGAATCTGAAGCAGACGCCAGGCTCTGAGCGGTCAGCAGAGAGCCTGACTCGGGGCTCAAATCCACAAACTGTGAGATCACGACCTGAGCCGGAGTCAGACATTTAGCTGGACTGAGCCACCCAGGTGCCCCTACTATTCCTTTGTTTTTAAGGGCATGGTGAGGGGAGGGGAATAGTTCACAGGTCTTCTCCAAGAGACCTTGCCAGCCTCCAAAACAGTTGACGTAGGTGACATTTCAGCTCTGCCTGACATTCATGGTGTCAGGTCACATGGGGGATGGGAGGGAAAGCCAGCATGGGGTCAGGAGAAATGTGGTTACTGGTTCAGCTGAGCTGCTGTGGGGACACCCCACCTCTCCCTACCTGGTTATGCTCCTCTCCATGTGGGCCCGGCTGTCAGATGGTCTCAGCAAGACAGAGCCTTCTGAAATACAGATTTGGGTGTCTGGGGCACTCAGGCCAGGGCTAAAGACTGTGGGCGGGTCTCATCTCCCTGTCCTGGGCTCTGTCACTCTCTCACCACAGCTCATGATTACATTCCTCTTGGGTGGCTTTCACACTGGGGGGCAGTGAACTAAACCCTCAGTCTGTCACTTAATGTGCTGATGGGAAGCCTCGGTTCTCCAGCCACTGCCTCTGCTGTTCCTTCTTTGCATCTCAGGGTGGTCATGCAGGGGCCATGGGATCTCCTGATTACTCAACTTTCAATGCTCTAGCTGGGTCTCTGGTTTAAGCGTCCTTGCTATCGGTTCTAGACATTACAGCCAAAAGCCATTTAGAGAAGGTCAACACAATGGCCATGAAGGAAATGAGGGATGTTATGACTTTTTCCCCTCGATTCAAAAAGTATTAAATTTAAGACAGCAGCTCACAGCCTGTGGGGGCTTAATATTAAACCTGGCTGTGGGGGCTCCTGGCTGGCTCATTCGGTAGAGTGTGTGACTCTTGATCTCAGAGTTGTGAGTTTGAGCCCCAAGTAAGAGATTAGCCAAGTAATCTCTTGGGTGTAAAGACTACTTAAAAATTTCAACAAGAGGAGCGCCTGGGTGGCTCATTGGGTTAAGTGCTGGACTTCGGCTCAGGTCATGATCTCATAGTTCATGAGTTCCAGCCCGTGTTGGGCTCTGTGCTGACAGCGCAGAGCCTGGAGCCTGCTTTGGATTCTGTGTCTCCCTCTCTCTGTGCCCCTCCCCTGGTTGTGCGCTCTCTCTCTCTCTCTCTCTCAAGTAAATATTTTTTTTTAAAAAGTTCAACAATAGCCAAATTATGGAAAGAGCCTAAATGTCCATCGACTAATGAATGGATAAAGAAGATGTGGTATATATATACAATGGAATATTACTCAGTGATCAAAAAGAATGAAATCTTGCCATGTGCAACAATGTGGATGGAACTAGAGTGTATTATGCCAAGCGAAATATGTCAATCAGAGAAAGATAAATATCATATGATTCCATTAATATGTGGAATTTAAGAAACAAAACAGATGAACATAAAGGAAGGGAAGGAAAAATAAGATAAAAAGAAAGAGGGAGACAAACCATGAGAGACTCTTAAATACTGAGAACAAACTGAGGGTTGCTAGAGGGAGTGGGGGGAATGGACTAAATAGGGGATGGGCATTAAGGAGGGCACTTGTTGGGATGAGCACTGGGTATTAAATGTTAAGTGATGAATCACTGAGTCCTACTCCTGAAACCAATATTACACTATATGTTAACTAACTTGAATTTAAATATATTAAAAATTTTTTTGGAGGGCCGCCTAGGTAGCTCAGTCAGTTAAGCATCCGACTTCAGCTCAGGTCATGATCTTGTGATTCATGGGTTCGAGTCCCGCATGGGGCTCTGTACTGACAGCTCGGAGCCTGGTGCCCGTTTCAGATTCTATGTCTCTCTCTCTCTCTGCCCCTCCCCTACTCTCTCTCTCTCTCTCTCTCTCTCTCGCTCTCTCTCTCTCTCTCTCTCTCAAAAATAAACATTAAAAACATTAAAAAATGTTTTTAAATAATAAAATCTTAAAAAAACAAACAAACAAACAGCTGCTGCCACCAGCACCACCAACAGCAAATCCCAAAGGTGGAGAAATGAGGTGAAAGAGGACAACTTACTTGTTCTCATCTCTACTGAGGACCGAACAAGAGAAAAATGACTCATATTGCAGCTGGAGGGATTCAGACAAAGGGGACACATTACCTTGAGGGAGGAGGTTCTTGAAACGTATGACATACCTCACTGAACAGGGGTTGAAAATACTCCTTCCCTGGGAGAAAAGTGGCCTTTGCCCCTGCTGAGCTGCCTCCCAGGCAGGGATGACCATGGATGTGGTGATAGGCGGGATTGAAAAGAATGGAGAGGGTGGCCTTGTGTTGGCCCTTGTGGACACATGATGCTTCAACATTAAATAGGGGCTCAGTCCTAGAGCGAGGCCAAGCTGCCACTTATATGTTCCCAGGTCCTCATGGGTTATTTATTTTAAAAAATAGCAATATAACCATCTTGGGGCATCTGTGGCTGGAGGGGACCGTGTGGGCAATGGGGGCCGTGAGGAAGGGGGCATGCCCACCCCCAGTGGCAATGGGAGCCTTCAAGGATGCTGGGAGAGCCCAGTTTTGATTCCTCCCCTGCTCCTGCCCATCTGGGCACTGTCCCTGGGCTGGGAGGGGTGTGACATGCTGGATGAGGAGGCAGTGTCACATCATACTATGGGAGGGATTTCCTGGCCATAAGGACTTGCTTTTGGCTGTCGGGAGGGTTCACCCATCTGGCGTGGACATGCCTGCTGTCTTTATTTCTACTCTGAACCCACAACTTGGCTGGGCCTTCTGGGGAGACTGGCCCACAATATACTGGTTCCCCCACTTGGCCTGTCATTGGCCACATGCAGATTTCCGGCAAGAAGGGAAAGCAGCAAGGCAGGATCTCTGATCATATTAAATGAGATGTTGGTACAACCAGCCAGGTATTGCCACAGAATCCCTGTGGGGTCTGGCAAACACCCCATAAAGGATAAAAATGATCTACTTAGTGTTATTTTTTGAAAAAGTAGCTGGACACACTTTCTAATATGGATTACTAGCCCTGCTATTTGTATTGGGTAAAGTCAACTGTTGGGAAAGACAGGTGTTCCAGGAGAGATGAAGCGAGCTCAAATTCTTATCAGTGTCAATAGGCATGTCTTAAGACCTTATTAAGAGATGTTGATAAGTAAAGATATTCCATCATGGATCTCCCTCTAATTAAAATAAACACTCCCTAATTAACATTTGCAAGTGTGCTTTTTTTTGGCATAGTCTACTGTCTCCAGTTGGGTTCCAGCAAAGCACCCGAAGGAACTACTGTCCTGTGGTCCTTGCCGCCTCCAACCCCAGCAGACGGCAGAGAAGGAGGCATCTCCTTGTTGGTAGAAAGGAGGACGGATGACTCAGCCACATCTTTAAACAAGTGAAGGCATCTTGTTGAATATCCACATCCAAGAGTCAATTTCAATTTGCTTCAGTTTTCAGCAACCAGACAAAGATCAGATCCCTGTGTTCCCGTGGAGAAAAAGGAAGGGAATGCCTTTGCTGGTACAGAAAATGCTGGGCAATTCCAGCCCACAAGTCCTGCTTCATGCCCAGACTCGGGACTCTAGCCAGCTCCCCTTTACCATGTGCCACTCTGGCCACAGCGCAGCTTGCCCTCCAGGTAAAGGATAAACTTGCAGGCCCAGGGACATGCCAGGTGTGGTAGAGGGGCCAGGAAAGGTGTGGGAGGGGAGCCAGGCCAGGTGCAGTAGTGGGGGTGTGAAACCAGGTCTAGTAGAGGGCAAGACCAGGTGTGGTGGAGGGGCCAGACCAGGTGTGGTAGGGGGGCCAGACCAGGTGTGGTAGCGGGGGCCAGAGAAGCATCATGGTCTCTGTTCTCCAAGCACCTGGTCACTGAGCTTCCTCTCCCCACTTGCAGAGGCCCCGGTGTGCAGAGGAGCATCCAGGTGCTTGAATCTGACAAATTCACACTATTTAAGTGCACAAGTTTCTGTTCTATAATTTACCAACAAATCCTTTTGAGATTTAGGAAGCATTGAAAACCCAAGAAACTCTACAACCATGAAGAGGCGGGACAACGGATCCTAGGCGGTCAAAAGTGTGGCATCTATAGAATTATTTTCCCAATACAAGTGTACCCTGCGATGATGGGCTTATTTGAAGCCAGGGCTGCAGGTGGAATTTCTGTTCAGTGGTGCCCATCCCCCCAGGCAATGGGGAGCCCCCCCCCCCCCGGCACCACGCTGCATGCTGAAGCTTCCCACTCCCGATCTCAATCTCCCAGGTGGTGAAAACTGCTCTGAGGTAGGACAGGGTTCCAGGAAAGAGAGGAAAGCATGGCCAAGCATGGCCAAAGCCACCCCGTGGCACCGTCCCTGCTCATAGTTCACCAACCACTGGAAGGAAGCCATAGCAGGAATTCAGCCAGAGAACCTGCCTCACTGAAAATGCCTGTATCTCACACACACACACACACACACACACACACACCCCTAACAGCCCAGCTTCTCAAGGCTTCATGAAAAGGACGCTCTTCTCCACAAAAAGACGGGATTCCTGGGACAAAGCAAAGCGAGGGGAGCAGGGAGTCGGCTGTCCCCCAGCGGCATGCTGCTGTCACCCATTCTGTACTCCGTGGGAATTACCCTGCCCAGGGACCTTGAAGCCCTCAGGTGGTAGCTGACACCTGCTGGTCCTCCCTGGGGTTCAGCATGAAGAGTCACTGGTCACTGCAGTCTTGGTCCCAGGAGGATGGAGCTGCCGAGCTGCAGGGACAGGCAGCCTGGGGCAGGCTGTCTTGTGAGTGCAGCTGTGAGCTGGTCCACCTGCCTGCCTCCTCCCCCACAGCCCACGCATGGGGTACAGCCAGCTTTGGGACATGCCTGAAAGCTGGACGGTTCTGGAGGTATGAGGGGGACTGATTCATGGTTCTGTGACTCCTGTGGACTTGAGGGCCGAAAGAAACCGGGAGGAAAGAATTTTTTTTACCCCCCTTGAAGGACTTGCGAACAAAATTAGACGCTGGCAGTTCTCTTAGAATGATGAATGACCTAAGGCACAGGTTCAATTTACCATTCCCCGTACCCAACTCCCACCAAAGTATTTCTTCTTCTTTTTTTTTTTTTTTTATTATTTTCAAGAGAGAAGGGGATGGGGAGGGGCAGGGAGAAAGGGAGACAGAATCTAAGGTAGGCTCTGTACTGTCAGCTCAGAGCCCGATGCAGGGCTCAAACACATGAATCGTAAGATCATGACCTGAGCCGAAATCACGAGTTGGATGCTCGACAGACTGAATCACCCAAGCCCTCCACCACCAAAGTATTTCTAAAAGCCAGGCAAGAAACAGCTGTTGATGTCTCAGACACTGTTGTGTTTCGCTACACTGATGGCCAGCACTATAATACAATGACTGTACTGGGCGAGGTGGGGCGGGGGCAGTGGGGAGTAGTATTTTCCTTAGAGGGAGCAGTAGCATTTCACAAGGATGTCAACAGAGGAGGAAAATGGTGTCTGCCCTCTCTGCCCCAGTCCTGTGATCGCCGTGCACCCAGCGGTGGCTTCCGGGCTCCTCAGGGTGGGCCCTCTGTGGTCATGGCCATCCTGCACGGACCTGTCCTCCTGGCCACGGCTGACTGGGCACTTGGTCAAGTGGGCGAAGTGAGAGCTGGGATTTTTCCATGGAGCAGGAAGAGGGCCAGGCAGCCACAGGAAGGGAAGGTCAGGAGCCATCATTATCCTCATTCTGTATCGCGTAGGAGAAGCTGGTCTACAGAAGGAGACGGTGTAGCCGGCATGTGACGAGAAGCAGTGATGGATAAAGCAAAGTGTCTTTATCTATTTTTCATTTATCCCTGAAGCCTGGAGCACGGCTGGGGCTCTGTCCTTCCTGTGAGTATGTGAGATGTGGCAACGTCCTTGCCACCCCCCACTATTTTCCTAAAGCCATTTGAGTTCTCGCTCTGTGACTTGCAACCCAAAGACTCGATAATTCAGCCAAAGTCAGTCCCAGGTACACTATGTTCATCACCTAAACTGATCTAATTTAACCCTAGTTCGATTGCCAAATTGATACTGTTACTGTATTTTCCGGAGAGGTAAACCGGGGTTCAGAGCAGTCAAATAATATGCCCAAAGTCACACACCTCTTGAGCCGTTCAGCCTATGTGTTCCTTCTTTTTCATAGTGCACCACACGGGCTTCTTCATTTAGTTGACCATTACGCCTCTTCTCCTACTGGGAACTCAAAGGGCTGAGAATGGCATCAATGTCAGCAAGAGCATCCATTTGGACACCGTCTTTAATCTGGTCCTTTCAACAACCCCATAAGATGGGTATACTCTTAGCCCTGTTGGAGACGTGGAGACCGGTCCTCTGCTGCCTTCCACGACTCCTGTTCAACTCCTCCTTAGCACTATCGCCATTTCTGTTGCCACCATCTCCATATATTTGAACATCCTTTTACTTTCCCTAAGACTTTAGGCACATCAGGGGCGCCTGGGTGGCTCAGTCGGTTAAGCATCCGACTTCGGCTCAGGTCATGATCTCGCGGTCTGTGAGTTTGAGCCCCGCGTCGGGCTCTGTGCTGACAGCTCAGAGCCCGGAGCCTGTTTCAGATTCTGTATCTCCGTCTCTCTCTGACCCTCCCCCGTCATGCTGTCTCTCCCTGTCTCAAAAATAAATAAACGTTAAAAAAAATTTAAAAAAAAAGACTTTAGGCACATCAAAATGTTTCATTTTATATTCTTACTTTGAACCTAAAAAATGGTTATTTTAAATCATGCTACTCACTACTTTTTAATCAAAGCAATACACCTACACATGGAAGAAAACATTCAAAATGCTCAAAAAAGTCTAAAGTAATACATTTCCCCATCTAAATCTCCATTCCCTAGTTCCCCTCCTATGAGGCGACGTATGTTTTCTAAGTTCTAACTTTTCATTCTCCAGTGGGTGCCACTGTAACTTTACATAGCTTTAAATATTAATACATTTGCTTTTTTAAAACAATTTTTTCATATTTATTTATTTTTGAGAGAGAGAGACAGACTGTAAGCAGGGGAGGGGCAGAGAGAGAGGGAGACACAAAATCGGAAGCAAGGCTCAGGCTCTGAGCTGTCAGCACAGAGCCTGACATGGGGCTCGAACCCATGAACTGTGAGATCGTGACCTGAGCCGAAGTCGGACGCTCAACCGACTGAGCCACCCAGGTGCCCCTAATGTATCACAGTCTTGATTTAGATAGTCAGTTGACAGAACCATTGCTTCTTACTCTGTTGAGCCTCCCTTGGAAAGGTTGAGGGATTCAGTGTACTTTCTTCCCACCTCTGCCTTCTGTCCACCTTGACTCTATGAAAGCTATCGCATTTGGTACTTGTTCTGCAGATATATTCCACCCAAGGTGTGTTCTCAGACCAGCTCAGAAAACAGCAACCCAAATAAAAATGGAATTTATGATAGTGGGGTGCTAATGTATATTCTTTACAAATCAGGTTGCTAAATGAAGAGACGGAAAGATAGTCCCAAGAAGCCTTTAAATTCTTCCCATTTGCAGAAAATAGTCCCAAGAATCAAGTCCCATTGGATTCTTTCTGGATTCTTTCTGGTGTTCATCTTATCTTCTGGGTCTTAATTAGATACCTTCTTCCTTCCTTCCTTCCTTCCTTCCTTCCTTCCTTCCTTCCTTCCTTCCTCCCTCCCTCCCTCCCTCCCTCCCCTCCTTCCTTCCTCCCTCCCTCACTTCCTCCTTCCCTTTCTCTTTTCTCTTTCTTTCTTTCTTTCTTTCTTTCTTTCTTTCTTTCTTTCTCTCTTTCTCTCTTTCTTATACTGTTTCTTTTATGATTACTTTTAAATATAATTTATTGTCAAGTTAGCTAACATACAGCATATACAGTGTGCTCTTAGTTTTGGGGGTAGATTGCCATGATTCATCACTTACATACAACACCCAGTGCTCATCCCAACAAGTGCCCTCCTCAATGCCCATCACGCATTTCCCCCTCCCTCCCCCACCCCATCCACCCTCAGTTTGTTCTCTGTATTTAAGAGTCTCTTATGGTTTGCTTCCCTCCTTCTCTGTTTGTAACTATTTTTTCCCCTTCCCTTCCCCCATGGTCTTCTGTTAAGTTTCTCAATTTCCACATATGAGTGAAAACATATGATATCTTTCTCTGACTTATTTCACTTAGCATAATACCCCCTTGTTTCTTTCAATGGCGGTAAATACACATCACATAAAATTTAACATCTTAACCATGTTAAGGCTCAGTGGCATTAAGGTCATTCACAGTTGGGTACCCACCACTACTGTCTTTCCAGAACTCTTTGTATCCTGCAAAATTGAAACTCGGTCCTCCTTACACACTAACTCCCATTTTCCCTCCAGCCCAGTCTCTATCAGCCACCATCCCAGGTTTGTCTCCATGAATGTGACTCCTCTAAGACTCTCATATAGGAGGGGGCGCCTGGGTGGTTCAGTCGGTTATGATCTTGGCTCAGGTCATGATCTCATGGTTTCTCAAGCCCTACATCTGGCTCTGTGCCAACAGCATGGAGCCTGGTTGGGATTCTCTCTCTCCTTCTCTCTCTGCCCTGCCCCGTCTTGGGGTCAATCTCTCTCTCTCTCTCTCTCTCTCTCTCTCTCTCTCTCTCTCTCTCTGTCTTTCTCAAAAATAAATAAATAAACTTAAAAAAAAAGAGAAGCTCGTATAAGAGAGATCACACAGCATTTGTGATGCCACCTCCCTCAGATGTCATGTGTTCCTTCCTTGTTTTGTTCGAGGGCCTCCGTGACCCCACAGGATGGATGGTGATAAACTTCTGAGTCCTTGCATGTGTAAAAATAATTTTGATTTTTTGCTCTGTGACTTAATAGTTTGGTCTGATAGAAAATTCTAGGTCCCAAATGACCTCTCCTCAGTATCTTGAAGGCACTGTCCCACTGCCTTCTGGTATCCAGTGTTGCTGCTGAGAAGTCTGGTATTAATTTGATTCTCAGTTCCTTGTAGTTGAGCTGACTTTTCCCCCTGGAAGCTCTTAAATTTTTTTCATCTTCGTGTTTAGAGTTTTAAAATCTCACCAAGACCTGTCTGAGGGGGAGGTCTCTGTTCATTCATACTCAGCATTTGGTGGGTCATTTAAATCTGCAACATTGGGGCTCCTGGGTGGCTCTATTGGTTAAGTGTCTGACTCTTGATCTTGGCTGAAGTCATGGTCTCATGGTTGGTGAGTTTGAGCCTTGCTTGGGATTTTCTCTCTCTCTGCCCCTACCCTGCTCGTGCTCTCTCTCTCTCAAAATAAATAAACAAATAAAAATCTGCAAGGCTGTGTGTTTTCTTTAGCTTAAGAATTATTTCTCTGCATCCCTGCTCACATTTTACATCTTTGACTTTGTGTCTGTGACCTGGAGGACTGCTTTCTATTTAACTTCCCAGGTTGGCCTTTCATCTAGAATGTTCTTATCAGTCTATCCATTTAACTTAAAAACATTTTTAATGGCAATTATAGTATTAATTTGGAGGTGTTCTTTCTGATTTCCCAGTCATCCCCTCGCATGCCCTCACCAGGTCAGTGACAGCTGGCTGCCCAAGGTGCTGCTCAGCCACGCAGAGGTAGAGATGGTCTCATAAATCACTTTGAAACATTTGCCCAATTCAAAGTCCAGCGTAAATGTCAGAAACTAATAAAATATGTAACCCAGTTAGCAAGGTGCTCAAAGCCTGAGGCCTTCTTTTAATTAATGTCAGATTTGATCCAAGATACTCCGGAGAGAGAGCGGCAGGTGCCAGGAGAATCCTCCCAGCTGGCTTTGTCACGAGGCCCCACACACAGGCTGTCCTCCTTAGTCAGACCACGGAGGATCTGCCCTTGTACTTGGCACGTGCAATCCTGGTTTTTCTCTATAAGGGAGATCCAAAACAGACGTGGGCGCTCCCTGAGCAGCAGGGAGCTAAGAGTTAGCTGATGGAGGGGAGGGGGGGAATATGGCAGACGGCGGCCAAAGAAATTGTGAGTGGTCCTCTGCTAAAAAAACCACAACTAGATTATTACAAGTCTGGTTCACAAATCTCCATCAAACAAACAAACAAACAAACAAACAAACAGGAATGGAAGTCAAGAGGAACCAGCGGGCATTCATGAACAGTTAATTTCAAACGAAGTGCAAAACCCTTTTGGCGGATTGTAACTAGGAGGGCAGGGGGGTGCAAAGGACACAGTATTATAATGTATCCGGATTTCATCATAGGTTTTGGTTCTTGTGATACCAAATGAACAAGGTAAAATAATGCATCGTGGTGCGGATAACCGCATTCCTAACTGGATGAGCGACTACACTCGGGTGTCAGTTAAAGGGTTCGTGCAACCCCTCGGGAAGAGCTAAGCCACATGGCTCGGCTGTTGCCACTGTCCATTCCGTGTGAGCATCAACAACTTCAGTGGGGACACAGAAGGAAAAACTGTGAGAGAACACAACATCGAGAACACTGTATGCTCAAGAGACACGCGATAAAGAAATCACAAAGGGTGCAAAATGAGAGAAAACATTTAGCTCAGATATGGCGTCTAAGAAAAGCGTAACATCCCAAACTTAGGTATACAGAACTGGCCAAGAGAAGGCAGAGGTGGCCAGCTCTTGGCTCCATGCAAGGAGGTCCCCCTTGGGATCAGAGCTATTTATACAGATCCACGCACCCTGGGAGTCAGGGCTTTGTGTAACAGACATATTTAGGCAGAAGCACAAAACAGAAACTCAGGGGACATCACAGTTGATATCGCCCCAGGAAATTCAAATATTCGACATCTGTCCCAACCCTAAACTTGTATTATTCCGAAACTTCTCATAGCGGCTGAAGTAGGGGGAAGACGGCAAGACCTCGCTCCGCAGGCTGTGCTGGGTTCACAGCAGAGTTTAGCTTGGTCTACAAGGAGATTCACAGGCTTTAAACACAGAATGCCTTTAGATAGGGTGCGTCCTCTCCAGTCCTTGAAGGAGTCACCACTCCCTAAACACTCACATCTAGCCCAGTCTCAGATTTATTTACCTGCCTGACATCGACAGGCTTTTCCTTCTGGAATGCTGCTTTGGATGTGCCTTTAAGGTTAGGTCTGATAGGGGACATATTTTCAAGTCAGCCCGGCTCTGTCTAGAATTCTAGTCAAGAGTCTGACTCACCTACAACCCGCAGAGAAAGATCTAGGATAGCATTTCCCAAAGTGAATTCTGGGGAGTGTAAGGTCTGGTGCATGTTTATAAGCATTTCATGGAAGTGCATGTCAAATATATTTGACCCTAAATACATGTACAGCCATGTATATATATTTCTGTATACACACATATGCACATACATGTGCGTGTACTTACGTGTGCACATACATATGTGTATAAATGTATGGGGATTTAAGTAGACTAATCGGTATGCATGTTGTGTGAATCTGTCACAGAAGTACAGAGTATGCAATTATGCAAATGTCTTTTGCCATGGAATGCTTTTTTGCTTTCTTCTTTGCAGATCCCAGGATACATGGATTTCACGGAACATATTTTAACATATGCTCTTCAGAAAAGACATCGAAGAAACCATGTCTGCGTTCTGCAAGGAGGGTGTTGGAAATGTCTGAGCCTGCTGCTCGACCCTGTTTATGAAGCTGGGCCCGGGCTGTAAGGCAGAAAGACAGCTGTGGTTTCCACGTGGGACACTGAGCTGTCCTATGGCCACCGAGTGGCTCCGTCTCTAATCCCAGCCACCTACATCCCATGCACTATACTCTTGGTAGTGCTAAGTGCAAAAAAGTGGCTGGTTTGGCATAAGCTTCTCCCCCTGTTGGAAACATTTTAAAAAATGCCTTGAGATATCAGTAGGGTTGACGTGAGCACCAGAAGATACATCCTTTCATTTTGACTGAGATCGAATATTCATGATCAAGGAAGCCAGCAACACAGCCCCCACCCTACAGCCACCTCAGAACCAGCTCTGTAGGCAACTCAAATCAATGATCCCCCTTGGTGGCTGTGAACTCAAGCCACCTCCCATGCCACAGGGTCACCCTGTGATCTGCCTTCCAACCTTTCCACTGGGGAAACCCATAGAGAATAATTTGCTGGCAAAGGCACCCATTCAACTTCTTACTTGACCATTCCTTCTACTGGAATCCCCTTCAGTGCCACGACTGCCCCTTTGTCACACAGCCCCATTGTGTCACTTGCTTCCCTATACTCAGTCCTGACCTAATCTATGAAACAATGCAAACTATAGAGTACATGCCCCAGGTACAGTCAACCGAATCAAGTAAAATAAAACATATTAACCAAGCTCAACCCCAGGCCTCCCAACTCCATGCCAAAACATCTCAGTGAAAGAACCAGAACGCCATGCCAAACCTCAGAAGTAATAAAAGGGGATGGTGATGTCTTTTGAGCACTTGCTGTTTCTTAGCCACTTTATTTCACACTTTCAAACACAATCCTGCCAATGACCATGGGGTGGAGATACATATGACCAATGTCTGCATTTAAAAGATAAGAAAGCAGGGGCACCTGGGTGGCTCAGTCAGTTAAGCGACTGGCTTCGGCTCAGGTCATGATCTCATGGGTCATGAGTTCAAGCTCCGCATCGGGCTCTGCACTAACAGTGTGGAGCCTGCCTGGGATCCTCTCTCTCCCTCTCCCTGCCCCTCCCCCACTTGCTCTCTAAATACATACATACATACATACATACATACATACATACATACTTATAGACATGAGAGCAAGAGGGTAACTACCTTGCTCCAGGTCATATAAGGCTTTCCACTCGTGTCTGTGAAGCCCCAACAATCTGCTCTTCTCCATTTGTCTAATATCCAAGTGTGGGTTTGGTCCAGAATTCCCAGCCAACACCACTCATCCCCAGGGAAAAGGAATTCTAATTGTTGGCTGATTGCAAAGTTCTTACAAGCAAGCACAGTGCAGTGCACGGATCAGCAGGCATTCAAGAGCAAGGTCAAAGCAAGAGAAGGGTGGGGCCATGCTACGTCCACAATGAGGAGGAAAGAACACAGGGAATCCACGGTTAATCGAGGACCAGAGCTCCGCTCTGGGGCAAATCATGAGTAGATGTGGACAGCAGATACAGAGCCAGCCTTAGGAGAGTCTGGGATATTCCAGAGATGACAAGTTGGCAAAGGCTGGCCTTCCAATAAGGACCCGGGGGACTGTGGGTGTGCTGTTGTTGGGGTTTCCCCCAAGGAGTAGTGTGTGTTGCCATGACCTTGTTTTCTCAGACCCACTGAAGCCCTTCCTGCTATCCTTATTCAAGCACGACCCTCTGCTTCGACTACAGACAGAAAACCAGAATGCCCAGAAAGTTCCAGCCTCACCCGTGTCCCACTGGTTATCATCATGTTCATTATTTCTCACTGTGGCTCTTCTGAATTTTAGGACCCAGCTAGGCTGTTGCTTGTTTGGGATGAGGAAACAGGCCTTGACTCTGGCAGAGAAGTTTTTGGCCTTTCTAGGGGGTCTCTCCCTAGGCCAGCCTAGGGAGAGCCCGAGTGACCTCAGGGCTAGCCCAGGGAGGGCGGTGATAGCACCTACCCCACCAACGTAAATAGTGAGGACACAGGGAGACAACAGGTATATGAAGGGTTTCCAACTATGAAGCACGATGGGATACAGGCTGTTACCTCCATCTCTGGTTTTCAGTCGGCTACCATGGGGTGGAGGTGGGGACAATCATCCCTGAACCTCTAGGGAGAGAATTCTCTAAGACTCACCCCCACTCACAACCCCAAAGGCACTTCAGACTCTCCTGGGACAGGAGTCTAGGGATGTGCACTGTGAAAAGGCTTTCGATGTGATTTAAGATTCTCCCTCCTTGAACCCCGCATCCCCCATCTTCTCCCTCACCTCCAAAGGAAAACCAATGTCCTAGATCCATGTTTTCCAAACTGCGTTCCATGGAACACCAGTAACAATGTTTAAAGATTCAATAGTCAAATATTGGGTTGAATCCTATGAAATTACTGCAATTTAACCACTGTCTTTTTTTTTTTTTTTTACTAGAAAGTAGCAATTTCATTGGGTCCAACCTAATGAGTTTCGGAAACCATGAATATTCTGCTCTTGAACATTTGGTGTCTACATTAACATTTTAAAGGCTAGAATAATTCCCCACAGTAAAGAAACCTGTATAGCTTTGTTTTCCAAACATTATTTGACAACAGAACCCTTTTATTAGATAACACCTGCTACATCTTGCAGAACCTGTGTTTTGTGGGACTCGTTCAGGGAAATACTGCCTGGGAGAATTAAAAATAATTAAGAGGTTTCTGAGCCTTTTGCAAACCCGCCCTCGCCACCATCATATCATTTTTATTTGAATAAAAGGAAATTGACTCATCCGTGTCATACCGGCCTAGTCACCGTGCAAGGACTTACTGAGAGCTTGATCTGCACCACAGTGTCTGCTCAGAACTGGGAACGTACAGGAAGATGAGTGTTCTGCTCAAGGGAAAGGCATTCACGGGTGGAATAGCCAGCGCGGCTCAGAGAAGTCAGTGAGGGCTGAGTGGAGAGGTGAGTTCTGAGCTGTGGCTCAGTGGATTTCTCCAGGACAGGAAGCTGATGACCAGTGCCCCGTCCAGTGAGGCAGCCCCATTTCACCTGGTCACACCTCAGTACATTCTCAGAGCCCATCTGCCAGAGCCTGGAGGTTGCCAGGCAATGTGACGACACATCATTTGCTTCCATTGTTTCTGCCTGTTTTGTCCTTGCCCAGCTACCCTAGGTAAGGTTTATTCGATTTCAGGTGGATTCAGCTCCTGATCTCCTTTAGGAGTGGTGCTATTGTCCAGTAGGGGACCCCAGGGTCACCGACTACAGACCCCTTTCCCCTCTGTCTTCTTGTCTTTCTCTGAGCTCATGCAGGTATCTGCCTCAGGGAGTTCCATGGAGCACAGTGAAGGGCTGTCATGATGGCTGACCTTACGGGGAGGTGCTCCCACCCCAAGCGGGGTCTCAGGAACCGCGTGACTCACAGAAAGCAGAGTTCGGGGAGGGGTGCACTGGTTTGCAAACACTGGACCTTCACAGCCATGCAGCTGTGGTAGAAACAAAGGTGCAGCTCTTCTGTACTCGCCCAGGGCAAGGGGAGATTTCTACAGCGTGGCGCCACATTCCCTCACCCCCACCTTTCCCTTGGCTCATCCATAACCCTAACTGAAGCGGACACCCTGGTGGGTAACCGCGGGAGTGGTTACGGGCACTGGGTCATTAGGAGGAACGACAGCTTCCCAGTCTGCACATGCCCTTTTAATGCCCCTCTCTCCCCCGAGGTAGCCCCAGGGTCTGTCTCGTGCAACAAGAAGAGCCTAAGTGGCACCATTGGTGGGACAGACCACGGATGGCTGGGGCCGGACAGGGTGAGTGGGGGAGGAGGGCAGACGTAAACCCAGGGAATCCTGGAGGGCATATTGCCAGCCTCCGGCGTTCCCGGCCCAGAGCTTTGGGTCTGACGCTGCATCTTGTGGAAGTTGTATTACACATGTGCCATTTGTAGCCCAGAAAATAGGAGAGAAAAATAAGTGACGGGGGGGTAGGGGGGGTGGGGGGGGGAGCAGAGGTTCGAGCACAAAACCCTGCAGCTCCACCACAAAGGGTCATCTGTCCAGTGATGGTGGAATCGGGTCAGGCTGACTGGGGTACCTGCTGCTGACACACAGGGAACCGTGCCCAGGAGCTCTTGGGAGCTGAGCCAGTCAGGGCTGGGGAGCTTCCCTTTCAAATAAAATCACAATAAAAAGCAATATTCCCCTGCAGCTGAAAACTCTTAAAAGCAGGTCAACCACAAGCTGGCTATTTTTTAATCTGGTAATGACATATTTGTCAGTTTTATCTTTATCTCTGTGTTCTAAGGTTCTCCCCAAGGAGAGATTTTTTTTTTTTCTTTCCATCTTGCAAAGGACAGTCTGACTCAGAACTTGACCCAGTGCTGGTCGCGAGATAATGGAAAATTTTTCATCAGCCTCAGGAGCCCAGACAGGACTCTGGCCATCAGCCTGACCAGAATCCTCCACTGCTGGTGGCTAGAGAGCAGATGGGAATCGCCACGCTGCTGGGAGCTCCTCTTGGCAAAGGAGGTCACGAGGCCTGATGGCGGAAAGTGAGATGTCACTTTAAGAATGAGGATGAGGGGCGCCTGGGTGGCGCAGTCGGTTAAGCGTCCGACTTCAGCCAGGTCACGATCTCGCGGTCCGGGAGTTCGAGCCCCGCGTCAGGCTCTGGGCTGATGGCTCAGAGCCTGGAGCCTGTTTCCGATTCTGTGTCTCCCTCTCTCTCTGCCCCTCCCCCGTTCACGCTCTGTCTCTCTCTGTCCCAAAAATAAATAAACGTTGAAAAAAAAAATTAAAAAAAAAAAAAAAAAGAATGAGGATGATGCCAAGTGGCCTCAGATCATTCACCAGCTGAGCGTCCTTCAGCGAATCACTTTTTATCAATGGGCCTCAGTGACCTCAGGGCTAGACCAGGGAGGGCTGTGATAGCACCCACCCCCCCAAGGTAAATAGTGAGGACACAGGGAGACAAAAGGCATGTGAAGGTTTTCCAACTATGAAGCACGATGGGATACAGGCGCTCACCTCCATCTCTGACTCAGCTGCACTAGAGGTAGACAATTATTCTAGAAGGACCCAGGGCCCAAAGGGTCTAATCATAGCCCTATCCCTTCCTGGCTGGAAGAAAACTTAGTAATTCAGCCATTTTATTTTATTTTTTTTTAATGTTTATTTAGTTTTGAGAGAGAGAGAGAGAGAGAGAGAGAGAGAGAGAGAGAGACAGAGTGTGAGCAGAGGAGGGGCAGAGAGGGAAGGAGACACAGAATTGGAAGCAGGCTCCAGGCTCCGAGCTGTCAGCACAGAGCCTGATATGAGGCTCGAACTCATGAACTGTGACATCATGACCTGAGCCGAAGCTGGACACTTAACCAACTGAGCCACCCAGGCACCCAATAATTCAGTCATTTTAAACATGTCTTCCAGGTAAATGTCTTATTTTCCAGTCCCTGAACCTTTCAGTTTGCAAGGATTCACTTACTTTCTAGAAGGAGGAGTAAAGAAATCACTCGTTCTTTTACCTTCTTATTGACCAAAGCCCAGAGAAGCTAACCCCAGCCTGCATCCCAGACAGGCGCCCGGTTTTGCCACCTGTGAACAGAACGAAGGTACTCTTCCATTGCCTTTACTGTCTGAAGGTGAAGATGGGCTGATCAATATGTCAGCAATGGCCACATGTTATAGATTCAAGGCCACGGCAGGTCCAGCCCTTTGTCTCCAAGCACTCAAGGATGGACCCAAGTAGGGCAGTGTTTGTGCCGTGCAGGTAAAGACACGAGGCTGTCTTTGCTGCTCCTTCTATAGTTATCCTCATCAGCAAACACTTCCTTGACAGCCGGCCAGTGTGGGCACCGCCTTTGACACTGAACAACCAGAAGCCAATGGAACCTTCTTTTCTTATTACTGAAGGTGAACTTCATAGAACATAAAAGTCACCATTGTAAAGTATACATTTCAGTAGCATTTAGTACATTCACCATGTTTTACAACCACCATTTCTATCTAGTTCCGAAACATCTGTGTGACCCCCAAACCCAAAAGAGAACCAAACGGTGACCCCCTTTTCTTCCCTTCACCCCAACCCCTGACCACTACCAACCTGCTTTGTGGATCTAGGGATTTGCCTCTTCTGGAAATTTCATATAAATGGGATCATATAAGATATAACTTTTCATGTCTGCTTTCTTTCACTTAGCATAATACATATTTTTTAAGTTTATTTATTTATTTTGAGAGAGAGACAGCACAAGCAGGTGAGGGGCAGAGAGAAGGACAGACAGAATCCCTAGCAGGCTCTGCACCATCAGTGCAGAGCCCGATGTGGGGCTCAAACTCACAAACCGTGAGATCATGATCTGAGCCAAGATCCAAGAGTTGGATGCTTAACCGACTGAGCCACCAAGGTGCCCCTCTTCACATATTTTTCAGGTTCATCCATCTTGCCATGTTTAGCAGTGCCTCACTTCATTTTACAGCTGAGCAATATTCCACTGTGCAGCAAACCACATTTTGCTTATCTGCTGATGGATAAGCATCTGCTGATAATTCATCTGCTGATGGACCTTTGGCTTGGTTCCCACCATTTGGTTATTATGAACAGTTCTGCTGTGAACATTCAGGTGCAAGTATGTCTTGGAATACCTGTGTTTTTATTCTTTTGGGTATATTCTTAGGAGGGGAATTACTGGGTCAATGGCACCTTTTGAAAACATGGATCAGGGTGCCTGGGTGGCTCAGTGGGTTAAGTGTCCGACTTTGGCTCAGGTCATGATCTCACGGTTCATGAGTTCAAGCCCCACATTGGGCCCTTCATTGACAGTGTGGAGCCTGCTTCAGATCCTCTGTCTCACTCTTTCTCTGCTCCCTGCCTCCTGCTCATGCTCTTGCTCTCTCAAAAACAAACAAACAAAAATAAACATTAAAAAAAAGAAAGAAAGAAAACATGGATCAATGTTGCTCTCCTCTGCTCTAAACCCTCCAGTGGTTCCCCTCTGCACTTAGAAGGAAGTGAAAATGGTAACCTGCACATCTGGCCTTGTCTATCCTAATCTCATGTTCTCTCTGTTTTCTAGTTACCTGGACTTTGCAAGTAGTTATGTTTCCTCCAACTGCAGGGCCTTTGGGCCATTGCTTCTTCTGGCTATGTCTCTCCCTCTCTCTACTTTGCCCACTTAGTTAACATCTGCTTGTCTTTTGGGTTTCAGTGGTCATGTAACTTCCTCAGAGAAACCTTCCCTGGCCCCCAAAGTAGGTCAGGCACACCCATACTGTGCTCTCATAGCACCTTCAACTTGTCCTTCACCACATGCTGAATTGCATGTTTATTGCAAGTATTTCTTTTGTTGGTTCATTCAGGAAGTATTTATTCAGCATCGGCATCAGGCTGGAGTTTCCTCTAGGTGCATAAGGAACATCAATACGTAAAATAGTCTCCACCTTTTAGAGATTGACTCTTTTGTAGAGGAGAAAGAGAAGACCAGATAAACAAAGAGACAGAAGATAAGGTCAGGTAATGAGGAGTGTCATAAAGAAAAATAATCCAGGGCTGGGAAGAGTATTCCTTGGGGAGCTATTTTCAGCGAGACCACACTGCAGCCTCATAGAAGAGGTGGCTTAGATAAGCATCCATCACTCCTACCAGACCGTGAACTCCGGTAAGGGGTAACTGTGTCTGTTTGATGCAACATCATGCGAATCTCCAGCACCAAGGTGAATGCCTTGCACATATTAGGATAAGTAGATAAATGAAATGACCCTGCCTTCAAAGAGCCCTAGCACCCTCTGTCCCTGTGGCCACCCCTAGGCCCACAGTGTAGCCTGAAGGAACCCAAGAGTCAGAGAGCAGTCTCCTAAGCAGTTTTCCTGCTCTGAGGCAGGAACTGAGGTCAGTGTTCTCCATCTCGCCCACCACCAGACCTGTGCTCTCCATTCTCTGTGCCCCTTCTCACCCCTCTAACGCTGACATATGGCATAGTCATTAGTGCAGCTGGACCCTGGCCAGCCTCTGAGAGGTGACCGGGTATGAGTTAGCAGGACTCTTTCTTGGCTTCTAGATCTAACTTTGCAAACACCCCTTCTCCCCCCTCCATCCTTCACTGCTCACCACCCTCCTCTAAGTGGCCCAGAGTTCACATTATTAGCCACTGGCTCTGAACTCGGAAAAGCACCTTAATACTAGGTGGTGAGAGCCCATGATAGTCAACAACCCTCTGGCCTGCATGGTGCTCATCTTTCCAGCATATCTCTCATCTATGACACAACAGAGAAGAGGTTCACAACCTTTAAAGACTCATTGGTTACATACACTGGAATATTATGTGGCCTTGAAAAGGAAGGCAATTCTGACACCTGCTACAACATGGATGAACCTTGAAGAGATTATACTAAGTGAAATAAGCCAATTATAAAAGGACAGATATTGCAAGACTCCCAAGTCTACGAGGCACCTGGGATAGCCAAATTCATAGAGATGGAGAATAGAATGGTGGTTGCAGGCGGCAGGATGGGAGGAGTGGCTGGGAGTTATTGTCTAATGGGTGCAGAGCTTCAGTTTGTGAAAATGGAAAAATTCTGGAGACGGATGGTGGTGATGGTTGCACAATCATGTGAATGTACTTAATGCCACAAAACTGTAGACTTAAAATGGTTAACATGGCAAATTTTGTATTATATATATTTTACCACAATAAAAAAATATAAGGTTCAGGAAAAACCCCCATGTATGACCTCTTAGATGTAAAACTTGCACCCTATGTAATACTACTTGACATTTTGAAATAAAGCAATTCTTTGATAAACAAACCACTAAGGAAATAGGAAACAGACCTGCTTTACTTCCATATGTTACCCCCCAACACTTCATTTTTGTGGAGCATCACTTTATAGATAAGGTAGGCTGGTGATGAAAGTCGTAGGAACACTGGGGACAGGGATATGCCCCTAATGCCTTCATCATCCCCAACAGCACAGAGTATGCTTCCCACGCTGACATGTTATAGAATCAATCACTCAGCATGTTCATTGAAAGTCAAGATGCCAGTCCAGATACTCAGATTTCTAGGTAAATTACCCTTCCACTAAACTACAGTGACCCTCCAGGAGCTGGAGACAGTGGACCAGGAGCCAAAAACCAAAGGCAAATTCTCAGATATGACCACTAAGAAAATGGCAACTGTGGTGGCAGATAAGATGTATCATTCTGGTTCTTAGCCTTGGTTTCCTTATCTGCCAAAGGGTTGTGGCCAATGCATTAAGTGTTTTCCTGGGATGCCAATTCTCCTAGGAAGCAGTTGGTTCCTCACATAACTAGCTGTCTTTCTATCAGAATTCAGCACTAGGGCTGCTGGACAGTGCCCGGCAACCAATCTGGTGATAACCCCTTGTCTTGCCTCTAACTACCCCCTGCCCACTCCCAGAACATGCTCAATCTCTTGCTTCTTCCTGAAAAAGCCTCAGCAAACACAGGCAGAATAGTAGAAACCACAGAGGGAAAAAGAAAAGCAGAGACAACTGATTCCCTACCTTCAGAGTTTACAGCCTGTCCCACTGACGATCTGTGGTAGCCATGAAAATGCGTCCTTCAGATCTGCTGTGGGGAGCATAGTGACTGGTGGCCCCAGTGGCTGCTTTTCAGAACCCACCACCACATTTCCCCCTCTCTCAGCTGCTCCCAGCCAGTGACTGAGCATGGGGTGACCAGTATAGAATGTGGGACTCTTCTCAGCAGACTCCTATGGCTGAAGGGCCTCCCCTCACATTGTCTTGACTGAAACATCTCTGGAACTGTGCCACACGTGAAGACTCTTCCTTCCCTGTCTCCTTCCACAGGTGCCAGACCTGCATCACAGGCTGAAGGCTCTGCCTTCCACCTTTTTACTCCTTTCCCTCTACCCTTCCATGCGTTTCTCCCAACAGACGTCTTGCACATCTAGCCCTTCTTGGCACCAGCTTGGACCTGAGCTGATATACCGTCACACTGGCCAGAAGAGCGAAACGCCCAATCAATGCCCTAGAGACCAACGTATGCCCTTGGAACTAGCGTGATACATTTGGAAGAACAGCAAAAGCTGCCCTAAATTTTTTTTTCAGAACTTAACACTTTAAAGTCTACATTATTCCTTCAATAAATGTGTATTAAGCCCCACTGATGACAAGCATGTGCGTATCCTACACTTACAAGGCAGGCTGGCATTCTCATCCACATTTTTCACATGAGCAAACTGTAAGGGATTACTAGAAGTGTATAACTTGGCTCTAATTAACGATGATGAAAATAATAGCCAACGTCATTTAGCATTTACTATATGCCAGGTATTTGTTCTGTACTTTTTATGTGTGGCTCGTTTTAAAAAATCCTGAAAACAGCACTCTGCATTAGGGAAGGATGAGAAAACAGAAGCACAGATGTGTGCTGGGAGTCGCTTGGTGAGTCATGCTTTACAGGAGTCGGCCCAGAGGAGGGAACAGGGAGTCATAGCACGATTGCACCTGCAGGCTCACCTGGCGGGAGGCTGCCTACACTCCCTGTGAATCAGCCTTGCCCTGGATGGCAGAGCCTGAGTTGAGAGTCTCTGTGGTCTGACGGATTATCTTTAGAGTTTCATGTGGCTGCCTCTGCTTTCACACCAGACGCCTTCGATGAGAAGACATGACAATGGATAATAAAGCACACGGCTCAGATTCCTAATAAAACAAGATGGCACTGTAATGTGCCCATCGGCCATGGCTGAGGCCAACTGCAACACAGAAATGAGAAAAATCCACGTGCGGTTTACAGAGAGGATGAGCTTTATCCTTTAGATGTCAAACAAATCAAGGAAAATGTGAGGTCTCACGTAGTGTTAATTTTTCAAACGCAACAAACTAGTCATCGGAGAAAGAAATGGAGCCAGTGCCAAAGACCTGGAGGGAAAGAGAAAGTGCTGGTGCAGAGAGAGCCGTCCTGAACCTCAGCCCCGCCTCTTGAGAGGGTGGGTACCTCTCCACCAGCCAACATTCTTTTTCCTGTGGAGACGGGAGCTTTCCTCTGTCTCGACCTGCCACATCCTTCATTCCTTCCCACCTCTTCTCTCACTGAAGTAAGAGTATCTAGACACATCACTCTTTATTCTTCCCGGTCATTCACTCACCTGGCCTGGGGACACACCTGAGATGGAAAGCTATTTCCCGGGGCTCTCCCTTCTCCCCTTGATCCCTTTCCAACAACACTGGATGATGATAAGGGCTCATTCAACAAGCCTTCACTGCAAAACTCATCTTCAGGGCTGAGCAAGACTGACTTGGTCATTTGGAAAGAGTTGTACTTTACTTCCGGATACCCCCACCCGAATCTGCAGTTATCCCTCCACCACAGTAAGGCAGTATTTGGGGTTCCCACTCTTTATACCATACTGTTCCTTCCTCATTACACCTGAGCACTCTGTTCCTTTACCTCCACATCCAAGTTCAAGACCCTCCAGGACTGTCGAGCCCACCAGTACCCCCAGGCTTAGCACGATGGCACACACCTTCTCCCTTTATTTTTCTCTATTCTTAATATGTACTCTAAGCTACTTGGGTTTGGGGATCCCACCTTGGACATCTTCTACATCTCCACAGCTCTGGAAGCCACACAGTGACTGTTCAAAACTCAGGTGCAGAATGACTGATCCTGCTTGACAAAATGCTATCTGTGGTTCTGGTGGGGAGACCGAATGCATAAGGGAGTCCAGTACCCGCTTGGCAGGACTCAGCTGAGAGGAGAGACAGAAAGAGAAGGTAAGTGCAGACTTCCTGTTTCATCACCCACACTACAGTTCTGCTGCCCACGGCACAGAGCTTGGCTCATGGCGGGTGCACAAGTCAGTGAAGCAAAGGAGTGAAATGAATAGAAGGAACAATGAAAAGAACAGAGAAAAGGGGGAAGATGAAGGAGACATGCACAGATAGTCTCAGATCAGAATAAGTTGGTAGAAGCTAGGCCCTGGCACGATCAGATTATCAGGCATGCTTTCACCCTAGGCTGGTGTGCTGCTTTGAAAGGTTATCTTCTATAGACAAGCTGAAACACACACTCATGGGATATCATGGTGTGGCGTCCACAGCCGTGTGGCCAAAAGTGCAGGTTGTGACCTTGAGCCAGGCTGACCAGAGCTCGTGAGCACAATTTTACCATCACCGACCTGTAGATTTCCAAGCCTAACCATCAACAAAATACACACTTCAGGGAGGGGTGTTCTGGCTGCAGGTCAAAACACCCAAACTTCCCCCCAGCTTCTGAAGTGGTAGGAGCAGACTGACCCACAGATGGAGCCTGGCCCGGGAGGCGTCTGTACTCCCCATCGGCCCGGATTGTAATTACAAAGCTGAAGCACAAGGGATGGTGTTAGTAAGGCCGTAAGTGGGGACAAGTTTGAAGCCAAAGCTGCTTGGGCTCCCAACTAGGCACTCTGGGCCCCTGTGCCTCTTTGGATGCAAAAGGTCACAGAGTCGCTCCTGGTTTCTGGCTCTCTGGAGTAGCCATCCTCACGGGGCATGGTGACTTGGTCCACGGAATGCACACATGCAAACGAACAAGGGTGCACTTGTGTAACCGACGGCCGGAGCCAGAAGCGGGGACCAGACGAGGCTCGTGTTCCCTGCGGGAACTGAAATGGTCTGTAATGGGACAATCACCACCAAAATCTCCATCGTCTTGCTGCACGGTTTACGCCTGGCTCTTGAGAAATTTACGACTTAGGAGAGCTGGTGGCAGCCTGCCTTGACTCCCCAGAAGGGCTTGGTGACGACTTGAGGTAGTAAAAGTACAGAGTTTCTAAGCAACCAGATAACAGGTCTTCCGTTACAGCTCCTCCGTTTGCAAAACAGTAGCTCCAGAGCAGCATGTAATTAAATTGGCCAAGGCGGCATCGCCCTGGGATAACCTAAGACCTTGCAAAGACCGCTTTTCATCGCTTTTCGCTAAATAAAGGTAAACAAAGTCATCTGAAGTCATGCCTAGAGGGGGGTCTCCCAACCTCGCGTTAATTGGGTATGTCAGCTGGCCTTAAGAATCCAATCGTCAAGGCAGTGACCCAACCGACAGATGACAAATGGGCCGTTTTGTGTGTCCCAGTCTTTATTTCAAAAAATGAAAAATCTTCTTTGAAAAAGAAACGGTGGCCTCTGGCTTGAACATCCCCCGTCTGTCTGGATCCAGCTGTCTACATTTGCCATTGATGCCACATTGCTTTGTGCTTCTTTCTAAGCCAAGGTCAGGGGTATGTCCTGTGAGCCCAGAGTGAGCTGAAGTTCAGAGAACTTCCTTCTTACTGTCTTCTCCCTTCTTTCTCTCTCCACAAGGCTCAGGCAGGAGACATCTCCCCTCTGCTCTGTTTCACCCTGGCCGGGCCATCTTTCCTTCCATGCCTGTCTAACTTTCAGGCACTTGTTGTCAAGGGAGCAGTGGCACCTGGCTACACATGAAAGAAAAAAGAAAAAAAAAAAACCCAGCTCTGGCTAACGTGAGCACCCATTTCTCTTGCTACCTGACTCTTCTCTCCTCAGCTCCCTTTCATCAGATCCATTTCCAGCCCTGAGACCCTGCTCTGCGGAGCCTTCTCCAAGCAGAGGCTTCATCTCTATAGGAGCTTCTGTGGTTCTAAGCCTGGAGCCCCTCTCAAGATCCCAGCCCCTCCCCCCCCACCCCCGCAGCCCAGTATCCAGGCAGCTGAGATACCCCACGGGCCACCACTCTAGGAGCAGACAGCTGGCTGGTCCTTGGATGGGTTGAATCTGAATCATCTCTGGCCCTTCTCAAAAATACACACCCAGGTCCCATGAAACACGGAAGGGGCAGGGAAGCTGTGTTTGTCGCAAGCAGGTCAGGTTGATTCTAGCATTGCCTATTGGAGGCCTTGGGGAACCAGGTCCAGAGCACAACCAGACAAGGTAAGAGAGGTGAGCTCTCTGAGCTCATATCCACCCAGTGCAGCAGGAAGATCTACATGCTAACGGAAGCCTGTGGGAATCAGTCTTTCGTAAAGGATTATATCCTGCAAGATGATCATGGGGGCATATACCAATCAGATGGAGGCATCACCTGGGCACAGCTGCAGGGAGCCAGGCTACAAGGTACCAGCTCACTTCAATGCATGACCCTCAAGCCTCAACACACAGGAAGCGCCCTGCCCCGAGCTCAGGGCCATTCTCTGCCTCAAGGCACTTCTTCTGGTCTGCCTGGAAGAACAAAGCTGGCACACTTCTCTGCACATTCCTCTGGAGTCCAATGATGGGAAGACCCACAGCAGGGCTGGGCTAGAAATTAGGCATGAGGGTTTAGCTCTCCTCTTCTGCTGCGGAGGGCTTGGTGCTAGCTGGCGCTGATCCATGCTTATTTCTGAAAGACCAGGGATATTCACACAGAACTCCTCTGCCAGCCCTTCCCGAGGTACCCTGCGGCTCTAAGTTATTTATGAAACCCCCTTTTCCAGGCAGGTCCCACAGAGCTACCACATGTTATGTCTCCTCGGATCAGGCTGGTCTGGGAAGAATTAGGAAATACAGATGGGCAAGGTCCCCTGCTTGGAGGAGATGTGATTACAAACAGTAGGACCAGGACACGTGCCTGCAAATGCCAGATGGCAGTGGAGTCACCCCCTCCAGGAAGTCCACTTGGCACCTACCTCACACAGCTGCCAAGATCATGGGGGGACCTACAACCATTGCTTCCGCTCTTCCCTTTCCCATACACCTTGACCACCACACTTGCCATTTCTCGAACGCAAACCCTCCTGGGACCATGCAAGGCAGGCACCAAGCAAAACCAAGAGACAGGTTGCTGCTAATATAACTACTAGATGGAGGAGAAGGGAAACAAACATTCGCCAGGAAATTCCCAATACTACACACACATGTCTGATCTAATTCTCACAGCAGCATTTCAGACAAGATGCAATCCATCCCATTCTCCAGGTGGAATAACAGCGGCTCGGAGAGGTGACATCACCTCCCCAAGCTTGTCTGGTAAAGCAAGGATCCCGCCTCTCCCCTGGTCACCACCTGCCTCGATACCAAGAGCCAAGGGTCCTGGCTCTGAAGTCGACTTTTACAGTTCATGGTACGTGACCTTTCTCAACCGCCTTTTCTCATCTGCAATATGGGTCCTGCCTACATCTCCAGGAGGCTGAGAGGATTGGCCGAGGTGACACGAATCTGCTTTGTGAACTAGTAGTATGTGGGAGGAGGCCTAAATGAACACACCCACGTTGGGCTTCAGTATCTTAAAAGACTTCAAACAACAAGGGCAACATCCTCATTGAACCACGTGCGTTTTAATAGGGGACGGATCTGGAAGCCAAATGAAGGAAGTTCTAGCAACAGGCCTCACATCTCACGTGTCCTGTGAGGTGAACGGGATTGGAGTGGGGAGGGGAAGCGAGTTCTATGTTTGACAGGACCCCCTTAGAAAACTCTAAGTCTCACCAGGGAATCCTGCACTGGGGTGAATACTGCCCGCCCCAAATTCATATTCAACCTGAGCCTCGGAATGTGATCTTATTTGGAAACAGGGTCTTCGCAGAGGTAATTTGTTAAGATGAGGTTGTACTGGATTGGGGTGGGTCCTAGAGTCCAGTAGCTGATGTCCTTATAAGAGGAGACACACAGACACGGAGAGAAGCCAGCCATGTGAACACAGGCAGAGACCGGAGT
The DNA here is from genome assembly GCF_022079265.1 of Lynx rufus. Classification (NCBI taxonomy): domain Eukaryota; kingdom Metazoa; phylum Chordata; class Mammalia; order Carnivora; family Felidae; genus Lynx; species Lynx rufus. Next base: position 31,801,086 of record NW_025814832.1, on the reverse strand, counting down.
GATGTGTCTACCTGCCAGGGACTTTCCACGGCCACCTGAGTCTGGAAGAACCAAGGAAGAACCAACCCACCCCCCACCCCCGGCCCCAAGCCTTCAGGAGGAGAAGCACGGCCCTGCCAGGACACCTTAATTTCACATGGCCTCGGAACTGTGAGGAAATAAAACTTTTGTTTTAAGCCACCCGGTGTGCCAGCCCTAGAAAACTAATACAAACAGTAATGGAAGTTTCTGGGACAGGCTCTGTGCTCTGGGTGCGTTTCCTCATTCACCTCATGAGGGATATGGTGTCAGAACCGCATTTTGCAGAGAGGACCATGAGGCTTAGAAAGGCAATGGAACCTGGCCAAGTTCACATGGCTCTGCGGAGATGGCAGGACTCAGGGCCTGATCTGCCGACCTTGGTCTTGGCCACTGGGCCGCCGTGCTGTGGAGGGGACGCCTCTGTCCCTCCCGGCTGGCCACCACCAGCCACCAGTACCCACGCTGATGGAGGGAAACTCAGGGACTCAGACCACGAAGGAGCCAGAGTAATCAACACGGGTTTTCCTATAGCTGCGCCTCCACCCTTAAGCACTGATACTGTCCTTTATTTTGATGGAGGTTGTTCTCAAAGATGATCCTCATTTTCCCACATCCTTAATTAAATTTAATTTCTGCGCCAATGACCCAGAGTCATCTCAGAGACCTTCCTTACTGTGTGAGGCCATGAAACATGATGGCCTCAGACATCTGGAGGTAGGAGGGGATATCAGGTCCCTCGTTCGAGCCACCCTCCAGCTGGCCTGTTCATTGAGGTGGCATTTGCACGAATGACACATGTCATCGATTTTATGCCCCGTGCGTTGTCATGAGATCTGCTTTCCTGTCTTGCAGTTTTCAGGAGGTTCACATGCAGCAAGACCTCGCCCTTTCGTGTGTCATGTGCTTTTCCTTCCTCATCTGATAAAGGTTTAGGAAGCGGGTAACCAAATCTCTTAGAACTGAGCAGAGACCCGGCTTCTTTCATGGGTCAAACCCACTGCTTCGGGACTTTTCTGATCTCTCTCTTGGAATGTGGAGGCCTTTACCCTTAATTTCCTGTTACCCAGCGGCACTCATGATGAAAGAGCTTTCACCATCCCCACCCCCTCCAGCCTTGCTGCCCTGCAGAGGCACCCCCTTTCTGGGGCAGGGAATGAGTTACACTGGGCTCCAGAATGAAAAACAGATGTTCGCTTAATATCCAGTTTCTCCCGTTGGCAGGATGGCCTTTAGAAGGCATTTGGGGGACTGGCATCGTGAGCCCCCCCAGACATCCCGGGACATAAGAGGTATTCTAAGAAGTTCTTGGCTGCCGTCTGCTTTTCTCGTATAAGCGCTAAGGAGACGGTTCATCTGATTGTACCATGCTTTTACTCCACGTGTTGTGGCCGCTGGGCAAGAATGCCCCCCCCACCCCTCACCCCCCACCCAATTGACACCATCGTGGCAGCATCTCATGTTCAAGGGGAAGTTCACATCTCTGGCCTCTACCTTCAGTTGGCTGGTTGCTGCTGATATATATTGCTCCCCCCACCCCTCACCCCCCACCCAATTGACACCATCGTGGCAGCATCTCATGTTCAAGGGGAAGTTCACATCTCTGGCCTCTACCTTCAGTTGGCTCATTGCTGCTGATATATGATGCTCCCCAGACTGTGTCCTAGCTGCTCACATGATCCACGGTGAGGAGCATCCAAACCCAGAACTGCATTTAAACCAGAGCCATGAAGCCTGCTCTTGGCCCTGCACATAAGAGGGCTCCTCCTAGGGGGTCCTGCAGCTGCTCCCCTCGTAACCGGGCAAGGAGTCCAGGGAGCCCAGGAGGCACAACTACCTGTGGTGTATACACCTCCTTCTCTGAGTATATGGCATCAGAGGATTCCTTTCCCGAAGGCCCTGGGCCCAAGTTCAAGGCCAGCATGGAATTCTTTCTCATGGTGGTTGAGCAGTGACTATCCTCCTGGTCTGTGCACTCCGGGCTTAGCAAGGGCCCAAGGTGAAGGAGGGCTAAACCCTAATTTCTTTGTTTCAACCCAAACCCTTTGTGGACTCCAGCATGCTGGAGTTTTAAAAAGCAAAAGAGGGGCACCCGGGTGGCTCAGTCGGTTAAGCATCCGACTCTTGATTTCAACTCAGGTCATGATCTCCCAGTTCGTGAATTCAAGCCCTGAATCAGGCTCTGCATTGACAGTGCAGAGCCTGCTTGGGATTCTCTTTCCCTCTCTCTGCCCCTTCCTCACTCATGCTCGCTCTCTCTCTCTCTCTCTCTCTCAAAAGAAAAAAAAAAACTTAAAAAAAAAAAAGGCAAAAGAAAGGAATAGCTCTAAGTGGGCCAAGTGAGAAAGAAGTGAGGAGAAACTGATATCACTCCAGGGTAAATGCTCAGCCAGCCAGGTCTTCTCCATAAACACCTCCCAAGCAAGACCTACTGTCATTGCCTTGGCTTCTGTCCTTGGTTTGGGGGCTGACTTGAGCTCAGCTGTTCCTGAGCGGGGCACAGCCATCATGAAGAAATATAGCTTTTCTGAGAGATCTAGTAAGAACTTCTCAATTTTGATTTCATTGCTGACGTTCGGGATGAAAAGGGCAACATTCACTTGGTGGGTGTTGATGCTATGTCCCCCGCCTGCCCTGCCGTGTCCTAGAGGTGCTGGGGGCACAGAAATATGTCAGAGCCGCCCCTGGGCTTCGCGAGTTCATCCCTCCACGTAGAGTTCAACTGCCCTTTCTATCTCCTCCTATATTAGATCGGCATTCAGTTTTTCTTGAAAACATTTCCTAAATTTCTTTCCCCCCATCCCACACTCATTATAGTTAAAAATTTTTTTTAATGTTTATTTATTTTTGAGAGAGAGAGACAGAGACAGAGTGTGAGCAGGGGAGGGGCAGAGAGAGAGGGAGACACAGAATCCAAAGCAGGCTCCAGGCTCTGAGCTGTCAGCACAGAGCCCGACGCGGGGCTCGAACCCATGAACCGTGAGATCACGACCTGAGCCGAAGTCAGACGCTTAACCAGCTGAGCCACCCAGACGCCCCCCACGCTCATCATCGTAGCCCAAGCTCTTAGGGCACTGGCCAGGACCTCCCTTCTGGTTGGCTCAAGGCGGGCTTACCAAGTTTAAGACCTGGACGGCTCCCCCAGAGGAGCAACAGGAAGCTCAAAGTGAATAAATCCCAACCGGAACGCCTGGTCTTTCCTCTGTGCCTCCCTCCCTCCTTCTCCTCTGCTTTCTGTCTCTCCTGAGGGCAACACCTGATTGCCTGAGCCCGGGACAGGGGCCCTCTCTCCTGTTTCCCATACCAATCGACCTCTAAGCCCAGGGCATGTGGACTCTCCCCAGCACATACCCCTGATGGCATTACTGTGGGAGACAGTCCATTCCCCCTCCAGCCACCCTACCCTCCGTCCGCAGGAGCAGAGTTTAGCTGAGCACAGGGCTGTCAAGCTAGAGACTTTATTTCTGGCCTCCCTGGTAACTGGAATAAAGTATATAAACCACAGAGACACAAACACACTTCTACCTTACATAAGCCACCATATTTCAGGGGCCTGGGACAGCCACTTAGCCTGTACCCTAAACCACACTGGGGCTGTTTAACTTGCACCTGAAGTGCTGGCCAGAGGGTCCCAACCTCCTTGCAGATGGCCAGTTTCTCCCCACGATGCTGCCTTAGCGACCTGTGTGAAGGGTGCACGGGAGGGGCACCTGGGTGGCTCAGTAGGTTGAGCGTCCGACTTTGGCTCAGGTCATGATCTCACAGTGCGTGGGTTCGAGCCCTGGGTCGGGCTCTGTGCTGACAGCTCAGAGCCTGGAGCCTGCTCCGGATTCTGTGTCTCCCCCTCGCTCTCTGCCCCTCCCCCACTCACACCCACGTGCACGCTCTCTCGCTCGCTCTCTCTCAAGAAATGAATAAACATTAAACAAAATTTAAGGGTGCGCTGGAGTGGCGGTTCTCACTGCGTACAGGATAAAGCCCCCACACCCTCTGGAGCGGGGCACGGCCTGCCCCCTGGCCCCACCTTCCCGCAGGACCATCCCTCAGCCAGTCCTAACCGTGTGCGGCCACACTGTGAGCCCGAGCTGCCTTACATCCGGCAGACAGCGCTGTTTATCCCCTCCCCGGGATGCTCTCCTTCTTCTCTACTTTTCATCCCCCTTTAGACTCAGCAGAGACATCCCTACTTCCAGGGGGACTTCCTCTGGCCTCCCCCACACCCCTCCTCCGTGCCCTCTTCATAGGATCGTATTCACCTCCACGGTCACGGCAATCACACTGTTTTGAAATAACCCGTCCGAGGGATTCTTTCCTTGCAGTACATGGAACACATCCGACAAGCCTTTTGTGGCAAAGCACAGAGCGGAGCCCAACGAACACCTGCTCAGCTGATTTTAGCTGAAGGCAGACTGAGGCGGACCGGATGGGAGGTAGGAGATGCACTTCACAGGCATGTATAAGGTATAATTGAGAGGATCTGAATTTCAACTAGATATTATACGTGAGGGAAGACAGATCAAGGGCAGCATGCTTCTTTCTTGGGGGAAATGAAGTGTTTTGATAAGAATGGAAATTGAGCTTATGGCGAACGACGTAGGCACAAGGTTTTAACACGCTTACAGAACGTTCAGGGGAATCTGCCCCAGTCACGTGGAAGGCCTGGGGCAGAAGAGACAAGTTTGGATGGTAGATATTGATTTGGGAGCCATCAACCTACGGGTAGTCTGAAACCACGGCGGCAGGTAACAAAAATGCCCAGGAACAAGACGATAAATCCAGAGGATGATCGATCAGATCAAATGGAACATGAACTTCTAAACGGCGGGTGGAAGACAATGTGCCACGGGAAGGGAGAGGAAACAGAGTTTATAAACGGCCGAGTCAGAATGTGATGGAACGAAGACGTAGGAACAGAAAAAGCAGCCATGAGTGCCGCTTTCCAAAAAGCAAGGCAGTCTCAGTGCCTCCCCGGCCCCGCCTCAGCCAGCGGAGAAAGGCTCTGTGGAACTCTGGGGCTTTCAGGAGCCAGGGCAGGGCTGCCTCATGATGGCAGGGTGGCTCCAAAGTGGAAACAGGTGGGGGGGAAACAGGAAGCTGTGGGGGTAACCCCCAGGAGCGACTAAAAGCAAAGGGTATGAATGAAGCATTCAGAAGTGCTCAGAAAACAAACAAGGCAAGGCAAAAACAATGTGTCACCAGAATGTCAACACGGTGGCTTTGGTCGGAGGGTGTCAAGCTACTTGGGAGACGTCTGGAGATGAAAAGAGGCAAGGAAATAGGATGAGAGCCTGAGGGGCAATTATTACTGAGGATAATCCGCTCTCCTTCCTTCCCCTTCTGTCTTCCTCCACTTTCCTTCTGTCTTCTCTCCCTCCCTCCCTCTTTCCTCTAAGTCTGGAAGAGATACTTGCAGGCTGATGGGAAGAAGACAGAGAAGGAGAATGGATGTGGCAAGAGAGTAAGTGACAAAACTTGAGAGAGAGAGAGAGAGAGAGAGAGAGAGAGAATTGAGGAAAGATGGCGGGAAAGCCCACAAGTATGTAAACTAAACCAGTGCTGCAATATTTGGACTTCAGTGGAGGCGTCAGGGGCCCACTGGGTCCCTGGTACAGGAATCCTGGGAAAATGGCTTTCCTTCTTCCCTGTGTTTCCCTTGTGCTCCCAGTGGAATCCGAAGAGCTGCAAGGGTATTGTACGTATGTATCTGAATCTTCCGGGTCTTGTCTTGTCACTCAGATGTGCTGAATGCATCTCACATCTAAGTATGAAAAACACCTTGAGCCAGGAACACATATTAGCTTGGCCCAGGAATGAAATTTTATGCTCCAAAAAGAAAAGTGTTTAATTGGATTGGACCAAAGCTCACTCTTTGGGCTACTGAATATTCGTTTTCTTTACTTCATCGGATAAGATATTCCCCCCATTCATGGATCATAATTATCAGAAACCTGTAGGGAGGTGGAAAACACCCTGAAAGGGCAGTACGCACATGCGGAAGCCTTATGGTACAAACTTGGATCCTAGCAACTTTTTGGATGGGAAACCAGGAGTCAGGGCCTGGGCGCCCAGCTAGAATCTGACAGAAACATCACCCTACCCCATTTACAAACATATGGGAGCTGCGGTGAAGAGTCTGAGTTTGCTAGGACAGCCAATGAAAAGTTCTATTCTTAGTTAATACTGTAACTACAGATGCCTTTGATCCTGGCTCTTCCAGACAATTAACCCACAGTCTGTGCCAGTGAAATTTTTACATTTATCTTCCTGTCTTACTGTAAATAACCCAATTTCAAAGGCAAATGCTCCATACGCCCTCCCACATATACGTCTTATTATATACATCACATCTTGCCTTTTCTTCAAGATAGGGAAGTAGTTCTAGTTACCAAAATAAGCCGCCTTCCCCATGTGTCAAAATGCTAGATTGGTTACAGGAACAGAAGATTTTAGGGGACACCTGGGTGGCTCGGTCAGTTGAGTGTCCAACTTCGGCTCAGGTCATGATCTCATGGTTCATGAATTTGGGCCCCACATTGGGCTCTGCGCTGACAGCTCGGAGCCTGGAGCCTACTTCGTATGTGTCTCCCACTCATTCTCTCTCTCTCTCTCTCTCTCTCTCTTAAAAATAAATAAACATTAAAAATTTAAAAAAAAAGATTTCAGGATGAACTCTGGGGTATTTTTTTCCAGATTAGAACACACCCAGGATATTCCTTGATGACGGGGGATATGCATAGCAATGTCTTGATCTGTCTTAGACCCCTCCCTTCTGTATGGACAGGAGGTGGGATGTACCTCTGGATGGACAGTGAGATTAAGGGATGGTGACACTGGAGACAGTGAGGGATGCCACAGACCAGGGTCCTAGAGGCAGCCTCCATATGTTTAAGATAGAGTGCAGGGGACCTGGTGTCAGCTTATTCGGACAAACATGCCTCAAGAGACCCTGAAATAACACACCTCCGGCGTTTACCATTTGCCACTTTTGCTGTAGCCATCCAAAATTTCAAGGCAATTCTCCTCTTTTAAGTTGAAATATTGGGGTTTTACAGTGGCTTCCCCTCCTCTTGGAGCCCTTCCTTCTAACTGTTCAGACTAGCACACACTCAGCCAATAATATCTGTTGAATCCTGGGGGTAGAGGTAATTTTAAGGTAGCGGTAATTTTAAGTATGGAGAAAACCCAACTCGAGCTAAACACAGCTCCATGGCCAAGTTTCTGCCAAAACCAAAGTCACCATGCCTCTTGTCCCTAGTACATTCTGTTCCCCTCCTGCGATGCACTGCCTACCCCAATGATTCTTCTCCTCCTCTTTCCCTGGATGCTTCTCTGGGCCAGTCCTGCTATTATGTGTCCTCATGGCACTGTGCACCTCTCTGTTGCAGGTACATAAGATTCACATTTATTTGTATGACTCTTTCATCAGCGTCCTCCTCTCCATGGACTGTAAATCTCCATTAGGGCAGGGACAGCACGTTCTACTAACCACTGCATCCCCAACACTTGGCATTTTTTTCCCCAGCATTTTGTAAGTCAAGTAGCCTCTAGCCTGCATCCTCTGGGTCTGGGAAACCAAGGTCCTTTCCCCATTGATTAGACCCAAACTAGCACCACAGGCTATTTCCTCCATGCCTCCTGAATCCCTCAGTCAGAAACATCTTGACCTAGCCCCTTCCCTCCTATCCAATCTACATTGGGATCTCCCGATAGCTCTCTGCCATGACTTCTGGCTGAATCAATCCTTCCCCTGCTTCGGTGGGTTGACAGTTTTCTCTAATGATCTTCTCATCTGAGTGTGATACCATATGAGCATCTGGAGAGTTTCTGAAGATCAGTGTTTATCCACTTTCCTCTATGCAGAAGAGAAAAAAACCAAAAGTCAAGGAAGTTGGCTAGCTTCACACAGCTCCAGTTTATGCTAACCCTCCATTTTGCAGCTCTTTTTGATGTACCTCTGTCTCGAGTCCCACATTTTCATTAGGCATGCTCAGTAACCTGACCCCAGAGAAGGGGAGTATAAGAATGATAGGGGCACCAGGGTGGCTCAGTCGGTTGGGCGTCTGACCTCGGCTCAGGTCACAATCTCACGGTTTGTGAGTTCGAGCCCCACGTCGGGCTCTGCGCTGATGGCTCAGAGCCTGGAGCCTGCTTCGGATTCTGTGTCTCCCTCTCTCTCAGCCCCTCCCCACTCACACTTTGTCTCTGTCTCTCAAAAATAAATAAACATTAAAAAAAAAAAAGAATGATACACACATGATTTTGAGAGATGGCAGGATTTATCGTTACAATGGCCTAACAACAGCCCCATCGGAAAGCTGGTGGAGAGGACGTGCATCAGGGGTGTGCAGTGAAGTTAATGCTGCCCCTGCTTGACCAGAAGTCCCTGACGACATCGGAGGCAGAGAACCCAATCTCAAGCACTGAGACAGGAAGCTATGGGAAGGTTGGACGGTGGGAGCACGGGACACGGCCAGAGTGAAATGTGGCGGCCACCGCAGACCACACAACTGAAATGGGACTCCAGGTGAAAGGCTGGGTGACAAAGCCAGCTGTCTCACCCTGGTATATTTTCTTGTGTCTCTCCTGATGGTGTTATCTTCATGTGACTGAGTATCAAATCCTCAGGGGTCACCAACAGAGAGAAAAACTTCACGGGCAGGGTGATATTTTACCCCACCCAAGCCAAACTCTCTCTCGCTATTTGTTATTGAACTTTGCACTCGTGCCAGGGGGCCACGGAGAACAATGGAGGATTAGCCACCTTGAGGCTCAAGTCAAAGAAGAATGTGTCGGGGTAACGGGTGTGTGAGATGAAGAATGGTTTTGGGATTGGATGTGGGAGTAGGTTCAGTGTCTCCAAGGTGAGGACCACCCCAGAAGTAGGCCTATTGCCTGGAAGACAATGGCTTGTCCTCCAATTCTACCCTTTTGCTCAGTTGAGCAGTCACCCACTGTATGGCAGATGCTGGATAGTCTAGAGGCATGATCTAAAACAGCAATCTAAGTAAAACCCACCCTTTCTCTGAAGCATCTGAATTAGTTGCAATTCGCCTAGGTGGCTTAGCTAGTTGGGGGTCCGACTTTGGCTCAGGTCATGATTTCATGGTTTGTGGGTTCCAGCCCCGTGTTAGGCTCCGTGCCCACAGCTCAGAGCCTGGAGCCTGCCTCAGATTCTGTGTCTCCCTCTCTGCCCCTCCCTCCCCTGCTTGCACTCTCTCTCTCTCTCTCTCTCAAAAAATAAATAAACATTAAAAACAATTTTTTTTTTTAAAGAAAGAAACTTCCTTATGTGGGCATCTATGGAAGCTCATTCCCTGAAGCAGTGTAAAGGTACTGACATCCACAAGTGACGGCCCGGTGGTCAAGCATTACTGGAGAAGGGGGAGAAATCTGTTGATAGGTAATGGGCCTCCCACCATGCTGAAGAAATCACTGATGAACATGGGCAAGCTTCACCTTCCATGTCTGGTCTGACAAACTGAGATGCCTGGGTAGGGAATTTGACTTTAGTTTGGTTTTCTGAGATCCCCCAGAGGACAGAAGATTCAGCTGGGGGAAATCAGGCCGCTATGAAAAAAACAAGTCCATTCCTCGTCTAGGATTCTACAACACAAAGTGCTTGTTCTATAGCCACGGGAGGCGACTTACCCACGGCTACACAGAGGGGAGCTGGCAATAACAAACCGGGACAGATATCTGTTTATTTCCCTCTTTCTGTAGGCTAGGGCATTGAGCACCATGTGGCGTCAACGTTGCCTGTGCCCCCGGGAGAGCAGACTGGTACATCCAGGACCCCAGGCTCGGCTAATCCCAGAGGTTTTCTGACTGCGATAAAAACTCCATGCTGCTTGCCCGTGGCCCAGCTCTGACAAACAAGCATCCGGAATACCCACCAAGTGACCTGGACAGACAGAACCTGGCAAGGGAGGAGGTGACAGTCTTCCAAAACAGAACCACAAAGTGCGGGAAGAGAGATAGCAGACAGTAGCATGTTCTCCCCAGCCGGCACGTTCTTTATACCACGGAGAGGTTCTGGAGCTGCATGTCCAAGGAGGGAGGTCACAAGAAGAACACCCGTCTTTCAGAGGAAGCAGTGAATTTCTGGGATTCGTATCACATTCACATTTAAAGTTAGTGGGATGCTGAGCAGAAGGCAGAAGGGAAGCTGAAACAGAAACAGCTAGACCAAGTCCACACAGTCCCGTAGCCCAAGTCAAGGATGAGTTTGGCTCCCTGCCTGGTAGATCTTCCCATGAAGTTAGCGGTTCTCAAAGTGGAGTCCCCAGATGGGCAATATCAGTATTCTCGGAACTTGTTAGAAGTGCAAGTTCTTGGGCCCCTTCCCAGAGACCCGCTGATTGAGACGCTCTGGGGGTGGAGAGCAGCAAAACCCTCCAGGTGATCTTGATGCAGCCCCAAGTTTGAGAGCCAAGGCGCCAGGTCGATCATAGCAAATTATAATAGCAAAGGCACAGAGCTTCCTGTGTTCCAGGAGCGGTTTTACGTGCTCTATAGACATTATTTCACTCAATGCTCATGGTGACCCTATGATGGAGGCACTTTGATAGCCTCTCCTTTTACAGAGAAGGAAACCGAGGCACAGAGAGATCAGACTGTTCTTACAAGGTGCTCTGATCACCTCTTCTTCACCTGGTAGTGAGGGAGGGAGGGGTTCCCCACCCTACACAGAACAAGATGGCCAAACACACGACACCAGACACTGGACAGATGAGATTTGCAGCAGCTTATTAATCACATACACCTGCAGCCAGCAGAGGGAGACACTGCATGCCATGAAGGGCCACTGGGGGTTGTACTCAGGGACAGAATGAACCAGAAGGGACAGCGGGAGGCAGGCTTCATAACGGAAAGAGGGTGAAGTGGCTCTTGATTCCTGATGGAGGATGCGAGCGGCCTGCTGGAACGTCTATGCTGGCAGGTTGGGGACCAGGCGGACTGTAGCCGGTCTGGCTGGGCGGGAAGCCCACCCCGCTGGGTGGGGAGCACGTCTAACGAGAGCAGGGAACTCAAGACTAGAAGTCTGGAGCCCTCTGAGGCTCAGAGAGGTCAGGGTAGCACACAGAATTTCCGGCTTTAAAACACACAAGGTCGGGACACCTGGGTGGCTCAGTCAGTTACGTGTCTGACTTCGGCTCAGGTCACGATCATGCAGCTCATGGGTTCGAGCCCTGCGTCGGGTTCTGCACTGACAGCTTGGGCCCTGGAGGCTGCTTCAGATTCTGTGTCTCCCTCTCTCTCTGGCCCTCCCCCAACTTATGCTCTGTCTCTCTGTCTCAAAAATAAATATTAAAAAAAATTTAAAACACACACACATGAGGTCACATGGTAGGAGGTGACAGAGTCAGGATTTGAACCCAAGCCCATCTGCTCTAGAGGCCCCATCGCCTTTCACCGCACCAAGTCCCTCTTGGGCCCACGCACACTTGGTAAAGCAGCGGCTGCGTCAGGGAGGCTTTGGGTATCAAGGTCAAAGGTCTTCCTCCACGAGTCACATGCCCCCTCACGTGGCGACTGCATTTCCTTCTCAACCCCTCCACACACCCGGCTGCAAATCAGCAAGGGCACAAACACTGTCCGCTGCGTGTACAAAACATTCGATCCCCCAGCAAACAGCACTGACTCCGGCAGGACCCTGCCAGGCGCCAGGGACTCAAAGGCAATGTCAAAACAATGGGGCCTGAGAAACTCCCAGCGGAGTAGGGGAAACCAAAATCCAAATGAGAGCTTCGGGAGAACATTGCAAAGGGCTTAAGTTCAACCCCGAGGTGTTTAGACCAGCCATGTACCCTGCGGGCTCTGGTGAATCAGCAGAGGCCCTGGCCCCGGGACGGATGAGGACATCTGCCATTTAAGGAAGGCAATTCTGGGGACAGAGTGCGGGCAAAGCTAGTATGAAGGTGGGTTTCTGGTAAGGCTTCCAGACAAAGGGCTGTGGAGGGAGTGATTGGTCCATGATCAGATGCAGGGCCACGGACTCCCAGGGTGCTAGCCCAACAGGGACCAGAGGCAGGCCACAGACGGCACACTTTAAAAAGTCCCATTGCTGGGCAAGCACTCTCCTGGTGGCCACAGGCCCACACCCCCCTATTGTCTTCACTAGCTGCTCGCCTAGTTTCCATGAACTGCCTGGTCCACTGAGGCTCTATATTTGTGACCCTCGGACAGATTTTTCTTTTTTTTTTTTTTTAAGTTTATTTATTCACTTATTTTTATTTTATTTTTTATTTATTTATTTTTGAGCGATAGAGCGAGAGAGAGTGCATGTGAGTGGAGGAGGGGCAGAGAGAGAAAGAGAATCCCAAGCGGGCTCCGTGCCATTATCCCGATGCGGGGCTCAAACCCACGAACCACGAGATCATGACCTGAACCAAAACCAAGGGTTGGATGGTTAACCAACTGAGCCACCCAGGAGCCCCAAGACAGATTTTTCTTTAATACATAGGATATGATGACAGAACGAATTGTGTGGAACACAGGAATGGGTGAGTAAGGGAGGAAAAAGGATTACAGGTAATAGATTTCTCCTTTTAAAGGGGAAAATGCCCTTTTAAATTTTATTTATTTGTTTATTAGTGTTTATTTATTTTTGAGAGAAAGCAGAGGAGGGGCAGAGAGAGAGGGAGACAGAGAATCTGAAGCAGGCTCCAGGCTCCGAGCTGTCAGCACAGAGCCCAACGTGGGGTTCAAACCCACGAACTGTGAGATCATGACCCGAGCCGAAGTCAGACGCTTAACCGACTGAGCCACCCAGGCGCCCCAGAAAATGCCTCTTTTTTTTAAATCGAAGTAGAGTTGACACATGACACATGAAATTTTCGGTTATACACCTGAAACTGCCCCTTGACGTACATACACATTGCTCTGTCTGGATGAATGGGAAGGGCGCACAGAAAGGGAAGGAACGGCGAAGGCCAACAAGTTCTGCTCCCCTGGGGTTGAGGGGGACCTCCGCGGTTTCACACGGGGCCAGGAGAAAAACACAGTCCTGCTCTGCAGACACGAACCAGACCTCGCGGCTTCCCACGCAGCAAACCCTCATCCCCAGGTGAGCTGCACAGGCGGGCGCACAGGGAAAAGACAGAGTCTGCGGGCTGGAAGGAAGCCCGAGGGGCCCGCGGTCGTGCCTCCAGCTGGTAATAGCAGCCTGCCAAGATCTGGGTTGCTATCGACATCCAGCTGTGCCTGGGATTCGTGGCGCTGTCCCGAGAGCACCCTCACCCATCCTGGGGAAATGAGATTGTACCTGGGAGCTGCCAGTACCTGGGAACAGTCACCATAGATTGTTTGCCAGTGGGTCCCCGCATCTCCTCCCGCCTAGAGGGGGAAAATCAGAAGCGCGTGCTCAACACAGCCATGGGGTTCGGGAGTACAAATCACCCAGGCTAAGGAAAAGGGCTTACTCCAGGCCCCACCTTCAACCCCAATAAGAGCAGAACCCAATGCACAAGGCCTGGCTTTCTTGTGCTATAGCTCGCTCTCTGCTCTCTCCCCCCACCCCCCATGACCATGCCTGTGGCTGCCAGTGTGCTACCTAATTCCCAGGTCTTGTAAGTAATAAGCATTTTTCCTAGAAGATTCCCCATGGTTTCTGCTGAAAGGCGTCTTGCGATCATAAGAACCACAAAGGCTGGTGCAGCCACAGCGCTGGTTATCGACAGGCTAGACTAGCACACAACCGGATCCTTTTCTCTTAAGTCCCAGGCAATCCTTTTGCTAGTTTGGTAAGAAAACCCGCTAACACTGCTCTCCTGACCAAAGCCTTTGCTTCTCATTGCTCACAAGATGAAATGCTAAATTCTTGGCATGGTCCCTGAGGCCCTGGTGCTCCCCCTAGGTGCCCGATTTCATTGCCAGACACTCCTCTCTGCCCATCCTTCTCTACTCCAGCTAATGAGCCCCACTTTCTATTACAGCATTTCATCATGGTGCGGGGCTCCTGTGCACTGTGCCCTTGGGCCTGTCCCCCAACCTCCTCCTCACCTGGTCAATTTCTTCTCTGCCTTCAGGGCTCTGTGTAGCTTTCACTTCGTTGAGCGCATCCCTACCATCAACGCCTTCCTTTCTCTGCCTCTGTATCAGTTATCTATTGTTGTGTGACAAATCACTCCCAAAATCCAGCAGCATACACAATTAACACTTATGACCTCGCATGACTTCTGTGGGTCGGGGGGTGGAGAAAGAAAGGCACTGGACACGTCAACACCCACAATGGACACAATGGACGAACGCTTTCCAAATTCTGGGGGAAGAGAATGGAACTGTATACACAGTCAAGGCATCAGTCCAAAGTGGGGGGATAATGAAGACTTTTCAGATAAGTAGAGTATTGAAGAATTAACTTCCGTCACACTATGTATTCATTATCTATTACTGGTTAATAAATTATCCCACTTACTGCATGTATTACCTCACAGCTCTGTGGGTCAAGAGTTTAAGGGTAGCTTAGCTGGGTGGTTCTGGTTCATGGCCTCTCATGAGGCTGCAGTCAACATGTCGGTGGAGCTGTGGTCATCTGAAGGCCAGACTGGTTTGAGGGACCTTCTTCCAAGATGGTGCCCTCCTACGGCTACTGGCTGGAGGTAGCTGGCTTCAGTTTCGCACCACATGGTCTCTCCACAAGGCTGATCATGACGTGAAAGCTGGCTTTACTCAGAGCAGGTGATCCACGAGGGAAAGAAATCGACAGGGCGGCCAAGATGGAAACAATATGGACTTTCAATGACCTAGTCTCCAGAGTAGCATAACCATCACTTCTGCTTTTCCCCAGTGATCTGGTTAGAAGCAGATCACTAAATCTGGCACTTCCCTTCCAAAGGAAGGAGAATTAGCCTCCACCTCTTAAAGGGAGGAATGTCAAAGAATTTATGGACATGTTTGTAAGACTGCCACATCCGGGCACCTGGGTGGATCCGTCGGTTGAGCAACCAGCTTCGGCTCAGGTCATGATCTTGCAGTTTGTGAGTTCAAGCCCCTTGTTGGGCTCTGTGCTGACAGCTCGGAGCCTGGAGCCTGTTTCGGATTCTGTGTCTCCCTCTCTCTCTGCTCCTCCCCCGCTCGTGCTCTGTCTCTGTCTCTCTCTCAAAAATAAATAAACATTAAAAAAAAAAATTAAAACTGCCACATCCTCCTAACACGTGAGGTCAGAATTCTCTGCTTGATGGCTCGGCGGTCACAGCACACCATGCCTCTGTTTTTTACTACTTATCACAAGGGCATGTAACTAATTATGTGTGTGATTTGCAGGGCGCTAACTCTCTAAATTCAAGAACCCCTGAAGGCAAGGACAGTTGCATGTTACATCTCTGCTGAATAGCACAGCAGTTGGTACATAATAGAGGGTCAACAAAACGTTATGGGTTGAGTGAAAAAAATAAATGAATGAATGAATGAATGATACATGCACGGGGAATAAAGAAGGGGGAGAAAGAAGTAGGACACAGAAAATGACCATAAGAAAGAAGTAAAAATTGGGATGACTTTTGACTTTCCTACAATGCAAGGGAATGCAATGAAATGTATCCAGAGCCCCATGCTAATCAGCCTCCGTGTCTTTGTCTTTTTTTTTTTAATGTTTATTTATTTTTGAGACAGAGAGAGACAGAGCATGAACAGGGGAGGGTCAGAGAGAGAGGGAGACACAGAATCTGAAACAGGCTCCAGGCTCTGAGCTGTCAGCACAGAGCCCGACGCGGGGCTCAAACTCACGGACCGTGAGATCATGACCTGAGCCGGAGTCGGACGTTCAACCCACTGAGCCACCCAGGCGCCCCATCAGCCTCCGTGTCTTTGGATTGCAGCTTAACCACTCTGAGTCATGAGGAAGGAGCCCTGGGCTCAGCCTCAGGCAGCAGGAAACTCCTCAGATTGGCTCAGCAGGCCTCTGGCCACAACAGGAAAATTATTTTCCAATAAATGAGACAGAGGAGCCTGGAAGTCACATCTTGCTCATTAGACGAGGCTTCCCTCATCATCCTCCTGGGAGTAACGGGCTTCACATCTCATGGTTCCCAGCAACCGCACCCAGGGAAGCCAGCCAGTGGGTGTGCCCTGCCTCCTGTACTTTGGGTCACTCTATACGAATGGGGGCTTGTCTCTCTGCTCGTCTCCCAGCATCGAGATTCTTGGAAGTATGCCCTCTCTACGGAGCAGGGATGTCTTCAACAATTAAGCGGCAGCCTGAGATGTGGCCTCTGCAGGCAAAACTTTCTATCTTCCCCTGGGGAAATGCCAGATGAGAGGGAGGGCAGGAGGCAGAGGCGGACAGTGGCAGCAAGGGAGGGAGAGGGCAGGATGGAGAACGCATTAAAATGAGAGGCTGGGAGAACAGAACCCAGACCCTGGAGAGTACCCAGGTGTGTCCAGGGCAAACCACACACATCAAAATCCAACGGCATCACCGCATCATACTCAACAGTGACTTAGCATTGACCGTGTGCAAGATAATGGAAGTGGTCAGTCTATAAAAAGACATTACCCCTAGTTCTTGATTTTCACAGTCACTTGGGGAAACAACACACATGCAAAAAAGGATAAATGACAATGTAATGCAAGATGGCAGACGCCGTAGGCCAAATAAGTGATTCACACAAGAGTTGTCAGGAGGGAGCTGTCCACAGGCTAAGGCAGTCGCCGAGAGTTCCCAAGGGAAGGTGGGGCTGAAACTTCCCGACTTTCTGCAGAGCGTGGGGGAGATCACTCCCAGAGAACAGAGTTTCTGGGAAGTACCTGTGTACAAGGATGTGTGTGCATTCACACACTGCTCTGCTGCCAGAAAAGCCTAGTACAAAACAAGAATCTGCCCACCAGGGGTTTATGAGCTTGTTGAGGACCGAACAGTCACACGGGCACAAACATCTGTGATTCAAAGCAGCGCACAGGACTATGTTACTATGAATGATAATAAATAATAATGATGCCCCTGAGGAATACCCACCAGTCTAGTCTACTGCTGGAGGCAATAGGGAGCCCCTGCAGGGCTCGGTTTCCACATCTGTAGAATGGGATTGTAGGAGTATTGAATAAGACAAGGAATGAAGCAATCGCTGGCAGGTCAAGGACACTTCCTCCTTTCTTCCACCAAGGTGATTAGGCAAGAAGCAGGTAGCATTCGAAGAGGGCTTGAAAGGGTGGGGTTCTGTTTATTCCAGGGAATATCGGAAGAAAAGGCCGGACAAAGGCTAGTCACGCCAGCAGTCCCAATTACCGAGCTCTTTGTAAGTGCCAGGTACTCGGCATGTCCCGCCTCGCCGAGTCCTCCGCGCCGACTCCGGAGATGCAACCCCCGCCGTCCAGATCTACACCCGGGAGACTGAACCTTACAGGTGTCAATGTCCAGCCCAGGCTAGCAGGTGGCAGAGTCGGCATCCCAACCCAGTTTGCTCCAAGGTATACACTCACAACCACTGCTTAATGCCACCTCTGCAGGGAGGTTCATGCTGGGGAGTGCTGGTGGAAGAGGCTGGAAGGAGATTCTCCAAGGCTTCCCGACTCCTGGGCCCGCAGGGCTGGGCTAGGGCCCCGGGCTCCAGCCAGCCTAGGGCTTGGCAAGTGACCCCACGGGTCTCTGCACTAGCAACTTAGGACCACGAACACACTCCGCATCTGCACCTCCTGCTTGGACGTGACCTCTCAGGCAGAGAAGAAGCGATACACTCAGGAGGTGCAAAGAAGCGACTTTGGGGGCTACCGGGGGGGCTGCGTGGACTGTGGAGCTCTGGGCAGTTGTCACCTGCCACTGCTCCACAGGGTGAAGGATTTAAAGGGTTTAAAAGGCAGAGGCAAGCCCCACAAGAGAGGTGTGAGGTTACTTCCGGGATCGCCTCTCAATTGCTTAGAAACAGACCCACCGAGAGCTGACCCCCCTCCTCAGCCAGGCACATCTCATCTGATTTCTCGACTTTACATCTCCACGCTGACACAGAGCAGACCCTTGATTGATATTTGGTAGAAGAAAGGGAGTCTTACTTCACCCTCTGGGACTTGCTCTCCTGTAGTGGCTTTGGAGGGGGCTGGTGGCAGCCATCTGGATGGAGATGATTCACCTGGGATCCAGATGATCCTGTGCCCCTGGGTCAGATGCCCTTCTGAGACCAGTCATCAATCCTACTCCATTTCACCAACTTTAGATGAGAAATGAATTCTTATAGACAAATGCCTCCATTTCATAACAGAGCCATTGTGCCTGTTTCTTTATACATATATTTTAATTTGAGAGAGAGAGAGAGAGACTGTGTATGTACGCAGAGGAGAATGGCAGAGAGAGAGAGAGAGAGAGAGAGAGAGAATCTTAAGCAGGCTCCACACTCAGGGTGGACCCCGATGGGGGGCTCGATCCCACAACCCTGGGATCACGACCTGAGCTGAAATCAAGAGTTGGATGCCCAACCGACTGAGCCACCCAGGTGCCCCGCCCCCCATTTTACCTGCTTCTATGTTTCTTTGTAAACATTGTCTGTATACAGCCCCCACTTGAGTATAAAGTCCAAAGGATCTGGAACCATTGCCTATTCTTTCCCTCCAGTCCTGCACAGAGCTCTGCCCAGTGGCCACCGTTCTGGAAAGATGTGGCTGCACAGGTCTGGCAACCTAAGGACCCACAGGAGGACACACACCCTTGTTGGGAGCGTGCATCCCACTTCCCCCTTCTCCCCTTGCCCAGCCCAGGCAAGGGTGTGTGGCCAGACTTAGCATCTGGAGCCTAGAGGTAGAAACAATCTATTACAAAGACACCTGAGCAATTTAATTGCGACCGTAAGACTGAAAAAGGACTGGTTAATCACACAAGAGGATAACGTGCTCTCAAGCAGCTGAAAAGCATTTGCTGATGAGTGACGCCCAGGGGTTGGTACAGCGACAGGAACACAATGCATCAATAGACCTCCTTCTGGACTCATCTCTGCCACTCTGTCTGGCTGTGGAAGCTTGGAGAAGTTATGCAATTTCCCCATCTATAAGGTGGTCATCTTAAGGGGAAAGTAAGTAATTTCCAAAGTCCCTTTTATATGACGAACCTTACTACTCTATCACACAAAATTACAGCGATCAACACAAAGTCAGCCTCTGGTACGTGTAACTGTTTTGATACTAATTGAAGAGGCTTTGGGGGTTTGGGGTGGGGAGCCGGTTCTTGTATACTCAGTATCCTTACCCCCCACTTTTGGTGGCAGCTCCCTGCTTTTCTTTGAGGACCCCCAGCTCTATTCCATGCAGTCTTGATGGGACTAGTGAACAAGCCCCACCCCACCCCCACCTCCGGACCGCACGTGAACCCTCTCCTGTCCTAACCCACTGCTCCAGCCTGGTAGGCATCCTAGGCCTCCACAAAGGCTGAGTGCAAAGGAGGCTGACGGGTGAACCTGGGTGGCAGCAGCGTTGCCATTGGTGCGTGGAGTTGGCCACATAAAATGCCTGATGTTCTGTTTGTCACCTCTGAGGACGGCACGTTCACACTCAAGAGAGTGGAAGTCCCGGCTGGTGTTCCCTTCCTCCCCTGATCAGTGAGACACAGCCTCAAGGCCTGCTCATCACATCACCTTAATCAGCTTGCTCTGGGGAACGTCGGGCGGGCTCCCAGGTCAAGTTGACACCCCAAGAGTGGGGACCAGGAGAGGTGACGCAGTGCTGACTTGCACCGGACCACTCTGGCCTATGGTCCTTCAAAGCACGGAAATGAGGAAAGAGATCTGTGCCAGTGTCCGATTCCTCAGGCCTTTGAAAGCTTGAAACTTGGGAACTTGAAAACCTCCTTCAATCGTCCTCTGGCTTGAAACACTGCTGTTGGGATGTGTGATGTCCTTCTAACTCAGAACTATGTCCCCCTTTCTGCAAGCTCTGGTGATGGCACCCTAGAAGCTCACGATGGTGCTTCCTGGCAAGGGTCCCTTTTTCATGTACGGGGTCGGCACTCAGAATTCTTTTCCAGTCTGCAAAGTTAGTCTACTTCAGTCTGGGGAAATTTTTATTTGACCACTCTGGCACTCTTGAAACTCTACTTTCTTTTTGGAATGGTGATTAGTCAGTAGCTGGTCCCACTGGATTCACCTGCTCATTTTCTTATCTTCCTTTCTCGCGTCATGTGGCATTCTGCCTTTTATTCTATTTTCTTAGATATTTCTCCAACTTGCTCTTTTAGCCTTTCTACTTTTTAAATCTAGGTTTCCTGTTTTTAATTTCTGAGAGCTCCTTCTTCATCAGATCATCCCTTTTAATTAGTGATTATGTCCTCTTCTTCTCTGAGGATATTAATCATTTTGTTTTGTTTTCATGTTTTCTTGTGAGCGATGCCTTGTTTCTGTTATCTCCAAATTAGCTTTTGGACTTTATCTTTCAGAAGGAAGGCATTCCTCAGAAGTCTGAGTAACTCTGGCTGTCCAAGCCATATTTCACGCAAGGCATTAAAAAGCTCACTGGAGGCCCAGGATGGATGGGGCTTGTCGGGCGCTGGATGAAATCTTTTTGGTAGGTAGACTCCCCAGTGTCAGTGTCTGGAGACCATTTGCCTAAGACTCTTCAGTTTCCCCAGCAAAGAGTCCTCCCCTTTCCTCCCTGGATGCTGTGCTCTTGGTTTCATTATTCCCTGTACCAAGTTGGATCATCATCTTTATTTTCTCCTGGTCTATCAAGCCAGATGCCTCTCTGGCCTCGTTTATATAGATAATAAACGTGTCTCTTGCCATGCTGCAGGAGACATGACTGTCCATTTGTTGGGTGTGGGACAAAGATCTAACTACTCCGGGAGCACCTGGGTGGCTCAGTTGGCTAAGCATCCAACTTCGGCTCAGATCATGATCTCATGGTTCATGAGTTCAAGCCCCACATAGGGCTTTCTCCTGTCAGCACGGAGCCTGCTTGGGATCCTCTGCCCCTCCCTTGCACACCCATGCTCTCTCTGTGTTTCTTAAAAATAAATAAATATTTTTAAAACTTAAAAAAAAAAAAGTCTAACTACCCCTGATACAGATTACCATCAACCACCCTGTTGGCTGTCCCATCTTGTCCCCATTCTACTCCCAGGATTGTTGAGGCTTCCCAGGATTTAACTAGCACATTTCAGCTGGCTTCTTGGAGGCTTCCATTCTGCAGGTACTTAGGTCCTTCTCCATTTGAAGCCAGTCAATTAGTACTTTTTCTTCTGTTTTCCATTTCCCAACATCTGTTCACCACTCCAGATCTCTGTCCTTCTAGGTACCCATTTTTAAGTCCTTACTATCATTTCAGTGGGGTTTGGGGAAGAAGCAGAAATGCATGTGCTAAATCTGCCATGTTTAAAGGAAGCCAGCTTAATTCTAAGCCTCTGTTTTATTGTTTTTGTATTTAAACGAAAAAAAAAAAACCCACCGGTAATAATCATCACTGAATACTATGGTAAGAAAATGTCTTTCCTGATTCTAAAATCGTACTGGTTAATCTATTCAAGCCAAACATATGTCTATCCTATTCCCTGGCAGCTCCATCCATAAAAATATACACAAGAAAAATGAATATGCATGTCCACAAAAATACTTGTGGAAAATGTTCAGCGTGGCTTTTCTTCTAGTAGCCGCAAACTGGAAACACCCAAGTATCTACCCACAGCAGAATGGATATGCTGTGGCACATAAATACAACAGTATATTACACAGCAAAAAAAAAAAAAAAATGTTCAATTCATCAACTAATACGACACAGGCATGGATGAATCTCAGAGCGAAAGAAACCAGATAAAGAAGGACAACATGCAGGATGATTCCATTAAATGATATTCAAGAATGGGGAGACCCCATCTGTGGGGGAAGTGACTTAGAACAGTACTTATGTCTTAGAGGAAGTTACTGCCTATGCAGGGCTATGAGGAAGCCTTCTATGTGGCTAGAAATGTTTTGCATCCTGATCTCAATAGTGATTACAGGGATATGTACATACACAAAAACTCTTTCAGCTGTATATTTGAGATGTGTTTACTGTACATACATTATAACTTGACTTTAAAAGGAGAAAAAAGAGGGGCGCCTGGGTGGCGCAGTCGGTTAAGCGTCCGACTTCAGCCAGGTCACGATCTCGCGGTCCGTGAGTTCGAGCCCCGCGTCGGGCTCTGGGCTGATGGCTCAGAGCCTGGAGCCTGTTTCCGATTCTGTGTCTCCCTCTCTCTCTGCCCCTCCCCCGTTCATGCTCTGTCTCTCTCTGTCCCAAAAATAAATAAACGTTGAAAAAAAAAATTTTTAAAAAAAAAAAAAAGGAGAAAAAAGAGGGGTGCCTGGGTGGGTCAGTCGGTTGGGCGTCCGACATCGGCTCAGGTCATGACCTCGCCATTCATGAGTTGGGAGCCCCGCATCAGGCTCTGTGCTGACAGCTCGGAGCCTGGAGCCTGCTTCGGATTCTGTGCCTCTCCCTCTCTCTGCCTCACACTCTGTTTCTCTCTCTCAAAAATAAATAAACATTAATAAATAAATAAATAAATAAATAAGGCAGAAAAAATAAAGTATCGCTGATTATCATTTTAAAGCTTTGTGGGAAAAGATTTTCAGGGAGGAAAAAAAAGGGATGTGATGCCTTCCCAAACCTCCCTGGATCTCAGAAGTGAGGGGAGGGGCTGGCATCTTTGCATATCAGCGGTTCAGTCATTGAGATGCTTGACTGAAATAGAGTTCAACCTCCTTGCTCCTCCAGTTCTGCTATTAGCGCTGTGGATCTTGGCCAGGTCACACTTTCTCTGAGTTTCTCTTAAACCAGGGGGTGACCTATGTTACCTCGGAGGTCCATTCCAATTCCAAAATTCTTTGACCACTGGGGAAAAGTGGGGATTGTTTTTTTTTTTTTTTCTTAAGCAAAAGACATTCTATCTCTTCCCTCCTTTTCAACCAGACACGGGATTCCTCTGCTCTTACCCTCTCATCATGGACCAGATAAGCTCTCAGGGGTCGGAGACCACATCACCCCTGTTTTTTGTACTCAACAATCGCAGTGAGATGAATATGGCAGGCACTGTTAGATGAAAGAATCTTATTTTGCCATAAAATATATTGGATCTAAAGCAATGAACCTGCATCCACAATAAAAAGCCTATCAGCAAAGTGGTCTAATAATACAAGCCTTTGGAGAGAGTTACTATTTCTACCAGCCAACTTAGTGGGCCACTGAATAAATTGCCTTCCCCCCGCCCCAACCCAAACTTGGCCTTTGCAGAAATGACATTGTATTCTCTTTGGCCAGAAACAAGAAAAACTACACATAATATGTTTGAAGAGAGAGTTACCCTCCAAGGTTATCTTATTCTAACCAGAGATCATCTGTGAGGGGGAAAGTATCTGGGCAGTCAATTTGATGGGCTGGCAGCCTCTCCCTCTCTCTCTCTCTGCAGATCTTCCCCCAGAGTCAACTTTGAGAATCGTCACCATTGTATCCTAGACATCTTGCTTGCTATTTGAAGTCAGAGCAACAACAAAAAGTAGTATGAACTTGAGTGATTTAGAATCTAGAGTCTAGGGTTCGATACATCTATTGCAAAGATGCCTAAGCAACTGAAACGCAAGGGTGAGACTGAAAAAGGAACAGTTAGCCTCATGTAAAGACAATGTGCTTTCAAGCAACTGAAAAGTGTTTGCCGATGGGAGAGGCAGAGTGAGTGGCACGGCAGCAGGGACATCATAACTCCCTCTGGAGACCTGCTTCTGGTCCTGCCTCTACCGTTACCCAGCTGTGGAATCCTGGACAAGTCATTTGGCTTCTTGACCTGCAAAGTGGGCAAATTAGGGTAAATGAAATAATTCCCGAAGTCTCTTTTACATGATGAACTTTACTGTTGTCTGATACATGGAGAAAAATTGCAAAGATAAATGCAAAGTCTGTTCTTGTAACTCTCTCTGGTGTCTGTAACGATTTTGACACTATTTAAAGGGGCGATGTGTTTGGGAAGGGCTCCGTTTTCCTACGCTTGAATGCCTACTTCCTCTCTTTGGAGACGGCACTCTGCTTTTCTTTGCGAATGACCTCCCCACCCCCGGCCCTCCCAGTAGACTAGGTCGATCAGATTTTCTCTTCCAGAATTGAATCTTGAGCTGAATGACAGAGGCAGAAAATGGTTGTCCCTGAGTCATTGTGATGTCAGCTCTTTCAAAAGACACCCGTTAGCTTGTATCTATCATTGAAAATCTTAGGATGCCTCGCTATGGTCTTCCAAGACCTGGCAATCCATTTTCCCTTTCATTGTCTGAGTTATTCCTCATACTTCTGATAATCTCCTGGGTGTGATTAAGCTGGCCACAGCTGACCTCTGTTACTTGCAACTAAGAATCCTAACTGACACAGAACTCCTTCCTGATCCCTTGTGGGACCTTACTTTGTTCTCCGAATTAATAAAACTTAATTCATTTTAAAGTACTCTAAAAAACTAGGTTAAAAAAAAGTCTAATAAGACATACATTTTCCCTAACTAGAATAAGCAGAGCTATCGCACATTGAGAGTCATAATTTTATTTTATTTTATTTTATTTTTTTTGCTACTGTAGACTATACTAGATTAACTTGGTAAAGCAGCATGGTCCTTTATCCTGCTGGACCTAAACTGCATTCAAGTATCACACTCTGGGACTAGTTCTGTCCTTCCCTATGATCACGGGCATCACCAGGATCCTGGGCAACCCTTGTCAGCATCCAATCTACCAACCATTTCCTGGAGGAAAGCAGAAGCTGATCATCCAAAGCCCACGATGGCACTGCTAGGAATACTTACTCCAGGAAAATGAAGAATTTCTTTTTAATAGGCGGTCAAAAGATATGCCAGAGCTAAGACTTCAGCCATTACTCTCAAAAGAGCAAAATGCCTCCAGTCGGGACAGACTGGGGCAGAGGGAGGCTCAGAGAAAGACACCTACTCCCCATTAACGAGACTAAAGTCCACCTCCCTAATAATGTGGCTCTGGGAACCAACATTTAAAACTTGTCACTGGCAGTGCTCCTTATTTATGGTTGGGAGAGGCTTTCGGGATGACTTTCTTGAAAGAGCAGAGCAAGGTATCTAGTGGTAGAATAGACCCGTTGCTAAGAAAATAGCTGGCATCACCCTCTCATTCTGAAACAGTGTTGTCTGTTACAGTAGCCACATGTGGCTACTTAAATTTACATTAGTTAAAATTCAACGAGATTGCATACCCACATATCCAACAAGGTAGCTAGCGGTTACCATATGAGACTGTGTATACGGAATATTTCCATCATCATAAAAAATTCTATGGACAGTACTCATCTACAAAGGTGCCTAACGCTCTATGCAGGTCTTAATGGGGAGGAGTCCCTCCAAAATGGTGCTGCTTCCCAATGGTCCCATGGAAAGACCATGAGGTCTCTCTCTCAGAGAGAGCTATCAGAGTATGCCCTGCGGAGGAGGGAACTTTTCTGTACTCAGGCCAAGTGAAAGTCCACCCCAAGAAATAAGCTCGCCAGGCTTGGCATACTTCCCTGTAGAACTGCTCTCTGACTGTTTCCTGGAAAGAGTCCCGAGGGGAGAAGGTGGCTGGGAGAATTCTAGTGGCTGACTGAGGAGAAGGGGCTACTCTGGAAGTAGCCTGCATTTCCAAAGGACAAAGGACCAGCTTGATTATTTTGGAAGGTGACTAGATACAACGTCTACAGGTTCTCCCCTCAGAGGTCCACCTACAAGGGCAAATGGCACTTCTAATGGAATTTATGCAGAGAAGACCACCAGGGGATGAGAGGGAACTCCTACGTGGTCCACCACAAGGCACCCTACCTATACCAGTGGATACTCCCATTGGAGGCTTGGAAAAGCCCTCAGAAACCCATGAGGCGAAGGGCCCACACTTGAAAATCTGCCACTTTGAGTACACAACACTAAATTACAACTGTCATCTTTAGGGAAGACCTTTTGCCAATACCACCAACTATACCCCACCACCACCTTTTCTTTCTGTCTTCCTTCAGTTCCCTGGCATGGCTGAGCCATCCCCAGCAAGATGAGCAAGATCAAAGGGTAAAAAACAAAACAAAACAAAGGAAAAGACAGACCACCCACCTCTGACCCCACTGTGGGCTTCCAAGGCTAATCAGATGAGGAGAGAAGGATGTTCGTTATACTGAACGAGAGACTGAAGTTACCAGACTGGCTCATCAGCATCAAACAGGATAAGGAAAAGTGTTTATCCACCTGAAACATACTGGAAATTGAGATGTCTGCCCATGAAATCACCCAGGGGCAGTAAGGGAGAACTAATAGGGCAGTTAGATACAGAGATAAACAGAATATAAAGCTGTTCTGTGATTTGCCTTACAAACTTAGAAGGTTCTAGAAGGAATGTATGAGAAACGTGCAGCCCAGGTAGGACTGCAGGGATGCAAACAGCCCATGAGGAGGTGATGGTAAGAGCACTAAATTAACAACGACACGGGTGACCTGTCAGCTTTGGAACGTAGACTCCTGGCCACAGGAGCACCATGTGGCGTGGATAATTACTCCATTTTACGCAGAGGGAATGGAGGCTCAAAAAAGTTCGATAACTTGCCAAAGACTGCAGTGAGCGGGTCAGCCAGGATTCAAACCCAGGTGGGCTCTTGCCACCATGTGGCTGCTTCTGCAAGGAGTGGTCTTGAATGGGGTTCCCTTTCCACGAGGTCGCTCAGGCACATCACTGGTGCTGAGCCTCTAACAGACCACTGTCTGGGCAGAGCAGAGACTATTCCTGCCTTCTAATATCCATTTGCCCCCCTTTCCTTAGCAGGAGAGCACTGTGAGCCCGAACTTTCCAGAAGACAAAGCAAGAGTTTCGAGTTGTCCTCTGTACCACCTGTAGAGTAGGGTAATGACTGGAGTTCCAGTGGCTACCCTGACTATGAGGTAACTCAAGATCAAAGCCATATGCAAAGCAGAAAATGAAAAGGGACCTATGTCCCTAAATGTGTTTTGTAGTCGCCATATCTGTGCTGAACTGCCTGTCTCTGGACTTCTAAATGAGAGCAGATGCTGTTGCTTCAGGTTTTCTGCATATGCAGCCAACCCCTCATCCCAACTGGGAAGGCAGAGAGGTTCTTTACGTTGGTCTTTGGATCCTGCGTGCTCCATTCAACATCGTCTGCCTGCATTTCCGTGGCCGAGAAAAGTTTCTGGATGTGTGTGTGGGGGGCGGGGGGGGTGCCCAGCTGTGGAGTATTCCCGTCTCCATGAATGCACTCCTTGGACTGAACTTGAACTTGTGGATCCCTACACCTCTCATAGGAATGAACTCCCAGACACAGCTTTGATCGTTGGTGGCATCAGGGTTATTTTCTTAAACATCTCTTAGCTATTTCTTTTGCTCTTCCTTCCCATTCCCATCCCATGCAGAGGAGGAAAAAAAAAAATCAGCCAGGCAAGAGTACATCCAATTCCCTTTCTTAATTAGAAGAAGCAAAACATTTGAAAAGCAGTGGCACAGTTACTTGAAGAACACCGCAAATTATCCACAAGCGCAAAGCTAGCGTATTAAGGAAAGCAGCAGGGGCAAAGAACACACTCCCAGGCTAGTGGAAAAGGCGATCCATATCTGCAGAGGCATCTGTCAATCACAGCGGGGACTTCCTAATCCCCTCACCCACTGCCGGCCACGCGTGAAAGAAGGGCTCGTGTGGAATAGAATGAACCCAAAGTGTCAACAGCACAGCTATGAAATCTATCGTCCCCAAACTCACGCTCCAGAGTACGTAATGGATTTGGAGGAAGCGTTCAAATAAATAATCATTTCCTGGTAGGAGATTAGATTTCATACACCACAGCCCAGCCCGAGCTTACGTGGAGGAATATGAAGAACAGAGTTCTTTTTCCAAAAGGAAAATTTACTTCGAATCCACTAATAAATAAGTAACTAGTTCCTTCCAAACCCTGTGGTCTGGGAAAGAAAGCAATTAGCTTGATTGAGAGTGTTTTCTGACTTCAAGGGTTCTTTAGAGGCAGTCATATTACATCAGATAGAGGAATGGCTGACTATGACAGATCCTGGGGTCTCTTTCTCCAGAAAGGGCAGGTTGGCTATGACAACATCACTACCTCTCGAGATAAACCAGAATAGTTCACTTTTAGATAGTTCCAACTGTGAAAAAGTTATTCCTTATGCTGTGCTAACATCTATTCTCCTATACCTTTCACTCGTTCGTTCTACTTCCGGCTTGGGAGGGAACATGGGACAAACCCAGGCTCTGCTCCCCATGGTGGTCCTCCCAAGACATAAAGCAGCCAACACCCCCTCCATTTTCACTGCTTTGGCCTAAAAGGCCCGGTGATCTTGGATGCTACTCTGGTCTCAGTTTCTAGCCCAGCATGCTGGGGGGGTCCTTGTCTGCAAGACCAAGGCTGTGGGGCTCTCTTCTATCATTGGATTCTCAGAGGAGGGTACCCTGCCTTGTACCTCCCCTTGTCCAGGTGACAGTAGACACAGCATGAGCCCTGGAAGGAACGGCCTCACCAGGTTCACTTAGCAACTCCAGTGGTACCTCGCGCCTTGCAGAAAGGAGGTGAGCAGCAAACACTTCAATCAATACGTGATTGAATGAACGATTAAGCTTCTCTTTTTTTAATGTTTATTTATTTATCTTGAGAGAGAGAGAGAGAGAGAGAGAGAGAGAGAGAGAGAGGCAGAGAGAGAACCCCAAGCAGGCTCTGTGCTGTCAGCACAGAGCCCAACGCAGGGCTCAGTCTCACGAACTGAGAAATCATGACCTGAGCAGAAATCAAGAGCCAGACGTTCAACTGACTGAGCCACCCAGACGCCCCCAATTAAGCTTCTTATGGAATTAAAATCCAAATTCACTTCCTTCCTCCTGAAGACACTTTTCTCACCTGTTTGGGGGTGAGGAATCTAATTTCGGGACTGTACTTAGGTCCCTGTTTCTGTCCGTCTTCACCTTGTGACAGTGCATCAGAATTCCAGCCTTGGAGATCTTTGGGTTTAATGATTTAATCATCCTACAGGCTACCTGCCCTTCAGGTCAGCTACAGATTGTCGTGCCATCAATAGGCTGGTCTGAGTGACTAATTAGATGATATTTAGGTGATATGTGGCTTATGTTCATAGTCCAAGTTTTGAAGAGGCAGGTTGAACGTGTTTGTCTGGTCTTCCTGGAAGGAGGGTGCTATGGGTGGAATAATGTCACGGTTCCCACTCCCTCCCCCCGCCCCAGTTCATATGTTGAGGTCCTAACACCTAGTACGTCAGAACATGACCTTGTTTAGAAATACAGTGGTGCAGATGTAATTACTTAAGAGGAGGTCAGCCTGGAGTAGGTCGGGCCCCTTATCCAACGTGACTGGTGTCCTTATGGAATAGACATGCACAGAGGGAAGATGTCAAGAGCCACAGGGACAAGATGGCCATCTGTAAGCAGAGGAGAGAGGTGTGGACAGATCCTTCCCTCCCAGCCTCACAAGGAGCCAACCCTGCTGACACCTTGACTTTGGACTTCTAGCCTCTAGAACTGTGAGGCAATACTTTTCTGTTCATTAAGCTACCGAGTTTGTGGTCATTTGCCCAGCAGCCCTGGGTCCCCCCCAGCTCTGCATGCCTTCCTTCCCTATCCCACCTCCCTGCTCACCAGGGACTGACTGTACAGGCCCTTCCCCATTTCAGGTGGGAACAGAACCAACCCCAAAAATGAGGAAGGGGAGCCACTACCTGCAGGTGTCTGTCTGGATTTTGAGAGTCTAGAAATCTAAAGTCAGTGTGGAACAGAATGGGAAATGCAGGCTGTGGGCGGAGTCCTGAGTGTTGGGGTCACCAGGAGGGGCCACCGAGGCATGCTGGGCAGATGGGATCAAGTAATGTTCCCCAAGGAGATGATGCTTGAGCTGGGCATTGAAGGTTGAGTAGAAGTTGGCCAGGTGAAAAGATGGGCCAGAAATGGTGGAGGGGGACAGAGGGAAGGGGAGGAAGCAGAGAAGGGTGGGGTTGTGGCAGCCTCTGGACAGACCCGAGCAGCATATTGGCTAAGGCCAGTTGTGAATAAGGGAGCACCAGGACATTGGATGGGAGGAGGGGATCACGGGCAAAACCCTGAAAAGACAGCTTCAGCACTACACTGGAAGTCAAGACAAAATAGTGTGTTACCACTGGAGGGATATTTTAGCCAAGGACAATCCATGTCTGGGGGTCCAGAGAGACCCAGGCCCCTTCTCTTTCTCCCCTTTCCATTTATCAAAATCCTATGCATCTTTTACTGTCTAACTGCCCTAGTGTGCCCTTCCTCCCCAGCTCCCCAGACTACTCGCATCCCTGACCCAGAGTTAACTGGTGCCTCCTCTCTGCTCCTGGTGCCCTTTCTCTAGGTCACTAATGGAGCAGATCATCCCCTCAGTAACTGTGTTTTGACCCCCCCCTCACTTGGTTGAGTGACCCTCCAATGTCTCCATGGAGCGCTGAAACGTTCCCAAGAACTCAGGAAAGGGGCAGAACCAAGTGTGTGTTAAGGAATGTCACTGAGTGGTGCAGAAGTTCCTTATAAGGTCAGGGGATGGCACGGAGAAACACATCAGAGGGACTCAGACAACTGGTAACACTGCTCAAGAGAAATACACAGGCAGAAGATGGGGAGAGAAGGAGATGGGCCAAGGATGCATTTCTCCTTAACAAGTAGGAACAGGTTTAAGTCTGTAGAAAGCTAGGGGACACACGCTCACAGGTGATTCTTCAAGCTGCCAGGAGGAGCTAAAATTGCCACCACCAATAAATGAAGAACCCTTTACCTGTACCTCAAACTCCCCAGAGTGGAGGGAGCATTTGGGGGTGCCACTATGTGGACCCCCGACTCTGCAGTCCACTGACACAAGAGCACAGAGCAGATGTGAACTTCTGCGGCTTCAACAAAGAATCCCTTGAGGATGACCCCAAAAGGCCTTTTTTTCCTGAATTATGAACACCAGAGTTAAGAGGAAGATGTCTGCGTTCCTTGATTCCTACCATGTGAAACATGGAAATGACTCAGAGACGGAGGACGGAAAGGGCGGCCGCTGCTGCTGCGAGTTTCCAAAAAGACACTCACGATCCCACCAAAAGAGAAAAGCTGGGGCAATAAGTGACAACTCAGAATTCAAAAAAGCTCAGTGGTGTAACAGAGGGGGTTGGGTCCTGGGGTCCACACACCTGAAAAAAAGATACACGTTACAGTGGCTGCTTAATTCTGTCTCTGTCAGAAAGCACTCACTGCTGTTAAAAAGAAAAAAAAAAAAAAAGCAAAACTCAACCCTGTTTGTCGACTCAGGTACTAACTCGGCTGTATCTTGGACAACAAATTGGTGTTTGTCTAAAACACACACAGAAAAGAAGATACCTTCCCAGTTGTCAGAGCGAAAATCCTTTACTCTTCTGTCCAGCAACTGGAAGAAAAACAAGGGAATTTGTGGCTTGGTTTCCTTGACAACCTTATCTTCACTCCAGGCGTCGTGCCCTGTCTCTAAGCAACAGGGCACTCTTCAGATGCACCGGGAGGCAAAACCTAGAGCTTATCCTGAGCCCCGGGAGGACGGGGCAAATCAGGGCAGAGTGTGTCCCTGCCAGGGCACAGCCCAAGGAGCTTGGAAAGGTGCACGGCCCCAAATACCCCCACCAAACCCCATACACAACCCGGCATCTCCCCCCGTCCTTGGGGCCTAAAATTCTACCTCTCTGCTCTCCTCCCCTGGGCGTTTTCCCCTGACCTCTGGAGGGGTCAGTGGCTCAGTTCATCATGTACCCCACTCCTGACAGAAAAGCCCCACATGGCCCTAGTGTGAAGGGGAGACTGCCCCTTGAGAACAGGGCACAGAAAGGGAAGCTAAGATGCCTCTGGGACTTGCTAATTGTGCAAACAAATGGCTCTGCTGGAGAAAAGCATTTGATTAAAAGCAGACGGGAGAAGATGGCTATGTTGCTGTATTGACATTTAAGAATTTGCACCTGAAAATGGGAGTCAGAGATTTTTTTTTTCCCCACCAGCACGTCCCTGCTTCTTCTCTAACATCTCTGCGCCGGGAAGCATTTCTGAGAATATACTGAAGAGCAAATGAACAAAACGTCTGGAAATGACAGCTCTGAACTTTAATCAGAGCAAGAGATGATGAATTTGTCGCTCTGAGGCTCGGAGGAAATGGGGATGTGGAAGGGAAGGTGTGGACAAACACTGCTTTTAACTACTGTATCCGGTAGTCAGGGAAACCACTGTCTCTCTGGTCCCTTTACTCCTCAGGCAGGCTCATGTCCCTGGTCAAAGTTTATCCTCCTGTCACCTGGGAGGCAGGGAGGTGGGGCCACACTGACTCACCTTCCTTCGCGGGTCTGGAAATCACAACTTGCTGAAGTTGTAATACATACAAACCACACGGTTATTTACACGGTAAGATAAAAACTATAGACTCTGATTCCTAGCTCTTACTTACGTGTGGAAATGGAGAATTTGGCTAGTCTAAATTGCTATCATTCCAAGGCAATTTCCAAATTCCAAATCCCATAAGCTTTGGGTTATTTTATTTTTTATTCTTTTTTTTTTAAGCTTATTTATTTTTGAGAGAGAGAGAGAGAGAGGGACAGAGACTGAATCCCAAGCAGGCTCCGAGCTGCCAGTGCAGAGCCCAATGCGGGGCTTGAAATGATGAACTGTGAGATTATGACCTGTGCTGAAATCAACAGTCAGATGCTTAACCAACTGAGCCACCCAAGCACCCCTGGATTATTTTCTAATTAGTTTTTTGGGTAGCCCGTTAACAAGACAGATCTATTTGAGATTCCCCTCCTTGTGCATTTTCTCTTGAGTAGAATTGCTGACCAAAAGGGGCGATGGATTTCTTTTCAAGCACTCATTCGAGCCCCGTTTATAATAGCTGCTTGGCTCAAGCTGAGGGATCTGTGCTCTACAAAGCTGACAGTGGGGCTTAAGTCATGGGCATGGGCTGCAAAGATCGACAGCTTGGGGCCACTCCCAGGGTTAGGAAAGAGAAGCAGTCGGGGAAGAAAGAGTTCAGGGGCAGGAAGAGTGACTATGTGCTGGTATTTTGTAGGACGTTGGAGCAGGGCAAGATGTGGCACGAGATCCAAGGCAACAGGAAATGGGGCCCGATGTCTATTCCCAATAGCTACCAGCCACTGCAAGAGCAACCAGAGGGTGACTGACTAGGACGAGACCCTGCATGAGGTCGCGGTGCCACCCTTTGGGCAGGTAACATGCAAAAATCACAGGCCAGGGGGCTGTCTCTTCTCCAAGGTGCTGAACTGCCGAAGGACGGGTGGCTAGACGGGGCTTGGGCCCAGGTGTGGGAGGAAGCTCGGGTCCATCACAGCCCCCCTGGGGGCTTCCCACAGACAGAACTTGCCAGCTTCCACCCCCCTGTGTGTTCTGTGGAGAACAGGCTCCCTCCTCGTCTCCCACGGCCCCGTGGGAGCTCACCACCCCCGAATGTGTGTCTCCAGGTCCACAAGAAGATAGGAGCCCAAGGCAACGGAGGCTGTTTGAGTCAGGCCAGGACCCATCTCTGGCACTTACCACCCTGAAAAGGGAAACACACCAACTGCGCGGGGAACAGACCTACACTGGGCTGCCGTTTCACTCACTGTATTTAATCAGAGAGAGGGGAAGACAATGGGATTTTGATTTCAGAATTCATCCTTGGTTAATTGTTATTTGCAGAACACAAGTAACATTTTAATTATTTTCAACCCCACACCATAACAGCTATCAAGGGAATGGAGACAAAATAGAATAAACAGGGGACTTATTAAACACATAATTAATGTGTGCTAAAATTAGCATATATGAATATGAATGAGCTGGGACTATTATAAAGTTAGTACCTCAAATATTATCACCTGATTAGTCCTGTTATCTGCTATAGCTTCTCAAGAGTTGAGGCCACCCCAACAGGGGACGGGGACACATCAGCAGATGAGATGTTCCTTGGAGGATTAATCTGCCCGCCAAGGCTTCGGGTATTTTTATAAATCAAAGTTTGAGAGAAGCTACAATCCTTTTTACAGCGAAGCAAAGACAAGTCAAGCGCTGGGCAAAGATCAAAGCAAAGCCAACATGGGTCACGTGGGACTCTGGACATGATAATGCCTTTGAGTTCTGGGACGGAAGCAGCGGGCCAGTATGCAGGAACAACCTGTCCTCGGGATGGCTTCTCCAGGCGGAGGAAAGGGTCTGCAGGTATTTCTCATGGCAGCCTTGGCCCAGCGCGGAGCTGCCCGGGCCGAGCACAGCAGCAACATTGTAATTCTGACACAAAAGATGATCTGCCCGGCGCATGAGAAGGTAGGTCAGTGCCGAGGCTCGAGACACTAATCTCATTAACTAGCAGGAAGAAAGAGAACAGCCTGGCATTGAGCCAGTGGCCTTGACCTTTCCCATGTGCCGCTGTCCAGGGCATTCCCGCTGGCCTCCTCCATCCTCTCTGCTGTGGGTGGGATCACTGGCACCCAGTCAGTCCTACAAGGCCTGGGTTTCAATGTCAAGTCTGCGAGCAGTAAATATTATTGTTTAAACCGCACAGAGCCAAAAGAAACGACACCCTTGCTCCGAAGGCTTGCACTTACTGCTTTGACTTCCGGTGACAATGGATTCGTTCTGCACTGCATCATAATACATGTGTGTATAAACTTCATCCTGTCTGCCAGACGGGAAGCTCTTTTGAGGCAAGGGCTGTTTTTTATCCTGTTTTGTAGCTCTCAGAGCATCTAGATCCATGCCATCGGACACGGCGGCTACTAGCTACGTGTGGCCGCGAAGCACTTGGGATTTGGCTGGTGGGACTGAGACAATGAATGATTTGTTTTTGTTTTAATTAACTTAAGTTTACATCTGAAAACTGAAGAAATATATATAATATTTTTTTTTCTCCACTCTACACAGCTTTGTTTTGAGGGGACTACATTTCACTTGAACCATTAAAAATTTAGCCTCCGAACTGAGTTGTGCCCAGAGTGTAAAATACACGCTGCATTTCAAAGACTTAGTGTGGAAAAAAAAGAATGTACAATGTCTCAATTTTTTACATTGAGTCTGTTGAAATAATAAGATTTTGACTATTTGGGTTAAATAGAATATGTATTAAAAATTAGTCTCGGGGCGGCTGGGTGGCTCAGTTGGTTGAGCGTTCGACTTCGGCTCAGGTCACCATCTCATGGTTTGTGAGTTCAAGCCCCACGTCGGGCTCTGTGCTGACAGCTCAGAGCCTGGAACCTTCTAGAGATTCTGTGTCTCCCTCTCTCTCTCTGCCCCTCCCCCGCTCGGGCTCTGTCTCTCACTCTCAAAAATAAGTAAACGCTAAAAAAAAAAATTAAAAATTAGTTTCACTTGCTTTTTACATTTTTTTAAAAAATGGCTACTAGGAAGCTAACAATGGAGACGCAGATTGCATTGTATTCCTATTGGACATGGGGGATCTAGCAGCCTCCACACACAGGACGTTATCAGTCGACTGTTTGGTTGAACATTATAAACAGATGACTGCACCACCTCTCACCTGGCCCCCAGTCTCCATTAAAACCAGATAAAAGTATTTTTCAGGTATCTGGATTAGAAATCGAATCTGTGCCCAGGAAACAAAGGAAACCGGAGACAAAGGAATAAAATCGCAAGTGCCAATTAATGAGTAACCTCCCTCCTTTTGAAATGGATTAAAAGACAATACAGTAGTAGGTTGTACAAGAAGAGAAGAATTCCAATAATGAGACCATCAGAATGCACTTCCTTCTTATCTCGATGGCAATGGGGCTCTGTGTTCTTAGCAGCCGAGGAAAAAAGAAAAGGCATACACAATAAATTATGAATACCGTTTCCACAAGCGAGGCAAAGCTTTCTCAGGCGGTGCATTCTAAACTAAATACCTTATTTGGGAGCATTGGGGGATGAACTAGGCAATGTTCCCAGCAAAAAAAAAAAAAAAAAAAAAAGTGACAGTAAATGCTGTGGTGATTTTCATGTGACAGTTAATGTCCTTCCTTCGAAACCCGAGCTGAGGCAAGAGAATCTGTTCTGTGAGAGGGCTAAGCTGGCACAGACCAGTATGCTGGCTTGCTCGGGGGGCAGGTGTGTGTCACCCGGAGCAGAGAATGACAAGATCATCCTTGGAGTGGCTCTTTCCATCTCCTTGACATTAGACGTGGTGACGAGCCTGCTGTGATTTCTCTGCACAAGCTGCCCCCCACCCCATCTGAGAAATCGGAAGCCAGATCAGAACCAAAGGGAACAAGAATGATGGCACCACAGGAGTGACTCTGTCCTCCCCTTAGCTTATTTTAACAAAATCCACTTATTTTCAAATTTTGAAACGTAAGGTATTTTATTCGTAAAATACGTTTGACGCCCGACCCCACAACCAAGAACACCTGTCTCGGGAAACAGAATGTCTCCCCTAAATAGAACTCGGCCCAAGGCAAGCTGAGGTAGGCTCTAGATAACCTGTGGAGTTCACATTGTTTTGCCAAGGGTCCAGGCCAGTGCCATCCAATAGAACTTTCTGCGATGACAGAATTGTTCGGTACCTGTGCTGTCCAATGTGGTAGCCACTGGCTGTGTATGGCTAGTCAGCACTTGACATGTGGCTAGGTGTGACTGAGGACTTAAATTCTGCATTTTGTTTAAATCTGACAAATAAATAGGACAGCATTTGGTGGCTCTGGGATCTCAGGCTTTCTAACTCCAGAACCTACACTTGTCTGTCCCTATAGCTACTAGCTGCTGTCCCGGACAGTGCAGGTCTGGGAGGACTTAGGAAAACCGTGATGTGGCTGATAACTGCCTGGCCAGAGTAGAAAGACAATTGGAACTTACCGGAAACATTGAGTCTTCAGACAAAAACATGTTCAGATTCTCTTGCCTTAATTTCTCCCTTTAATTTACATAATAGATGGGAGGATGACATAATCTAGCAGATGTGGAAATGAGTCTTGATTTTAACCCTAGTCCTCATGCAGCTTAAATTTTTTTTTTAAGTTTATTTATTTTGAGAGAGACAGAGACAGCCCAAGTTGGGGAGGGGCAGAGACAGAAAGGGAGACAGAGAATCCCGATGCGGGGCTCGAACTCCCGAAACCGTGAGACCATGACCAGAGCAGAAGCCAAGAGTCGGACCCTCAGCTGACTGAGCCACCCAGGCGCCCCAATCCTCATGCAGCTCCAGAACATAGCTCACATGTTCCGGCAAGTCGGTAGGGCACAGGCAGGGGTCTGTAACCCATGGCAGGAGTTGGTAGTGAATTTTAAAGCTGCCCTGTTGCACTGGGGAGGTGGTGGTGGGGGGGCCTGCAGGAATCCCAGTTACGATTTCACCCTCGGGGGCTCTGTGCCAGTTCTCCTGCTCAAACCCAACAGCGTCACCGGGGAGCACACTACCAGCTTCTGCTACGGTGCTCACCCAGGAACACAATATGCCGCGCAAAATGTCATCCCAGACAGGAGCCCAAGTTAATTATAATGTCAGGCTTCCCACTGAGACACAGATAATTAGAGGAGAATATTACAGTGTTTCCCAACTCCTGGGGTAAATGGGAAGCATCTTCGAATGTCACCTGCTGGAGATAGGAATTAAAGTGGTTGGAGATGTTCCACTGGAGACGCCCAAGGCCAGAACGAAACCGTCTTTCGGGATCAGAGCGGCGTGAAGGCAAAGTAAGAGGGGGTAGGGGGGGAGGGGAGAGGACGAGGTGTTCTAGGCCCCGTGATATACACGTCACAGCAGATGACATAACGAGTGGCCCTGCTGGTGGCCAGCACTGTCACCTCACTTAACACCGAACCCCAAGATGGATTATTATTTCCATTTTACAGCCAGGACCCTGAAACTCCCAGCATCTTAGCTGAGGTCACCCAGCTGGCAAAGCATTTGGTGGCTCCAGGGTTCACGCCCTGGCCTTTCTGATTCTACATCCTGGGCTTGTCCCCTCTCCCCACACCTCCCTCCTTGATACATCAAAGGGCTAACGATTTGCTTGGGTCCTGGATTGTCCTCCCTTGGTGGAGGTGGTGGTGATGGCGACAGGTGCATGGGGACCGCGCGGGGGCTCACTGTACCCGCATCTGCAGAGCGCCCACGGTGATAGTCCACGTTTCCCCTGCTGAAACCTCCCTGCTGATCTGAGCTGCTGCGTCTGGAGTGACAATCGCACCAACACGCCATTGTGGTGCCGCAGACATTCACATCTAATGTGGCAAGCTTCAAAACACGGAAGCATTTCCTGAACTTCTCTGTAACTGGCTCTGAAAAACTCCGTGATCCGTCGGGAGGAAGAGAGCATAGCCCCCCCCCCGTAGCGAGAGGCAGGCTGCCCATGCCTGCACATGCAACCGTGAGCTTCATCTTCTGCCTCCCTGGACGGCAAGAGGCAGCCTCCAGTATGACTGGTGGCTTTTGTTGCTGCCAATGAGTTGCAGTCTTGAGTGGTCTTCAGCTTACACATTAACTGAGCCTGGGTCCCTGGCTGTGCAGAATACTCCTCCAGTTTCTGGAAACAGAACAATGCGAAGGAGAGGCTGTTGCTTCAGTGTTTTCCCTGGA
The DNA here is from genome assembly GCF_022079265.1 of Lynx rufus. Lineage (NCBI taxonomy): Eukaryota > Metazoa > Chordata > Mammalia > Carnivora > Felidae > Lynx > Lynx rufus. Next base: position 31,762,571 of record NW_025814832.1, on the reverse strand, counting down.
AAGCTTCCTTTCTAATAACAGGATTTTCTATTCGGTCTTTGTCCCAGGAAAATGAAGAGTCAGGAAGCTGTTCTTTCTAGCTCTTGGCTCCTTCCTGTAAGCTCTAAGTTGCCAGACCGCTGAAGCTGCCCTTCCAGCATGTGGAGACCACACACAAGGGTAAAGTGAATGCCAGGGACAAGACCTGGAACCTGGGAATCCCAGTGTTCATGACAAAGGAGATTTTGCAGACAGGACGGTCCTGGATTATCTAGGGACAGGATAACCAAGCGTAGGTTATATGGGTGGACCAGATAACCCAAGAATGTTTATAGGAAGGAGGCATAGAGATTAGACACAGAAGAGAAAGCAATCTAATACAAATCCTTTGTTTTGTTTCCAGCCTGTAATGAAAACCACCCAAACAAGGTTATCTCAGCCATAAAGGAATAACTGTTATTTCTACCCTTTTGTGTGTGTTTTGGGGGTGAGGGATGTTGAGGCAGTTAAGCGATAGAGGTTCCTCTTCCAAAAACCTTTTTTATCATACAAGTCATTTGTGATAGATAAGTTGATAAATCTCACAAGAACATGAAGAAAATAAAAATCAGCCACAATCCCAGGAATAACCAACGACGGTTAATATTTTTAGTGTATAAATTTGTGAGATTCTGTTCCTTAAAAAAAAAAAAGCCCCACTCAAGCATTTCATGTAAAGCCACAAAATGTAGCCTAACAGGAACCGTTGAGTGAAGACAAGCCAAATAATTAAAATCAATTGTTGTGCTGTTTCTGGAGACACAGGCAGTGACCCTAGTTCACTGTATGTCACAGCAACAACCAGCAAAGTGAACTTGGCTCTTGACTTTAATGAGAGGAAAATAAAAAGCGTGTGACTCATCTCGCCTCTTCTATGGGTTTATAAATAATTTTAACCACAAAGGAGAGCCCACTGTGTCACAGAGACCCACAGAAGCTGAATGCCGTCCCTTAGCCCGCCTGTGGCCAAGGGAGAAGGGAAACTGGGACCCTTGGCTCTCAGATGACAGCCCTCCATCCCAGGATGGACTGTAGGTACCAAGTGCACCAGTCATTCCTTGTGCTGGAATAGACGCTGAGCTTCAATATGCAACATGAGGTCCTAAAAGGGAGACAGCATGGGGCTTCTTACAGGAAACTCCATCTGTGGTGGGGGTGGGGGGAGCGAGACCCCTTTAAATGACTGCCATTCAAGGTGATAACCATCACTACAGAAGCAGAGACGGGACATAGCAAGGCATCACCAAGAAAGGAATGATTTACACCGTTAAATACATTAGATGAATATTGTACTTTTTGTATTATTTTTCACAGAATCATCCAATGCCAGGGCTGAAAGGAATTGCAGCGATAATTTAACACACACACACACACACACACACACCCTGAGTCACCAAATGGAGTAGTGCTTGAAGAAGATAACTCTGGAAGATCCCTTTAAGCTCTAAATTTATCTTTCTGGCATACAAAATGATGCTATAGCACACTGTCGAGACCATAAGCTGCTCATGAAAAGAGATTAGTAGGAACTCGATTTGCTAGTTGATTTTTAATTCCACTCAGATGCACAGAGGGTGCTTGTTTTCCGAAGGCCCGGGGACCTCTGGAAGGCTCAGAGCCCTTCAGCCTGCATGATGCCGCATGAAAATCACTTTTCAGAGACAATGCTCGGAAGGCGACAGAGTTGCTTGTGCAGAAAACACATCATTTCCCCAGGGCACCATTTTCCAAAGGACTCGGGCACCCCATCCCGCCTTCGACGCACATTGGCCAAGCCAGAGAGGGGGCATGGAACTTGGAGGCGGCACATCTACCTGTAAAGACTTGAGGTCTGCCACACGGGCCGGAGGGGCTCACGTCTGATGGTCTTCCTCGGCCATTACGGTTTCTTCCGGAAACACGTCCACTGTTGGCACGATTGTGCGTGTTTTCCTCGAAAGTGGGGATTCTTCCCTGCTCTAGGGCTGTGGGCGGTCTTCACGAGGTCCATGAACACTTGGTGCTGCCTGCGTGCTGCATGGGAGGGGGTCCCCAGCTCCTCCCAGGTTCTTAAGAACAGCTGTGAGCCACAAAAGTTTAAGAACGTGTCTGCCCCGGGGCACCTGGGTGGCTCAGTCAGTTGAGCGTCCGACTTCGGCTCAGGTCATGATCTCACAGTCGGTGGGTTCGAGCCCCATGTCGGGCTCTGTGCTGACAGCTCGGAGCCCGGAGCCTGCTTCGGATTCTGTGTCTCCCTCTCTCTCTGCCCCTCCCCTGCTCACACTCTCTCTCTCTCTCTCAAAAATAAACATTAAAAAAAATTTAAAAAAATAAAATAAAATGAAAGAACACGTCCTCCCTTGCACACATGTGTAAACCCAGGGCCTGGGGTGTGTGCGTGTGCCTACATGTGTGACCTCACACACCAGAAAACTCTAGTGGACAAGACACTCACTAACAAGCTTCCTTTTTTTACTTCCACATTAAAAAAAAAATTAACAAAATGTCATCCCTATCATCCCCAGGACATACAAAACTGAACCAGCAAAGACAAAAAAACTTCAAAAAAATCAAGTATCCTTTTAGTCACTGTGAAAAGTCTATCTAAAACCCAGAGTCGCGGGGAACGTGAAAGCTCTAGTTAAATTTTTAATAAGCTATAAAGGATAATGGTAAAAAAGAGACCTTTTCAAAGGTAAGCTGGCGACAGACAAGCTCTTGAAATGGTTCCCATCAAAGGGCAGGAAGCTGCCGCGGGTAACTGCGGGCGAGTGAACTTCTCTTCCGACCGGAGTTAGCAGACTGAGGCTCCAGGGATGCGTCCCAGTGGGGCCTTGGGAGACTCGTCTGTTTGTATTTAGACCCTGGTGATGTCGTCTGGTGCCGGGGGGGTTCAACCGCATCGACGTGCCAATGATTCACAGGCGGCCCAGATTGATCTCTGCGGCCCAGACTCTGCTCCCATCTCCAAATTCGAACATCCGACTGCCTGATGGGTATCTCCACTCGAAGGTCTGCCGACAACCAAACCTCGCAGTCCAAAACGGAGTTCTTGACATGCCCTTCTGCAGCCTGCCCCCGCTGGGCCATCCCCATCCCAGTCGAAGGCGACTCCACGCTTAGCCGGTCAGCCCTGAAACCTCAGGGTCCTTCCTGGCTCCTGCCTTCGTCTCTCACCCCACGTCTACTGCACCAGCAAATCCCCCCTCTCCACCTTCAACAGAAGCCAGAATGGGACCCCTGCTCAGCATCTCTGGCACCACCACCCTGGTCTGAGCCACCTTCGTCTATTACCTGCATTCCTGCAGTGAGTGGCCTCTCTGCCCCGTCTCTCCACAGCCGCCCTCCCCCTCCTGAGTCCAGTCTGAACTCAGCACCGACAGAGAATCTTTTACAACACAACTCAGATCATATGCTTCTCTGTTCAAAGGTCCCACAGAGCGAAAACGAAAATCCTTACAAGTGCCAGCGGGGGCGGGGCCGGCCTCTCTGTCCTTCCTTCGTGCCTCCCACTCACCCTGTTCCGGCCACAGTGGACTCCTGACTACTCCTCATCGGTCCTCACGTGCTCCTGCCTCAGCCATTCTTGCACCGGCTGCTCCCTCTGCCTGGAACATTCCCTCTGCACCAGAGAGCTGCATGTCAGACTCAAATGCAAGGTCTCAGTGAGACTCACTCTGACTGCTCTATTTAAAATTGCAACTGCTTTCTGGGGTGCCTGGGTGGCTCAGCCGGCTAAGCATCCGGCTTTGGTTCACGTCACGATCTCACGGTTTGTGGGTTTGAGCCCCGTGTAAGGCTCTGTGCTGACCACTCAGACAGAGCCTGGAGCCTGCTTCCGATTCTGTCTGTGTGTCTGTCTGTCTCTCTCTGCCCTTCCCCAGCTTGTGCACGCTCTCTCTCTCTCTCTCTCTCTCTCTCTCTCAAAAATAAATAAATAAGCTTAAATACATACATACATACATAAAATGCAATTAATAAAAGGCAGGAAAGGAGGAGAAATTTCCCCTTGAACCTCTTGATCTAGGCAAGCCAGCCGCTCCCCAGGTCATGAACTGTTAACGCAATGCTTCTGATGAACCAACTAGTTGAGGTTCCTATGAGCCACTCAATCCTCCATACAGTCAAAAGGTACTTCCAATTCACCATAAAAGGGACACAGGTTGAACTTGAACTTGGGAACGCCAAAGATCCAGAAGAAGGTCTGTTGTCAGGAAAGAAGTAACTTTTGAGTCTGTGCTGATTACGAATCATCAAATGTCAGTGTCCACCCACACCTCCTCCTGCTAACACATTTTTGCTTCTGGCCTTAATCCAAGCTCTTACTGAAGTCAATGAACACGTAAATATGTGAACTCTGACTCTCCCTGATCTTCTGTTAAAATGAGCCCAGAAACAGTCCCAGTTGAGCACACGGGAACACAGAGGGTAGTGGCAGGTGGGAGATGGGAAGGGCTCCGCCAGAGGAAAGCTTATGCCCGGCTTCTCAAAGCCCAGTCCTATGAAATCCGGATTTTTAGATCACTTTTGTGTTCTTCTGGGAGACAGAAAATCACCACGGGATACCTCAAGCCAGTATAGTTACCTTATTTGGCTGTAAACCCACTGGGCTGATCTCTATTCGTTTTCAACTGGTTAGAGAAGGAGCCTTGAGTGGCAGCAAGATAGCAATTAACTATTACGACTGAAGAGGCAGGGTAAGTACCTTCTCTTTTCTACTGATTAGAATTTAATAGGTTGAGGGTGACTGTGGAGGTTTTTCAAGCCGCCCTCTGCCAAGTCTTTGGTCTTCCAATGAGCTCGCTAAAACTTTGGGGGTGAATGTGGCCAGACCCATCCACCAGGGCAAATCTACTGGGGTCAGCTTGGTGCTTTGGGGTCCCACATAAGACTTCCTCCAAAGGAATACTGAATAGTAAGCTCTAGAAAAACCAGAGAGTATGCCTATGGCCAAAAGGGAAAGAGCCAAGAGGGAAATGAGATTGTGAAGAAAAACTGGAAGGCAACCAGCCTATATGATCCTATGATAGAAATTCCTAAGACCAGGACAGAAATGATAAGGAAAGTGCTTCTCATCTAGGGGAAGACGTAAGTTTAAAAAGTGATTGGGGCGCCTGGGTGGCTCAATCAGTTAAGTATCCGACTCTTGATTTCAGCTCAGGCCACGATCTCACGGTTTGTGAGTTCAAGTCCCTCATGGGGCTCTGCGCTAAGAGCAAGGAACCCGCTTGGAATTCTGTCTCCCTCTCTGTCTGCCCCTCCCCCACTTGTGTGCGCACGTGTGCACGCGTGTGCTCTCTCTCTGTCTCAAATAAAAAAAAAGTAATTGGACACATAGTGTTCTAGACAGGTTCAGTATACACGGGAATATAGAACATTGAAATTTTGATTCTTTAAAAATGACAAAGCAGAAGTTACAAACGTTGTAAAAGTTAAAAATGACTTCTGTGCAAGCAGAAGTTATATCAAGTTACCCAGAGAGGAATACATTGGCTGTGGCCTTTTCTCCCACAACATTGAAGCCAGAGGGCAATAGAACAACATCTACACCAGCTTCGAGGAGAAGAATGTGCCTCTAGCAAGCCTGGTCCAGTCGAGTCATTGCTGTGTAACAGGGTAACGGGTTGGCATTATGAACTGGGCAAGGGCTCAGATAATATATCACCCTGGGACACTCCCTCAGCAAGGTTATTCCTCAGACTCGAGTTCTGGCCCAAGGAAGATGGGTCTGGATGCTGAAGAACTCAAGACTGAGGAAGCCACAGCTGGGAAGGAGGACAGGAGTATTATTAATGCTAACAACCGCGACCATGTTCCAATTGCTCATGTGGCCCAAGTACGGTACCAAAATCTGTGAACATACGTGTGTCTGTGCACATTACAGCATCTTATTTAAGTATCAAAATAAATCAATTCATTTTGTAAATAATACCCCAGTTATCTCAGTGGTAGCAAATGCCCATTTCACAGATGAGAAAACCAAGGCTCAGAGAGCTCGAGTCATTTGTCCAGATACACTAACTGGTGAATTCCAAGATGTGACCGACCCAAGGACTGCCTCAGCTTCCTTCAATTTATTTTTTTTTTTAATTTTTTTTTTTCAACATTTATTTTTTTTTGGGAGAGAGACAGAGCATGAACGGGGGAGGGGCAGAGAGAGAGGGAGACACAGAATCGGAAACAGGCTCCAGATTCTGAGCCATCAGCCCAGAGCCCGACGCGGGGCCCAAACTCCCAGACTGCGAGATCGTGACCTGGCTGAAGTCGGACGCTTAACCGACTGCGCCACCCAGGCGCCCCTCAATTTATTTTTTTTTATAATATCTTTATTCTTTTTCATGTTTATCTACATTCTCTAGTTACTCTAAATGAAACGTGATATTATTTTTGAAATAGAATGCCAGCACATTTTTTTCAATTAAAATAAATCCAAAGACACAACACGAGTTACTGCCGAATGCTAAAAAGGATAGGCCTCGCAAGGACATTTCAGACAGGTGTCCCACAGCAAGAAGGCACGTAAGGCAACTATCAGTGCTCACTATACAGAAGTCAGTATTTTAAAAGGGCGTTAAGCAGGGGCGCCTGGCCAGTTCAGTCGGTTACGCATCCAATCTTGATTTCAGCTCAAGCAAATCGTGATCTCACGGTCCGAGAGTTCAAGCCCCTGCACCAGGCTGTGCACTGACAGCACAGAGCTTGCTTGGGATTCTCCCTCTCCTTCTCTTTCTGGCCCTCCCTCACTCCCTCTCTCACTCTCTGTCTCTCAAAATAAATAAACTTAAAAAAAATAATAAAAGAGCGTCACGCGGAACCGGAGACATCCCGGGCTTGTAAAAGGTGCTCCTCACAGCAATAACGCAAGTTACAAATAAAGCCAAGGAAGATTTGCGTTCTGTCCCCCACCTCCGTCAAAAAAGGACCCACGTCACGACTGTTCCAGCCGAGCAGCTGAGCTGACGGCGTGACTTTACCTTCGGGCAGGTGGCTGGACCGCTCGGGGGCAAGACCTCACCTGGAATGTTGTGTATGGTGATGGCCAAGATGAGCAGCGCGATCCTCCTCCAGCTGCCGCCAAGGGGCTGCGCCAGGTTCCCTCGAGGAGGCGGTGGGACAGCAGGGCCCTCGGGAAGACCCGCGGCCACCGCCTTCTTCCGCTGATAGGCCTCCCCGTTCTCACTCTTGTCTGAGCAAACAGAGAGGGACAGGGAGAGAGAGCACTTTGAAAATGTGCACGCTGGTCCTTGGCAAGCAGCAGCGGGAAGCAGCTTTCAACCCCGGGAAATGGTCCACTTCCTGACTTCCCAGGGGACCGCGGATTCTGTTTCTTTCCCTGTTCCTCCTTCCTTCCTTCACTTGATTCATTTTAGCAAACATTCGCTGAACAGACGGCGCCCAAAGTACAGGTACTGGAAGGGATAAAAAAAGATGGAACTGGGGCCACCCTAACAACGCCTATTTAAAAGAAACAATATTGAGGAGTGGCCAGGAGCTCAGCGCCTGGAGCGAGGCTCCCCGACTCACCCCTGACTCGTGCACCTAGCAGCTGTGTGGCGCTACACGAGCTGGTTACCGTCTCTGTGCCCTGGTTTCCTGAGTCACAAAATGGGACACTAAGAGGACCCAACCCACAGAGGTTCGTGAGGCTTAAATGAGAGGCTCCACGCAAGGGCTAAGTGCGTAGGTGTGGACTGCACTGGCTGTCCTGTGTTTCCTCTTTCCCTACAGCATTGCAGGGTATGTGACCCTCCTCTCCTCTTCACACCGCCTCATGGGAACCCATCCGCGTGCCAGGCCCAGCCAAAGAGATCCCCTCCCCAGGGCCAAGGGACTGGTGACGTGTGTGGATTCTCAGCCCGAAAGGTCGTGCGAGGGCAGCCTGACGACCCACGAGGGAAGAGAACAAGGAAGCAGCTTGGCAGATGACAGAAGGAAGGGGCTGCACACAGACACACAGACATGGGAAATCATGCACCCAGCCAGCCAGCCGGACAGACAGACAGACAGACAAATGGCAGCCTGCGTGTCGCGGGACATTCTGAGCCCCAGGGGCTGACTACGGTCCCAGCCACTGGACTTCATGAGCCAACCTCCCTTTCAAACATTCCTCTTGGGGGATATATTTGAAGGATGTCATTTCCTAGGCTCAGGCTGTGCCAACCACCCATGGTCTCCAGGGTCATTTGCTCACTCTCAATGGAGGCAAATCGCCTGGGTCTGAGGCAGTGTCTAGACTGCGGTGCACAGCACGGGACGCATTTGTGGGAGCGGCTTCCTGGGGGAGCAGAGTCTGGAGCGAATCTCAGGCACATGGCGGCACAAATGGAAAGGAGGGTCTCACTATCACGAGTGAACCTAAGAACCTGTAAGTCACAACTCAGTGGTCTTGGACGGGACACGATAGGGCAACCATACATCCCAGTTTGGGCTCGCCACCCCGGGGGTGGGGGGATTGTTGGTGTCCCCTTTCACTCTCAAAGTGTCCTGGTCGGGACAATAAGCGATGTGGCTCCCCTGGCTGCAGGAAACAGCAGAAGCCTGACTGATTCTCCACTGTGTCGGTGGGGGCGGGGAATGTCTCTTGCAGGAGTTAATGGTCATCAACTTGAAGGGTAGGAGGGACTCTCTGTGGTGGGCTCCTTCCCTTCCCTATGAACTTTCCACAAGCAAAAGAATTCTCATCTCTAAGCGGAAAGTTGCAGAAAATTTTTCCCAGAGTCAAATTAAGAAACAACAGGCAACCATAAGGACTCCTTTCGCCCTGACCATGGGGCTCTCCTTTACTTCTTTTTATTTTTTATTTTATTTTATTATTTTTTTTTTATTTCTGGGAGAGGGGGAGAGAGAGAGAATGTGAGCAGTGGAGGGGTAGAGTGAGAGGGAGACACAGAACTGGGAGCAGGCTCCAGGTTCTAGGCTGTCAGCACAGAGCCCGACGCGGGGCTCGAACTCACAAACTGTGAGATCATGACCTGAGCCGAAGTCGGAGGCTTAGCTGACTGAGCCACCCAGGCACCCCTCTCCTTACTTCTTGGTATAAAGCAAAGGTAGGAGGGGGTTGATCTTAGCAACCAGAATCTCGCTACAGAAACTTGATCGGGTCTTTGATCCTCTTTTCGGATGAACGCGCCTAAGTGAACATTGCTTTGTATTTCCAAAACGGGGGGTGGGGAAGGGGGGAATCTTCTTTTGAAAATCCTTCTGTGTTTGTTCACTCAAATCAAGCAAGTAAGCCCGAAGAGTAAGCAAGTTCCAAAGGGCAGGCAGACTCAGGCTTCCCCAGGTCCCCGTCGGTTCTCTCTCTCTTTCAACAGCCAAATCTCAATGCCCTTAGGGAGAAGGGGCCTTCTATGGATCCTCCAGAATATGCAGGGTTACCAGCCCCCACCCAGTCAGCAGCCGCAGCTCATATAACCGGCCTCTGGGGACCCCAACAATCTCTGTTGGAAAGCCACTCTACCCAGACACTATTTGCACGGGGCAAAGCTAAATACACATTCACGGCGCGGTCCCCATATGGTGGCAGAGGGCACCCGCCTTCCTCCGGGACCAGTCAGGAAACACCACGGATTCCTTGGGTTTCCTTTGAGCACACAGACCTGACCTCGCTCTCCAGTGGGAGCTGATGGCGGTGAGGGGTGGGGAACTCTTCCCCTTGGGATTTTACAATTTAAGAGACAAGAGACAGAGAAGATATGAGTAATTCCTTTGCATCGGAGGGCAGAAATGTACACTCTCTAATAAACTCTGAAGCTGGTGCTTATTTCTGTCAGGGCCACGGAGGCATCAGACTCTGAATCCGCTGCAAATTTGCACAGAGAGCAACAGAAATGGGGGCACCGTTAGCAAATCCCAGCCGTGTGCTAGTGTCTAATAGGAGCGACGGAGAAGCAGAAAGAGGTAAAGCCACGTGCTCCCACCTTGGGGTCCCCGTGCCCCACCTTGGGTCCCCGTGTGCGAAAGCTGCTGTGCCCGAACGGGACCTGAGATGCTGTGAACAGCTCACGTGCATGTTAAATAAGCCACTGTTTGCTAACAGCCTCTAATGGGTCTGCAACGAGGAAAATTAGTCCAAATTAATCACTACAGAGAGTACGAACGCCTCCTGAGCAATGAATCTCCTTGCCTCTCCTGGCAGGGCCATTGAGACCACCGCATACCAAGAACACCAGCACCATGAGCAAAGGACGACCGCTTCACGGGGGCAGTGGCCAAGCCTGGGGTGGGGTGAAGAGGTGTGCCAGCGCGACAAGAACCTGTTGAGGGGGGAAAGGTCTGGGCACTTTCGAAGTAGGATTTGGCAAAGAGGAAGGACGGGCAATGTCGATTCAGAAACGCAAAATGGCATTAGTGACATTGGCTAATAGGGAACTTTATCCTCAGTCTTCACAAAAGCCCCACAAAGCAGAGAAGGTTCCCTCTAACAAATGCAAAGCTTGAGGGGCACACCTGGGTGGCTCAGTCGGTTAAGTGTCCGACTTCGGCTCAGGTCAGGATCTCGCGGTTCGTGAGTTCGAGCCCCACGTCGGGCTCTGTGCGGACAGCTCAGAGCCTGGCGCCTGCTTCGGATTCTGTGTCTCCCTCTCTCTCTCTGCCCCTCCCCTGCTCTCTCTCTCTTAAAAATAAACATTACAAAAAAAATTAAAAACAAAAAAAAAGCTTGAAGAGCAGAGAGGTAGAGTTAACCAGTCCCAGGTCACCAACTTGTCCCAGATGGATTCCAAAGTCAAGCCAGGTCTTTGCCTCCAGAGGCCACCTCTTCACCAGCACCCTGTTGTTGACTGGGCTGGGGTGTGAGGGGTGGGGAGGGGGGGCTGTTGATCTGCTCCTTTGCTCACTGCTCTCACTGCCGTGGCATTCAGGGACTTGAAATCCCAGATGTTTATGTTGGATACATTCAGCGTGCAGAGGGGGTTTGGTGAGCTTGCAACCAGTGACCCCAGAGGTGGAGAAGGCTCAGTGGACGTCTCGTATCTATAGTCAGTCCCACTCATAGACAAACCTGAAAACAACGCTTCTGAAACCCTTAGACCTGCTATGTCCAAGGATAAAGCAGCTACAAGTAGAAAATAGTTATCAACACCTAGCGTGGAACACAGGGTTACGATTCTTTCAGAAGGTAAAAGAAAAGACTTCAAAGCTGCCCATTATCAAAAAAGCATTTTTTTTTTTACCTGAGACGTTAGCATCTAAGAATCCACACAAAGAAGGGACCCACTGCCGGGGTTGAGCCTGTTGTCCTCCTTTCCTGGAGAGGCACGGCATTGCTGGATTTGAGAAGGACCACAGGGGAACAGACAGACCTGGCCAAGGCTCATCTCTCCCACTGAAGGGTGGGGCGACCTTCTGTGACACATTCACACAATCACACATGTGATTCTCATCCCAAAGCATCGTATCACAGAGCAAAGCCGTCTCTGGTCCGGCAGGCACGAGCCAGGGGTCATGGCAAACCCTGATGCCTGGGTAGGCCCTGTCCCAGTGAAGCAAAAGGTGAAGTCTCTGTATCAGTGGCTCTAAACCATTTTGAATCAGCAAGCGCTTTTGAAAAAAAAAAAAAAATTTTAATGTTTATTTATTTATTTTTGAGAGAGAGAGAGAGAGAGAGAGCGCGCGCGCGCGCACAAGCCGGGGAGGGAGAGAGAGAGACGGAGAGAGAGGAAGACACAGAATCCAGAGCAGGCTCTACATTCTGAGCTGTCATCGCAAAGCCCAACACAGGGCTTGAACCCAGGAACCGTGAGATCATGACCTGAGCTAAAGTTGGCCGCCTAATTGACTGAGCCACCCGGGCGCCCCAGCAACTGCTTTTTAAAGTACAGTGAAAGCTATAATCCTCTCTTCAGCAAAAAAATAAATAAATAAAAATAAAAAATTAATAAAAAACAAAGACAATTTGAAATAATTTTTGAATCCTCATGGATTCAAGGACCTCAGACCGAGAACATCATGCAAAATGAAAACCACGTTAACCTTTGTTTTCATAACCCATGGGCCCGGGATGGGGCCCACAGGATGTCTGGTGTCCCTCAGATGATGTAACTGGCCAAATCTAACAGGGCCCAGGGATGAAACCTCAGCTCCCAGCGAATGCGGCAACACTAATTAATAAAGCACCAGCCACAAGAGCTTTAAAAATATCCCCAACATATCATTGGAAATGATCTGGTTGAGTTAACACAAATAGGCAAATCCTCATCTGCTAAGTGCAGAAAACTTCAACCCACTGGAAAAATACCTTCCTTCTAAACCCCATTTACAAAACATATAATGAAGAGTAGTCAGTGATATATATATTCACTACGTACTACGTATGCACAAACAAAATCAAAAGGCCAGTCCGAAGCAGGGAGAGAGGATAATCTATTTACTTGTTATTTTTCCTTCCTGTTGGTTTCCCAGGAAATCAGAATGAGTTGGGGGAAGAAATTCAATTATCAACATGAGTGTGACAATGCTTGCTAAGAATTTGGTTCTGTTTCTTTAATCATTTATGGGATTAGCATGACTTCCTTTATGTAATTAATGCCAAATTTGAGCATGAAATAATGACTCAACATGGGTGAGTATCCACCCCGGCACGTGGAGAGATCAAGGCCCATGGAGGCCCTTCCTGACAATCACATGGAAATTTAAGAAAGAGCCAGGTCATTCTCACAGTCTTGGCAGATGACCCTCCAGTTCAAATATACCCAAAACTAAAGCCTGTAACTGTCTCTAAACCTCTCCACACTCAGACTGCTTCCTTTTTGTAAAGGTGTAAGCATAACTACATTAAAGAAAAAGTCTCCGATGTCCCTATCCCGATGACCGTCATTTGTTCCTACCCCTTGTCCAGTTCATGCTTTGTGTGTGTGTGTGTGTGCATATTTGTGGTCAGTGCAAATGGTAAAGAGAATAGATGTGGGATCACACTGCCTACCATGGGATCATGGCTTTGTCAACCATGGGACTCTGGCTCTGTCAATCATTAGCCATAAGGCTTCAGAGAAATGCTATATCTGTGCCTCAGTGCCTTTGTACTAAAATGGTTTTTGTTTTGTTGTTTTTTTTTTTTTTTTTGAGAGAGAGAGACAGAGCACAAGTGGGGGAGGGGCAGAGAGGGAGGGAGACAGAATCTGATGCAAGCTCCAGGCTCCGAGCTGTCCGCACAGAGCCTGATGCAGGGCTTGAACTCACAGACCGTAAGATCATGACCTGAGCCGAAGTCGGACACTTAACCGGCTGAGCCACCCAGGTGCCCCTTGATTATACATCTTAATGTACAGTTTCATATTCCACTTGTTTCACTTAAAACTCCAGAAACATTTTCTACATTTCTTAGCCTCTGTGACTCTAGTTTTTAATGCCTTAAGGGAATTTTGCTTAGTTCTGAGCCCATCATTTGCAAAACCATTTCTTTTTATTCAAGTTTAATTCAGTTTTCTAGACGCTAAAAGCTGCGGTGCCTCGTCTTGCCACATGGGGGCATACTCTTTCTGCTCCCTCCCACCTAGGAGGGGCACCCACCCAGGAAAAGTACCTTCTTGACCTCAGGCACTAATTCTTTGTTTTATGGCTTCATGGTTCAAATACACCATGGGAGCAGAGGGCTGACCTACCCCAGGAAACACACCCCCGCATGTGAGGAAAAGCTCCTAATGCAGATAGAGAAACTTTGTGCAATGGTTCTTAAATCTTCCACGGGCTGACTTGTAACTCCTAGTTGGCCAACAACTGGTTTCCTAACATTGAACTACAGTGGAGCTGTATCACAGGCACATTTTGCAAATTCAGGTATGTGCCGTTGAAAACAAACATGGGAAAACTCCATTTATCCATTCCTCCCTTTCTCCTTTCCATCACTATCCTTTCTTTTTTTTTTTTTTTTTTTATTTTTATTTTTGAGACAGAGAGAGACAGAGCATGAACGGGGGAGGGGCAGAGAGAGAGGGAGACACAGAATCGGAAGCAGGCTCCAGGCTCTGAGCCATCAGCCCAGAGCCTGACGCGGGGCTCGAACTCACGGACCGCGAGATCGTGACCTGGCTGAAGTCGGACGCTTAACCGACTGCGCCACCCAGGCGCCCCTCATCACTATCCTTTCAAAGAAACTTTGGCTTCAATCGCCCAGAAAGAGAGAGGTGTTCGTTGAAATGGTAAGAAAAATGAATTCTTGGCTTTGGAGGTTCTGGGTGAGGGGCAAGTCTTGGCGGTTTAAGGGAGAAAAAGGATGTTCAAGGGGGTGATTTTGACTCTTCAACATTTTTGCCTTAAATGCTGTCTTTAGAACCCACTGGGCACTTGTGTTAGGAAATGGGAAGGTGTGAGTCGTTGAGGCTGGCAATTGAGTGCAATCCATCTCTCGATGCAAAACCGGGCAGCCAAGATGATGCTCGTGGCACCCTCACCCGAGAGAAGTTCCTCAGCTTCCCTGAGCCCTACAAGGCTACTCACCCATGAGTGTCCTTAGATCCTCCACAACCCCTTGGAAATGCCAACATATATGCTGCAAATGTGAAGTCCTGGCATAAAGCCAACAGCATGGCATTCATTTAAATGTTGCCCATTCCATAAGTTTTATGGGCTCCAGTAGTCAAGGGGGGGGGTGGCCAGGCATTCGACCCACCTCTCCACCATTGGGCAGGTGCCCCAAATAAAATACTCCTGCTGGTAAATACTTCTGCTGGTATAGTAACTGCATTCTGACTATAAAGACGTAAGTGCATATCAAAGCAACCTTGGAAACTCTAAAAATAGGCAGAAGAAAATTTAAATCACACATAAACACATCACCTAAAAACATATATATGTGGAGTTTGGTATACTTCCTTCCGTGCTTTTTTGCCTGGTTTTACGTAACCGGGATAGCATATTATACAACTGAAGACTGCTTTTTATTCTCGCTAAACATAAGCATTTCCCCCATATGACTGAAAACTCTTAGAAGCATTTCCAGCAATAGAAATTATTATTTACATTCTCATAATGTTGGGCATTTAGGCCATTTCTAATTTTTTTTCTATAAATATCACTGCAAAACCTTTCACCTGTATTAACAAGCAGAAATTTGAACAAAATTCCCAGAGCTGAAGTGTTGATGAAAGGGCGGTGGTGGGTTTGGCTAATTAATTTCCAGAAAGGCCATGCCATTTCCATTTCCATGAGGAAAGTTCACGAGTTCTCACCATGGCATTTCTTAGTCAGCATGGGTATTTTCCATTTAAAAATAAATGTATCCACTTATGAAGGAAATGACATTTCCCTTCATTTGTATTTCTTTGACTACAGGTGAAGTTGAACATTTTTCAGAGTTTCAGGTGTATTTATTTTCCCTTTTGTGAAGGGTCCTCTGTCCAAACAAGGCCTCTTTAATGATACATGATTAACTAACTCCTTAAGGACACGGGTAATTTTCCTGTGAGGTGCCTGTGCTTGTCGATGATACCTGAGACCCGGCTGGGAGCAGTGGGTGTTCTCACACATCAGACAGGTGTATCCACCTGGCCAACCTGGGATTCCAGCCTCCCTTTAAAAAGTTACGGGGTGCCTGGGTGGCGCAGTCGGTTAAGCGTCCGACTTCAGCCAGGTCACGATCTCGCGGTCCGTGAGTTCGAGCCCCGCGTCGGGCTCTGGGCTAATGGCTCAGAGCCTGGAGCCTGTTTCCGATTCTGTGTCTCCCTCTCTCTCTGCCCCTCCCCCGTTCATGCTCTGTCTCTCTCTGTCCCAAAAAATAAACATTGAAAAAAATAATTTTTTTAAAAAGTAGGGGGAGAGGGGTCATCCGCTTCATTTATGCTGCTGGCTGGTATGGTCCCCAAAGCTGTGTTTCTCTCTCAATATTGAAACGCTACTTTTTTCAAAAGCAGGATACATGAGAGCTTCTCCTCCTTCCCTAGTCTTCTTGCTACCCAATGACCCCGGGCCTCTTGTAAGTAACAGCAGTTCCGCAAACATTACATACGGCGAGAGGAATCTAGTGTGGAACAGGAGCCCTGCTGGGGCTTCCAGATTTAGCAAATAAAAAAGACGGGGTGCTCAGTTATAACCGAATTTCAGATAAAATGAAACTTTTTAGTATAAGTATATCCCAAATATTGCCTGGGATATACTTATCGTAAAAAGCATTCATTCTTATTTGACACTGAAACTTACCCGGATACCCTGTATTTCATCTGACCATCCTACTTGTTGCCCCATTTAGTGTCTCAGTTCTCAGGTGGGGAGAGAATGCACAAACCGCATTCCACTCTGAAAGCAGCCACACACTCTTCTCAGTGCAAAACCGTCCAAGGAGACACTGCATGGGTCACACGTAATCCAGGGCAGGAAAAGATCCCACTGGAGATGAAGGAAACTTCATGGAAAGATAACTGAAGTATTTATTATGCTTAATTACTAACCCTTGAGCAGAGAAGCATCTGGAGTTTAAGAAATATGATGCAAAACTTATTTATAGGGGTTACCTGGGTAGCTCAGTCGGTTAAGTATCCGACGTCGGCTCAGGTCATGATCTTACGGTTCGTGAGTTCGAGATCCACGTCGGGCTCTCTGCTGTCAGCACAGAGCCCGCTTTGGATCCTCTCTCCCGCTCCCTCTGCCCCTCCCCGACTAGCGCGTGCAGGCTCTCTTTCTCTCTCTCTCTCGAAAATAAACATTTCCCAAAAAACCTGATTTATAATCTCTGTAACTAGAATAGATGTCTTCACTTATCATTCTAAACGTCATGAGCCACACGATTATCAGAGGGTCAAATGCTGCCTGGGTAGGGTGGCTGGTTCGATTCCCTTGTCTTTTCAATCCATATTTCCCAGGACCTGTAAGTAACCCATGCCTCGCCTATTGATGCTTACAAATAAGCAACTGCTTAGGGACAACACAGACACAAATGGATCTGCATAACTGGTAAAAATTAAATGTACCTCCGAAGAGATGAGCTCACTCTTAGCGAGAGGTTTTTCATACATTAAGCAAACCACCCACTAAAACATGGCTTTTTCCAACTATCTAAGGTAATAATTTATATTCTCAGCCAAGGGAGCCAAAATATCCAATAACATTACCTACCAGGTCAGTTCTTCTGCTGCAAAGGTACAAACAACCAATTAATCAACATGAACTCATTCCTGATGAATTGAATGTGGTCTAAAAATAAATCCCAGGTGGGCTCCAGAGCTGTCTACCCTGCATGTGTGTGTTCAGCACAAATGCTCCCGTGGGAAAGAGATCATTCTAGCTTTGGGGGAGTCCACCCGCAAAAGACATTTGTTTCAAAAAACTCCCAGCACACTCATCGGAGAGAGAAAAAGGGCATCCTGAAAAATACCAGTGCTTATAAGAGGTTTGCAAAGGACTCTCAGCCAACCCCAGAAAGATGGCAGGGGCGGGGGGGCGGGGCAGGAAGGCGTGTGCTTAACCTACATGGTTGTCAATTACCAGGTCAGGGAGGAGGCACCCAGGAGAACAGCACCCACTTCAGGGCTCTTGTCCAACAGCAAATATTAACTTAATTGTCATTGGTTCACTTTCCCCTATGACATAATGCTGTTCTGCTGTCCTCTCTAATTCTGAGAATAAAGATTAATAGCCTAGACCACTGTATCTCCCAAGCGTGGAGTAGAAGTCCATCCGTTGCTGGGTCATGGTGGGAACTTGTAAGACACCAACTCCTGGAGCCCGTCCTGGAGCTACTGGGTTAGAACCTGTGGGTGAGGGCACATCGTGGATTCTGGGGCCCAGGAATCCACCATATGCTCTCTCCTACCCTCACCCCCAAGGTAGTTCTGATATATTCTAGATTTTGAAAATTAATATTTTAGACCACTTCAGTACTACTTAATCCAAGTACTTCCTTAGTCTCTAAATTTACATCAGTCCAGGGGTACCTAGGTGGCTCAGTCACCTGATTCTTAGTTCTATGTGGGCACCTAAGGACACACATGACTGCCAAATGCATGGTGGGGGACAGAGAAGGGGGGGAAGGCAAAGGAATTTAAGACCAGAAGGTAAAAAGTAATTGTACCATCCTGACAGAAACCATGGTCTCCTTACATCAAATGAAAATCCTTTTTTTTTCTTCTTTTAGAGAATACGGACCATCACCAGGAAAGGCAGCCACCAGCAGAAGAATTGAGAGAAAAATCAATTCCCCCCCAAACAAGGCATTCTCTTATCTCCCCTGTGTCTACAGAGAGTCTATGAAGGGTCTAGGTCGACCTAAACTCTTCCTCTATTTCTATCTCGCATTTCCTCTCTTGTCCTAGGGCTTGGCCACCAGGAATCCAAACACGGACACTATCAATGACACCGTTAGGTGCCACAATCATGAGAGCGCACACATGGCCAGTATTAACCAATAGCATTACGGTCTGCAAAGGGCGCTGGGAAACAAAACCTTCCTTTTGCCTAGGGGCACGTGACTGAATGGAAACCGCGGTGCTGGAAAGGTTCATGTGGATCTAAAATTCCACAAACGTTTCTTGGTCCGGGGATTTTCTTGCTTTTCAGGATACGCACAGTTGACACGGGAACACAGTTAGTGGCTGGAGATAACAAGGAAGGAAGGAAAAGATGAGCACAGGCCTGAAGATGTGTGGTTTGTTGGTTGTCTTGGTTACAAGAAGGTAAGAGAGCTTTACCTGGAGGCAAGGGAGAATTTCTGCCCACGGCAGGTTCAGCGGGGAGAATTTACGGGGCACGGGCCTCAGGGAAGGGCAATAGAAGCCAAGTCAGTCACCAGAAGAAAACTGAGGGGCTCGTGGAATTAACCCAGGAAGGCCACAGAACCCACCCTGGAACCCCAACAGAGCCAAGGGAGACCAGGACTCCCGCTCCACCAAAATGCCACCACACACCCATGTGGCAGCACCTCTGTCCTCAAGGCTGGACGCCAAATGCCCCAGCTCAGGTCACTGGCACTGAGTCCTGGCCGCTTCTGCTGGGATAACTTTGCTACCAGGTCCGCCCCACTGGCCAAGCCATGGTCAGCTCTAGCTGCAAGAGAGGCCGGAAGTCCAACTTCTACCCTGGGAGACAGGCTCCATCTTCCACCGGGACTCCAAGGTGGGGGGAAAGGAAATACCAAGCACAGTCGAGAAGTTTGGAAGATAAGCCCTTACAGGGGGAGAAGGAGGGAGAGGGGGAAGGAAGGACTAGGGAAGACTAACTACCATAGGGAAGCTCTATTCATGTCCTTGGACATCCATGGCTTTGATATACTTGTCTATATTAAATTTGCACCAGGTCGGGGCATCTGGGTGGCTCAGTCAGTTAAGCGTCCGACTTCAGCTCAGGTCATGGTCTCACAGTTCGTGGGTTCAGGCCCCGTGTCGGGCTCTGTGCTGATAGCTCAGAGCCTGAAGCCTGCTTCTGATTCTGTGTCTCCCTCTCTCTCTCTGCCCCTCCCACAGTCATGCTCTGTTTCTCCCTGTCTCTCGAAAATAAATAAACATCAAAAAATTTTTTTACACAATTGCACCTGGTTTCCTGCTGTCCTTAGAAAGGCACAATTAAATGAATGAACCCATGGCATAGAAATCTCAGGTCAACTCTATCCCTAGTCTTCTGTACACAACCCTGTGCAAGTCCCAACCTCTGAAGGTCTCAGCCTCTTCCAACTGCAAATGAGCTGAACTAGGTAGACTTCGGGGCCCCTTCCAACGCGAATTCTATGCTCTGCCGCCGCTGGCCTACATGGTCGCTCATCCCAGACAAGTAGGAGAGAGAGGCTATTTCCAATGTCAGTGTTCATCCAACTCTGTTCTAGACTAAGAAATGCCCCAAGATGAGCTTCAGAGACGGCACATTCACTGTTCAGAAAGTAAGAACGTCCACTGAATGAGGAGCAAATTTGTTTGCCCAGAGGAATCGGCATCTCTTTCTGCCCTGAGACGAAAAGCATTATGTTCCCTTTAAATGTATTATGATATTTTCTGACAATACAAACATTCCCAGACATTACAGGAAATAGAGAAAATACTGATAAGGGCACAGGGAAACTAAAAATCATTCACCACCCAGAGGGGACCACCTTCAACAAATCCTGACGGTCTTTTTTATATTTATGCTGTATCTGTATAGATGAATACACACACACACACACACACACACACACACACACACACACACACACACACGTTTTTAGGTGGATCATACAGTTCTGAAACATGACTTCACGTAGTGGTAAGGTGTGAACATACTCCATATCATAATATAATAATCCCCCCGAGTCATTGGTTCTCAGCCAAATCTCCATCACCTACTGGAGGTCAAGAAGGAACAAGGCAGAGTTTCCAGTAGTCAAACAGAGAACTAACAATATATACTCAAGATTTTTTTTCTTGTCAGAAGAAAAGATGTGTTAATTGTCCAAACCATTTCAAAGTCTGGGTCAACCAGTTACCCTCCAGGCCTCTAGTGAGCTTTGGTTGTTTAGAGTACTAAAAGTCATCTGGACAGGAATTATAAACGGGCACTTTACAATTGGCTAAATGTTGGTTGAACTTGGAAGGGTCAATATTTACTGTTCTGGGATTTCTGTGATATAAATGTTACCTTCAGGGTGGTTTCTGAGCCCTTTGTTTTTCAGGTTCAATTTAAATGGTGTAGTAGAAAGAACATGTGTATGGTATGTGTGTGTGGCGGGGGAGGGGGGTCTTCTACAGCCTAAATTCCGTAATATTTAACCGCTTTCCAGTGCATCTTTGGTCTGTGCACAGGGCCACCACCTCTGATGCCTGAGCAGCGCAAAGGGCTGAGTCCACATGCTCACAATGGCACAGCGCTTAGCACAGAGGAGGTCCTTAAATATTTGTGGAATGAGTAATGGAAGCCAAGCACACTCTTCCCCCAGAAAAGTGTGCGCACACATCTACAACACAGAACATTTTGCACATGTTTTCAGAGAGTCTATGGTTTTATTAAAGGTTAAGACCCTCATTCCGAAACATCCTACTGATTGACCAACCAACATTTATTTATGCAAATGCCTTCCATATGGACATCCATCGCAAGGGTCAGCAAATGTTCAGGTAAAGGTCCAGAAAATAAATATTTTAGACTTTGTGGGTCATTCCAGCTTCCTGGAAAACTACTCAACTCTGCCTTTGTAGCGCAAAGGGGAGCCACAGACAGCAGGCAAATGAGTTGGTTTGTCTGCATTCCAATAAAACTCTTTTTTACAAAAACAGGCCAGATCTTGCCAGCAGACGGTACTTTGCTGGCCCCTGATCCAGGCTACTAAAAGCAGGGTTTTTAACGGGGCACCTGGGTGACTCTGTTGGTTAAGCGTCTGACTCTTGGTTTCAGTTCAGGTCATGATCTCACGGCTTCATGGGTTCGAGCCCCACATCGGGCTCTGCTGGCAGCACAGAGCCTGCTTGGGATTCTCCCTCTCTCTCTCTAGCTGCCCTTCCCACACTCATGCTATCTCTGTCTCTCTCAAAATAAATAAATAAACTTAAATTTTTTTTTTAAAAAAAGTAGGGTTTTTAGGATTTCTTTAAGATTCAATTCTCTTAGTCATCAGTAGCCCTCATGTGAATTATTCCTAAGCCTTTATGTTCCCCAAATAAGTTTATGGCCTGGGTCCACCCAGCGGCTGGTGTGGATAATTCAGCCATGTGTGAATCATAATGGAGGTCACTGGTCAGCTTGACTAACTCGAAAGAAGAGTCCAGAGAGTGAGTACCATGACAGAATGCTGCGTCCTATGGACACCTTGTGGTGTCCACGCAAAGGTTTGCCTTGACATTTGCAAGCGTTGTCTGTCCTTTCCCCCAACACTCCGTGCTTTGCGTGGCCCAACCGGACCTGCCTGGGCTTGATAAACCAATGGATGAACCTGAGTTCAGTGTACGTGGATCTCCAAGAAACAATATGCAGTGGGTGGTAGACTAATCTCACTGCAGACTTTATTTTTTAGCATGCTAACTATTAGAGCTGCCTACTAACAGAAGACATTACTTCGACCTCATCCTCAACAGGGGACAAAAAAAAGCAAAAAGAGGAGGGACAGTAGATGACAACCTGAAAAAAGGACACTCTAACCCCCAAAAGGCTTATGTAAACACCGACCCCGCTGTGAAAGGCGACGGCCCAAGATAACCTCAGGACCCTGCCTCATGACCTCCTCTCTCTCCCTGAATCAGGTTCAATGATCACCAATTGAAATGCCTATTCTGCACCATGCAAGACCCCACAGGCATGGTCACCTGGAAAACTTTTTATCTTCTTTAATTCTAGAAGCAACCCTGGGAGGTAAGTTCTTGCAAATCCTATGTTACAGGTAAGGAAGAGGTTAGCTCAGTGGCCTACCCTAACATCCTTTCAACCAGCCGCCCAGCCATTATTCCCAGCTCTGCCTCCTTCATGGAACTAACTGGTTGGTCTACCCGCGGTTTGGTGGGGTATGAAATTCTGCTGCCCCTACTTCTGTTTCCATGAGGAGGGACTTTGCCCTAAATACTCCTGGTCTTTTGTGCCCCCCTTAATACCTCCCCACGGGGACAGAGTGAGTTTCTTGAGAGATGAATTTGGGGTTAGCCTCCCCCCTTGCCCTGAGTGCCAGGGTGCCCACAGGCAGCCTGACTTCCAGTCTAGGCCTCCATGCTGCAAGGTTCACGGGATTC
This sequence comes from Lynx rufus, assembly GCF_022079265.1. NCBI lineage: Eukaryota > Metazoa > Chordata > Mammalia > Carnivora > Felidae > Lynx > Lynx rufus. The sequence continues at coordinate 31,739,967 of NW_025814832.1, read as the reverse complement.
CCCAGCGTGTCTGTGAGTTGGTGAGTAAATTGGCCTAATTCCACAGTCCACCATCACGAATCCCACTCTGATGCACATCACAGCCATTGCGTCTAACCCAATCTTTTGGTATTGAGCGTGGAATTTTTATTTCCCTCTGCCTCCTTCGCCTCTTAAAGTTGATTCAGAGCTCGGACAGGGAAGACGGAGGTGTTCAGCAGGAGGCCTCTCCAACCCCAGCCCCCGACCCTAAGCCTGGTCTAGTCTGCAGAGCACAGTGGTCAGTTCGGGGGTGAACGTATGATCTGAGCCAGTCAGATCTGAGCCAGTGGCCTACGGATATTGCCCCGTGGACACCGCCCCCGTGGGCTGAAGCCCAGCCACGCGGGGCAGGAACAAGGAAATGCGCCGGGTGCAGAGGCTGTCTTGATGGTACTGCCCTCGCTGTTCAGAGCCCGAGGCCTGTTCCTGAAGCTGCCCTTGATTCCGCGAGCTTTCAGTACCTCTCCCCACGAGTGAGCAAATAAAAGTTGATTCGGCTTCAGCTGGATGAGTTGATTCCTGTCGCCAGCAATCAGAAGAGGTCTGACTGAAATAAGAAAACCTCGGCTACAGAGTGATCCCGCTAGGGTAACACTGCCAGTTCACAGCAGGACCGAGAGTCAAGCCCCCGGCTCCTGACTGCTAGTTTGGAGCTGATCCCCGCCCCCCCCCCCACCCGGCATCGCACCGCCACAAGCTTTCCCTGCCAGGGGAGCCTCCACCTCCACCAAAACCCAAAGACCCCCGACCCGTTAATTCTCTAAAGCACCAGGGGCACGAACACCTCCTTCTACCATGCAGACGCCTGAGGACGCATCTGACCACCATGCACTGCGGCCATGAATCCTCTGTGCTCACTCCCAAGTGGGGACAGCAGGAGGTTTTAGGGAGGATACACCTGCTCTAGGAGCTTTGTTGCCGTGGAAGTCTCCTGAAAGGACTGGACTGGTGCTTCTGAAAAGAGGCCTTGATCAGAATTATCTGAAAAGCTTTAAAAATCCAGATTCCCAGTCTTGGCAGCAGACCTAGTGGGTCCGCATGTCCCGAGGGAGGAGCCTGCCCACGGGCATCTCTGTGGGCTCTGAGGTGGGGCTGCTGCTGCCGGCCCACGGGCCGGCCAGCATATGAGAACCGCTGGGTCACATGACATCAGTGTCTTTCCCGGCAACGGGCTCTGAGAATGCCCCACTTCATCAGCCCGTGCTGCCAGGCTGGTCCCTTCCAAAATCACCCACGTCCGAGCACGCGTGACAGTCTCCGCTCTTCGGGCACCTTGTATTTTCCTAGCCTTGCTGAACCCTGGTGTCTGTAAGAACCCCGTAATTGCGAAGTAACTGGCCCACTTCGGGTGACTGTTGGCTCTGTACATGTCACCCTGGGCTGCAAACAGAACAGACATTCGAAGGCCAAGAGGACTTGAACTTGGCCTGCAGGCTCAGACTCGGGTCCGCCTTCCCACCCAGTGCTCGCTGCCCATGCAAATCCCCAGTTCCCTGCACGGTCTCCTGGCCATGAGTTCTGGCCTCAGTAACCACTCAGCCCATAGAAGCAGCCAGTCTCCTCAATCCAGCTGGTCCTGGTCCTTGGCCACCCTCGTGTCACCCCATTCCGAAAGCCTATCCAGAGACGAGCAGGTTCGGGAAGGGAGGAGCCTGAAGGAAGCTAGGAGGAGGGCAGGGTGTACAGGTAGGCACAGGTGTCCTCCTGTGCCTTCCTCTCCTTTGCCACAAGGAAGGCCTCCCGCACCGAGACTGAAGCCTCCAGACACTGATCAGATTCCACGAAAGCAACATGAAGAACAACAAGGGCTTATGTGGAGGTGGGACAAGTGGACAACTTGCACCTCAGCAGAAGCGCTTGCCAGGAAGACGTTCCAGCGGATCAAGGGTGGGAGCAAATGGAACTGCGTTCCACAAGGGTCAGCAAAGAAAGTCCCTTTTCTGGGGGACAGGACGTGGTCGGGACCAAGTCTATTCTAAGACAGAACCTGCGATGGGCAGAAGCACCTGTATGCTGATAGGTAGAGATGAATCTGTTGTCAGCGCGGCCCTAAGGTGAAGCCAATGTCAAGGACACTCATGGGTCGGGTGGGCTCATTTCCAATCAGCCTCGGCTTCTAAGCAAAGAGCAATGAACACATCGAGATGCAAATACTTACACATTATGTAAATGCAGCTAAATGTTTGTCTCCAAAAGTTTGTTGTCTTAATTAGCTAACTATTTCCCTGGCAATATTATCCTGCCATTAATCTGTTCAAGAAACACTTAGGAGAGTGCAAGGGTAAACTTCAGCACAGCTACCCACTGTGTTAAGAAGAACCCAGCTCTACAAGAATGAGTCCCAACTAACAAAGAAAATCCACACTTCCAGACTCATGGGTCCTCTCCACAAAGAACACATCGTACAAAGAACACAAAGTCACATCGTATTTGGGTAAACTTCTGCCAAGGTCGGACTTGCGGGTGGGGGGTGGACTGTGAACAGAAAAATCTGCTGGTGCCACCAGATGGGCACGTGGCCAACAAGCCCAGCAGCTCTTGTACCAATCTGCTACTTTTTCCGCCACGTCCCCATTCACCAGATGGGGAAAAGTGATTCGGACACAGAAGCCACCTGTTTCCCTTGCCAGGATCAATGGGGAAGAAAGCTACAATGGCTGTGAGCCCAGAAGTGTTCCTCTTATTCACCTTTTCAGGATGTGCAGGTGTGTGTGTGTGTGTGTGTGTGTGTGTGTGTGTGTGAGAGAGAGAGAGAGAGAGAGAGAGTGAGAGAGAGAGAGAGAGAATATGCACATGTGTGCCCACATGCAGATTATCACCAATTTATTTGATTGGAGGTGGTCTGGTAGTTTCTCCCAAACTTCCCCTGGGGGCTGTCAGTCAAAGGTGGATGGATGGTGTGGGCAGGGAGGAGTAAGACAGACACAGCCTAAGAGGCTGGCAGGCCGGCTGAGGGCATCAAAGGCTGGGGTACCTCAGTGGCTCGGTTGGTTAAACACCCAACTCTTGGTTTCAGCTCAGGTCATGATCTCACGGTTGGTGAGTTCCAGCCCCATCTGCACCGATGGTGGGGAGCCTGCTTGGGATTCTCTCTCTCCCTCTCTCTTTGCCCCTCTATCTCTTTCTCTCTCTCTCAAAATAAATAAACACTAAAAAAAAAAAAAGAAGAAGAAAAAAGGAAGGCTAATGATGTGCCTAGTACACTTAATCCGTTCTTAACTTAAGCCCAAAAGGGCAGAAGGCCATGAAGGGGCAGAAAAAAATGGATCATGATAGGATTTGGTGCAGAGTTTTCAAATACCTTCAGATCCCAATACTCTGTGCTGGCAGAGTTGAGCCCAGTCTTGGCTATAAAGTGAGAGCCTTTTAAGATTCATGGTCATGTCAACATTTTCAACTTTCAGGAAGGGTCACCAGCTGCTAAAGGTAATAGAGACTTTCCATCAATACTCGGAAAGGGCTTGGTGCCCTTTAAGATTGTCTATTCTGCTTTGGACTACAAAGTAATTTTGTCCTCTTTTCTTTCTTTCTTTTTCCTTCCTTCCTTCTTTCTTTTTTGAATAGCAGATTTTTCATCTAATGTTGTTTACTTAGACTAACATTAATACCAGTTTGCGCTTCCTAAAAAATGTTACAACCAGAGAGATGGGGACAAAGTAGGTCACTAGCATCCCTAAAGTGTGCTGGGTGGTTGTTTATTATCCAGAGAAAACTGTGATAGATAGATAGATAGATAGATAGACAGATGGATGGATAGGCAGATAAACTTTACATGTGCACACATGTGCATAAATACATACAAGATCTATGTACAATATCATATACTCAATGCTATTTCATTAGGCCATTAAATTTCCATTTTAAAATTTAATGTTTTTAAAAAATGTATACATATAATTTTTAGAAATTCACCTTGGAAACTGGATCGTTGAAATAGCACCCAACAGCTAATTTCCGAGAAGAATGAGCACTATTCCTTACTCCCCAGATTTCCCATCAACGTAAGTAGGAAGGGGAAGGGCCAGGAGGAAAATTGGTCTCTGGAAACAAATGTAGCTCCCAGGAGGGAAACACATTCTCTTTATCTACCATGTTTGGTTAAGATTTAGGGGCTACCCTAAATCTTCAGAGGGCGTCTGTCTCTGTGTAAGGACACCAGGCAGGCACTATGCCGAGAAGCCCAGATGCCGTGCAGGACGCCCTGCGTGGACCCCCGTGTGGGAAGCTTAGCTCTTGAGCCCTCTGCTTTGTGAGGCAGAAGGGCTGGGTCAGACAGGAGAAGACTGACAGAGAGAGCTATCTGTTCTGACCTGAGGTCACTTGAAGCTAAAGCACAAAGCGAAAAAAAACAAACCAAAACAAAACCTGGTTCTGAGACAGCAGGAATAAAAACCATCGGAAGTCACGTGGAGTGGGGCTTACCAGTACGGTCAGTGTGGGGACGAGTGAGGCGGCCCTCATGTTCAAGGGCAGACCCTGCTTGGTGAAACAAATAGGATTTAATGGGGCAGAGCAGAAATGTTTGCCAGGCTGGGAAGAGACCTTCTCATGTGACCACAGGGGACTGTGAGGAATGGCTTGGTTCCTAGTGGGAAAGGAAATGCCATCCAGCGGGGGTTCGGAGAAAGGGAGAGACGTGGCTGCTGAGAGCTCCGTACTCCTTCAGCTTCCGCGAAAGCAGAAAATAAATGCCTTGCCGAAAACAAAGGCTTCAGAAGGACATTCTCTCTAGGCGATGTCTGGATTACGGCAGACCACGAATGTGAAAGAGGACCAATGTGGTGGCACCTGGGTGGCTCGGTCGGTTAAATGCCCGACTCTTGATTTCGGCTCAGGTCAAGATCTCACGGTTTATGAGTTCAAGACCCGCGCTAGGCTCTGTGCTGGCAGCATGGTGCCTGCTTGGGATTCTGTCTCCCTCTCTCTTTGCCCTTCAGGCCCCAAGAAAAAAAAAAGAGGACCACCATGAAACAGGGCTGGAAAATGTAATGTCAATTATGTCAAATGACACGGGAGCTCTCACCACAAAGAGAGGTGCAGGGTTGAAGCCGTGTGCGTGTGTGTGTGTGTGTGTGTGTGTGTGAGACTCTCACAGGCTGGAAACCACTGGATGGTACAAGAACCTAACTGAGGCCAGGCCAAGCAGAGTCTTCTGCAGTGGTTCTCAAACTTGAACTTGCAAAAACACATACGTACGTACATACATATGCAAGCAAACAAATCAACCAACCTGCTCGTTTCAGTAGCGCATATACTAAAATTGAAGAGAAGCCAAGAAGGTAAGCCTGGCCCGTGTCCAAAGATGACACCCAAATGGGTGAAAGCATTCCGTATTTTTGAAGACGGAATTACTAATCAGTGGGCATAATATCTGTTAAGCAAGATGAATAAGCCATTGGAGATCTCCCATATAACATCGTACCAAAGTCAACGATAACGTGTGTGTGTACCCTTCAAAATTTGTTAAGAAGGTAGGTCTCAGGTTATAATAAAACAACATTTTAAAAAGAAGGATCACCTAAATAACTTCCACAAAAATCATACTAAGTTTTTTCAGGGCGCCTGGGTGGCTCAGTCAGCAAAGCATCCGACTTCAGCCTCGGTCATGATCTCATAGTTCGCAAGTTCAAGCCCTATGACAGGCTCTGTGCTGACAGCTCGGAGCCTGGAGCCTGCTTCGGATTCTGTGAATCTCTCTCTCTCTGCCCCTCCCCTGGCTCGCACTCTGTCTCTCTCTCAAAAAATAAATAAACATTAATTAAAAAAAAAAATATTTTTCTTCAGTGCAGTTGCTTGGAACTTCTGGGAGAACTAGGCAGGGCTCCGGAGTTTGAAGGTGTGACAGGCACCCGAGGGAACATAGTTTAGAGGAGAAAGAGGGATCCAGAAAAACACAAAAGAAGCCCATTGAGAATGGACTCCCTGGCTGTTATGTCCAGCCCAGATTCCCTGACAAGTGTTTACAAGGAATGCTACTTAGGACTCTTATCAGTTTTGTTCACCTTGCACCAAACGGATAGACTTATCCCCTTAGGGGTGTATCCCCTCCTCTCGTAATTTCTATTAGAATGACAGATTCCACAATCTTCCTCATTCGCCAAACCAGGAACGTGGGAACAAGCGCCTGGGCGGAAAGCCCACGGAACCCATTCTGAGAAACCCTGTTCCAGGAGGACCCAACCAAAGGAAACCCATGGAGAGACACCAGGTGAGGGTCCAAGGGAAGTGGCAAGGAGGTGTGCCTGCCCACGGGACAGCCTGTGATGCCTTCGCGTGTAAGGTTCCAGTCAGAAGCACGGGAGCAGGAACAGAATATCCGACCGAGACAGAGCTGCCGGGCACATCTCAAACCCGTAAACCACCTCCCCACCAAAATCTGTCCCACTCGATGCCAGTAGAACCCCGAGCCTGCGGAGAAGTCAGGTCTGGGCTCAGCAAACAGGACCTGGCGCGCCACAGGGTGGGCTATACAGAGAGCAGTGTGCCTGCTGCCATGGTAACCGCTGATCCGCCAGGAATGGGGAAGGAGGTGCTCTGCTAATTGAAACCAGGGCGACACTTTAGCATAAGCCCCAAGGAAGTTAATGCTCATCCTAGATTTTCTCCTATCTCTTTCTCCTCTGTCCGTTCATGTCACCAAGTGGCTTTAAAGTTTCCCCTTCCCCCTAAAAAGAAAATCATGCACCAAGATAAGACTTCTGATAAACCACTGAGCAGAATCTCCTTTCCCCCTCAAGCACCACTCTCAAGCAGAGCCTAAGATCGCGTTACTCCTTCCTGTTAGTAGCCTATCCGTCTCAAAGGAAACGGATTGCCAAAAAGATTCTCAGGAATGCGCTGGCCTCACCATCAACCACCTCCCTGGGCACCCAGGGCACCAGGGTGAAAGGGTTAACAGGAGAGTTTTCCAACCCCCCCCCCCCCCCACCTACTGCAATGCTGAGTTGTCTCCCTCCTGGTCCTGAGTATGGTGGGTGCATACGGAAAACACCTGGAGCTGCAAGGTGAACTGGGAAAGCAAGCACGCCCACAACCCCAAAATAGTTACAGATGTACTCCCCACTCATAAAAGGAGTCCCCACTCAAAACCTCCCTCCCTGCCGAACAGCCTAACAGAAGTCCTGACCTGCCACTCACATCAGTCCTGTCGAATTTGAACGCGGATCCGCATTTTCATTTCATTGTCAACATTACAGAAATGTCAAGTCACAAGTCTTAAAAAAGATACTCATCGTGAAGCTCCGGGAAGTGACACGTATGTAAGGGGCACTGCCTGCTGCCTGGCAGAGCCTGGGACACCTCGGACCTCGTGAACAACTCAAGACAGGACACGGTACAACGGCTGTGCAAATTTACATTTCTCCTAGAGACAGGTCTGTTTCCAGCAAGATTTAAACATTAAGATACAACCAAAATCTCCCTCCACAACGCCTAGAAATGACGGATGCGATAAACAAAAGGGTTTTAAATGCACATCTGAGCTTGCAACAAAGAAAAGGGATCACTGATGACAAGGAAGCTATAAACCAGAGCCTAAATACCAAAACCGGTTCAGGTTCAGATGTTGCCTAGGGATTACCGAGGCCCCATTAACGGGTTCTGAGTGTTACTGTCCTCGTGCAGCAAAGAGGAGGCCTTGTGCCACACGAGGCAGGTGGTGAGAGTCTATAAATGCAAGGCTCACGAAATTCTGTCCCTATGTGGAAGGGGGCAGGAAAGTAGGACAAAAAGATCCGTCCAGCTGCACAGAGAGACAAAAGAATGATTACATGTTTCTGCCTGGTTCCTGGAGGAAAAACTGTTTGAAGAACAAGAACCATGGGCTTTCACCTTAATCGTTCAGGGTTCTGAGTCTCTAGTGTCTGCTGGGCTGGGAAAACCCCGACTTGGACGTCACTGTAAAAATCAGTTCTAGGCTAACATCACTATAAAAGGGTCTTACAGAAGCAAATGCAAAACCATGTTGAAGGTCCTCCCATGATCCAGGGCCTTGGGAATCCTTCGAGCAAAAGCACACCCCACTAGAGAAGTACTGGTCTAAAAAGTTACAAAGCCAGGGCGCTGGTGGCTCAGTCGGTTCAGCGTCCGACTTCGGCTCAGGTCATGATCTGACTTCGTGGGTTCGAGCCCCGTGTCGGGCTCTGTGCTGACAGCTCAGAGCCTGGAGCCTGCTTTGGATTCTGTGTCTCCCTCTCTCTCTGCCCTTCTCCTCACTCACACTCTCTCTCTCTCAAAAATAAATAAAATATTAAAAATAAAAAGTTACAAAGCCTACGAGAAAACAACACACCGACAAATGGAGTCCATGATGCACCAAGGAGAAACATGGCTTTAAAATATAAAATATGCCTAACCTGGCACTAAAGACACGAAACACATAAAAGAAGAAATCAAACCTGTAAGAAAAGAACGAGCTGTAACAAAGGGAAGCAGACACAGTAAAAAAAAGCCAGAGACAATTCAAAAATAAAAACTAGTCATTGCAACTAAAAACTCAACAGTCTGGGGCGCCTGGGTGACTCAGTCGGTTAAGCATCTGACTTCAGCTCAGGTCATGATCTCACACTCCCATGAGTTCGACCCCCGCATCGGCCTCTGTGCTGACAGCTCTGAGCCTGGAGCCTGCTTCAGATTCTGTGTCTCCCTCTCTCTGGCCCTCCCCCGTTCACGCTCTTTCTCGGTCTCAAAAATAAATAAACATTAAAAAAAATAGAAAATAAAAAACTTAACAGTCAACTTAAAAAGTGGGTGACAATCAGCTCAGTGTCTAATCCATGAACCAGAGAAGAGCCCACAGAGAGATAAAGGGATAGAGAACGTCAAGGAAAGTGTAACACGTGGGGCAGATATATAAGAGCATAGAATAAACATCTATTAAGTGCTGCAGAAGACAATGAAGAATGAGGAAGAGGTAAATTTGAAGAGATAATTGCTAAGAAGAGATAATTGCTAAAAACTTCCCAGAAATTAATAATAATAATAATAATAATAATAATGAGTATTCAGCTTAAATAAGATAAAAATAGAGAGGGAGGCAAACCATGAGGGACTCTCTTTTTTTTATATACAAATGTTTATTTATTTTTAAGAGAGAGAGAGAGGGAGAGACAGAGTGCTAGTGGGCAAGGGGCAGAGAGAGAGGGAGACACAGAATGGGAAGCAGGCTCCAGGCTCCGAGCTGTCAACACAGAGCCTGACGTGGGTCTCGAACTCACGAACCGCGAGATCATGACCGGAGCCAAAGTCAGACGTTCAACCTACTGAGCCACCCAGGCACCAAAAGAGACTCTTAAATACAGAGAACAAACCGAGGGTTGCTGGTGGGGTGTTGGGTGGGGGGATGGGCTAAATGAGGGATGGGCACTAAGGAGGGCACTTGTTGGGATGAGCACTGGGTGTTACATGTAGGGGATGAATCTCTAAATTCTACTCCTGAAACCATCATCACACTGGATGTTCACTAGCTCGGATTTAAATAAAATTTAAAAGAAATAAAAATAAAGAAAAGAAAACAGAAAAAGAAAATTAAAAATAAAAGCAACAGCAAAAATAAATAAATAAATGTGTAACTAAATAAAGAGGTAAGTCTTTGAGTGATAAGAAAAGAAGAGCTCTCCAAGTCTTACGCAGAACAGCACCCGCACACACACGTACACATACAACGCCCCACCATGCTGAAGCCGAGAAACACCAAGACAAATGAAAACGATACCAGAGGGAAAGACAGAAAACAGAGAGGAGGCCGCTGCTGGATACGTCTTTGTGACGCTCACAGAGACCGTGACATGTAACACAACTCTCGCGGTCAAAGTGCAGTAATACTTCGGAATGACGTTGTCAACGTGCCAGAGGAAATAAAACTTTCTGTCAACCGAGGCATTTAGATGCAACTCAGTTTTTCCTTCAAGAGTCAGAGCAAAATAGAGGTATTTTTAGATGAGAGAAGAGATGTTTATCCTTCTGGATCCTGAGTAAGGAAATAATAAAGGAAGAAAGAAAAGGGAAAGGGGTGTGAAGCGTGGAACGATGGCGAACAAAGAAATGGGCAGAATTGCTGGAAAATACACACAACTGCTGATCATATAAAGCAATAACAAGAATTGATAAGCAGGATGTCATTAAAATTTAAAAGTTGGGCGGGGGGAGGGCTCCTGGGTGGCGCAGTCTGTTAAGCACCCGACTCTTGATTTTGGCTCGGGTCACGATCCCAGTGTCATGAGATCAAGTCCCACGTCAGGCTCTTCACTGACAGCAAAGAGCTGCTTGGGATTCTCTCTCTCCTTCTCTCTCTCTGCCTCTCCCCCCTTTCTAAAATGACAATAATAATAATATTTTTAAGGTCTATTTTAAAGGTCTATTTTCTATTTTTTAATAGAAGTTTTCAGAAGAAAAATATAGACCCCCCAATCTAGGTTTATTCATTCCTTCTATCTCCATTCGTGCTCTTATATAATAAAAATAATCAATGTCTGGTAAATGTCAAGAAATTATTAAACATGTGTTGGCTGAATAAATGAGATAATGGCTCCAAAGCATTACAAGATCCTGAATCATTAGAGGATCCTAAATTAAGGACTCACTTATGCTTATTAAACTGTTATCAAAATGCTTATTCAAAGCTTTTTAATCATTGTTTGAAATCAGAAGATTTATGTTAAAGCTACAGTTATCAAGGAAGTGTGGCTTATAAACGACAAACTTATACAGAATAGAATTATAGCTAATATAGGGGCACCTGGGTGGGGCACCTGGCTGGCTCAGTCGGTTAAGCATCCGACTTCGGCTCAGGTCATGATATCATGGTCCGTGAGTTCGAGCCCCGCGTCGGGCTCTGTGCTGACAGCTCAGAGCGAGGAGCCTGCTTCCGATTCTGTGTCTCCCTCTCTCTCTGACCCTCCCCATTCATGCTCTGTCTCTCTCTGTCTCAAAAATAAATAAACGTTAAAAAAATTAAAAAATATATATATAATAGGGGCACCTGGGTGGCTCAGTTGGTTGAGAATCTGACCCTCGACTTCAGCTCAGGTCTTAAAGCAGTGAGATTGAGCCCTGAACTGGGCTCCATGTGAGTGTGGAGCCTGCTTGGGATTCTGTCTCTCTCTCTCTCTCTCTCTCTCTCTCTCTGCCCCTCTCCCACTCTCTTTCTCTCTCTTTCTCTCTCTCTAAAATTAAAAAAAATAAAATAAAACCAAACATACTTTTACCAGATGATCCAGTAATCATGCCCCTTAGTATTCACCCAAAGGAGTTGAAAACTTACATCCTCACAACATCTTGCACATGGATGTTTATAGCAGCTTTCTTCATAACTGCCAAAACTTAGGAGCAACCGACATGCCCTGAGCAGGTGAACGGATAAACATCCAGATGTTAGCGCATCCAGACAAGGGAATACTATTCAACACTGAAAAGAAACGAGCTATCAAGCCATGAAAGGACATGAATGAGCCTCAAATGCCTATTACTTAGTGAAAGAAGGCAATAATGAAAAGGCTGTACGTGAACACAGACTGTATGTGTTCGACCGTATGGCATTCTGGAAAAATCAAACTACGGAGACAGTCAAGAGAGGAGTGGTTGTCGGTGGGGAGGGGGGATAGGAGGAGCACAGAGGATTTTTAGGGCAGTGAAAATACTCTGCATGACACTGTAATGGTAGATACATGGCATTATACGTTTGTTTAAAACCAAAGAATGTACAAGACCAAGAGTGAACCCTAATGTAAACTGTGGACTCCGGGTGCTAATGATACGTCCACAAAGGTTCTTTAGAAGTCACAAACGTACCTCTCTGGTCCGGGGGTATTGACCATGGGGGAGGCTTTGCATGAGAGAGGGCGGGGAGTATACGAGGGATCTCTGAACCTTCAGCCCAATTTTGCCGTGAACCTAAAATTGCTCTGAAAAAATAAAATCTACGCTTAAAAAAAATAAAACAATAACAATACTAGTAACTAACTTGGAGGTACCAGAAAAAAAAAAAAGGTAGAACTAAAATGTTAGAAAACTAATATGGACGATGCCGGGGTAAGGCAAGTTACAAGCATCCAGGGCTAGGGAGGAGGGGAGAGAGATACTCATCAATTTCGAACATCATTAAGTCTACTATCCCTGTTAAAACGTCAAAGGTAGCCACAAACACGAAAGTGAACTTAAAACGTTCAAACAAATAAAGCGTGGGGGAAGAAAAGGAGAAAGTCGTGTAGAAAGGTCAATACACCCAATGAAGTCCAAAAGAGGGGAGAAAATAGGTGGTAAATAGAAAGAACAACACAAAAGAGGGAGAAGCGCGATCCGTCTTGGGTAACGCCATACCACCATCCCCAGCACGTCTCCAAGGTGCACAGCCTCTGGTGTGTAGTGTGATGTGCGCACACACGCACACACACACACACACACACATTAGAAGCAAAATGGGAGTACTGAGAGACTATTGAAGGGGATCCCAAATGCACCGTTTGGGCATAAGGATTATTTTTAGCTTAAGGCAATTGAGCAACAGCGGGTTCAGGAAGAACTCTCTGCCTTCTCCCCTTCTGCCTAAGGGCAGGATATACATCGCCATTCCTAATGGTGCCTGCCCCTCCCTGTACCAGAAAGAGAACACACCAGAGATGATTGGTTTGCATCACAAACCTTACCAAATAATCCTTACCCACCATTAGTTTCCCCCATATATTTTTCCCCCACAATGTGTGGCCCCAGAAGCTCAGATTTTTTTTTCTTTGTCTAGTAATTTGCCTAGTAATTTGACCCCATGTCAAAATGGTATATAAGTTCTCAATCCTAAACAGTGCTTTGGGTTTTCAGGTCTTTTCTGTGGAGCCCTCATGCACATAAAATTAACAATAAAATTTTATTGTGTTTCTCCTGTTAGTCTGTCTTTTGTCAGTTTAATTCACAGGTCCCAGGCACTGGACATAAGACAGTAGAGGTAAAGTGTTTTTTGGGTTTTTTTCCCCCTCCTCTACACTATCAAATTATCAAAGAATAATAATTCCAGAGGATGAACGGTTGGGAGGGAGGGGAAGAAAGACAACTCGACCATGGATGATGTTGGTGTAACCTTAATATTCACACCAGAGAAACAAAACATAAATAAAAATTTTAAGCCACACTCACTTATGAACATAGATGCAGGGGTGCCTGGGTGGCTCCAGTTGGTTGAGCGTCCAACTTCGGCTCAGGTCATGATCTACAGCTTATGGGTTCGAGCCCCACATCAGGCTCTGTACTGACAGCTCAGAGGCTGGAGCCTGTTTCGGATTCTGTGTCTTTCTCTCTCTCTGCCCCAACCTCGCTCGCACTATGTCTGTTTCTCTCTCTCTCAAAAATAAATAAATATTTAAAAAAAGAACATAGATGCAAAATGACTGTGGATAAAAAGAGACTATCTTTAGTATCTATCAAAAGATATCTATCAAAACTCTACCTACGAAACATCATATTAATGGTAAAAAAAAAAATTGAAAAGTTCTCTTCAGCGTTCATGAGATAGGCAGAATTCTAAAGATAGCACCCAAAGGTCCCCCTTCCCCACTTGTGTGCACATTTTGCATAATCCCTGGGACTGTGTATACAATGGATTTCACTCCCATGATTACAAAAAATTGACCTTGAAATAGGGAGGTCAGCCAGGTAGCCTGGCCTCATCCCATGAGCTCTTTGAAAGAGTTTTCTCCAGCTGGTTCCTGAATAGGACGCCAACAATTTCTCTGGGGCTAGGCTCAGAAATGTGCATCACGAGTAGGCACCCCCAAAGCAGTGAGCCCCAGCGTCGCCATCCCCAAGTGGTAGCAGTGAAAGGCACAAGAAAATCACCAGACAACGTTTGCTCTGCTGTTTGTCAAAATGTCCATTTGCAAGGATCTGGGAAGCATCAGAATCTTACAGGAGAGAAAGGAAAACCTGTCCTCCACCCTCCTAGGTTCTGCAGCTGGGGCCTGGAGATTAAACAGACAAAGGACAGACTGACAAGAGAAAAACAGAGTTTATTAACGTGGGCAGCACATACATACGTGGGTGAAGCTGGGCGATGAGTAACTCAAAGGGGTGATTAGAATTTGGGGCTTATGGAGCATCTAAACAAAGAGCAACAGATTTGTAGAGAAGTAACAAGACAAAAGCAAGGGGAACTGGGCTTGAAGGATGACAGACTGTGGGAGGGTAAATAAATACACGGAGGAACCGATAGGAGACAAGGGTTGTTTTCACTGGGCACCTCGTGGGCACTTCTCCAGGATGACAAGCATCTCTGGCGATGCACAGAACTTCTGCCCTTCCTGGTACAAGGAGGGTACCTTCCTCACAGGAAATTTTATGTCATGTTTTGTTTTTTATTATTCTTTTTTCAATGTTTATTTATTTTTGAGAGAGACAGAGTGAGCAGGGGAGGGGCAGAGAGAGAGGGAGACAGAATCCGAAGCAGGCTCCAGGCTCTGAGCTGTCAGCACAGAGCCCGACGCGGGGCTCGAACCCACAAACCACGAGATCGTGACCTGAGCCAAAGTCGGGACGCTTAACCGACTGAGCCACCCAGGCGCCCCTATGTCATGTTTTTAGGTAGGAAGGGAGAGGTCAGAGAGTCCTTCCTGCCTCTGCTGTTCCTCAAGCGTCTGCTCCAAATAATCGATATGCCAGTGGCACGTTCTGGGGTGGCATTCTCTGATCTGCCGCATCCTGGGATAATGGAGTGCATGCTAAATATGCAACCCTGGGCTCCCTCCCTGGAGAATCCACTACTGTCAGTGGGTGGCAGGTTCATCTTCTTGAAGTGCGTTTTTAAAAATTGGTTTTCTTAACACGAAAAGAGCATAGAGAAGAAAAGAAAATGGGGGTGTAATCCCACTGCCCAGATAATCCCTGATGGCATTTAAAAGCATGAAAATAACAGAGGTATGTGGTTAGAAATGCAAACAGAAAAGGTTGAAATGAAAACCAGGAGTTTCCCTCCCCCCACCCCCCGCCAAGTGTCTCTTTCCAAGGTAACCAGTGATCAAGCTTCTGATGCATTCTTCCAGAAAAAAATATCACATATCACATTAATACCAGGACATTCATCGTGTCCAATAGTTCCTTTTTTTTTTCTAACTCAAAAGGAATTATATTGTTTCCAGCTTTGTAGTTGGCTTTTTTTGTTTAACATAACCTGCAGATTTTTCTACATCTGCATTTAAAACACCTCCCCTGTTTACCTAAATAGGTTGAAAGGAGGGAAGGGATCACATTTTTCAATCGGGACTAAAAGTAATTCTAATGAGGGCGGGGGGGGGGGGGGTGCAGTGAGCAGACCACACTCAGAATTGGGTCCTGGAAGACAGGTGTATTCATGTGAAACTCTCTCTGGTTGTGGTGTCCATCCCTGAAGAGGCCTCAGAAACGCCCTCCATGCCTCCCTAACAGGCAGGACCGCAGAATACCTCGAACACCCTGCCTTTACACAATATCCGGGTGCATCCTGTCACAGGACAACTGGGTAAATATTCCCATCCAGACTCGGGTTAGCCACCTGCAAGGGTCTCAGGATAATTGCCATGGGGGGGGGGGGGTGGCGCAAGGTTAGGCAGGAAATGATTCCTGGCTTTACCTCTGAGAATGGTGTGCCCAGAGGCGATTCATTCATCTGCAAAGCATCCCGAGTAGACCCCCAAATCACCACTCACCCACTGTCAATCTTGGCTCCAGGCCCAAGCAAAGGGAGGGGAGAGAATGGTCCCCCATGGCCCCAGATGCTCTCCAGATGCACAGAGAACCCCCTCCCCCTACTCCCGTGGCTGCACTCCCCGGCAGATTTTTGGCTGACCGTTCAGTGGCTCCAAAGAGAACATTGCTGCTGGGCCCAAAGCCCCGATCTGCAGCCCCACCTGTCTTTTAATGGGAAAAGTTTGGCCTGCTAATGAGCCTATGATGTCCATCACCCAATTATCTCTCAAAATCCTCGGCGATCCCCCTTCCCCGGCTGCAGCGATGATGCCTGTCCCTGGGAGATCTGCAGGGGGGAGAGGAAAAGCGATGCCCCAGATCAGTGTTTTCGCTCCTGTCCCAGCGCTGGGGGAGGCCGGTGGTCCCACCCAGCAGACAGAGTCCTAAAGCGAAGGGAGCTAGAAGCCGAGACCCACATCCCACAGGCACCCCCAGAGGGAGAGCCTGGGGTAGGCGTGCTCTACTCTGCTCCCCGGGGACAGTCAAGGGGACCAGGCAGGTACAACTCACCCACTCTGCCAGATTCTCGGACTGTTCTCTTGAACTGTGGGCACAGTGACTGGGAGCCAGGGTGGGGGGTGGGGTGGGCACAGCTCTAGCTAGAAAACGGGCCTGCAGGTTGCAGGATGCAAATGGCAAGCAGAAAGGATAGGCCTGGGCGGGGAGGCAGAGAGGAATGAATAGACACCGCCTGCCTGCCGTCAGCTTCCCACTTCCTAATCCCAGTGTTCCCCAGAGGCCCGGGGCATCTCCCCACCCCTGGATTCTGTGCCCTTAAAATGCACTCTCTCCTCCTCCTCCAGCTAGTATGAAGTGGGTTCCCCTCCCCTTCAACCACAGGCTACTGCCCGGATCAAGACAAAAGCCGCAGTTGTGATAAAGTCTTGGCAGCTGTCCGTGGAACCAGAGAACAGCAGGTCAGAAATAACCACTGAAACGTTTGCCCGGGGAAAGCAAGCCTCTGGGACCAGGGAGCACGGATGATTATTCGCTCCAAAGCAGAGAGACGTGTCCAGAGTCCACTGTGCGTGCCCTGCTGGGTGCTGGGCCACTTCTCACTGTCTGTCACCCCAGACCCAAGCAGCTCCCTCTTGTGATGTGGTTGCCTAAGTGCCGGGAAGAGCTCCCCCCTCGGCAAGGCTGGCTACTCAGAGGATGGGACCTGGGCACCTATTTGTCACAGGGATGCTGAGCAAAGCTCAGGCACCAGGGGAAAGGGGAAAAGACTGCTTCCCGGTAAGTCAAGGTCCTATAAATCCCTCCCGTTGTGCCGGTGAAGTGGCTGAGATAGGAGCCGGAAGTTACCAGTCCGGACAGAAAATTGACCAGCTTCACCTTCGCTCCCAAAGAAACCACCAGGGACAAGTCTGAGAGGAAAGAGAGAGTCCAGATGGCAGATGAGCAGAAGCGTTCCTGACGGGTGAGAGGGCACAGTGGCCACCAGGGGCACTGTCTGTATTCTCGAGGGTCCCACCCTGGCCCCTCCCCAGGAGAAAGAACCCAGCCAGGGTCTCCGACCAATTGTGAACAAGGCAAAGAGGACACAGATTGGAGAGCTCAGGACCCCGTCATTTCTAACTGTTGTCCCTGAAAACATAGCCTAATCATCTTATACCCCCAAATAAAGCTGAGAAATGTTATAGTGGCTGCAGATTGAATACACTGGGGGAAAAAAAGGGAACCTCACAACCAAAAAACCCAGGCAGGCAAATATATCTCCAACAGGATCGTAGACAAATACAGAGAGCAAATCAGCGTGGAGAGAGGAAAAGAAGAGACAGGAGCTATTTTGAGACAGAAAAGCTGCTGCAATTAGGCTGCATGCTGAAATAACATTTTGAGGGTGGAGGGAAGTCACAAGGAACGTAATTAAGTGAACTGTATATATGATTTTAAATCCTGTTCACATTAATGCTGTAAATATTCCACTTAATTCATCATTATTGAATTTACCAGCAATGCTGCAGGGTAAGACTTCAGCCCTAAGTTTAATTACACCCGGGCAAAGTGGAGCATTTTTCATGTTCCGGAGAGCTGCCAGATGGAGAAAGATGCGGTTTCATAACGGTCCACCTTTCTGGACACGGCCACCACCCTCCTGAGGGATTCATCGGCGGGCAGAGGGATCCTGGAGCACCCCCCCCCCCGCCCCGCCCCGGAGGCTCTGTGCCAATGAACTTGCAAAGCAAGATAGAGATCTATGGAAAAGCTATTCAAAACCAGTGATGGCAGGGGCGCCTGGGTGGCGCAGTCGGTTAAGCCTCCGGCTTCAGCCAGGTCACGATCTCGCGGTCCGTGAGTTCGAGCCCCGCGTCGGGCTCTGGGCTGATGGCTCGGAGCCTGGAGCCTGCTTCCGATTCTGTGTCTCCCTCTCTCGCTGCCCCTCGCCCGTTCATGCTCTGTCTCTCTCTGTCCCAAAAATAAATAAACGTTGAAAAAAAAAATTAAAAAAAAAAAAAAAACCAGTGATGGCAAATGCCCTACGATCCATCCACCTTTCCTTTGCTCACCTTCCACTAGAGTATGCACGCATGCGTGTGCACACACACACGCGTGTGCACACACACATGCACATCCACACTCACCGCCATGCACGCGTCCATCGTCCTACATTCACGCCGTTCTGGATGATTACCCAGTCTGTGCGTGTTCATCTGTTAATGATCACCTGCAGTCAGGGCTTCTTCCCTAGCTCCCGTCCTCCCTTCTCCTTAGAGCACTTCCCACGCTTACTGTGTTAGCACCTCGTCCTGCGGGGGTCAAAGTTAAACTTGGACGTTTTCCTCTTTGTTCTCTTGAGACATCATCTCGTGCTCTGTCGTGGCCCAAAATGGGTGGATATAAAGGCTGGATTATGATGGTCGAGAAGAGAATAAACGAGGAGCAACTGTGCATTGCTCATGGAGGGGAGGGGGCAGGAGCCCTGGGCTTCCTCTCGGGGGCTGACTTCCCCCAGCCTCCAAACCGAAGTCAAGTAGAGAAGGGCTGAGGGAGCACATTACTGAGTTCTACACGTTTGACTGTGTTTGTTAGAATATAGTGCTAATGAGGCCACAATCACAGAAAGCTAGAGGCTACAGAAACCTTTTCAATGTCCCTGCACCCATGAAATAAGCCCCCAGGCCCCGGCCGGGCCCCCAGCACGTTCAGGACCTCGGTGAGGAGGTGAGCTAAGAGAAAACGCATAATGAGAGTTGATGCTGCACCTGGTTTAGGAAAAAAACCTAATTAAGTACCGTCTCACCAAAAGATTGAAAAGCATCCCCGTCTCGATAAGGGAGAACAGCCACTCGCACACTTTCAAAGACCGTTGTACGCATCTGAGAAAGACATTCCAGTCTTGAGTTTTATGGAGGAAAGCTGGGGCGTGTCAGGGTGTGCTTTTGAAGGAAAATGCCAAAAAAGGCTTTGAGATCAATCATCTGTGCCTTTCACATCGGACCACCTTGCTCTCGCCCTCTCTTCCAGGCCTGCTTCCATTCCCCCTGGGCCCCTCCGAGTGTCGCTTCCTGACCACCTGTCCCGCTGAGTCTTTGAA
Organism: Lynx rufus; assembly: GCF_022079265.1. NCBI lineage: Eukaryota > Metazoa > Chordata > Mammalia > Carnivora > Felidae > Lynx > Lynx rufus. The sequence continues at coordinate 31,720,706 of NW_025814832.1, read as the reverse complement.
CGGTAACTCACAGGGCAAAAATCTGGGTGGCTTTACAACCGGGCCCATTTCCCTGATTTCTTTGAAGGGCAGCCAATTAGACCCTCAAATACAATGCTTTTCACTCTTGTTAGCGTCACACTGAAATGGGAAAAAAGAGGTCCAGACCTTTCCTTTGTGACAGGCTTGCGACGCCCAAGTGAAATGCATCAATTATTTTTTTTCTCCCCACACTTATCCACGAGAGATAATTGGAATGCAAAAAACTCTGCAGCTGGGCAGGAGGAAAAGACCGCAGGTAATTTTCGATGAGGGGGGTTTTTCTAGCCCCGGGGACTCAGATCCCCTACTGGGAGCCCATCAGATGCACTCAGTGGAGTCAGGATGGATGTGGACAGAGTCCACACTTTATTCCAGCTTCGTGGCAGACTCGTGTTTGCACCCCAAGGGCAAGTGGCTGGACCGTCTTCATCTTGAAAATGGCACAAGGCGATCGATCCCTCCTCTCCAGAACCGGGGCTCCTCCGTGGCAATGAATGACACTCTTGGGGACACTTCCGCTCCATCACACCCACACTGTCGGCTTTTGCCCCTACCGTGGAAGGAGTTCGTGACACTCTCTTCTCTTGTAAGTTTCAGGAAAATGGTAGCCCATTAGTACATTTTCTTGGCATATTTCAGAAAAATACACACCCTCCCCAGCCTACACACTCCCCCCCAAGCTTGAACATGCCAAGCTTGCTCCGACCTCAGGGCCTTGGCTTCTGCTTTTCTGTCTCGATCTGGTATTCTCTTGCTCCAGACATCCCTCTGGCTCGTCCCCTTACTTCCTGCAGGCCCTTACTCACAGGCCATCTTTGTAGTGAGCAATCTCAATATGCACTTTTGACATCAGCACGCCCCGGCACCCTCTTTCCTGCCTTCTTTTTTCTTCAAACAGCACTCATGCAGTCTAGCTCTTACATGTCCTACCTCTTTATCACATATGCTCCCCACGATAAACACAAGCTCAGAGGGCAGGGAGCTTTGTCAATCTGTTTAGGCCGTATCCCCAATACCTGACCCATAGATGCTCAATGAATAATTACTGAATAAATCAAAGAACGAACGAACTTTAAAACCTGTATCGTTGAAACGGGATCAGGTATTCATCATCACTACAGATCATCACTACAGATCGGAGAGCTTCTCCTTGGCACCAGGAGCATTTACAAATGAAGGAAGAACGTTATACATAAAACCTCCCAGGGGGGAAGAATTAAGTCTCGATGCAGAGAAAAGAAGGGATAACACAATCTCAGGAGTGGTCAGAAAACAAAAAGCACAAGTTCCTCAAATGCCAGGATTTGAAAAAGTTTTTAGGAATGGATTTCAAAGTCTGTTTCAAAGAGGCAAAATATCTCTAAAAACTATTATCATGGGATCAGAAGGTATTCATGACTCTCAGTGGCTTCAGAAAGCATTCAGAAGGTATTCCCAATTCACAAGTTATTAAAAACCTCCCCTGAATGGACTGAAAACCAAGGACAGCTTCTGGCCCTGGAGATCCACATGTGAAGTCCAGTTGAGGTCTAGACTTTATGTCACTGGCTGGCTCCACCCCAGCAGGCGTGGCGGTAAGGGTCCCTTGTACCCTTAAATAATAACCTGTGTAAGGTGTACAACCAATTACAAGAAAAATACAGACCATGCTCCGGAGCTGACCTTGAATTCCAACCCCTTTGGTTGATGGGTGGGTTGAGAAACAAATGAGACAGATGATGCAGGACGCAAAGAAAGGACCGGAAGATAGGGCAAAGATCAGGTTAAGGAAAGGGGTCAATCGCAAAACCTCCCACAATGGTGGCAAATGGTGCCATGAATTCTCCATTAAAAAAACTAAAAGCTAGAATTAGCATAGGGGAAGGGAAAGGTTGGAGAGGATAAGGTAAGGGTGCTATATTTTGCACAGTCTTATTTTCAATTAAAAAAGAAATACCTATGGGGCGCCTGGGTGGCCCAGTCTGTCAAGCATCTGACTTCGGCTCAGGTCATGATCTCGTGGTTTGTGAGTTCGAGCCCCACGTCGGGCTCTGTGCTGACGGCTCAGAGCCTGGAGCCTTCTGTGGATTCTGTGTCTCCCTTTCTGTCTGCTCCTCCCCTGCTCATGCCCTCTCTCTCTCAAAAATAAATAAACATTAAAAAATTTAAAAAAAAACCCTACAACTACCTACAACCGTCCTCTTATCCCTGGGACATCCAACAAAGGAACAAAAGTCACTGTCCCCCCCTTATCAAGTCCTGCTTTGCATCTGCCTTCCTGCCAGAGTCACACAGGAATCCAGGTCTTGCCTCCTGGCCGTGGTGCCCGCTCCTGGCCGCTGCGCCCCACTGCCCCGCCTCCACGGAAACTCAGCAGAGATGGTGCTGGGACGCACCCAAAGGCAGTGAGGCTGTGCCTCTCTAAAGGCTCACCTCTGAGCAGAAATCCAGGTCTGGAAATCCCAAGAATATTCATGCTCCCCGCAGTCTAGGATTCAGCATGAACCTGCTATAGCAGCCTTTGCAGAGAACGGGCATCATCAGAAATGGTGATTCGTGCTCATTCAGTGCCTCTACCTTTGTTTCCCGGTTCATTAGTTCTGAATGTTTGTAACAAATGCCTCTTGGTACCTCGGCTTCATTCCGGCAGATCTAGTCAAAAGGAGAAATCTTCAAAATAACAACAACGGTGATAAAATCAGCGGTGATAAGATTTCTCCAGGTAACTGTCGGGAGGAGAATTAAACTCCAAAGAGCAACAAACTGCTTTGCAACGAATGGACAGAAGATGATCCAACCCTCTGGCCCAGGTCTGTAACATAATTCTTAGGGACTCGGTAGAGAGCCGTCCACGAAAACGTTTCCTCCTGTGTGGCATCTAATACGTATGTCATTAAAAGTGTCTCCGTTGATCATCAGCCAGGGGCAGCTGACAAACAAGCGCCTGACCATTTCTCTGAGGTTCTTCTCCCAGTTTATCCGGTAGAAAAGGGGAAAGAGAAGAGTGGGAGGAAATTTAATGGGACCTTAACAGTCACGAACAGCTGGCACGTAACGGATGGTGGGCAAGAGCTTGTCCTCTGTACCAATCAACCCTGCCATTTTCAAGACAGTTGAGATGGTGGGATGGTGACTTTCTGCCGAATGCCTGCACCGAGAGCACAGCCAGGAGTTGGTGACAGTCACCACAGGGAGCCAAGGGGAGCAGGAAGTTGGGGCTCCAGCCAATGAACTCTAGGCACGGGAGCTGGACTCTGGGTGGGAGGCAGTTTCCAGGAGTTCTCTCTGGGAGAATCCAGCCGGAATAACGAGAGTATCGGAAACCGGCCCCCAGACAAAGTACAGGTTTCGATCACAGCAATGGCTTGGGCAGATGCTGGGTTTCATTCATTTCCTCATCCCTGTCTGCTGTCAGACCCCTCTCCCCACTAGTAGGGGGTACAGGGCCTGAGAAAGCAAGACAGAGCACTCTTCATGGGGTTCACAAATGAGGAAGGAACATGGTGTCACAGGGAGGAAGTGATCAAAGAGTAGAGAAGGGGAGGGGGCAGGGAACTCCCCCTCAGCTCTCTGAACGGGGGTGTCCTAATTCAGGCTGGAGGCATTCTGACTGCACTTGTGAGCACTGGAGACAACTGTTCCTAACCGTGGAACATGGTGAGCTCTCAGAGCTGTCCTGGGATTTCTCCCAGCCTGCGTATGCCCCGTTCCCCGTAATCTCCAAGCACGGGTGGAATGTGGGCTGAGAGGAAGCGAGCAGTAGTTAAGAGCCCTCCTGAGCAACAGCCCTGCCGCCTGGAAGGGAGGCACATGCCATCTGCAGTTTGCCAAAGAGACCTGGACCCTCAGCACAGTCCTGCTAGAGCTACAGATCCAACCCGTTACCCGCCTCACGTTCAGGTGGCCAGTAGATCTTTGACAAAAGGAAAGGAAATCTTTTCCAAAAATGGTGCTGGAGCAGCTGGATTTCAATACGTAAAAAGAACGAACGAACGAACGAAAGAAAGAAAGAAAGAAAGAGAGGGAAAGAAAGAGAGAGAAAGAAAGAAAGAACGAACAAAGAAAGAAAGAGAAAGAAAGAGAGGGAAAGAAAGAAAGAAAAAGAAAAAGAAAAAGAAAAAGAAAAAGAAAAAGAAAAAGAAAAAGAAAGAAAGAAAGAAGAAAGAGAAAGAAAGAGAGAAAGAAAGAAAGAAAGAAAGAAAGAAAGAAAGAAAGAAAGAGAAAGAAAGAAACCTGATATCTTGACCCCTATCTCCCAGCATATACAAAAATTAAAGATGTAAGGCTAAAAGTATAAAGCAACTAGAAGAAAATATAGGACAATCTCTTCACAACCTGAGGATAGGCAAAGAGTTCTTTTCTTTTTTTAATTTTTTTTACATTTATTTATTGTTGAGAGACAGAGAGAGGCAGAGCACAAGGGGGGAGGGGCAGAGAGAGAAGGAGACACAGAATCCGAAGCAGCAGGGTAGGCAAAGATTTCTTAGAGAAGATACAACAGGCACATATCCCCAAAGAACAACTGGATTAAAAAAAATTTAAGAACTTATCAAAATTTAAAATGCTTTCTCCTCAAAAGGCACCAGTAAAAAACTGAAAAGACAAGCCACAGACAGATTAAAAAAAAAAAAAAAAAGATTCCCAATCCATACATCTAACAAAGGACTCGTATCCAGAATATATGAAGGATGTTCACAAATCGATAAGAAAAAGACAAAGGACCCAATTAAAGAAAAAAAAATGGGAAAAGACTTAAACAGACATTCACAGGAATCTACCCAAATAGCAATGTACTCGACGTCTCGGTCATCGGGGAAATAGAAGGATAACTCCCAGATGCCATTTCACACGCACTACAATACAGAATGGCTAAAGCTACCAAGACTGGCAACGCCAAATGCTGGCAAGGGTGTGGGACAGCTGGACCTTCCACACACCTGGGTAGATGTGTCAGAGAGGACAGCCACCCGGGAGAACCGTCTGGCAGTTTCTTATACAGTACGACATACACATCTTCTCTGACCCAGCAATCCCACTCCTATTTTCCAACAGCAAGTGAACATATTTGTCAAAAAACGTATACAAGTGGTTCCCATACAAGTTTTTTACCTTTATATGTTTTCCATGAATGAATACCTTCTATTAAAAAATATTTATCTGAAGTTTAGCAATTCCTTTAGCTATGCTTTCTTTTGCTTCAGCTAAATTCAAAATTAATGAAATTCAATACTTATTTTAAAATAGCAGGGAGGGGCGCCTGGGTGGCTCGGTCAGTTGAGCATCCCAACTCTTGGTTTCAGCTCAGGTCATGATCCCAGGGTCGTGGGATCGAACCTGAGCGTGGAGTCTGCTTAAGATTCTCTCTCTCCCTCTGCCCCTCTCCCCCCCCACTTGTATGTGTGTGTGCTCTCTCTCTCTAAAATAAGAAAAAAAGAAAACTTAAAATAGCACATACTCCCCTTCCTATGTTAATTAAATTCTTTCCATTCATCCATCCTTTTATCTATAAATACGCAGAGACAGATGTCTAGAATTGTGGTTACAAAACGTTTATATTGATCATCCCTGGAAGGTGAGACTTGGAGGGGATTTCTTGACTTTTTCTTGGGATTTGTTATATTGCTTAAATGTCTACAAAGAGCATACATCATTTTTGTGAAAATAATTCAGTCATAAGGAAAGAAATAAACAAAGTAGATCTCCTTCTGGTCCTGACCTTAGTACCTTGCTTATTTCCATCATGATGGCCCTCAAAAGTGATAGCTATGCCCATGAGTTTATTTAATATCTGTTTCCACCACTGGGTTGCAGGCCCTGAGGGCAGGGCCAGGAATGGTGACTGAAATGTACTGGACACATGCAACCCATATTCTTGGAATAGACAGCCTAAAGAGAAGAAGGCTAATCAGCTTCTCTGCTTACATATTTGCTGGAGTTCAAGAAGTCACCAAGATTGACCCTGTTTCGTTTTTTTTTGGATGTATCTAAAATGACAGAATATTCTCTGAATCCAGAGACTGAACTTTTAGGGCTTCATTGGTGGTTTTTCTCCAGGACAACTTGAGGGCAGCAAAGCCGTCACCTAATTAATGCTTTCATATGCCTCGGGAGATGGGACAGACGTGTAGCTTCAAGAGCTGCTTTTTCCAACAGTTTCACACAGATAAATGGGAGAATGACTCATAGCTCTTGATTCTTTCCTAAAACCCGTTCCTAAATGGCTGGTGGGTGGGCAGTGCCCATCATACTGGTTCCACTGATGGACCGTAGAAATCCTCCTTCAAAGTCCATGGAGGTATGGCCCAGCTGAGAGCTGTGGACCCACACAGAGCAGCAGTGGCATTTCGAGGTAATACAAGGGTAGGGGTCTCTCTTGTTCTCCCTGTTTTAGTGACTCCCGTTCCATTCTCACTTCCAAACCTTTCTGCCATGGTTAGTTCCCCATCCCCCCTCTGGAAACAGGCTTGAAGTAATTCCTACTCTTCCTTAATAATGAATTTGTTCTAAATGTTCTGCGCATCTTAAGTGGCCTATACTGTTGCTCCTTACATTTCAATTAGGAAGATAAACTGGAGGTGCGAAATGCCAATGTCTGAGTAGCTCTTTCATCCATCATAGAAAGCATGACGGTCCCGGGATTAAAAAAGAAAACCCCGTTCTATTTATCAAGGGTTTCCGCTTTGGTTCTGGGTCCGTCAGAAGTACCTGCGGTCAATCTGAATCTCTGGAGCCCCGGATGTTCCTGTCTCCAAAGTGGATTCTTGAAAAGATCAAGATTAGCTTCACCTGACAACAGTCTTAGAAGTTTGAGATTGGAGGAAGGAGTCTGAGCAATAGGAACTCTTTTAAAAAAAAACCCTCCGGTGGTGGCATCATTCTGTGTTTATACCCTTGGCTCTGCCTGAAGACACCACCTTGACCCATCACTAGGCTGCTAGATGTCACCGTCTCAAAGAGCAAGGGCAGATCACCTGCTGGTGCCTGTCACCATATCAACAGGGTGCCAAATAGATGTTAACTTCCATCTTTCCCCAGACAGCTCCCACATCTCATCCCTAAAAAAGTGACTTTTAACTTTCTCTGTGATTACAGGGGTCTTTGAAAATTTGCTGAAAGGGTGCCTGGGTGGCTCATGCAGTTAAGCATCCAACTCTTGATTTCGACTCAGGTCATGATCTCATGATCTCCCCATGTCGGGCTCCAAACTGAGTGTGGACACTGCTTAAGATTCTCTTTCTGCTCAGAGCCTGGAGCCTGCTTTGGATTCTGTGTCTCCCTCTCTCTCTGCCCCTAACCCATTTGCATTCTGTCTCTCTCTCAAAAATAAATAAACATTAAAATAAAACTTAAAAAAAAAAAGATTCTCTTTCTCCCTCTCAGCCCTTCCCCTGTTCTCTCTCAAAAAAAAAAAAGAAAAAGAAAATGAAAATTTGCTGAAAGGTACTAGCCATCCCCTTAGAAAATATGTACACACAAAATTTTCTTGCAACTCCAAATGGTTATTAATTAATCCTGGGTTGTCATCTCCTGTCTTAGGGACTAAAGGTAGTAGGGAAGCAGGAGGAGGCCGTGTGAGGGGGTCCTGGGCCAGTAGGACCCCATCCTTACCCCACATCCTAAAGCTAAACACAGAGCAAAATATTCTGTGCTGGACAATCATAGTGACCAACTTCAATACCAAAATGCACATCCTCTTCCAAAACGAGGAACAAATCTTAACCACAACCAAACTACCACCTCATTCTGTGAGAATTTTAGGAGGGCATCGAGAGACTTGGACGTAAAACCCAACGTAGCTGAATCGCCTCTGGGACAGACCGTCCAGGGAGAGGCGCGTGGCCCGTAGGAACGAGTGGCTCTGAACAACCCTGAGAAGCCTTGGTCATACTGACCAGCTGTCCCCACATGCCCCACAGACGCATGCTGGGCCCCCGTCCAGCCCAGAGTGGAACAGGTGCGATGCTGCCTGAGCGAGGGTCCCGGATGGATGCTGTCCTGAACTGCAGAAAATCACGGCGTCAGGCACAGACTCCTAAACCTATCTTCTCAGCAGACTTATCGACTTTGCCTGATGACATCTTGTGATTCACCCCATCACCTAACACTGGCAGGCACACTTTAGGAGGCTTTGCCTACATTCGCCGATTCTCCGACAGTCTAGGTCTGTGCTAGGAAGAAGATATGTTCTTGGTGCTCTTAATCCTTGAGGGTCCCTGCATTCTAGCCACTGTTGAAGGCGTGATGGCGATGGAAGGATGGACAGAAACCCGGTGGCTGCCTTTAAAAGACCCAGTATCTAGTGCACGAGGTGGAAGGGGAGAGCAGTGGATAGACGGTTTTCACACGAAACGGTAACACAGGTGTTGGGTTTGCCAAAGCACAAGACTAGCAAGGGAAAGGAATGCTTGATCCTGCCTGGAAAGTCAAAGAAGCCTTAAGATCGGAAGAGATGCCTGAACCATCTTGAAGGGCACAGGGTTCCGTAGACAAAAGGAACATTTCTCATAGGCAAGAAAACGTAGAGGATTGGGGCACTCTTTTTGGAATAAAAGTAGCCCTGCGTGGCTGGAATGTAAGGGGCATGAGGGGGAAAATAAGAGACGATGTCACAAAGATGGAAGAGAGACAGATAGTAAAAGCTTTTATGTCATGCTGAGGATCTTGGACTTTATCCCACAACTGTTGGAAATGTTAAGCTTCTAAATAGAAAAGTCATATTGCATCGATTCTGCCATTTTACAAAGTTCACATTGCTGGCAGTATGATGATGGATGAGAGAGACCAAATCCACGTTGGTCCCGAAACCTAGTGGTAGGTACATCCCATGGAGGTTCCAACATGAACAGAATAAAGACCTATATTCGCTAAGGATCAGTATGCCTGAGAGTTGTTCATTAAAAACGTGTGTGACATTCTTTCCCTGTTTTTAAAATGGAAAAGATGACATCTGTCTCCATTTCAAACCTGGTGTAGGAACACGAAACGTACATTCACATACGTTTCATGTAATGAAAATGTCAGGAAGTATTCCTGCGACTCTAATTAAAATAAATCTGGCACATTAATTGAAATCCTAGGGCTCCCTGACCAGGGATATGAATATAATCTCATCTCTGCCAATATGCGTTCCATTGAACAAAAGTCCCGTGGGATTACAAAGCAGACAAGAGAAACTGATTTTCACGGTCAAATAAACATAAGCGATATGTTTAGACACCTCTGTTTATGGCAAGGATGGGATGAAAGGGATTGGGTGGACTCTCCCACCTGCAACAGCTAAAACAAAAGAAAACAAAACAAAAAACAGACAAAATATATGAAACAACCATTTCCAACTGGGCAACAGGCAACAAAAGACGGTGACTTCTGAGGGAGAGGAGCAGAGTGAGCCCTGTGACCTTCTCAGCTGGCCGTCTTGAGAGTTCGCAGGATACAGAGCAAGGAGAGGGACCTTAGGCACAGCCTGGTGGAATCCCTGAGTTGAGGAGGACACTGACGCCACGTAAGCCCACGGAAAGATGCTCAACACCGTTAGTCACCAGGGAAACGCAAATTAAAACCAGAAGGAAGTACAAGTACACACCTGGGGAGCTAAAGTTAGAGAGACCGAACATACTCAGTGTTGGTGAGCTCACCCACGGTTGACTGCGACAGGAAATGGCAGAACCACTTTGGAAAAACAGCCTGGCAGGTGCGTAAAAAGTCAGAGGAACACCTCCCACGTGATGGAGCCATTCATTCCACTCCCGGGTCTGCATCCGAAAGAAAGGAAGGCGCGTGTGTCCATTGCAGCCTTGTCTGTAACGGCCCCACATTGCAAACAACCTACATGCATGTCAGCGAGCGAAGGCGCAGACGCGCTGACATATCCACACCGTGAAATACAAATCAGAAAATCAGAAGGAACTATGTGGGTCGTGTGGCGGGTTTCACAGGCGTCCAGATGCATTAAGTTCATCAGATTGTGCCCTTTAAACCCGTGTTGTTTATCGTGAGTGGACGTCAGTAAAGCTGTTGAAAGTGCCTGGAGGGGGCGCCTGGGTGGCTCAGTCGGTTGAGCATCCCTACTTCGACTCGGGTCATGATCTTGTGGTTCGTGGCTTCGAGCCCCTCGTCGGGCTCTGTGCCGACACACAGAGCCTGGGGCCTGCTTCGGATTCTGTGCCTTCCTTTCTCTCTGCCCCTCCGCCACTCGCACTCCGTCGTCTCTCCCACTCTCTCAAAAATAAATAACCATCAAAAAAATTTTTTTTTAAAAAAAGAAAGTGTCTGCAAAAGCCTGAGTTCAGTTACGTCGAATAAGTCTCTTTACCGGAGGATTTCCAGAGCCTCTAAGTGGGCATCGCTCTTCCGCCAAAAGACAACATAATATATGTCACTTCCCAAACTTATTCTACTGCTGAATCTTTTTCCCCCCTTGTATTCTTTTTAATGAGTATCTCGTGGAGCTGTATTGCACGGATCACTTTGGGAAATACGACCACACCTGCTGTTGATTGAGAACCGTGCAAGTGGCCGATGGAAATGGTACGGAGACGCCTTCTCCATCGTCTTCAAAACAAGAGAGGCCCCTAATTTCATAAAATCTGCTCTGGTATACGTGAGAACATCCGAGCTGCCCAAATAAGTGTGTGCGCTGAGCCTCACAGGCTGCAGAACTGGCTTCTCTCCTGCAGCGCCGGATCATACTTATTTTTTCTCTAGTTCCCACCAAAGAAGAAGCGAGGATGTGTTAGTCCGTTTTATTCCTGCATCCCAAGACATTGGCTAGAGGTGGTGAGTATTGTCAATAATAACACTACTAAATTTTCTGAGCACTGCAGAGTAGACGTTGTAAGGAAGCGATCAAAACAGCCGCTTTTTCGACTTCTTTCTTTTTAATGTTTATTTATTTTGGAGAGAGAGAAAGTGCAAGTGGGGGAAGGGCAGAGACAGAGACAGGATCTGAAGCAGGCTCTGTGCTGACAGCAGAGAGCCCGATGTGGGGCTCGAGCTCGGGAACCGCAAGATCATGGCCTGAGCTGAAGTCGGACGCTCAACCGACTGAGCCACCCGGGCGCCCCTGAACTCTTTCTTTAAGAGACACACTACATACATATACCCACAACTCAAGTGAGAGGGAGACGGGAAAAGCCCAGAAAGTCTGAGAGCCACGATCAGAAAGACATCTCCGAACTCTGAGGATGTCAGAACACATCGCTCATTTTACTACTCTGCTTGTATTTGCTTTGACTCCTCCAGGACTGACCCTGAGATTTGAAGCTCTACAGGGATATCTTTAAACCATTTTATTAAGCTGGCCTGCTCTGCTGTTTCACTCATTCAAGCTACTTACTACAACCATTTAATCTAGGAGTCTGAGTTTCATCGGGAGCTCGAATCGCTGGCAAGGAATAATGTCTGACTTCAGCAGGAGAGGGTCGACCGCTTTTCCTGATGAAAGATTTCACAGGCTGCTTGAGGCACAAGACGCTTTTAAGTGGAATTATCCACTTAAGGATAGAGGATTCATTACGGAGGGTCCATCTCTGTGCCACGTGTCACTTGGGCAGATTGGCTCCATGGACGCAGAGGCAGATGTGAGCGAAACCCGCGTAGAACGTGGTCCAGGGCTCTGCTGTTAACTATCGGCCCCTCTGTGCACTGTTAACAGGTGTAAATCTGGGTACACTTGGGCTTCAGGCCTGGATGGTATCACAGCTGTCTGTGCCAGCTCTCTGTTCTCAATACGGCAGCCTCTTCGAATCCTCTCTAAAGCTGCAGAGGGCTGTTGCCAAGAATTTGGATGAAAATCAGAGACAACCCAGAATGGCACCTTCTTGATGACAGAGCCAGTTGAGGCGTGCCCCTGGGTGACATTGAAATGGTGTAAAATTGATGCTCAGGCATTAAAACTGAAGCTTTAAAAAAAATTTTTTTTAATGTTTATTTATTTTTGAGCAAGAGACACAGAGTACCAGCAGGAGAGGGGCAGAGAGAGAGGGGAAGACACAGGTTCCGAAGCAGGCTCCAAGCTCCGAGCTGTCAGCACAGAGCCCGACGCGGGGCTCGAACTCACGAACCGTGAGATCATGACCTGAGCTGAAATCAGACTCTCAACCGAATGAGCCTACCAGACAAGTACTGTTAGCACTTGAATGATTTTGTGTATATGTTTCTACAGTGCCTTCAAAACATGGCAATTCTTATCTAGTTGACTCAAGGACTTCTGACAATACTCGTATGTTATCGAAATCATTTCCTGGAAGCTAGCTTCAGATTCTCAAACCGACTTCTAGATTTTTCCAACATTTTCAGACCAGCGACTCTTTAGCTTCTGCTTGTTATGGAGCCTGAAATCCCTGTTTTTCCAATATGCTCGAGATTCATATTTATTCAACTCAAGCACTGGGTACATCCAGGCAGCTGTGAACCTCTTCCAATGCCGCCATCAACTGTGCTGGTCCCTTTTCACACCCTCTTATACTGTTGGCTAAAAGGTCGCCTCTTGCAATCACACAGTTCCCACCTAGACCCTCCCTCCATTTGTTGAAGATATAAGCACCATCATTAAGTCATAATTCACGATGTCAGCGTTCCTGGCTCATGTAGATACACCATCTGACACCTTGATTTCAGTCCCTTATTTGGTACTTTCTCATCCTCACCTTCAATGAACTTGTCCCACACACTGTTTCAGCCCGCTAACCCCAAGGGTATTACTAATAAAGGAACTGCCTCCAAAATGTCAATTTGAGGCGTCCCCGATAGCCAACCACCCGCCTTCTATATTTCCAGCTCTTTCTTTTGAACCTTCCATCCAATAATTCTCTGGTCTCACTGGTACCTCTACTCCATTGGCCCAACTGCCATTTTACTTCCAACGCTCACCTTGTGTCCTTACCTCCCTCCTCATCCAGCAGTGGTCCTGTGTTACAACCTACTCTTAGGCATACACCCGCACACATGCCTCAGGAATGTCATCCCTCCACCTTCTCCGCATCTCTCCCAGAAAGCTGAAGAGGGCTGGGAAAAACGTAATGGCATGATGTCTGGCCTGGTTTGAAAGCTTTCTGGGCTGGCTGGAATTTCTACTAGAGTCTGTTCGAGAAGACATGTTACCACTTCCAAAGGAATCTACTATATACTTTCTTCCTCCTCAGTCCTCCAATCCTCCTTCCTCTCAGTTGATATTTTTTTAAATTTCTGACTTCCTTGAGAAATCAGAAGAAAAATTCCTCAGCGTGTCCCTACCAAGTGCACCCGTGTTCCCGTGTCCACACCATCTGCTCTGCCTTCTGCCCCCAGGAAACAGACATCCTCACTCTTACCCCATTCCCTCTCATGTAGCCAGCAATTCTCCTGTAATTCTCCTGGGTCATCAATTTCTCCCTCTCTGCTGGATTACTTCTATGAGTGTACGCCTTCCATAATAGGTCCCTTGTAAAAATAAATCCTGCCACGATGTCACAGCCCCTCGGCCACCACTCCATTCCTCTGCCCCTTTTACAACAAAAACTCCTCAGCAGAATCTCCTATATTCTGTCTTCACTTGTCAAACTCTCCTTCTCTCTTTGACCCTCTCCTATCAGCCCTTCATCTCCACCGTTCCAGTGAGACCGCGCTTGTCAGCGTCATCACTGGTCTCCGTTTGGCCCAACCCAGCGGTCACTGCCCAGACTGCATCTTGCTCGTCCCTTCGACATTTCACGTGGCCCCCAAACCCTCCTTTTCGAACATTCCTCATTTGGCTTCCAAGACATGATCCCCTCCTGGCATTACTATGCCCTCGGGAGCCACTCCCCATCAACCTCCTCTGCTGGGGTCTTCTCAAACTTGCTGACTTCGGGACAGAGGTCCCTGGTGCTCAGTCCTCAGTCCCCCCCTCTCTCCTGCCTACACCTGCTTCTGAGACGATCTCAGCCAAGCCCACAGCTTTCAACATCCCCAAGTGTTCACCTCTGGCCCGGACATCTCTACGAACTCCCAAGTCGTGGCTCCATCTGCCTGTTCAACCGCGCTATGTGGATATTTAAGAACGATCTCAGATACAAAACTCCCGACTCTCCCCACCCCAGACTTGTTCTTCCCCCAGCCATTCACCCAGTCGCTCAATCCAAAAAGCCTAAGAGTCTGCCTCCGTCCTTCTCCTTCCCTCACAGCCTCATCCATCAACACCTCCCATCACTTTAATATTCTACTCCACTACTATTTCCTCCGTCCGAGTGACCCTCTCCTCCACTGCAAACATTCCCTCCCAACCGGTAACCTGGATTTCACCTTTGTCCTTCCAGATCCCACACGGCCACCAGGTCAGTTCTGTAGAACTTGGGCCAACTCATGTAATGCCTCTGACTGAAACCTCCTGATGGCTTTCTGTTGTACTTGGAATGAAATCTGGAGGCCCTAGTGGTCCAAGACCTGTCCACAGTGCTGGCTCCCTGTTCTCTGTGTCCCTCTTATTCACACCGGTGTCCTGGCCGTCCCTCAAAGACATCAAGCACATCCCAGGAACACGACCTTCTCACTGATGCTTTCTTTAACCAGGATGCTCCCTCTGACCAGGATACCCTCTCCACAGATACTCTAAAGGTGCCCTCTTCTTCTCAAAAGCCACCTTCTTAGAGAGGCCTTCCCTGACCACCTCATATAAGAAAAAAACCAGCCCAGTCACACTTCCATCCTAGTAGTCTGCTTTATTTTCTTCCCGTGGAACCAGAGGAAACCATCCCCCACTGTCTCCCATTGGATGTAAGTCCTTTCTCTCCCCAGAGTTTAGGATAGCACCAAATAGATGCTCATCGAGTGAGTAGATGAATGAATGAATCAATGAATCAACCAATTAATCCATCCACTGGTCAGCAACTGAAATGAGAGGGTGTATGCTTGCAAAGTTTGTCTAGCTCTTGTGTTTAGCTTTGTGCAGAAGTGGGGCTCTGCAACAGGGCGGAAGACGCACATCAAAAACTCTGGTTTTCAACTCTAGAGCCTCCAACCCGCCAAAGGAACCCTCCGCGGAGGCTGCGTGCATTTCTCCGGAGGCTTCTGTGTCCCGCTCTTTCGTCTGCATTGTCTTCCTTGTGCCCGTGTACATAGTGGGTGGCTGCGAGCAGCAGAGAGAAATGTCAGCGTGCAGAGGGAGGAACGGTCCCCGCGGCCACTGCCGTCAACAGCTCCCATTCTGTCTCCATGATGAGATCGGTCGCTGTTGCACGTATAATTTTCTGTTTAGGTAACATCTTATTTGCATGCCGAAACCATGTCCTTTTTCCTATCACTGATGGAAAAGATCGCTTCTTTCTAATTATGTTGCAGGCACTCAGGGAATTCAAAGAGCAGAAAATATGTCAGGAACAATTTACAAATTGTGGCTATTTGTGGGCATGCTTGCCTGGGTGACAGCAAATATAGAAAAGGGGGGAGGGAACTCATTAAAAATACCAGCTCTCCTCAGCAGATCTCTGCTCCCATTTGTCTTTCAGCCCTGACTAAATGCAAACTTAAACCCCAAATTGGAATGTACTTGTGAAAAATAAATAAAAGTATTTACTTTCCCCCGTCTCTCGATCATTACCGGTGGGGACTTAGAAATGAAACTTCCCTGAATGGCTCCCGTCCTGCCTTGGAAACTGCATTTCTCTTGCATTCAAGTCATGGTTTCTAAAAATAGGCTTTTTATTTTTTCCCTATTTTTGTTAACTGAGCCATCTTAAGAACTGGAAAATTCTTCCCAGAGTCATACGAGTCAGGACTGAATCATTTTTCCACGGACATCGAGATGAAAATACTGTGTGTGGGACAGAGGACTTCTACACTCACCTCCAGACTCTGAGACTAAACTTTTTTCTACATTTTTGGGTTCCATTAGATTATAAGGTACACAAAGATTCTAAAATACACCTTCTCTTTCTTTGGTATCTTACCGCATTGCTAAGAAAAGGGCTGTACAGGCTTCTGACACGTGAATTTTCAACTCAGCATCTTTCACAGATATGATCAAAACCACCTACCAGAACCCAAAGGCAACAGCAGGGGTTGGCGCCTGCTTGTTGACTCGGATTGAGGAACAAGGGGTCTTTCAGAAGGCCTTCTGGAACCTCTGCTGGCCTAAACAGAGAAGCTTCTACACATCTCACAAGGCATGATCTTCTCAGAGTCCCATGCTGCGGTATCGCTTTGCCGACCTAATCAGCCCTGAGCTTGTTTCATTCAAGAGTCGCTGGGGACTAACCAGGTATAGTTGCAGAGGCCCGGTGCTATCAAGCTCAAACCCAGTCAAGAGGCGGCCCAAGAGTCAAACAAAATCCAAACAAAATACTAAAATAAATACTGCCCAGACGCGCACTAATTCCGAATATAGGGCAAGTCTCCCATTTTCCCAGTGAAAAGGGAAGGAACTGACCAACCAAATACAAAGCTGTTGAAGACGCAGATGGGGATGGAATAGTCAAATGGCCATTTGTACGATTTAATCCACTAACTTAGTCGTAAATGCACATTTTTTAAAAAGCGTCATAGAAAATAACACATTAACTTAGAAATGCTGCTTCTGCGCGTTCTCAGATTCCACCTCTGGGTCTTTGACACCAGTGTTGGCTGCATTCACAAGACAGGGTTCTTGAGTCATCAAACAAATTTCAGCAGCAGAGTTGAAACAAGTTCTTTTCACTTTCATCTAGGTTATTTAAAATTCGGCTCTTTCATAACCCACATATGATGCTGTCACTACTAATTTTAGCCTGAGCCACAAGGACCCACTTGCACAGCACAGCCCCAGGATGGCTGTTTTGCTTTGTTCTGACTCATCCTGTAGGAGAACGTTTGACCTGTACCAGGTAACCGCGTGTTGTATTCAGTGCCAGTAAAGGGCAATGGACTCCGACCCGCTGAAGGGTTGAAAGCAAATAAACGCACAGGGTCAGGTGGGTGAGAGGTGGAGGGAGACCAGAGGCAGGGAGGTGCATTAAGGAATGGTCCACGCAAGTTGTCATGAGGGATTCGACGAGACCCGTCATGGTAGGAAGGGATTCAAGAAATATTTATGAAGCCTAATCAGCAGGGCTTGGTGACTAAGTGGATTTGGGGGCTTAGAAAAAAAGGAAAGAAATCAATGATGCTGAGGTTTCTTGCCTGAGAGGCTGAGGTTTGGTTCCATCATATTCTTCCTAATGTGAGGAACAGAGTAGGCAGAGAAGGCTGAGGTCAGGGAAAAGGGACATTGGGTATTCCATTTGAGACCCACTCCATTTAGGTGGCTGTAGGACAAACAAGTAAGATCCTCACTGAGAGGGGACATTTGATTCCAGCATCCATGAAAGAAAGGTGACTCAGTACTCAAGTTCTAAGCAGAACCTTGAGCCTGGGTGAGCTCCCCAGGGGAGAACGTGAGTACAAGGGAAAGAGGACGCTGCTGAAATACAAGAGGGAAGCCCTAATTTCACGGGTAGACGCCCAAAGGGAGACTGGGAAGACAGGGCCGGAAAGGATGGCTGAGAACTGGGAGGCACAAGCGTCCCGCAAGCGAGGGGAGGGAAGGTTCGAGAAGCAGCAGAGACTAACCATCGCAGACGGCATACTGTGGACGTCAGTCAAGTGACACATTTTCCCGTTGGATTTGATGTTTAGGATTCGCATGTCGGGGGGGTGATCGGAGGCGAAGAAATGAAAACAGCTGGTGTGAATCTCTACTTGCAGAAGTTTTGTTTGAAAGATGACACAAGAAAGTGGGTGGCAGCTAGAGGCGGGTGGCTGGGTTGATGGAAGACCTTCTTTGTCAAGATAAAAGACATATCAGTGTGTCTGGACAGGCTGAACGAGCCAGGACAAGAGGGGATACAGAGAACAGAAGGGTAATTGATGGAAGGAGGAAGAAGAGGAAGAAGACAGGGTAGGAAGAACAAAGGACCAACCCTGAGTTGGGGGAGCAGACACCTCGTCTTCTGGGGCTGATAAAAAGCGGGCCGGGAACAAATGGGGAAGTCAGGAGCGAGCAGAGCACGAAGCTGAGGGTTCCCTTGCCTTACGTCTATTACAAAGCTGTTGGCTGAGAGTTAGGGGGATGAAGGTTGAGACGGGGGCTTCGGGGGTGTGACAGACCTTTCAATAATCACCAAGTGCACAACAGAAAGAGCTGGCCAAGCCAGCCAGGTGGGCGATCTGGAATCTGGAACGGCACTAATGCCTGTACTTGTGTGTGATCGCTCTCAGCAGCCCCTGAGTCAGGGAGCACAGAAGGGAAGGGAGGGGCGAAGACCGTAAGAACATGTCCCAAACAGAGGTCTTTGGAGGCAGGGAGGTGACCAGGGGCATGGAGAGACACGATGCTGAGGTCAGAGAACAGGATACTGAAGTGTCCGTCTGAGCTGAGAGCAAGGCTCAGTGACCACCAGGGAGCACCATGAGGGGAGCACCGAGAGCTGTCCACGTGGAAGCTGACAGCAGTGGGGAGGTGCTGCTACGTAGTCCCCAAATCCCATCTCCTCTCCCTCTTGGGAATCCAGGGGGATGTGCTTGCCAGCATTCCCAGCAGTTGGGTGGGCCATGTGACTCAGTTCTGGCCAATGGAATGCGGGCAGAAGAGATACGTAACATTTCTAGACTTGGGCACCTAAAAACCCAAAATTCTCTTCAATTATGTTCTTTCCTTGTCTGCAGGCCTGATGCAGAGGGTCTAGGGGAGACCTTCAAGATGGTAGGAGCCTCCAGATGAATGAAGGCTGAGGACCAGAATACAGCCAAGATCACAGGGCAGGGAAGGAGCCAAACACCCCTTCCAACCTACTCAGATGGGACTACTGCTTGAGCAAGAAGTAATCCTTTCCTGGGGCCCCTGGGGCTGTTTGTTACAGCAGTTAGCTTGTGCTCACTGAAACAATGATGCTAAAGGCAGACAAAACAAAGTTTAGAGAGGAAAGGCTTTTTGTTTTGTTCTTAAGTAGGCTCCACACCCAGCTGCAGCCCAACTTAGGGCTCGATCTCATGACCCTGAGATCAAGACCTGAGCTGAGATCAAGAGTCCAACATTTAACTGACTGAGACACTCAGGTGCCCGGAGAGGAAGGGCTTTTAGTTAAAGGTCAAAATAAGAGTGATGTGAACCCTGCCTCTTGGCTCCATGGCAAGAAGGGGAGAGAAGGAGCCTCAACTTGGACAGGAAGGGACACAGTAGGTGCTCAATAAGGATTTGCTGAACAAATGCTACGAAGGACCAGTGCAGAGACAAGAATCTTGATTTTTAGCAAGGACTGCACAGAAGGAAGTGAGCTTCCATGACCATAGGAGGGAAGACATTTAGAATTTTCTTTTCAAATTACAAACGTTACTGGGAGCCCGGTATAGATGACAGAGAAAAATACAGAATCTCCTTCTCTTCAGAGTCTTAGGAGAGGAAAAAAAATGAGATACTTATCTTCCTGTAGTAATAGAAGGAGGAAGAGAAATAGTTTAATAATATCGCACCACTCCTTCCAGATTGAGGCGTCGATTTTGCCATTGATTTGGGGTGATTTTTTCCTATCTTGTCTAAGTGAGCAGCAGACTAAATTGAATCTCTTAATCCCCAGGGATAAAAGATGCTATAAATTTCCATGGATTCTAGGTGAGATGACGTGGTCCAGAAGCAACTGGTCCGCAAGCCATGCACGAGGCTGGTTCACACCCAATTTCCAGAGTTAGAAAGAGCTCAGTGTGACACTGTTTGGGGAGATTTCACGGGCACCACTGCTCACCAAACTGCTCCCTCCAACTAATGGCCCCGTTGGATCCAAGAGATGTGAGCCCGAGGGAGGGAGAGGAGTGAGTGTGGCTTGTCCCTCCTTGCCAGCATCGATGTGTTGTCCAGGGTAACTTCTCCAAGAAGCAATTATGTTAAATCAATCACCAGGAAATGAGGTCTTCATAATGATAGCTGTGACTTTGATTTCAAATATGGTGCCAGTTGGAATGAGGGCTTTTGTTCCTTTGTCAAAATGATCATTTATACAGAGTTCTAACACAACAATACCTTCTACCCACCTCCCCCACCCTCGCCACCCCCCCCCAAAATAAGAGAATAAAGGAAAAAGCAACCGATACTCTTGAACGAAAGCATGTGGACCACAGCAGCTCAATTGAGAAGTAAATTCCTTGGCTAGCTCTGCTACACAATTTGGTCTTTAAATCTCATCTCTGCTAGATTGCTTGAAAATCTTATGCTGGAGGGATAATGGGTACAAAGCGGTGGGGAGGCAGGGGGAGCTTCACTTTGCTGTCCAAACCCACAACACACACATGAGAGGAACCATCGTTAGGAAGAGATTAATTTTAAATTGAAAGACGTGGTTCTGGACCTTGATGCCACTATTCTAACGGGGTACGAGGAAGCAGAAGGGACAAAAGATGGAAACACGGCAGGACAAGTCACTGCTCATCAGAAAGACGGTAAGAGAGCTCTCTTAAGTGACAGGGTACACGCTACTCCAATGAGTATATTGTTCTCCTTTGAGATATCTCCCAAATACCTGCCACATACCAGGCACTGTCTCAGGGATATGAAGACAGATACGATACAGGATTTGAACGTGAGGAACCAAGCACTGAGTGAGATTGATGTGTGAACTCATGAAATAAAATACAAAACAACCAATGCTAATAATATAGGGGAGGGGGGAATGGGGAATCTAGAAGGCGCTGATGCCTCAGCCCCAATGAGTCAGAAAAGCCTCATGGAGAAGGGATATTTAAGCTGAGGCTTGAAGGATGAGTGGAATTGCCAGGTAGGGGGAGGAAACATGGGCACAGAGGGGACGTCCCAAGTAGAGCGTGTGGGCGGGGCTGCAGAAGGTGGCACAAAGCCAGGGTTTGGACTTGATCCGATCAGCAGCACGGAAGGCAGATCTAGGGAGTACTGTGAACAGGGGACCATGCCCATCCTGCCGGCCACCGCCTTCCCGGAACCTAGCACTGTACCTGAACAAACATCCGTATCTTTGCTTAATTGATTAAAAACGGGAGACTGTTTCTTTGGCTAATTTGAGGCAAACACGGTTGGCAGTTTCTGGGAATGAGGTAGGCATGTGAAGGGATGGGCGGACAGCGGGGAACGCTGGGGGGTACCCCCTTGGGATGGAGAGAAGCCAGCTTGGAAACACATTCCCGAGATCTGAGCGCGCAAGGAGGAAGAAAGCTCCCTGACCTGGTTTGAAAACTGCCCACGGGGACTAAGTCTGTCTCAACACATGCTGTTTCCAACCAGAAAAGCCCTTTTCCATCCTTCCTCTGAAGAGAGGCAAAGTGTTTCAGCTGCCAACGCCCCCGTCCATAACAAATCCTCCCCTTCTGTTTTCTTCCCTCCTTCGCTATTTTCTGTTCTTCTGAGCCAGTGCCCCCGACCGTGGCTGCTTTGAGTCCGAGGAAAGCAAATTCCATGTAAACACTACCTTCAGCAAAACCCAGTTGAGAGTGTTTAAGAAACGCATTCTCTGTGAAGAATGGTTGGAAAGGGGGATTTTATTTAACCAAATGCTGTAGTTAAATGAAAATTGCTAACATAGATCATACACAAATTGCTATTTTTTTTTAAAAGAATTAGTACTATTTGTGCTTAATAAAGTGCCCATAATCCCAAAGCCCCATTAGAGATTTAAAAAAATTTGGGGGGGGGGGTGTGTATGTATGATTCAGTATCTTAAAATCAGCAGTCTTCATTGAATCTAACTCAATTTATGGTACAACGAAAACTGAGTTTTCAAGTTACATGATTTTTCAATAGATGGAGTTTTTACAACACGTTACCAGAAGAATAAAATGTAACCCAAAGCCAAAGGGCCCACATTTGGAGACAATCCACATCACTCCTCTGTTTGCCCCGTAAACATTTATTAGTGCTGTACTCCACACAGGACACCAGAAGATGTGTTTATACACTAAGCTGCTCCTTTCCTGAAGGGTTCACAGCGAGGGCACAGCTAACACACTTGTTCATTGTCCTAACAGAAGTAGGGGGAGAAAAAAGACACAGAAGAGAAAGGGCTCAGAGCTGTCTGCTCGTGGGTGTAAGAGAAGGAAGGGGTTCACTGGGGAGATGACGCTTAAAGCCCTGAAAGCCCACTCCAAGAACACACGTTTGGAAAGAATCAGGCCATGGAAGGTCCTAGATCCTTCCTGGGAAAAAAGGCAGAAGCCCAAACTGAGGGAATCCCGGGACGGGGGGTGAGTGAGCGAGGGACAGAAAGCCCCCTGCACTGTGTGGTCCAGTATGGGCACTACCAGCTGCTCGCAGCTGTTTACATATAAAGTTGTTAAAATTCAATGACATTAAATGTCAATCAGTCACACTGGGCACAATTCAAGTGCTCGGCGGCCACATGTGGCCGGTGGCTCCCATATTGCACAGTGCGGTTAGAGACCTCGTCTATCGACACACAAGTTCTACTGGGCGGGGCTGGTCTAGAAGAGGCAAGTTTCTGGCTTGAGGCAAGCAGGTGAAAGGTGGTGGCACAAACTAGGGGAAATGGCAGGGAAGCGATGGGTCTGGGGGGAGCTGATGAGCTCTGCTTTGGACCAGCTGGGTCTGACGGCAGAGTCCGGCGTCCTGGTGACGCGTGACAGGCAGGTGGAATGTGCGTGTGACACTCAAGAAGAAGCGTGGGCTGGCAACAGAGCCGGAAGTGAGCGTGTACTGAGAACAGATGAAGCATCTGGCATGGAAAATATCCCCCAAGAGAAGAGGGCAGACGACGGAGCCAAAGGGAGGGCGGAAGGCAACACGTAAGGGATGGATGGGAGAACAGGACAGGACAGGACAGGACACTGGGAAAAACAGAGCAGGGAGGGAGAGCAAGGACAGAGAATTTTATGATAAACAAGAATAAGGAGCCCAGCGAACCAAATGCAGAAAGTCTAATAACGCACTGAGAAGCGTCCATAGCATTCAGCAATTAGGAAGTCACCTTAGGAAACCAGCTCCAGTGGACGGATGGTGGAAAGACAACAAAGCACAGAAACACGACGGAATTGTTTGTTTTCAACTGGCAGCCTCCCAAAAAACGGGGATACACTGGGAATTTCTGAGGGGCTGAAGCACCCAATCTCACGAGCGTAGAAACGATCGGGATAGGTCAGATCCCCAGGGAATCCATTCCTTGTTTTACCACCGCTGTTAGGGAAGAAACGTTGTGTCATCCATGCTAACATTTTAGGACAACCTCAAGGTGGTCCCCAAAAGAGGGAAGGGATAAGTTACTGGGCTTCTCTCCTAACCCGAACCAAACCCAAGAACCCCAATGAGAAATGTAGTGAAAACCTACTGTGGTTTAGAGGCAGGAATTCTAATTTCACTGAAAAGCTCATGAGCTTAGCAAACAAGGAATACACACACACACACACACACACACACACACACACACACACACACACCCTCCTTGTTCCCTTTCCTCTTCTGCAGAGCCAGGTCGAGAACCCAGATCTGACTCCAGACCCAGCGCTCTCCTCCACAGCATCTGCTCAACGCCCAGGGAAGCTACTGCCAAGAGAGGGTCTCTTCCAGAGCAAGAGGGGACGTTCCATGCATTCCACGGGGCGCAGGCTGAAGGGCTGTGCTGAGCGTCCAGACCTGTTTAAGTAAAAGCCACTTTACTGAACCCTATCAGCCCCAGTAAGTGGGCTGCACTCTCTCTGGCTTTGCCGGGAACTCCAATGGCTTTTCATAAACCCAAACCTGAGAAAGGGAAACACGGCGACCGCCTGAGGACCAGCGCTGTGCTGTGCCTAATGGTGTCTGGGCTCAAACAGTCCCCGCGGATTCGGCCTCCTGAACCCGACTAGATCCTGAATCCTGCTCGGCTTTCTCGTCCTCAAAGCCAACAGTCACAACCACCTAACCTTTTGTCTTCCTTAAACCCCGTGTCCTTTGTGTTGGATCCCAATTCGAGGAGCGGAGGACGGGTCCTCACGGAAAGGCCAGGCTCTGACAGACTTGCCCGTCTCTCTCATTCCCCTCCTCACGTCAATGCCACAGCCTCCTTTGCCCACGGTCACCACCTACGATGAACTGGTCTCAGCACTGGGATTATGGTGCCGGGCAACATAGAGAAATCCCAAGCTCTGTGGAATTTAGTCCAGGAGAGGAGCTGGCAACAAAGAACTGTCCAACAGGCCTCTGTGCTTGGGGGGGGGGGGGGAGGGGGGAGGGACACGGTGGGGGCGTGGCCGGGAGGCAGAGGGGGCGTGGCCGAGAGGCGGAGGGGCGTGGCCGACAGCTTTCTTTGAGAGGAGTCCTCGCCTCTCTCCCTCAGGACCTCTGAGCAGAGAAATCAGTAAGGGAAGAGCCAGCCCTGCGGATGGCCGGAAGGAAGTGCAAGCTCGATGGCTCTCTGCAGAAAGGCACTGACATGTTTGAGGACCTGCATGGCCTGGGGAGGGTGGCAAGAAAAACAGGAGGGCAGGGTGACTGCAGATGAGGCCAGAGGGGCAGCCAGGTGCCCGACGCTAAGGACCTGGAAGTCTAAGGCTAAGCGCAATCCGATTTGCATCTTTACGGGGTGGCTGGGCAGAGAACTGGTTGTAGGAGGGAAGGGTGGGGACAGAGAGCGAGTGAGGAGGCAGACACAGTCCTCCAGGGCAGAGGAGATGAGGGTCAGGAACTGGGAGCAATTATTTAGTGAGTCTTATCAGTGTCTGTGGTCGTTAATGCAACAACAATAAACAACAGAATCCATACTTCCAGGCGTTTCTGAGTTACCGCCAGGATAGTGGACGCTAATTATTGAGCAGCAGCAATTAGAGGGTCTGGCGTCCACCAGCAACAGTGCAGGGGTGGGGGTGGGGGGTCCTTATTTTTAGCATCTTCCTTTTCCTAAGCAGAACCCAAGCTTCAAAATGTCACCCACGTGTCTGTGTCTATTAGAGAGAGAAAGCACATTTCTCCCCCAGAAGGATTATGTTGCAGGAGGTCATAGCCACCAAAGAAACTCCATCAGATTTTCAGCAATGCTGATACGACTGGTAAAACGGGGTTCAAGCACGGCTGGCGAGAACGATTTCCCCCTTGCAGATTTATGAGAATGGAGGCTGGAAGCCAACGAGGTGGGTGAGGGGCTGGAACTCCAATGTGGGCCAGAACCCCGAGTGATCCCCTCCGCTAGGGTGCAGGCCCACTGCATCCTGAAGGTGATCCGTGCGCAACTCGGCGTCCAATCCCGAGGCAATCAGAGGCATGAGCTGCCGTGGAAGGTAGCGGCTGCCAACAGGAGCCCCGCCCTCTCGGGCTGGGGTCAAAGACGACAGGATGAGACGTGCACTGACTCCGTGGACAGGAAGTAGCGGCCTGGCAGCGGCATGGATGAAGACTGCTACTTGGATGGCAGGGCTGGGAACGCCGGTGGGAGAAGAGAGGCTCCAGTTCGCAGCTGGATGTGCGTGACGATGTAGCCATCGTCTTCCCGGCCAGACCGTAAGCCCTGGGAGGAGGGCAGGGCCCCCTCTACATTTGTACCCTAACTTATTCCCAGCAGACGCCGTAGTGACTGGCACACGTTAAGCTTTTTGATGAGTTAACGGCTGTAGTCGGTCCCCCCACAAAATTTTGTGTCCGTCTGGAACTTCAAAATGTGACCTTATTGGAAAACAGGGTCTTTGCAGAGGTAATAAAGGTGAGGTCATCCTGGAGTACAGGGGACCCTAAATCTGATGAGAAGAGAAGAAGAGAAGACACACAGGGAAGAGGGCCGTGTGAAGATGGAAGCAAGAGATGGGTAAGGCACCTCTAAGCCAAGGCACGTCAAGGTTGCCAGGAGCCAGGAGAGCCAGGAAGGCCCCGCTGACAGCTTGATTTCAGACTTCTGGCCTCCAGAACTATGAGACTATAAATGCCTGTTGTTTGAAGACGGCCAAGTTTGTGGTAATTAGTTATGGCAGCGCTGGGAAACTAACAGAGCGGCTCAGGGAAGGGCGAGTGAATAAACAAGTGAACAAAGGGAAGGGAAGGCTGGGCCACCGGCGTGCCAAGAACAAGCATATGCGGATGGAATAGCTGTGCACACGCTGAAAGCCGGCAAGATACTTGGCATCCAGGGGCCCCTGGGTGGCTCAGTCGGTTAAGCATCCGGACTCTTGATTCAGCTCAGGTCATGATCATACGGTTTGCAGTTCGAGCCCCTCGTCAGACTCCGTGCTAACAATATGGAGCCTGCTTGCGATTTTCTCTCTCTCTCTCTCTCTCTCTCTCTCTCTCCCTCTGCCCCTCCCTGCCTCTCTCTCTCTCTCTCTCTCTCTCTCAAAAGAAAATGAACAAACTTAAAAAAATAAAACAACATATAGCTAGTAAAAAAGTACATGAGAAGGTGTAGTGCTAGCTTCAAAGCTACCCTCTTCTGGCGGGTACCCCTCTGCCCATGGGGGACACGCACAAGACCCAAGGCCTTTCTCTGGAGCGAGCTCTCTCTCTCCCCGTGGCCACGGGGTTGTGGATCTGGACTTACAAGTAGGCAGAGGAACCAGAGAATCATTTTGTGTTTTTCCCTCCTGGTCAAAGATGACAAATTGTAGTTAGGTATGGTTTGAAGAAGAGGGCCATTAGGAAACTCCATCGGCATATGCAGGAAGGGGCCACGGATGGAACGCACGTGCCAGGGCTGGTCTAGCTTTTTGGATGCATGTTCTGCAACGAAAGCCCATTTCAGACCCTGACGCAGGGTGTCTTTTAGGCACATCCCCATCTGTAATATTTCCTGCTTCTAAGACGCCCCTTGTCAGGCATGAGAAAAATAATTGAAGCTTGCTCCTGTTCTGCAAGACCACTTGTAATGACCCCAGCAATTGTGAGTCCTTCCAGAGACTTTGTTTGCTGGACCGTGGCCGCAGGAGGCTGAGCCAGCCTCTCAGAGCAAAGGGCCAGCCAAGCCTCAGAGTTATCAGCCGACGCGAGCACTCCTGGGGCCTAGGAGCACTGGATCATTTATCTTCATGGGTTTTTTCCCATTACGTTTGAAGGGGGAAATAGGGAGACAAGATAATGGAGGGAAACGATCAAATTCTTCAAAGTAATTGGGCTTTATTAGTCTTTTCTTTCTATTTGTCTGAAAAGACTTGTCTGCCTGGAGGAAGAGAGGACAAAATAGGGGACATCCCGAGGTCTCAATAACCAGCCTCAATTAAAACTCAGCTGGCCTCTCCCTAAAACCACTGCCCCGCCTTCCTTCCCACCCCTGCCTCATACAGAACGGGAGCCCCCGAGCTCCAGGGCAGCCCCAATTCCTGCTGCTGTGGGCCGTGGCAATAGACGCCGGTCACTCACCCAGCGTCTGCCCAGCACGAGGGGACCCTGAAATGAAGAGCACACGGCTCAGGCCTCGCTGGAGAGAGGGAAGACAGTGATAAGGAATCCGTGACCAAGGAAAGCTCCATCAAACAAGGTAATGAGTGAGCCCAGGGATGGGAAGCCCAGGAAGGATTTTGCAGGAATACAGGTGCTATAGACCGTGTTTGTGTCCCCATGAAATTCATAAGTTGAAACCTAATCCCCAATGTGACGGTGTTAGGAGATGGGGACTTGGGGAGATGATTTGACTCCACCCTCAAGAATGGAGGTACTGCCCTTACAAAAGAGACCCCAGAGAGCCCGCTAGCTCCTTCTGCCGTGAAAGGACACGGCAAGAAGACAGTCTGTGAACCAGGAAGTCAGTTCTCAAGCAGGTACCAAATTTACCAGCACCTTGACCTGGGGTAGCCAGCCTCCAGAACTGTGAGACATAAAATTCTGGTGTTCATCGGCCCCCCAGTCTATGGTACTTTGTGACAGCAGCCTGACCTATGACAGAGGGGGAAGGGCATTTCAGGCAAGGGAACCTGGTATCTACTGTGTCAAATGGATTTTCCCCATCCGGTGACCAGAAGAGGGAAAACTCGGCTGAAGACATCCTTTTCTGGTGGGAGGTCGGCAGATGACAGAGGAAGTGGGGATTCCCCATAAGCTGAATTAGCGGGATTCCTTGCCCAAACTGGGCTCGGCAGGCCAAGCGCATTCAATGAAAGCTAACTCAAGCTGGTCGCGGAAGGGAGTCTTTGTCACTGGTCTTCAGGCCTTCGTACTCTGGATGACTCAGGCCGCGAGCTGGGAGGGGTGGCCACAGACAGCAGTGGCTGATGCTGCTCTGGGCCACAGCCGCTCATGGGTTCGCAGGAAAGCTGGAGGTGGGGGGGGGGGGGGGCTGACCGCAAGCTCTGGCTTCTTACCCCCTTGTTCTTGAGTTTCGGCCACTATGCTACCCTCCTGTGCAGAAAGCCACAGCCGGCACATTCTGCAGACAGCCTGGCAATCCAGAGTGCAGTCAGTAGGGGGTGTCTGTCCCAGAATTCTGCTCCCCGTTCCCATCTGTCACTCCGGAGAACACCAAAGTTAGGACCAACAGGACTCCGGACAAATGCCACACTGGACTCAATGTCCCCAACTGGAGGGGACAAACCTCAGTGGGATGTGCGACCAGCTCCCTTTCCCACCGTCTGCCCCGCCCCTCTGCACTACGAAGGAGACTCTCCTGGACTGCACAGAGGGAACCCTGTCGAGGCTAAGCGAACAGACGGTGCCCGGCTGGCCCTCACATGTCCCAAGGACGGTCTAGACCGCCCTAAGTCCCAGCCCCAGCTCTGCCAGCATTTTCCATGTCACATGCCACCCATGTGCCTGTGCCTGTACGTCAAAATGACTTGTGCTTGTTCAATACAGAGGCACGTTAACCCCTTATGTGTCTTCGAAAATCATTTTTTTTAACGTTTATTTATTTTTCAAAGACAGAGCACAAGCAGGGGAGGGGCAGAGAGAAAGAATCCAAAGCAGGTTCCAGGCTCTGAGCTGTCAGCACAGAGCCCGATGCAGGGCTCGAACTCATGAACTGCGAGATCATGACCTGAGCCAAGGTTGGATGCTCAACCAACTGAGCCACCCAGGTGCCCCATCAGAAAATCATTTCAACACTAGGTTTTGGTCCACTTAAAGGCACTGCAAATACTCCAGGTGTCCTCTCTACAATGAGCAACTTTTGAGCAAGAACACAGACCTGGAACAGAGCAAGCATGTCCTTAGGAGATGCTTCTCGGAGTCAATGGTCCAGATAATAAAGGCGCATCTCGGCAAACACATTGCTCAAGCCAGGCCCCAAGTCCAAATCCCCTCAGTTCTTTTTTTTGGATTGGCTTCTTCTAATCTGACCCTGGCAGATGCTGGTCTGCTCTGCTCTATTTTTTTTTTTATGTTTATTTATTTTGAGGGGGAGAGAGAGAGAGAGTGCAAGCAGGGGAGGGGCAGAGAAAGGGACAGAGAGAGAGGCAGAATCCAAAGCAGGCTCCAAGCTCCGAGCTGTCAGCACAGAGCCCGATGGGAGGCTGGAACTCATGAACCACGAGATCATGACCTGAGCCGAAGTCGGACACTCAACCGAATGAGCCACCCAGACGACCCCGGTCTGCTCCGTTCTTAAGTTTCACTTTTCCAAGACAGGTGCTTCTGGGGCTCGTCCAGTCATCTGTGCTGGCCACACGGTTTCCGTGCTAACATCTCATCTCAGCCCAACCCATGACCAGCACTCTTGGCATCGAGAGTGAGAACTGAATGCTTTGCTTTAAGTTCACAACTAGATAGAGCAGATGCAAAGGGCCAGAATGGGGGGTGCCTGGCAAGGGGACACCTAAAGGTTCCTGTGAGTCACATGGGAAAGAGATCAGATCCAAAGAGGTCAGTGATGCAAACACAAGCAGATGGGAAATTGGCTGGGGGGAGTGTGTCCAGAACCCTGCCTACGAGTCCAGAGGAGGAGAGGGGGTCAGCCAGAGGTCTGAGCCATTAATGGCCAGGAAGCCTGGCCAAGGCATCTGACAAAGTTAGGACGGACACACGGGCATCACAGGTGAGAATGGCACCTGTGTCTTTGGAGGCAGGGTCACCTCCTAGACCTCCTTCCCACCCAAAACCGGACCCAGACCCAGGGCTCAGCTGAGTCTGAGCCTACAGGAAGACAACATGGACAACTGCCAGAGCGGAGGGCTGGGAGGTGGGTGCCAGGCAGTTCCCAAGCCGGTGCCCAGAAGGACGTCCATGCCAAGGGTATTTCAGTTGGCCTGTTGTGCTGCGAGAGATATGCACCGAGTCGTGCTGACTGCAATTGATGACAGAAGGCAACTCATCTGAAACAGACCTTGTTTACTGAAACATGGCTTTAATGGACAACTCAGAATAATATCCACTGGCTGGGCTTCCTTAAATAAATCTCATTAGAGGCCTAAAATCAAAATCCAGTTATGTCCCAGAAAATCCTTCCCTCTGCAGCCATCTTTCCCATAACTACAGCGTTTCTCCTCTTCCTCCTCACTCTGTTTAGTTGGAAACCTACCACATAAATGTGACGGGGTGAATCCAGACCACCCTCCAGCGATGCCCCCGAGCCAACTCCTGCACCTGAAAGCCGGGGCTGCCTCATCAAAACACCTGCTCCTGCCTGAAAACCTCTGACAGCCACAGGGTGAGAGGCTGCCTTCCAGAAGAACTGAGATGGGCTGATTAAAGTCCCACCCTCACAAGAGGAGAGAAGCGGGGAGCCGGCATTTCGGAAGCAGGGATATTTCCCGGGTTTCCGTTCGGCGGGCCTCTCCCGCTCGCTTCTCCCGGTCCTGCTAGGGGTGTGGAAGGAAAATGCTGTCGGAAGAGAATGACTCAGGATGGCATTAGACCCCCTGCCCACGCGGAGCCGGCACAACCCAAGTGGAGAGTGGCGCTGGTCTTCCTGCCTCGCACACATGTTCTAAAATAGCTGTCCTTTCTCCCCTCCTCCCCGAACACAGCGAACGGATTCAGCTGCTCCCAACCCACCTCGACTCAGGTGCTCCGGTTCTGCTCCCCCTATGCGGGTCCAGGCGCGGCGTCCTCTGCAGATAGAGACAACAACCACAGGCTACGTGTGGCCCCCAACACTGGGCAGCAGAAAGCTCGGCTCTCGCCTGCTCCAAAAAGCACTCCGAGCACTCCATGATGCTCCTGGCAAGACCTCCGGGAAGGCTAGCCCTTGAAAGCACTGTGGTTGGTGCAGGAACCTGCCTTCTGTCTTTTCTCTCTTTCTCCCTCAAAGTCCCTTTCTCCTGGATCTGCCACGGGCGAGACCCCAGGCTGTCCTCCGGCCTCCGGGCTTGCCCCTGCCGTGACTGTTTCCTTGAAACCCGAGGCTTCTGCGGCCAGACCCCCGGGACAGGCGCTTTCTACCTCCTGGGATACTGACTCTCCAGCCTAACAAATCCACAGGTGTGAGTGGGAGGAGCCTAGGAACCCCCATCCTTTCTCAAACAGGAACATTTTAATAGTAGTCTTCCAGAGGCAGAAGGCATCACGAGAGGGAGATGTTGGGGGTAGGGTCTTAGAGCCCCCTTCAAACCACTACTGCGACCTGCTTCCCACAAGGACGGGGCCAGACTCAACGCCTTAGAACCTAAACAACGTGGTGGTTGCATCTGAGCATGATACTTGATGATTAGCTGTATGACACTGCCGCACAGCCTCTGCCAAGCGCAGAATTATCCAGAGATCCTTGGTTTGCCAGGCTTGTTCTCAATGAAGGTGGATACACGCAGATCATCAAGGTAGACAGGACTCTGAAGGAGGGCACTCAAGAAGCTTCCGCATGTGATGGGAATGAACCACCATGTGATGGGAATGACCTCGAGCAAGAGCGAAGGGGATGCCATAGGACGACACCAGGTGGGAGCTACATACCAGAGGGTAAGGGGGCCCCAAGATGGCGGCCTTCAGCATACAGGTGAGATCCGAATCCCAAAGTGTTGGCCTGTCAGCCTTAGCTCAGGCTGCTATAACAAATTACCACAGGGTGGCTGAAAGAACAGATATTTTTCTCTCACGCTTCTGGAGACTGGAAGTCCGAGATCAAGGTGCTGGCAGATCTGGTTCTCGGGGAGGGCCCTCTTCCTGATTTGCGGACATTCTCACCAAACCCTCACGTGGCGGAAGGCAGACAGAAAGCCGAGCTCTCTCCCGTCTCTTCTTACAAGAGCATTAATCCCATTGTGAGGGCTTTCCCCTCATGATCTAGTTTCCTCCCAAAGGCCTGGCCTGCCCATACCACCACAATGGGGATCAGGGTTTCAATATGGGGGGACGAAAGCATGCGGCCCAGAACAGGGCGAATTTCAGTTTGATGGGTAGCAGAAACATCTGGCTGCCCCTATGCCAACCCATGACCATATCTACTCAGGCAAGAAAGGACGCTGACCAGAGAAGTCTCCAAACTTTAAACCATGACTGGGAACGTTTTCACATTCTCCAAGCCACGGGAGACCAGTCGGGCCATCTCATCCACCACATATGTGGGACTCCGGAGCCGAACTGAGGTGTCTCGAAACTATACCTCTCAGACAACTGAAACTAATCTCAGAGAACCGTTTCTCTTCTGGAAAGTTCTAGCTAGTCATGTGGACCATGCTGGCAAAGGAGGCCTCTACAGTGAGGGAGGCAAGGAGAAACACTATCCCAAGGAGGGTCTTTAGAAAGCCGTAACTTCAGGGGCACCTGGGTGGCTCAGTCGGTTGAGCGCCCGGCTTCGGCTCAGGTCATGATCTCACGGTCTGAGGGTTCGGGCCCCGCGTCGGGCTCTGTGCTGATGGCTCGGAGCCTGGCGCCTGCTTTGGATTCTGTCTCCCTCTCTCTCTGCCCCTCCCCTGCTCACACTCTATCTCTCTCTCTCTCAAAAATAAGTAAACATTAAAAAAAATTAAAAAAGAAAGAAAGAAAGCCATCACTTCAGAAACCTGTTTAACTCGAATCACACTTTCCCAGTTTATTTGAGTCAAGAGTTCTCTTCACTCATTATCCACTGACATCCAACAGAAGGGTCTCCATGGAATACACTCTGGGGAGACCAACTTGGTCTTTAGGAAGAGCTCATGCAGGGGTTCATAAGCTGGGCTGCAGAGTTTCTGTAACCGTCCAAAAGCCTAAGGGGACAAAATCGTACATCTGGGTATTTTTTAGGGGAGAGGGTCCTCAGTGTCCAGCGAGTCCCCCGCACGGCCGAAATGGCAGAGGCGAAGAGCTGCTGACCTAGGACGGACTCCTTACCTGCAAATCAGGAAACTGAGGTCCACGGATCCCGTTAACTCAAGTGTCTCTGGCAGTTGCTGGAGGTCAGACTAGAACCCGGGTCTCCCGGTTTCTAAAACGCGGTTTGCATCACATCCTACCAGCCACAGCACCACGCCTCCCGCCGTGTCTCTGTGGGACTTTCACTGGAAACTCGATCCAGATTCTTCTCTCTCGCTTCACAGGTATTAAAACCCACTTACGAAAGAGGTAACGCGGCAATGACGCCGTTAGCAATCAATCTTCACCACACATGCAAAATAGAGTATCGCTTCCCCCTACCCTATAGATTTGGAAATTGAGCAGTTTTTAAAAACTTCACTACTCAAACACTCTCCTGGTACACATCCCGTGCTGCCACCTTATACCTCTGTGACTTGCCATGTTCTGGGAAGAACTGATATCGCGTTAGATATTGTACAGAAAAGACCGTGAATAAACCACAGTGGCCTTCGGGTCTTACACTCCATCACTGAACAAAAACTCCCTGAGCGCCTACTATGTGTCAAGCACTGTTCCAGGCACCAGGATATGATGTAAAAAAAATAAAAGGTGGACAGACAAGACCCAGACCCTCAGGGAACTTACATTCTAATAGGGGAGGTGGACAGAAAGTCAGTAAGTAAATAACCAAGATTGTTTCAAGAGAATAAGTCCTGAGAAAGAAGCAGGTGAATGTGTTTAGAGAGGTGGCGTGTGATATATGAGCTAACGTGTGAAGAAGGAAGAGGAGCCAGGCATGAGAAGAGCAGAGGGACATTGGAAACAGCGGGCACAGCACGTGCAAAGGCCCTGTGGCTGCAGCATAGTGAGTGGAGTGGAGCGAGTGTAAGCTGAGGCCGGACAGGTAGCTTAGGCCCAGAGTACACAGGGCCTCATATGCCATGAAAAGGAACTTGGCTCTGGGAGGGAGGAACACAGAGAGTGCCATCACTCAGTCACCTCCGTAAATTAAAATCCCACCAGTACAGACGAGACACCCCACTCCCCACCCCGGCCCACGTTAGCCTTTCTCCAGCCAGCCCCTCTGCCGTCCCATGCCACATCACTGCACAACTAACTCACATGCCAGCACCTTGTTCATCCTGGCACCGGACAAAAGCTGAGCCCGTGCGACAAGCAGCCATGTGCCAGATGGTCCCGAGAACCAGCGGCCTGGAGCTGCTCACACTAAAGCCCGCTCCTATTCACACCTCTGTGGCTGTTTTAACTAAAATGCCCTGAATTCATTTTTTTTTTCTAAGTCTGCTAAGCAGACATTTTTCAGAAACCTCCGCTGTCTCTTTGCACAAACACAAACCAGCCACCTACACCCACATCGCCATATGCCGAAGTCTAGTGCCACCGACAGAAAGCCGCATGCACACGTCTGGCCTCACCCAGGAATACGCGCACACCCGAAATTCTGGCCTTTTGTTTTTTCCAAAGGGGATCCTGTAGGGAGCCACTCTATCCTCTGCAACAATGGGAATTTCTGCTCAGTCAATTAGCAAGCACTGAAGTTAATTGCATTTGAATGCCCCATTAATCTCAACACTACATTTAATCTCCAAGAAATGACATGTTGTAAATTGCACCCACAGTAGTGAAATATGCACGCACACACACACACACACACACACACACACACGAAACCTTAGAACAGAAGGGGAGAAAAAAGCCCTTAAAACACTATTTGATCCCCTTAAACATAAACATAACCACATGTCACTGACTCTTGCCACACTGGCTAAGGCATGCCTCCAGGCTCGTACAGGGGAACCTGGAGGTCCCCAGGCCAGACCTCGGAGCTGCGCTGGGGTCCCATCGCTATGCACCAGGCAAGCACCTCACTTCCCTTTCCTTCCCAGGGCTCCTCTCTGGGCCTCCTGAACAAGAGCCGGCCACATCATGCTGTCACCACGGCGGCAGCTCAGCCAGGCACCATTGCCACTTCTCAGGATGTCACTCGTATTTCACATACCTCCTCTAGTCCTCTCTCTCTTGCCTTAGCACTTGGGCAGGAGGCAACCGTCTGAACTGGACTGGGAGCCAAGTTCCAGGGACAGAGCCTACCTTCCGCTGGCCACTGCGGCTGTCTTCCCCAGGTCCGTGAGCGCCTGACGCGCTCTCCCGGGAGGCTCCCCATCCCCTCTGCCCCTCCCAGGTCAGTGTATCACACGTGCCCAGAGAGGCTGCCCGGCACTAGAAGGGCAGACACAGCCCACGCTCAAGCTAGGAGTACACACACACACTCCACACACACGGGGAGACTTTATATTTCATTAAATAAATCTGTGATGGGATTGCATGCGTCTTAGAACCTTTGCAAAATAAAGAGGGGTCTGAGGACAGTGGGAAGAGTAAAGAAAGAAAGGGGACGAGGATAAATGTCATCACTTGCCAAGGGCTGCCTCCTCGAACCTCAGTAACCAGAATGAAGGCGGTTCCTGCCTTTGGAAACTGTCACCTTAAAGGGGAGAGTAGCTCTGTGTCCCCACTGTGATGCCCAGCCACTGCATGACAATATAAAGCTGCCAGGAGGGACCAGGTGACTCCTGACATTTCCCACAGGCTGCCAACTAAAGATGTTCGAGAACTTACTTAAAAAGCAAAGAGTCAGGGGCGCCTGGGAGGCTCAGGCAGTTAAACATCCGACTTTGGCTCTGGTCATGATCTCACAGTTTGTGGGTTCAAGCCCCACGTCTGGCTCTGTGCTGACAGCTCAGAGCCTGGAGCCTGCTTCGGATTCTGTGTCTCCCTCTCTCTCTCTAAGTAAATATTTTTTAAAAATTAAAAAAAAAAAAAAAAAGCAGAGAGGTAACCCATCTTCCCTGTTTCCTGGATTAAGCCCCAAAAACATTTACCAGTTTTCAATGGAGCATCTCACTATGGAGAGGCTGGCACAGCCAAAGGGAAATCTGGGGGCCCTGGAAAATCTGGGAATGGGGAGAGGTGGTTACAAAGAGGGAAGCGAGGCATATTCCAAAATAAAGTTTAATCTGCCTTACGATTTTGCCAGAGCCCCGGTGGCAGGTGGGCATCGCTAAAAGCCACCCGCTGCTCTTTACTGGGCTGGGTACAAAATAAAAGTGTGCATGAATCACCGAGATGGGAATCTGAGACACTAAGGGTGCCACGAGTTCTCCTTGGTGGATGAGGATTAACAAGTGAGAGATCTGGGCTGTGTTCTCGCGTAGATGTTCTTCTTCCAGCCGCTCCTTCCTTCTCACCTACGACTACCACCCACCAATGCTCCTTGACGAGGGTGGGAGTGGGGAAGCCACCAAGGAACCGGATCCACAGGCCTGGCCTCAACAGCGCCATCACCTGGCCCGCTGTGGATGAAAAAGACTGGAGACCCGATGGGCTGAACTCAGATGCACCAGGGCCAAATCTGGGGCCAGACGTTTCTCCTAGAGGGACTCAGTGTCCTCACCTCACAACGTGAAAGCGTTAAGCCGGGTGATTGATCATTTTGAACCCCAAATGCCCCTGATTTGGCAGCCAATACGCTTTTCTCGGTTAAAACAAAAGACCGCCATCTGCATTGTGATCATATTCAACGTTCCCTTCACACTTGTCACACGCGGAAAATTCTACCTTCCGCTTTCACGGGGAGGCTGCTGGAGAATGCGGGAGCTGGTTCCCGCAGTGGCTCGGCTCGTGGGTTTCTAGTCCCGTGATCAGAGGTCCGCTAGACTCTCTGTCCCTCTGTCCACAGTTTGGGAGGCAGCGGTTGGCCTGTGACCTCACTTCCCTTACGGATCTAAGAAGACTTGTCGCTTGGGGCACCTGGGTGGCTCAGCGGGTTAAGGCACTGATGCCCGACTCTAGAATTCGGCTCAGATCATGATCTCACTGTTCATGAGATCGAGCCCTGCATCGGACTCTAAGTTGACAGTCCAGAGCCCGCTTGAGATTCTCTCTCTCCTATCTCTCTGCCCCTCCCCCAGTCAGCTCCCCCCCCCGTCTCTCTCTCTGTCAAAATAAATACACATTAAAGAAATTTTTTTTAAATAATAATAATTTAAGAAAATAAATTAAATTAAAATAAATTTCTCTAAATCCATGATAGAAAAAAAAATACCAAAAGTTTGAAAATAAAAGCTGGACCCAGGGCGCCTGGGTGGCTCAGTCGGCTGAGCGTCCGACTTGGGCTCAGGTCCTGATCTCACCTCTGTGGGTTCGAGCCCCACATCAGGCTCTGTGCTGACGGCTCAGAGCCTGGAGCCTGTTGTGGCTTCTGTGTCTCCATCTTTCTCTGCCCCTCCCCCGCTGGTGCTCTGTCTCCCAAAAATAAATCAACATGAAAAAAAATTTTCTTTTTTAAAAAAGCTGGACCCGACGCTGCACTTACATAGCCCTGCCTTACTCAGCTCCCCAATTCTAACACTATCGAACTCTATCTGTATTTAAAATTTTGACGTTCTGTTCATTGTGGACTTTTTGCATTCATTTGGAGTTTCAAAAATATTGCATTAAAAAAAATTTTGGGGGGCGCCTGGGTGGCTCAGTCGGTTAAGCGTCCGACGTCAGCTCAGGTCACGATCTCGCGGTCCGTGAGTTCGAGCCTGGAGCCTGCTTCCGATTCTGTGTCTCCCTCTCTCCCTGCCCCTCCCCCGTTCATGCTCTGTCTCTCTCTGTCTCAAAAATAAATAAACGTTAAAAAAAAAATTTCTTTAATCTAATTGTACACCTGGCCCAGTGCCTCACTTATTCACCAACCCAGCAGGTGCCGCTTTAGACAACTAGGGAGAGAAGCCGCAAAGGCAAAACCCCCAGGCCATCCCCGCCTTGGTTCCGCTGTAGGGCAAGGGGCCATCAGGCAGTCCAAATGCAAATGTCCCCCAGGTCCCTCTTCCTCTGCTTCCTCATACCATCTGTGCTACGGCCGAACAGAGGACCGAACGCTGGGCAGCCATTCAGTATCGCATCACTTTAATTAATCCTCAGTGAACATGCAAGGGGATGTTATCATACCCACCTTACAGATGAGAAAACCAAGGACCAGAGACACTATCTTACCAAAGCCACATAGCACTGGGTGGGTGAGGCCGAAACGGGAACCCTGGTGTGCCCGAGGCTACAGGTTACCGGTTCTCAGGCTCTAGGGCCCCGGCTCACTGTTGGTCACGTGGGCCACACTGCATTCCCCCCACCCTCAGCCAGAGCCCCAGGGCTCCACGGCACTCCCAGGAAACGTGCATGGGAAGAACTTCGGTGAGTTGATAACAACTGGCATCAGGGAAGAAACGTCCCCCTCAACTCAGCTCAACTTCCCGCAAAGTCTCCCCTTGGCATGCACTGCACGGTGGCAAATAGATTCAGTATCGGTGATATGCTTATAATCCAGCCACAGTCACCTTATGGAGTGGCCCGGACCCAACGACAGGCCAGCCTTATAAAGCGCGCTCGGACCCCAGTTCCTGCCTCCAGATCTGGTTCCACAGACTCTCCTTCCCCATGTCACGCATCCCAGCCTGTTTCCACATTCCCCAAGGTGCCAGGCTCTACACTCTAGAAATGAAAAGGAAGAGAGGAATGCAGGGAGAGGAAGTCTCTCCTTACTCTTACAAGGAGGGGGAGCAGCGTAGAACAGAAATTGGCAGAAAATGGGTAAGCTATCTGGAAAAACAAAAATAAAGAGCAAACCACTTTACCATGAGCATAAAAATGGAGAAAGACAGAGGGAGACACGTGCACTGTCCACAGCAACCATGAGAAGCCGCACCAAGGACCCAGAAGGGGATCTTCTTTCCAGAAACCAAGAGAAGGTCGGCAACTGACAACCCTAAGGGAGAGAAGTTCAGAGTCCTCTGACCATGAGGACCCCGTGTGAGGTGGAGACCGAGCCTCAAGGGTGACCGGGGGCCAGGGCCGCGTCTGTGACACTGGGGTTCACCCCAGAGCCCTGCTGGGAATGCAAGGTCTGGCTGAAACTCGGTTTCGGAGGGCTCAGTTGACAAGGACAAATCTGGCCGCGATGAATTTCAAGGATCTCTTCAAATGTTTGTGCCGCTGTAGATTTTCACCGTACCGAATGATGCTGGCCAGAAATGGGCCACACGCCAGAGCTTGGGTTATTTTCTATTTTGGTAGAGACAGCAGCAGTAATAAATTTGGCCTGCACGGCAATTTTCAAGTTCTCACGGATCGTTTTATCAACTTAGGATTTCTCTGCCCACCAAACAGCGCCGGAACCATTTTAGACGTATGTAGGTAGGAAAACAGTGGGGGTAGGAGGGGATACACCAGCGTGAGAGCAAACAGGACAGCCAGGATGATCCCTTAAAACTTCAGTCAGACCCTGTTCGAACCCTCAGCACAAAAGCCAGCGTCTCACTATGACTTAGGAGGCCTCCGTACACATCTGTACTTCTTTTTCGTTCTTTATTAAGACCTAAGGGTGGCTCAGTGGGTGAAACGTCCAACTCTTGGTGTCAGCTCAGGTCATGATCTCCTGGTTTCACGAGTTTGAGCCCCGCGTCAGGCTCTGTGCTACCAATGCAGAGCCTGCCTGGAATTCTGTCTCCCTCTCCTCTCTCTCTGTTCTCCCCTGCTCACGTGGTCTCTGTCTCTCTCGAAATAAATAAATCAACTTAAAAAAAAAAAAAAAGAAGAACTAAATCTTTATCAAGTGCTTATTTCCGCATTTCACCAAATCTTAGGACACGACAACTTGAACACACACCTTTATTTTATGCGGCATGTCAGTTCCACTCTGACCTGCCATTGGTTGTGGAAGAGAAATACTAATTTCAGAGATGCTACAAGTACAGAAGAGAGCGAGTCTCCGAATCTGGAAACTATGGAGTACGTCAAACATCACCACCAGTCCTATTACATTTTTACCTACGTCCCAGTGCAACACATATTATTCCCATAAGTAAAGAGAAGCAAAGCTAGTAAAAACGAGATAAAAGGGGCCAGCCGGATACCCGAGGCTGGATACTCCCCTGCAGACTTTTGGCTTCTACAATCTTGTTTGCCTTCTGTGTCCACCAACTGCCCGGAGAGCACCACCGATAAGGGGCCCCTTCCCTTTTCCTTTTGTCCCTCAACCCCCTACCCTCCCAGCCATAAACGGAGGCCTGCCACCTCCCAACAGAGACAGGAGATCTTATAAGGACGTGCAGGACACGAACGGCCTGTGAGATTGACGGCACCGGGTGACACGGAGAAGTAATCATTTGGGTATCAAAGGACCTACGGAAGCACCTGGCTTTGCATCAAGAGCAATGGTTCCAACAAATCTCCAAATGTCCAGAGCAGAGTTTCACACGTATTATTCCACCAACTGTCTCTTTCCCCATCAACTTTACAGCCGCCTCTCGCTTCCACAAACAACCATTTAAGTGGGATTTCACGATCGGGAGCACACAGAGTTCTGTGTTGGAAAGGGGAGTTAGAGACAAAAGGTGTTTGATCCCTTGTCAGTCTTAAAACACAGCCCTATGACCAAAGACTTAATAAAGGAAAGTCTTGGAAGGTCGGGTGGGGCAGTGCACCGTCCAGGGTGAGGAGACAGAGGTCTTAAGAAAAAAACACCCATTGCGCTGAATGAAAACACCATGAATGTGCTGCCACTCCCTCGAGGAGTTTTTAGGAACTCCGTGAGTAAAATCATCACCAGAAAGAAATCTCTCCAAGAAAACACAAAACTGCCCCCTCTCCCAAATTTTGCTTGTTTGGTGAGATGGGTAGAACTTCATCGTAAGCTCTGGTGTCATCATTCACCTTTCTTCTTGTTTCATATTGAACGAATAGGCCTGGTCATAGACTGTAATTTTTATTCACAATTACTCAATCCTCCCCTTTGCTGAGGGAGAATTATACAGCCCCGCTCAATGCCATGTGATGTGAAGTTCTAGACTGTCTCCGCTTCCCTTCCTCCCCCATCGTCAGGGCTGGCCATGTGAGCCGCCTGGGTAACAGGACTGGATGTGAAGTACACAGCATCCAGGCCGACGGTGTAAGAGGGATCGCCAGGTGTGACCAACAGGGACTGCCCCTCACACCTGAGTTTCAGAATAAGAATTCATGCAGAGTGGGGCACCTGGGTGGCTCAGTCCATTAAGCATCTGACTTCGGCTCAGGTCATGATCTCGGTTCCTGAGTTCAAGCCCCACATCGGGCTCTGTGCTGACAGCTCGGAGCCTGGAGCCTGCTTTGGATTCTGTGTCTCCTTCTGTCTCTGGCCCTCTCCCACTCGCTCTCTGTTGCTCTCTCTCAAAAATAATTAAACGCTAAAAAAAAAATTAAAAAAAAAAGAATTCATGCAGAGCAGAACCACACCCCATCTGCAGCCTACACACGCTGTGAGCCACTGAGGCACATGTTGCTTCATCAAGCACAAAACGTGCTTTAGTCATTATGCATTTGACAAAGTGCTACAAGAAAGAGAAGAGGTCAGAAAAGTATTAGCTGACCGCCAGTAGGGTGGAGAGAAGAAAAGAAAATCGAGAAAACTTGGAACTTAAAAAGTTGGAAGTTGCAACTTTTTCTCATCTCATATTAATAAAGAAAAAAAAAAGAAGAAGAAAAAGAAAAAGAAAAAGAAAAAGAAAAAGAAAAAGAAAAAGAAAAAGAAAAAGAAAAAGAAAAATGCTCTCAGAAGGAAAGATGATTAAGACCTAACCTCAGGACACACACAAAACCAAGGGCACGACGGTAAGACCTATAAATGGATTAAAATACACCCCACCCCCCACCCGGCAAATCCTTCTACCTGGATGCAATGTCTGCAGGAAGAGTGGTAAGTGGCACAGTTTCACCAAAACTTGATGAGCTCCAAGTGCCTAGAATTAAACCTAGAGACGGGGTGTGTCTGGGAAAGGATTATCTCACATAGAAATGTGGGTGTGGCTACTGGCCCATGGAATAACTGAGATCAAGTGAAAATGAAAACTGAAAATGATTTAGAATGAGCTGTGCCACCAAAAGTGCCACTACCCAGGCACAGAACAGACGGTGACCACTGAACACGTGAAACAACTTTAGGAGTCCCAAATATTCTACAGGCGGGAAGCAGGCTAGGGAAGCTGCTTAGCCCCCAAGGAAGGGATACGCTCTACTATTTTTTTTTTGTCTTTTTGGATGTGCCCAAAGGGAATCGTCAAGAAGGAAGATCTCCTGAAGTGAAAAGTCTGGGGCCACGGAGAACACTGGAGCTTCCTGCAGGGCGCAGAAACAGACCCACGCATGGAGTATGCCCCATGCTCTGGGTAGGGAACCCTCACATGTCTGTCTGGTGGGACTTCAGAACTGCCATGTATCAGTGATGGCTATGTGGCCGCCATCCTTCCTCCTTCCGAGCAGAAGGCTTCAACCTGCTCCCGTTCCACCACGTCAGACATGAGGACAGGAAACTGTTTTTAGTTGGTGCGTCTCCAGATCAAGAACAGCTAGATCCAGACCTGATGAAGATGTCCGAAATTTACCATAAGGTCCTGAAATTCACAGCCAATTCCATGACTGGATGAGAATTTTAAGGCACATTTCGTTGGGTCAGAAGTGAATTTATTTTGTGTATAGGACGAACGAAAGTGATTGTTTGTGACCGAGAGGGAGGACTGTGGCAAAGGGTATTACCTGCACAATTATTCATGCCGCTCTTCCCTACAGAGGATTTTTCCATCCCACCTGGACTGGCGGTGCCTCCCTAAAGGTCAAGTACACCTCCCTGCACAAGGACAGGCATTCCCATGTGATTTGCTGGGCAACGGGCGTGAGTGGAGATGAAACCACACTCAAGGAGAATTCTTACGAGGCACGGCAGGTTTCCACTAGCTCTCCTACTCTTCCCCTCCACCATGACACCAGGCATGTCCTGACAGGGGATGCTTCCTCAGCGGGGACCCAGAAGGAGAAGAGCCAACCTGCGGCCTGCACGTAACCTGGGAGCAAAATACACCTTTGTGGTTGCAAGCCTCTGAGGTTGGAGAGCTGCTTGGTACAAGGCGGAGCTGAATAGGTACAGCCTATTACACTCAGAGAGCTGAAGCCGATGCTAGAAGTCTTGTCAGTACACAAATCTCACGCTAGGAATGTGCCTGGGGTCACATGTGGGCCCGCGGGTCTTTATGTCCTCATCTTCCCCGGGAAGGACGCCAGAGCACGGTTTGCTCTAGACAAATGCTTCTTCAAATTTTGAGCAGATGCCCTCATCTTTGTGAGTCATCGAGCGGTGAAACTTAATAATACTGAAAACAAGAGTTCAAACCATGATTTTTTTTTTAATCTACTTTTTTTTTTAACCAGCCATGTTTTGGACAAGAAATCATACCTAGAACTTGTCCTTCTGTCTCTTCTCACCAACCTCGACAACTCCAGAGACCAGGAGGAGGCCAGCTAATGCCACAAAGGCCGAACAGACATGAGAAA
Organism: Lynx rufus; assembly: GCF_022079265.1. Lineage (NCBI taxonomy): Eukaryota > Metazoa > Chordata > Mammalia > Carnivora > Felidae > Lynx > Lynx rufus. The sequence goes on along the minus strand of NW_025814832.1, from coordinate 31,677,253 downwards.
ATGTCCTGAAAACCCGGCACGAGTGAATGCTGCCCCCTGGGAGCCCTGCAGAGCATCAGGGACAAGGGAGCGCAAACCCCTCTGACTTTAGGATCATCACTTTAAATGTCCTGGGGGAAGGAAACGGTTTGGAGAAGGCCCTTTTTGCTAAAATCATGCCCAACCAAAACAAAACCAGGCTGATTTGGGGGGAGGGAGCGTTTTGTTTTGTTTTGTTTTGTTTAATTTGGCTTGTAAATCAACCCAGAGAAGCCTCCTAAGAACTCCCAAGAGCCTTTGGAGAAACGCCATCATCCCAAATTGGGATCAATTGGGGATCACTTCCGGAGGGGAGGGGGCCAAACTCTCCCCTTCAGAGGAGTTCTATAGTGTTTGTTCACATATTGGTTTTATTGCTTTGTAATCAGTTGTTACTTTCGACCCAAAAGGGGATTACTGAGCACCTCAGAATGGCACTCAGGGGCACGCGGGCCCTAGTGGTTCATTTTGCTCCTGACGCAGCTCCCGGGGGGGGGGGCCTGCAGAAGGGGCTGGGGTGAAGAGTAGCCTCAAAGTCTTCTGGTAGCAAATAAATGCCCCATGGGAGCCAGCATGCGAATCACTGGATGGAAGGGACCATTTTTCGCAATTTGAACAGCAACCAACACACAGACCTGCAGGTGACATTATCTGGTGCCCCTACCCCCGATCTGAACCAGTGTTCGCCGAAACATTCCCAAGCCTGTCACCGTGTTCTCGTATACACACGTCTCAACACACATTCTAAAGAGGCTCTTAGTGATGTTCATTAAAGATGATGGAAGGCAGCCCATGAGTTTCAGAAACACCGTTTAAAAAAAAAAACCTGGGGCGCCTGGGTGGCTCAGTCGGTCAAGCGTCCGACTTCAGCTCAGGTCACGATCTCGCGGTCCGTGAGTTCGAGTCCCGCGTCGGGCTCTGGGCTGATGGCTCAGAGCCTGGAGCCTGCTTCCGATTCTGTGTCTCCCTCTCTCTCTGCCCCTCCCCCGTTCATGCTCTCTCTCTCTGTCTCAAAAATAAAAACGTTAAAAAAAAAAAACAAAAAAAAAACCTGGTGATTTTAAACCTTTACGGAAAGTAGCACACATATTTCTTAAGTGAGCATTCATTGCCAAGAACCAGTGGGAATGCCAATCCCTCACGGCAACCGCGTTCCCCTTTCCACAAGCATGTTAGTATGCATCTGGTGAGCAGTTACCTTTCCTTTTCCTATCAGGTTTCAGGAAACAAAGTATATTGAGTCTAAATAGTCTATGAAATCAATAGGCAATTTCATCACTTACATGAAGCAATATTTGATTCTATCAGGAAGTAAATATGTCAACATGCACACATATGCATGCAAACGTGTGTGTGCGCACACACACGCACACATCCACACACACACTCACTGGGGAGCCCTCATTCCCCCTTTATACACACACAGAGAGAATATCAATGAAAGGAAGTATCTGCAATATCATCCTGGACCATATGCCTTAGTCCAAAGAACATGGGTGGATAAAGGAAGAAACCATGTGATTCTCAAGAAGGTTGAATTTGATGTACTCCTGAACATTCATTGATCCAAAAACAATGATAAAATTCCTGCAAAGAAAAGGATCCCAGGTCTAATGATCGGGTTCTTTCCTAGACAATGTAACCACCCTCCGGAGACTATAAAAGAAATCAAGCATCAAAATTGCAGTATGACTATTTGTAATTACTGTGTAATGGCTTGTTTTTAGGCATCTGCCTCTCCCACAATCTTTGAAGGCAGAGACCAAGTTCCTGGCTTAGACTTAGCCAGAGTGGCTGGCTTCATGGAATGAATGAATTTAATGAACTAATGGGGGGAAAAAAAAAACATCCAAGTGCCTTATGAAAGAAAAAGAAAACAATGGATCTTTACAATACCAAGACCACTCCTACCCCATCAGAAACCTGGTGGGAAAATAAAGAAACAGGGGTGCCTGGGTGGCCCAGCTGGTTAAGCATCCGACTTCAGCTCAGGTCATGATCTCGCAGCTCACGGGTTCGAGCCCTGCGTCAGGCTCTGAGCTGACAGCTCGGAGCCTGGAGCCTGCTTCCGATTCTGTGTCTCCCTCTCTCTCTGCCCTTCCCCTGCTCACATGCTCTCTCTCTCTCTCTCAAAAATAAACATTAAAAAAAGAAAAAAGAAAAAAAGAAACAAACAATAATAGGAAGTCTTACTCCAAGCTCCTAGAATAGCACACAATTCCAAAACATCCCATTAAGAAGTGTGGATAGGAGATGAGAATGGGATGGAAGAAAAGAGGAGCCCAAACAGGGCAGTGGGTGGGGGAAAGCAGAGAGTATAGTTGTTACACCCAAAAAGTCTAGGGTGTGGCTGCGAAGGGGAAAAACTGAGCTTCCCTATCTGCTGGATTTCAGTGTCTCTCCTCTTTGCATCTGTCTGATACAGTCTCGCGGTCCGAACATCCTTAGACGTTTCGCCACTTCCCGCCGTCTGCATGTCAAGCATGACTACAAGACCACGATGCCCTGGAGACGGAGGTGATACAAAGGGAGGGAAGTGCATGCATCTGGGGCTCATCACCAAGGGTCTTTGGGCCCCAGATAGAACCATAAATGGGTTTTATTTTGCTCAGTCGACAGACATGCCTTTAGCTCCCGGTGTGTGCCAGGCACCGTGCTGGCCCAGTCCCCAAGTGCTAGAAATCGAAGGTAAAAATGTGTGAGAACCCATATAGGTGTGCTTTTTCTGGGGAGAGGGTCTCCAGCAGGGGTTCTTCGTCAGGGGCGAGGGCAGGACGGCAGGTGGCCCACAGAGCACTCGGTACATTCGGAAGGCGCCCCTTCCTCTGGGCAGCTCCAGCAACAGAGGTTGGGCTACAGTTCAAACTCTTTGAGTTGGCAACCTTGTGCAAGACCCACCCTGTCCTATTTTTTTCTGCTCCCTTGGAGACAGCACTGCAGGGAGCCGTTGGAAATGTCTGGGGCACTTCTGCCCCACTGTCACACAGACTAGGGGGTACTCCAGGTATAGAGTGGCTGGGGACCAGGGCACAAAGCAACACGTAATGTGGTACCACAAAGAGCCATCCCACCCCCAAATGCCAATAACCCAACAGTGTATGCTTTTCATCAGGTGCTTGGGCGGTCTCCTCCCCACAAAACAGTCAAGACAGATGTTCTGAGGAAGGTGGGTTAGGGTGGGGGAAGGGGTCACCATGCGAGGGTCACCACGTAAGAGGTAAGTAGCTACTTCAGAGCATCTAGACAGACATCACGGAAACCTCAGAAGAATTGCTACCTGCTTTTGAGCCAACATTTCTATTTAATTTACAATTTTTCAAATACTGAAATTTGACATTTTAAGAGGCGTATCTGTTTCTGAAGGGTAGGAAAACAGGCATCAGTCCCCTTTGCTGGTCCTAGCAGGCGACTCACTTCCCCTCCTAACCCCTCCGGCGGTGTCCCGGGGGTCTTGGAATCCTTGGAAACTGTGGATTTCGCTTCTGTTAAGCTCCCTACAGATCAAAGAAGATAACTGCCAGGGTGTCTGGGTGGCTCAGGGCGCCTGACTTCGGCTCAAGTCATGATCTCAGGGTTCTCCCTCCCTCCCTTCCCCCCCCCCAAAATAAATAAACATTAGAAAAAAAAAGAAAAAAAGAAGATAATTGCCAATCGGTTCAAGGAAGACATTGTGCAGAGAAGATAAGACACATCAGGGTGTTCGATGCGCGGTGGTGAAGAGTCCCTTCCCAGGTGAAGCAGTGTGGGCTGTCTGTGTCCCTGTGCCCAATGCGATGGCATATTGAAATGCCTCTGCCTTTGCAGGGGCCTTTGCACACCGAACAAAAGGGGAGAGAGGGTGGACGGAAAGCAAGAGCCCCACAGTCCCGTGCTACCCTCTCCTAACCAGACTTTCAGAGCCCAGGTTTGCAGTTAAAATGCCCTGTTCTGCTGGTCAGGTCGTATGATCAAAACTTGCCTCGGTCCAGCCTTCTGCATTCAGAATCTTAAACAAGCTTTTGGAGCCCACGACTTCCCATCAGCAGGCCAGCGGGGAGGCCAGAAGCAGCTCGTTAGTTCTGGGAGAGCCGTTTCAATCTCGTCCTGGTTGCAGTCTTTCCGGTCCCCTCCCTTTGTTGTTAAACGGCGCGCCCTCGAAGGCTTCCCTCCCTTCGCCCAGTGCTGAAAATTGGGCTGAGCGACAGGACTGTGAAATCCAATCACTAGCAAAAGTCGGCCCTGAAGTCTTGGTCAGATAATAGGATCCCGTTAGATGCCAGGACAGAGTCTATCTACCCTTATCCCTAACTGCTCTTTTCCAGGCCGAGACAGGGGGAGAGCGCCAAGGGGAGACGCATGGTTCAATTAGACTCCTCAGGTGGAGTAATGTTGGATCAGAAGACTCTGCAAAAAAAGAAAATTAACATGGCAAAGCTTTATCCCCTGGCTGTGGCAGACAGACAGGAAGAAAGGATATTTTGACACTAAGTGGTTAATAACTCTAATCAAGTTGGGCCGGATGATGGACGGGTTGAGGCATCATTACCAAGACAGACGCTAAGAAAGATGATGCCTCCAAGGAGAGGTTGGTTCTCCATAATAAACTTGAAGGGTGTCTAGACTCTCATGGGGTTCCGCCCCAAATGCATGGCAGGCAGGGACCCTGACAACAGATCGCCTGGCTGAGTTTAATTAGCAGTGTAGCTGATGGGTTCTTGCTCTGCAAAGCCAACCCAAAGCAAAGGCCTGGGGGAGAACTTCACCCAGATCTGAGTCTCCAGAAAGAGGGGCGGGTGGAATCTGCCCACATGGACCTCCAGACACACAGGGAAGCAAGGGTCTCTGAAGAGCTTTTCCGACTGCTGCAGCACCCCAGAACCGCTACTCTGGGGCCACGGGGGCACCACCGGGCCCAACAGAGACCGAGAGGCTTCTCCAAGGGCTGCCCACAGTTGGAGCAAGGGAGAAGCTAGCAGATTCACTGCTGTCTCAGAGAGAGGGGAGGAAAGGCAGGCAGGCTGATCCCCTGACAGATGGGACGGGAAGGGGTGTGGGCACAAAAAGAGAGGTTCTGACGGTGAGACGCAGGGAGGTGAGTGAGAGACACCAGGAGGGGTGGAGAGACCAAGGGAAGAGATGGGACGAGATGAAACCACACAAGGGGTCAGTAAGGGATTCACCACACTCAGAGGTACTGGTCGACAGCGGGAAAGGAGGGGAGAGGTTGCCATGGCAACACCCAGCAGGCCCCGTAGCTGAGCCCAGAGAAGGCACCTGCAGCCCCCGATGGCCACACCCATGCTGCTTCCGTTAGCCTGTGCCAAAGCTCCCACGCGCAAACTCCAGGATCTCAGACCAGAAGCCGTTGTCCCAGACTTTCAGGTCCACTGAGGCAGACAGGCAGAGGAGGCCTCCCCCAGCTGTTCTTGGTAGGCTCAGGGTCCAGCAATCCTGGAACAGCAAGGGGGCCTCAGCAAGTTACTCGGCCCGAACTTTCACACTGCACATGCACTGACCACTAGCCCCCTAGCCTGTGCTTGAATCCTTCCAGTGATGGGCAGCTCAGCCTTCTGTACAATTCCAAAGCTTATCCCATCAACTTTCGTTCTCTGATCTAAGACCTTGTTCTATGTCCTGGGCAGAGAAAAAGTAAAGATGGACAAAGTGCATTCTGATGCTAGTGAACCATGAGCCCAGGTTACTCCCACACCTACCACGCACCCTGACTCTAGCCCCTTGCTCTTCACCACACACACACACACACACACACACACACACACACACACGTTCTCTCCTCCTCACCTTCTGGTTCTCTATAATGTTTCACATCTATCTTATGGTGTATTTTTCCTTAACGATACATTTATGCTCCTTTAATTTCCTTAGGGCTTTCTTTTCCCCTTGAGGAACCTCTTCTTCCAGCTTAGGGATCATCTGTTCTTTTCCAGGGTGGCTCCTCTGTCCCTAAACTGGACCAAATATAAATGCTGTACATCTGTCTGAGCACCTTGAGAGTATTACAGACCCAGATGTGCTCAATGACTGGAGAATCCACATACAACCCCGAAAGCTTTCTGTACTTTAAAAAAAAAAATTAATGTTTTTATTTAGTTTTTGAGAGAGAGAGAGACAGAGAGAGAGAGACAGAGTGAGAACAAGCAGGAGAGGGGCAGAGAGAGAGGGAGACACAGAATCTCAAGTCGGCTCCAGGCTCCGAGCTGTCAGCACAGAGCCTGACATGAGGCTCAAACCCATGAATCACAAGATCATGACCTGAGCCGAAGGCAGATGCTTAACTGACAGAGTCACCCAGGCTCCCGTTTCTGTACTTTTTAATAGGGGCAGCAAAATCTCCCTAGTCTGTGCCAAAAAAAATCCCACATCCAGGCACCCTGAGCTCTGGGGCCATTTTTCCTGCCTTCCAGATAGAATAACGATGACTAATATTCATTGAGGGCGTACAAAGCACTGAGTGCTGTCCTAAGCAGTTTACACGCATCACCCACGTCCATCTACATAGCAGCTCCATGCGGTAATTACCATGATCCCCATTTTAGATAGAGAAGCTGAGGGTAAAAAGGAGGTTATGAAGGTTGCCCAAGGTCTTGTAGCTGCCCAACGGCTGAGTCAGAATCCAAACCAAGTTGCACCATATAACCTATTTTCTGGCCTGCTCTATACCATTTCTGTATTCTGACATCTCTTAGGAACCTGGTGGCTTTTCAAATATGTATGCCTTTCATCTACCATAAACCCATAGACAACACCATACTTAATAGTGAAAGACTGAATGCTTTCTCCCTAAGATTAGGAATAAGGCAAGAATGCCTCCTCTCATGACTCCTATTCAACAACGTACTAGGAGCCTTAGCCAGTGCAAGTAAGTCAAAAAAAAGAAATAAAAGGCATACAGATTCGCTGGAAGTTAATGAAACGGTCACTATTCACAGACAGGACAGAGAAAATCCCAAGGAATCTACCAAAAAAACTGTCAGAACTAATAAATGAGTTCAGCCAGATTACAGGAACAAGACTAACACACAACATCTATTATATTTCTGAGCTAGCAATGAACAATTAGAAGTCAAAATTTCAAATACAGTATCATTTGTAATAGCACCATAAAAGGAATATTTAGGTATAAATCTAACCAAATAGGTATAGGATATACATGCTGAAAACCACAAAACACTGCAAAAGAAGTCAAAGACAATGTAAGTAAATGGAAAGATATACCATGTTCATGAAATAGAAGACGAAGATTATTAAGGTGTCAATTTTCCCCATATTGATTTACAGAGTCAATGTAATCCCAGCCTAAAGCCCATCAGGATTTCTTTGTACATTTTAACAAACTGGTTCTGAAATTATATAAAGGCAAAGGAGCTAGAATAACCAAAACAAGTTTGAAAAAGAACAAAGTGGGAGGATGCATAATGTCTGATTCCAAGACTTATGATAAACCTATCATAGTTAAGAGTGTGATACTGGTAAAAGGATAGGCACATAAACTAAAGCAGAACTCAGAGTCCAAACGCAGACCCATACCAATATGGTCAATTAATTTTTTACAAAAGCACAACGTCTATTCAATAGGGGAAGGTCGGTCTTTCCCACACATAGTGCTGCAACAATTGAACATCTATACGAAAGAAGCTGAACCTCAAACTGTACCCCACTCCTTATCTAAAAATAAATAGCTCAAAACAAAGGGTGCTGTGGGGGAGCACCAAGGACATATTCAAGACCCATTTACGGGATTGTCAGAAGCTTGCGTATGTTTTGTTGAACTATTTAAAATGGCCTATTTGTCTTCCAAGAAGATTTGAATCTCCTTGAGGGTTTGTGCCTCCTAATTGTTTTTTTAATGTTTGTTTATTTATTTTGAAAGAGAGAGTGCAAGTTGTGGGGGGTGGGGGGCAGAGAGAGGAAGGGAGATAGAGAATCTTAAGCAGGTTCCACAACGTTAGCACAGAGCCTGATGTGGGGCTTGATCCCACAAACTGTGAGATCATGACCTGAGCCGAAATCACGAGTCGGACGCTCAACCAGTGAGCCACCCAGGTGTCCCTCCTAATTGTTTCTATATGTACAACAGGAGCATCACTACTGGAAAGAACATAATCAATGTTTACTAATAAGGCTGACTTGAGCAAACTTTACTGAGGTTTGTTGAGGATCGGTGCCTTGAAATCACCAGGGGAGCCTCATCTGCTAGGAAAGACAGCAGATGTCTGACCCTCCGTGTCTAAGAGCTGCAAAAGACATCTTATACATCCTCTCCTGCCATCTCCAGTGAACACCTCTGCCTCCCCTACTGGCTGATGATTAATTAGTTGAGGATTATCAAGGAGTCCAGGAGTCCTGAGAGTTAGTTCTGTCTGGGATCGTCAACTGGAAGACATTGACACGTCCCTTAGTATCTCTAGCTCCAAAATGCCACAACCCTTGAAATCATGTTTCGTTGAGACAAACTGAATTAGTTTTAAGACACTTGGCGCTATTTACTTTCTCTGGCCCTAGGAAGGGAAATGCACTAGACAGAGGAAAGGAGAACAGAACTGCAGTGTGCACCCCCTGAAAAAGAGGAGGTCAGACCCTGCGTGCTAACAAAGGACGCCCAGGTCGAATGGAGCTCATCACAGACTCCTTTTCTTTAAGGCAAGATTGCACTGACCCCATCCCAGATGCTAGTGTCATTGTTGTTGATTTACATGGATTCAAACCCTACTCCTCATGATCCCCTATCAGCCCCTGCCTTCTCTAAGGCTGCCTGTCTCAGTGAGTGGCACTTCCCAGTTCTATGGGCTCACAACCAGCTTCCATTCCTTCTCGGGCACCTCCCCTAACAAGCAAAAAGAAAAACGATAAATAAACAAACGATGGTGTCACCCTGTGCTTCTTTCTCCAGCTTAAGGGGCTTCTGCAAAAAATAACATCTGAAAACCAAAACACAAAAAGACATGGAGAGAGCCCAGGTCGCCTGGCTTTGGCATCAGCCCCCTACATCTCTGGGTAATAAAAGCCTGGCAGGACTATGCTAATGGGGGCTGGCACTGCCCAAGCCACTTGTCTGTTTCCCAAAAGCATATTAAAAACGCATTTCCCAGTTTAATAGACTTATGAGCTGAAATGAATGTGTCAGAACTCTTATAAATATGATAGAACCTGCTAGCCCAGCAAATGTTAAATTTTGCATAAGGAGACTGTATCCCTAACTCCTCGGTAGACACTTCATGAATATTTCAAACAAAGAGCCCAGCAGCTGCTCCAAAGGCTCCTGATGAATTAAATGGGTTTTTATTACTGCCAGGATTAGCCTCCTCCCGTCTCCTCTCGTGTTCTCCCCTCTCCCTCACTTCTGCTTGACAAACAAGCCCCTCCACGCTAATTGAGTTCCCAGAGCCTGGTCACGGACTGATCACAAACGGGGACTGGTCAGTGCACTGGGTTGAAAAGTGTCCCCCCAAAACTCACGTCCACCCAGAACCTCAGAAAGGGACCTTCCTTGGAAACAGAGGCGTGAGTACAGATGTCATTAAGAGGCGGCCATACTGGATTAGTGTGGGTCCTAAAGCCAGCAACCGGGGTCTTTATGGGAGATGGAGAATCAGACGCAGACACACGAGGAACAAGGCCAGGTGCCAATGGCAGCAGAGACTGGCGCGGTGCGGCCACAAGCCAAGGAACTCCAGTGCCGCCAGAAGTTACGAGAGCCAAGGAAGGATCTTCCCTCAGAGCCTCCGGAGAGGGTGTGGTGCCGATGACACGAATTTCAGACTTCTGGTCCCCGGAGCCAGGAGAGTATAAATTTCTGTTGTTTAAGCTACCCAGTTTGCGGTATGCGGCCCTAGCAGGTGAATACTGTCAGGAGAGCACGTTTGCACGTCCACTTGTGTATTAATATTGATCTCCCCCGAAGCCATCTCTCATTTCGTGGGATGACGGCAGTGGGTAGCTGTGTTCTACCCCTTTAACTTCATTGGCATAGGTGGCCACACTCGCCAGCAGCCTTAGATGAGACTTAGGGGCGCCCGCGTGGCTCAGCGGGTCAAGTGTCTGACTTCAGCTCAGGTCATGATCTCACGGTTCGTGGGTTCAAGCTCTGCATCAGGTTCTGCGCTGACAGCTCGGAGCCTGGAGCTCTCTCTCTGCCTCTCCACCGCTTGTGCGCTCTCTCTCTCTGACTCTCTTTCTCAAAAATAAAATAAACGTTCAAAAAATACAAAAAAAAAACAAAAAACAAAAAACAAGATCAAACTTAAAATCCCCTAACTTTCTTTCTTGGTGCTGACTCCTAGTAACTTTTCAAATTCATTCAGTTCTTTTTTGTACCCTTTTCTCTATGTTCCCAGACCATCCGGCTATGAGTCTAACAGATGAGGAGACAGAAATACCGTCAGAGAATCTAAAAGACAGAAAGAAACGTTTGCCACCTGGCGTTCCTTTAGACTGGTTACCATCCATGGGAAGATGACTTTAAAAAAAAAAATTGTTAAGCGCCGCCTTGGGCTGAGGGTGTGCCCCTCAGATTCCTTTGTTGAAGCCTTAACCTGTGTACCCCAGCAGGTAACTGTATTCGGAGACAGGATCTTTCAAGAGGTAATTAGGTTAAAATGAGGTCATTAGGGTGGGCTCTCATCCAATTTAGGTGGAAGCGATAAGGACACCTCACACAGAGAGGGAAGGACTCAGGGGAGAAAGCGGCCACCTACGAACCAAGGAGAGAGGGCTCAGAGGAAACCAGTGCTACAGACACCCTGACCCCAGACTTCCAGTCTCCAGAACAGGGAGAAAATAAACTTCTGCTGTTGCAGCCACCCAGTCTGTGGTTCTTTGTTATGGCAGCCCGAGCAGATTTATACAAGTCTAAGCAAGTGCCATTATTGCTTCTAAGCCTCGTGAAAATGCGCTCCCCAAATTGACTGCCTCCCTTAGAAGAAGGCGCACAGACAGGCTAAGCAACACTTGAGTGTTAACTATCAGGTGAAACATAACGCTCTTCAGAAGCAAAAGAATCTATAAAATGGACCCACCCGGTAATGCCTCCAGGAGCTGGGACATGCTAACAGTCACTCATACCCCCACGCAGAGCCCTGTCCAACAGAGTATTTCTTTTTTTTTTTTTTTTTAATATTTATTATTTTGAGAGAGAGAGAGAGAGAGAGACAGAGCATGAGCAGGGAAGGGGCAGAGAGAGAGGGAGACACAGAATCCGAAGCAGCTCCAGGCTCTGAGCTGTCAGCACAGACCCCCAATGCGGGGCTCGAACCCCCGAACCGTGAGATCATGACCTGAGCCGAAGTCGGACGCTTAACCGTCTGAGCCACCCAGGAGCCCCTCCAAGAGGGTATTTCTGTATTACTTCCTTATTTCCTTCAACGTCCAGGATGCCAGAGAGCTCCTGGTAATTATTTTTGTTGAATGCTTTGCTCTTCATCATTCTGCAAAATACTTTCATATTTTCCTGTATTAAGATGTGGCACATTGCTATTGCCATGTGCTGACAGGTTTGGTTCATTCCCAACCTTTTAATGAAGAAACCCAGGTTGCAGGCCCTGGTCCAGAAAGCAGGTAACAATGCCAGGGCCAGCCTATTTTCCAGGCCCCTGACAACTCTCAGGCCAGGAAAAGACTTTGAAGTGTCCCCTAACCAACCAATTACAGGGGAGGTGAGGTGTCTAACTGCTAAAACCACATGCCAGCACATTAAACTTACGGGAAAAACTGTGAAGTTATTCTTGCAGCTTTAGAGATCTTACTGATAAAAAGTCAAAACCACTAACAAACATCTCAGAGATTTCCCTAACCACGCTATTTTGGAGACCTAACTACAAAGAAACACTCAGAATTTCTCCTAGGAGCTACATCGGACTCTTGATAGATTTCAGTTTACTGAATTTGCCTGTAAGTATTGGTGACAGAGGGAGCGTCTCCTTTGAAGAAGACTCAAAGTCAGAAGATACAGAATAAAGAAAAAGCGATTGTCACAGGAGCCTGGGAGCTGTTTAAGTAAGCCCTCTTTGCTTCCCTAGGATTAGGCTACTACAAGGAATTTCGTTGCCAAGGACATCTAGCAGTTGGGAGTTGAATACACATGGATGTACTCAGAGAGAGAACAGGCAGTTGTCTTCCGAGAGGGGATTTCTCCCTGCACAGGGGGAAGAGAACAGAGCCCTCCCCTAGTACCCCACAGCTACCTAAAAGTATAATCCTCCAAAGGCCAACCAGTGTGGAAATCCAACGAACAGGTTCATCATCCACCTGGAGAGACTGTCCCCAGTTAAAATGCAAACACTTGAGGGGCGCCTGGGTGGCTCAGTCGGTTGGGCGGCCGACTTCGGCTCAGGTCACGATCTCGCGGTCCGGGAGTTCAAGCCCCGCGTCGGGCTCTGTGCTGACGGCTCAGAGCCTGGAACCTGTTTCAGATTCTGTGTCTCCCTCTCTCTCTGACCCTCCCCCCGTTCATGCTCTGTCTCTGTCTCAAAAATAAATAAACGTTAAAAAAAAAATGCAAACACTTGAGCAGGAATAAAACACTGTCGGTTGCTGGACAGCTCCGTGTTCCGCGGTGTTGTCCAGTGTTTTCCCAGAGGCATCTAAGGGATGATGCTTAACTGGGAAAACGGGAGAGTTCAAGATTAAAAGAGGACAGCATGATATCCAGTGGACAAATGAGGGTTCCTGAGGAGGGAGAAGGACACCAGGGAACACCTGAACTCCATCCCGGTTGTGAACGGACAGCCCGGTAGGTGCTAATCTGGGCATCAGGCACTTGGGAACCTTGAGTCAGAAGGGGCGAATTCTCTCTCCCGAGATCAGTTCTGTCTCCACAGGAGGGTACTACCTAGCAAGTCAGTAGCATAACCGAGAAGGAGTTTGACATTTTAGACTAAAATGCAAACAAATAAAGGGTGCCGGTGGGCTGGTGACAGTAGCTCAGGCAAACCTATAACCCGCTTGACATTAGGTTTGCATTGGTTTTGCTTTGTAAAACATGCCTTCGAATCTACCAGGCTGTCTAGGTAGAATTATTCCTGCCTGGTGATTTCTCCCATTATAAAAGAACAGGACACTAAAGGAAAATCTGTTTCTAACTGGAGTTTCTTACAGCCTATGCTTGCCTGACTCAAGTCCCCATTCACTTACCTCTCCAATAAGCTTTGGAAAGGTTTACAGAAAATTAAGTACCACGTCGTAACTAAATAATTTCCCAAATTTAATCCGTCTGTTTCTCTACTGGAAAATAATACCCATTCCTGCTCCTTCCACAGATAACGCAGAATTACAGACAATTCTCCATCTGCTATGTTAATGGATCAATGAAAAACAAACAAGCAAACAGAAAACCTCACTCTTGAAGAGTTTCAACATCCTCAGAACAAACAACAGACTGAAATGGATAGCTACCAATTAGTAAAAGGAGGGACTGATTCACTTTTTTACTACCCTTCTTTAGCCTAGAAGGAGTGCCAATAAAAATAATAATAATAAAAATCCCACTGGGCAGCTGAATGGGTAAGGTTGAGGCAGAAAAACCCAAGATCGAGATGAACATCGGGGTCATGGCACCACCTGAAGAAAGATGGATGTTTTGGAGTTTTGCCTTCTAAAAACACCTATTATTATGTATGAAATGTCAAGAGATACATGAACCCTTTGGTGCCCATTCATGGACCCCAGATATACAGAACCTCTAACCTAATTTCTAGAATTTACTCAACAACATAATTGCCCACAGAGGTATACGTATAGGAATGCTCTCTGCCACATTCTTTAAAAAAGCAAAAGACTGAAAACAACCTATAGGGCCATCAAGAGGGAACTAAGTAAGTAAAATGATAGCCAATAACATGAATGGCATGAATCTGTGAGCATCCCAGGAAACTAAGGCTAAAATGTATTGCTTAGTGAAAAACACAAGGTTCGAAACCATGAGCCAAGCACAACTGTATGAACGTACCATTTCTGAAAGGACCCACAAGAAAGAGTGTGTGTGTGTGTGTGTGTGAGATGGATGCCTGGACCGTAAAAGAGTTGAAGTTGGAAGAAAAATTACTTCTCCGTTTTTAATCCATGTGATTACTTTTTTAATTAAAAGAAAGCCAGTTGGAGAGGGAGAGAAATAAACAGCTGAATTGAAAGAGAGAGAGATTGACTGATGGTTTTAAAAGAACTTCTGGTCTAGCTAATCCCAAAATATCCCCAGCCTTGAGAAGAGTTGCCATCGTAAAACATTAGGCACCAGGAGCTAAATGGGAAAAGTATCTCATAAATGCTTTCCCCGGCTCCGTGGGGTTGCCACCACCACTCAGAATAGCTGAATCTTCTCTCCCACAGTGTGGCTTCTCTGGCTTGTCCTCTTGCTGAACCAATTATGGGACATTATAACAGCGGCACCAATATTATTTTTTAAAGGCTAATGTTATTCACTAAACACCCATTAAACCGATCTCCACGTTGCACTTACAGCCAGCTTAAGGGCACATCCAGATGGCACAAATAATGCATATTCAGGCTTGATCTGCGTGAGGCCAGTCAGCAAATAGCCATTATCGGTTTTAGGGTTGTCAACTGCCTGACATGCACAGGCGTGTCCAAGTGAGCCGAAGAGAGACCTTTCTGGAGATGGCTGGGATCCCTCAGTCTCGGCGAATCATCTTTGTGCTCCCCGCAAGGGATCTTTGCCTTTGCGTCTGACCAGTTAGCAATGGCGACCGGAGGTAGCCTGGTAACAGGCCTCGGTGTTCCTGAGCAGAGGATAGGACTGCATCTCCCTCCCACACAGCCTGCCACCCCCACTCACCGCTGCCACCCCCACTCAACCTGGGTTGCCAAGAAGACCCCACGGTCCCAGGAGGCTCCCCTGCACGGCCTACTCCCGCTGGCTCTATGTTCTCATGGCCCCACTGGACAAGGTCTAGCACAGGGGACTGACACTGTTTTCACTGACACGCTCTGAACCTTCCCCCCTGTGGCCTTGAAGACAAAACAAAACCAAAAAAATAGGACAGAATAAAATCTGGTCAACTTTTTCATCCTAGAGAAGGCTCAGAATCAGGACTTTTGTAAAGTCTTCAGAGGGGTCCACAGGAGTGCTAGCCCGGTATGGCCAGTAAGAGTTGACACGTGTTCCCACGGTTCGGCACAAAAAGTGACAAGCTTTCCTGGAGGACAGTGCCCCATCCGGTTTCCAGACAGTTCGTGACTCCCCGATAGAAAAGGAACAGTGGACAACACCTGAGTCGCTCTGATTGGACTACGAATGGCACGTGTGATGGGAGGCAGGGGGCAGATTTTTCTGTGCTAAGCCCTCTATTACGTGAGCTGATGTTAGATGAGTTTCCGCTTCCCGGTTACATCCCCCTAGGAAGCTGTAAGAGGCAGAGAGGATCAACCCGAGTGGGGAAGATATTCGAGTTCTCCATGAATAATTCATGCAGGGCACAGTCTGAACACAGATCGGAGAACCAGCATCGCTCTAACATTTACTCCCCCTGAGGTCTAGAGATTCGTCGCAGCCTACACATGACAAAAAGATTGAATTAAAATACCAGCACGGAAGTGTGAAAGGGCTTTTCTCCCTTGAATCACCCAGCCAGTCTGCTTCTGCCCAATTCACTCAAGAGAGAACTCCGTCAGGGGGCGCCTGGGTGGCTCAATCGGTTAAGCATCCGACTCCTGATTTCAGCTCAGGTCATGATCTCACAGTTCATGAGATCGAGACCCGCATCAGGCTCTGTGCTGACAGTACAGAGCCTGCTTGGGATTCTCTCTCTGTCCACCCCCCCCCCACCAAAAAAAGTAAAAATTAAAAAAAGAGAGAGAGAACTCTGTGCAGGGGAGGAGGTGTCTTTTGCACGTCCGTGGTCTACAGAGGAAGTGGGAAGGGCAGGGGCTAGGGAAAGAAAGGCATCCACCTCTCCTCATGCTAACGGACCCTTAAATTGGCCAAATGCCCTGAGTGAGTGAGCAAAGAAGAGGCAAGGAGGGGCAGTCTTACCCCGAAACCGGAAACCAATGTACTTCTGCCCGTGCACCTTCCACTCCTTGTCAGTGGGCACCAGCCCCTTCCACACCTCCCCCCTGGGGATTTATGAACTGTGATGAGATCCCTCTCGGGGAGCGCATTCCCTCTACCTTAAGAGTTTTCTGGCTCCAAACTGAATCAGTGAGAGAAACATCCACAGTTTCCCAGATGAATCAAAAAAAAAAAAAAAAAAGAAAAATGAAAGTCACACGAGTGGAAAGGAGCATTTAGGGTCTGTCAGGGATGGGGAGACGGAGGGACAAACGCCAGATGCTGTGACCCAGACCGGCCCTGCCCCATCAGAGAGGTCCCTGCCCACTCAGCCAAGCTGGAAAGACGATGGAAAGGCACTGTGAGCTCCTGTGCGGGAAGCAGGTGGTTTGGAGAACGACAAGAGAGGAAGGCATGGGGCCAGACCCCAGTTCAGCGTCATGCAACTGCGGGGTGAGGAATTCGGATGGACAGAACACCTGCCGTTTCCCACCTATCCTGCCTGACTCAGCCCCGGGTCTGCAGGGAGCTTGCCTGAAAGAAGCCCAGCTCTACCTATCCGGATGGAAAGTTCACTCTCGGGGAAGAGCAGCCTGGGACCCTCAGCGTCAGACTTCTTCATCAACGCAGGGGCGAAGTTCAGTGCCAGGGCCGTTGGGGGGTCTTCTGCGGCACCCTGAAACAAGAAGCAGTGATGTCACTGTAACACCCCCACGACCTTCATCCCCCAGACTCCTCCAGCTCAGAGCTGCCCACGCAGCTGGCCGGTCTCTACCAAAACCACCAGACCCAGATGTCTGGCCAGGCCGGCTCACAAGGAAGACAACTCACTTTCTGGGCGTGGGGCTTTCGGGGTGACAAAAACTCTGGGGTCGGAGGATCGATGCTGATCCTAGAAATGGGAAAAACACGTACTGGGAAAGATGGGGCCCCATCCCACGCTTCACCACTGCCAGGCAACGGCACAAGGGGCTCCGTTCCTGAACTGTCGAAAGAAGCCAATATGGCAGGTTCTCTCAGATGGCAGCCTCGCTCTGGAATAAGGTCAACATTCTTGGTAACTGACCACCTTCACGTTTCTCATGAGATCAAAAGGAGAGGAGAGCCAAACAAAAGCACCTCAAAAGAAGGAAACAGGGACAGTCCCGGGGACCCAACATATCTGGTGTGAAGTCCAGACAGACCTTAAGACAGCCATGTCACCCTTGTGCTTTGTAACTAGTTAATGTGACGGTTTTTACATCAATCAGGCAAAGTCTGGATTTTGAGCCCCCTGTTTATGTAACAAAACCTTATTTACCGCCAACTTCGTGCAGACTTGGGGAACAAGACAAAGTCACAGCTTTTCATGGAGGCTATATTCGAGTAGGAACAGATCGATGAATCCATAATGGGGCCAACCTTCTCTTCCAAAGCCATCCACGGAACCCCCCCCCCCACCCTGCTGACAGTTTACAATGTGTAAGATCTCGACGGGAATGAGGAAGATGGGTAAGTCCCCCCCAAAATGGCTTTCATCCTCCACTTTCATCCAAACATGTTGATGCTAGTTGCTAAGGGAAGGGGAGTAGAATCATCGCAATGGGCAAAAAAAAAAAAAAAAAAACACAGATATTTTTTGAAACCCAGGCAAACGTAGTTCCAAACAGAAGTTTCCATTTAAAATATGTGTCTCTGATATGGGAGAGGAGAAGGCTGATGATGCAGTGAAATGCATCCATTTACAAGCAACTGCTAAAATTCTTGCTTAAGCTTTTTTCATGAAGGAATCTCACCAAAGTTATGGCTGACTGTGTCTCACACACACACACACACACACACAAACGCACCTTCCTGTTTTCTGTGGACCAGGAATCAGAAAGAGAATCTAATAATTCAGATTGCTTATTCAATTATTTCTTTATAATTAATGGTTGCAAATGAAAACATAAGCCCTCCCTCATGTCTTCCCACTTGTCCAATACATCGATATTATTCTAATCATTTTATTTATAACACCCTCTATGATACACGTTAATAAGGGTGCCAACAGTCGTTAAACCTTGTTTTGTTTTATTTTATTTTATTTTATTTTATTTTATTTTATTTTATTTTATTAATGTTTATTTTTGAGAGAGAGAGAGAGACACAGAGCATAAGTGGGGGAGGGTCAGAGAAAGAGAGAGACACAGAATCTGAAGTAGGCTCCAGGCTCCAAGCTGTCAGCACACAGTCTGATGCGGGGCTGGAACTCACGAGCCGTTGAGATCATGACCTGAGCTGAAGTTGGATGTTTAACAGACCTAGCCACCCAGATGCCCCTGGACTTTTTAATTTTTTTTATTTTTTTAATGTTTATTTTTGAGAGTGAGAGAGAAAGAGAGAGGGAGAAACAGAGCGTGAGCAGGGGAGAGGCAGAGATAGAGGGGAAACACAGAATCCGAAGCAGGCTCCAGGCTCTGAGCTGTCAGCACAGAGCCCGATGCGGGGCTCGGACTCAGAAACCGTGAGATCATGACCTGAGCCTAAGTTTGATGCTTAACCGACTGAGCCACCCAGACGCCCCCCACCTTTTTTTTTTTGAAACTTGTTCTAAAAGGGGAAACAAAAATGCCTCGTGGCTGTGTCTGAGCTTCCCTCATTAGAGTCCTCGGGTCCCTTTACGGAGTCCTAGGGGCTACAGGATCTCACCGGCTCTGTCACTGGGAGAAGCACAAAGCAAGGCAGCCTGTCACAGCATATCACAGTCAAGGCTGGCACTACAGATGGACAGAATCATGGGGACAGAAGGGACTTCGAGAGGGCCAGTCCCGCTCCCTGCTGAAACCCCCTGTCAGCACCCCCGAGGGACAGCTGGTGTCTGTGCTTGTGCCGTGGGCCATATCGTCACAGCTCTTTGTTTGTTTCTACGCTTTAATTATTTCCAATTCTACACCTCACCCTGACATCGAGGAACCACCGCAGCCCTGAAAGACGCGTGTCGCTACGAGCTTGTGTCGGCTGATTCTCCTGCCCTGGTCTTCCTTCTTTTTACGACGTGATTGAGGCGCACCTGGGGAAAGCAGATGAAAAGAGAGCCGCTTCGTTGCGCAGAAATGCCACAGCGTTCAGATGCTCGAGGCTGGTTACTTGGCCCATTTAGCAAGGTGCAGCTTGGGCAGAGCTGGGTGTAGCCGACAACAGTGGTTTTCAACCGCGGTGATTTCGCCCCCCAGGCAGGGCACACTGGCAGTGGGCTCTTCTCTGTGTGCGTGGGGTGGGGGACAGGAGTGGTACCGGCATCTAACGGACAGCAGCCAGGGGGGTGCCGCCCAGGACAGCCCCCCCAACAAAGAGTGATCTAGCCGAGCGTCAACAGGCGGAGGCTGGGGAACGCTTTAGAACAACTTAGGACAGGGGCGCCTGTGTGGCTCAGTCGGTTGAGCAGCCGACTTCGGCTCAGGTCACGATCTCGAGGTCCGTGAGTTCGAGTCCCGCGTCGGGCTCTGTGCTGACAGCTCAGAGCCTGGAGCCTGTTTCAGATTCTGTGTCTCCCTCTCTCTGACCCTCCCCCGTCCGTGCTCTGTCTCTCTCTGTCTCAAAAATAAATAAACGTTAAAAAAAATAAATTAATTAAAAAAAAAAAAAAGAACAACTTAGGACGGGCAGGGCCCCAAAGCTCCCCATGTTGTTTGCGGTGCCGGAAACTCGCAGGCCCTCTTTTGCACTGCGAAGGGAAGACTTCTGCCACTTTGTCTTGGAAGGCCGCTCGCCTTCAGGCATCTGGCAAACTCTTATTAAGCATCAACTGTATACCAGAACTGTGCCAGGTTCTGGTCCAAGTAGCCCAGCCCCCTGGGCTCCTGAATCTTGGCACTCTCCTTCCGGAGACAGACAATAAACTAATACCGGATATAAAACAGAGCGCCAGGAAGCGATAATACAAGGAGAAAGAGGAGGTCCAACCGTTCCCACGGCGTTCCTAGCACAGCGGAGTCCTCGCTGGGTTCCCGGGGTGAGCCGGGCTCTGTCCCAGCACCTGAAGGTGTACCAGCTGGTCGCAAACTGTTACAGACGGCGTGCTCCTCCAGGCAAGATGCTGAGGGAGGCCTCTCCGAGACCATGGCGTTTGTGCAAAGACTGGAAACTAAGGCAAGAAGCCGCCAGGATTTCTGGAGACCGTGTTTCAGGCCAGACACGGCAAGGCAAGCGTTCCCTTTCCCCGCCGTCTGCGTTTACCATTTTATCCCCCCTCCAACTTCACTTAGAAGCTGTCCTTCTAAAAGCGAGACAAGGACCCAGCATATTCCACCTGTCCCCAGCCTCCTCCGGTGCGCCCCATCCCACACCTTGCCTCGGAAGGCCTGGGGTGAGCCATGCAGCAGAGAGCCGCGGGGGGCATCCGGGGCGAAGCCAAGAACGACGTCTACACCCACGCCCCGGCAGCACTCTCCACATGCCTCTGAGCCCAGGCACCGGCCGGCCTCCCGGGGCTCCTTCCAGACTCCCTTCTGGGATTCTCAATGTCCCTGCCCTCCATTCTCAACCACCGATGAGGAAAACAGAAATAGAAACACATCCCTTGGAATTTCCAGGAATGGTCCCAGTGGGGGATGGTGACCCTGCTCTGGTGGCTTTATCATAATGCCCCTGAAGGTGGGGGGAAAGCCAGGAAGCATCTGTGGGACGGTCCCGCAGGGCTGACACTGCCAGCCCCCCACCCCCACCCCCACGCTCCGCAGAGCCCCGTCTGCTCCTGGAGCACTCACACTGCAGGTGGAGGGAGCACTGCCTTAAACACAGAAGGCCTTGGCCTGCATGTGAGTGACCCCAGTGAGAAATTCCTTCTCTGCATCCTCCTCTTGCTTTGCTGATGGGAACACAGCCCTCTTTACTTGATGTTAGCATGTCCTTACATTTCTGGGGCTTTCCTTTTCTTTCTTTCCTTTCCTTCTTTCTTTCTTTCTTTCCTTCCTTCCTTCTTTTCTTTCTTTCTTTCTCTCCTTCCTTCCCTTTTCTTTCTTTCTTTCTTTCTTTCTTTCTTTCTTTCTTTCTTTCTCTTTCTTTCTTTCTTTCTTTCTTTCCTTCTTTTCTTTCTTTCCTTCTTTCTCTCCTTCCTTCCCTTTTCTTTCTTTCTTTTTCTTTCTTTCCTTCCTTCTTCTTTCTTTCTTTCTTTCTTTCTTTCTTTTTCTTTCTTTTTTAAATCTTCTGCAAAGCTTTTCCAATTGTGCTTCCTACTCAATCCTTGAGGGTCCCACGAGGACAGGAAGGTGAGAGCATGATCCTTTCCAGGGCAGACATTTGACTAATGCAAGCTGCTCAGCTCTCCACTGCAGCCCTGACAGCCGGCTCAGCCGTCCATCAGACGGGGATGGGTCCCCCTGCTCTCCCTGACAGCTGCAGCCGGGCTCCTGGCACTCCAGGCCCTTCGGGGTTGCCCTGTCACCCTGCAGCTCCCAAATGTCAAGGTGCCAGACACACAGGCCCCTTCCCAAGCCACCAGTCTTGATTTTCTTCTGCACCACCCCCTCCCCCAAGCCCTCCTCCTGCCCTCCTCCCCGACCCCTACACGCCCCTCCAAATCCAGTTTCGTCCCGAAAGCAGGGGTGGGTGCTGCTGGGAGGCCCCAGGCAACACCATCAAGGGCCGTGGAACTTGAGATCACTGTCTTCTTGTGACAGAATTATTATTGTTATTACTAATGTTGTTGTTAATGGCTCAGAGCGAGTGTCCGGTCCAGAACAAACACAACAATTTCCACTCACTCTGGAAAGGCTGTGCAAAAGGGGCAGGACCTGGAGAATAATGAGCACTTCCCAGAAGCAAAAGAGAAGGAATGGAGAGAAAAGGAAAGGATGAAATAAAAGTGGGGGAGGGAGAAAGGAAGCAGCCCCACAATATGCCTTACATGGAAACATAAAGGCTTTGGGGCGCCTGGGTGGCTCAGTCAGTTAAGCGTCCAACTCTTGATTTCGTCTAGGTCATGATCTCATGGTTGTAAGATCAAGCCTGCGTCAGGCTCTGCACTGATCATGGAACCTGCTTAGGATTCTCTCTCTCTCTCTCTCTCTCTCTCTCTCTCTGCCCCTCCCCTGCTCAAGTTCTCTCAAATAAAAGAAAAAGAAAACACACAGGTTTCAAGGAATCATACATATATCTCCTCTAAGAAATACCATCCGGGGACTACTCATCAGGGTTTGCTGTCCCAGGCACGAGCCTGAGGTTTCTAGAGCCCCAGAGAAATCAGTCCCACAAGGAAAAGCCTAGAGTGTAGCCAAGAGCATGTAGTCACGTCCAGACAAAAAAGTCTGTAACAGCAAACAGCAGCCCCCGGGCAGGGCACAACTATGGATACGTGACATGGGGGAGCCAGAGGTCTGCAAGCCCCAAAGCTCGCTGTAAGAAGCTTGATGGGTTTGCTTCAACGTGCCCACCTGTCCCTGGTTCTTCTCCCACTAGGATGTCATTGCTACTAATAACCGTCAGGGAGGGCAAAGCAGACCGACCTCTGACTCTCCTGGGCGCGCTGCCTGCCATGTTCATTCAGGCTGGGGGAGTCCTGACTCTAAGCCACCCCAGCCCCATGGAGTGCAGCCTCTTGAATTGAGGTTTGCCCGCGGGTCAGTGCTCTCTAATGGAGGGTGGAGGGAAAGGTCAAAGGATTACTGGTGCCCCTGCCAGCCACCCAGCCCCAGCGGAGAAGGGGGATGAGGACCGCAAGAGGGGCCGCACTCCCTCCCCACCGGCACTCACGGCAAGCTGATGTTTCGGAAGGTAGCTGGAGCCCACGTGGGCTGGGCCTCCTCCCCCGCCCAGCCTCTGCTCCCATCAACCCCACTTAACCCAGACGCGCAAGGTGACATTAAATAATTGATGCTGTTTTTATTACCGGGAAATTGCAATAATAATGACACTCGTAACACAATCTTAAATTATTCCACATAATGGAAAAAAAATTAAATGTCACCCCTGATCACTAGCCAGAATATGGATGACACTTACATAATAGATGACCTTCTCTCCCAGGGAGCCCGGCAGCAGCCTGGCTGCCTAGGGCTGGCTGGCTTAGGGTGACAAGTGGCTGGCCTCCAAGCAAACAGGGACACGGGGACACAGGGTGGGGTAGACGCTCAGTCTCTTTCAGGCAGGACGCTGTCATCTTTCTTACCTCAGTTTGCCAATGTGTTCAGGGATCAAGGGTCATAACCAGGAGCCTTAAAGACAAGGAGAATCACAGCTTGAAGGACTTGGTCCCTCCTGGTTTACCTTGCCCGAGCACGCTAGGATTGCACCTCTAACTCAGCCTGTGTCCCCTCTCCCCATGGCAACAGCACGGCATCCAATCAGTGGCCAGCGAGGAGGTTTTCAAGCTTCTGATTACTCGATGCTTAATACTTTTAAAATCTTGGCTGAAGAAGACTGAGCCCCCTCCTCCACGAAGCCTTCCTAGATAGGCCCAGCCTAGTTTGGATTCACTACGCCTCCCTCCCTGCGCTCCCCTGACATCCCACACATGCTTCTGTCACAACAGTTACCAAAGTGCGCACGGTCACTTTCGGTGTCCTTGGCTATGTCAAAGCCACGGGATTCTCAGAGCAGCAGCTGTGTCTTCAGCGTCAGTGTTCACTAACCCCATTAATTTCCAGGAAGGGATGAACAATACTACGAAATCTCCAAGGGGGGGGGGCAGGGGAAATGTTGCATAACATGCAACACAAAGAAAGAAGGGAAGGGGAAAGGATTCGTGAAGAATGGGAGAGAAAAGACTTCAGAGCACTCAGGACATTCTAGCTAAGAGCACGAAGCAGGGCTTCCCCCCATCTGCCCTCTTGATGACTGCATGAGGTCTTCGATATCAGCCCCGAGGCCACGTGAGGATGTGCAGCCGCCTGGCCTGGGACCCGCCACCCAAAGGCTAATCCATTCCTCTTCCTGGCAGGAACGCTCAGAGCGGGGCAGCCCAGCTCTCTCGCCTCGAAGGGGAGACCTTTCCACTCTGAAGCCCATGACCCACCCAAGGCCATGCCTTCCGCCGTTCTCCCTCTCTCCTCCACGACCTCGGCCCGAAGCTTCATGATGGCAGAAGTTAACTGCGGACCTCTGGCTATATTTAAGCTACGCAAATATGCTATTACTCAGACTATCTTTTTAGGGACGAAACCTTCTCCTATTTCTGATGCCAAATTACTATTCGTAATCAAGCCTATTTAATCATATAAAACAGATTTTAAAGCAACACACGGCTTTGCACAGACACAGCTCTACAAGAGCCTGCAAAGAGAGCCCTCCAATAGCTGTCCCAGGTAAGCGACGGTATGGTTGTGCTCCAAAGAGCTGGGTCTTTTGCTAGCATGGTTGACCGAGAGAGGGGGGGTTGGAGGAGTTTTCCAAACTAGGATGCGTTTTCTTATAACTCGAAATAGAACTTTTCCTTAAAACGATAATACAAATCTAAAGGAATACAAGTACCTATGTATAATGAGGTATTTTCTTTCTAATCCTCAGTGAATATCCATCACTCTTAACCTACTTCTAGGTTTAGTCCTAGAATTCACGAAAATACACCCATTAAAATACACCCAAATACACACAGGAGCCTTTTCTCGCTGTTCAACAGTTTGAGAACCCCCAGCTGGGTTTTCTCATACAACTTTTTCTTACCTATGTTCTCCTTTAGAAGGATATCAGATCCCTCCAGAAATCTGCTAAAAGACAAGATTACTCTTCCCAGAAAAAAAAAAAAAAAAAAGAAGAAGTGCATGTGTATCAGACATTTATTGCTAGATAACAAAACACCCCAAAACTTAGCGGCTTAAAACAACAGTTATTATTGCTTGTAAGTCTACAGTCAACGGCCTAGGCTCAGTCAGTATCGCCTGGACTCACAGCTCGCCCAGGGGTTGAATGGCCCAGGACGGCACATGCATCGGGCAGTCCACAGCCTGCCGGCCAGCAGTCGTCTGACTCTTGGCTGGGAAACCAGGGCCCTTCTCCACGTGGCCTGTCATCCTCTGCCAGCCTACACTGGGCCCGTTCATACAGTGAATTCAGGATTTCAGCAAGATAAGGTGACATCCAACGTCAAGCGCTATGCAAGTCTCTGCCTGGATTCCATCTGCTACCACCCACCCCATTGACCACAGCAAGTCAGTGACCACTGGAGGCGTGGACAAATCGACCGTAGCTCCTACTGGGAGGATTCAGTGTCATGTTGCCAGAGTATGGACGTTCAGCGGGGGAGGACTCTGTGGCCATTTTCACAGTCTACCACAGCACATGTGCACAGACACATAAAATGTTGCACCCGACATCAGGGAGCCCGTGAACTGGCACGCAGCCCTCCATGGATCTAGCCTATACGCAACTGCTCTGGATTAAACCCACAATTCAGTCTTGTTCGCACACAACAGCGCTTCTCCGATGGGGACCCAAGGACACGTTCTCGGAGGTCCAAAAGTTTAATATGAAAGTTTTTTAATTTTGGGAGCGCCTGGGTGGCTCAGTCAGTTAAGCGTCCGACTTCGGCTCAGGTCCCGATCTCACGGTCTGTGAGTTCGAGCCCCGCGTGGGGCTCTGTGCTGACGGCCGGGAGCCTGGAGCCTGCTTCGGATTCGGTGTCTCCTTCTCTCTCTGCCCCTCCCCCACTTGTGCTCTGTCTCTCTCTGCCTCTCAAAAATAAATAAATGTAAAAAAAACAAAAATAAAAATTTTTAATGTTGTATTTTCGTTTAGATGATAATCTACAGAAACAAATAATGCCAACAATCTGAATCACCAGGGTGACTCTTTTATAACCAAATCCTACTGCTCGATTTCAGCGCCTGGGGCTGCGTTCGTGTTGACGATGGAGTGGGTACTCGGCAGTGCTGAGTTGGCTGTTGAGGGCTAATTGCTGAGCACAGATTCAACAGACAGATTACACATTGGAGCCAAGCTCAGACCAAATGACTTCATGGAGCCCTGTACAGATGATAGAGGCTTCTAGTTCTAGAATAGCAGCCGGAAAGCTGACTCCATCCAGCAGCTCTTACTGGGACAGACTTGCCGGAACCAATGTCAGAGAAAGCAACTCTGTTTGTACAGAGCCTCTTGTCTACACCATGCTCAGCTTCTAACATGTCCCTTTTTTTAATGTTTCTTTCTTTATTTTTGAGAGAGGGAGAGAGCGAGCGTGCGTGCGAGCAGGAGAGGGGCAGAGAAAGATGCGGGTGGAAGATCTGAAGCGGGCTCGGCACTGACAGCACAGAGCCCGACGCGGGGCTCGAACCCACGGGCCACGAGATCATGACCTGAGCCGAAGTTAGATGCTTACCCGACTAGGCCACTCGGGCGCCCCTAACATGCCCTCTTATATTATCACATGGGATCCTCGGTATCTTCTTGTGATGTAGACCGACAGATAGCATCATTACCCCCGTGAGGGGCTGAACTTCACCCCTAAAATTCCTGTGTGGAAATCCTAACCCCCAGCACCCCAGAATGGAACCCTATTCGAAGATAAGATCTTTGAAGAGGTAATTAAATTAAAATGAAGTTATTAGGATGCGCTGTAATCTAATCTGACTGGTGTTCTTACAAGAGGAGGGAATCTGGACGCAGACACGCCTGCAGAGAAGACAATGTGAAGACAGGGACAAGACAGCCACCTACATGCCATGGAGACAGGCCTGGAATGGATCCTCCCTGGAGACCCCCAGAAGGAACCAACCTGGCCAACACCTTGGACTTCTAGCTTCCAGAACTGTGAGGCAATAGAATTCTTTTGTTTAAGCTACCCGGTCTGTGCTGCTTTGTGGTACTTTGTGCCACGCTGACTGACGCACCCCCATTTTACATTTGAGGAAACTAAGTCATAAAAGCTAATAACTTACCTAACATCACAGTGAGTCACAGGCACGTGTGAGATTTGCACCGGGAACTTCTGAATCCAAATCTCGCTAGTCCTCCCAACCACCAGGCTGCGGTCAACCAGGAATGTACTAAAGGCAACCTACACTTCAAGAAGTGACCCCACCAAGGGGCACCTGGGTGCCTCAGTCAGTTAAGCGTCCGACTTCAGCTCAGATCATGATCTCGCGGTTTGCGAGTTCGAGCCCCGCATCCGGCTCTGTGCTGACAGCTCGGAGCCTGGAGCCTGCTTCGGATTCTGTGTCTCCCTCTCTCTGCCCCTCCCCTGCTCATGCTCTGTCTCTCTCTCTCTCTCTCTCTCTCTCTCTCTCTCTCTCTCTCAAAAATAAAATAAACATTAAAAAAAAAGTGACTCCACCGATATCGACCCAAAGGGTGGGACGTGTGTGAACACACGCACACACTAGGTGCCAAGTCTCTGCCGCCACATCCAGCAGGGAGAGCTGTCTGAGTGTGGTGTTCACGCAGGGGCGACTGGTGCTGCTCTCTCTCCAGGCCTGGCAGAATCCCAGAGCTATGGAACCACGAACCTACATGCAACGGCCCGTGAAAACTCACTTCACGGGTGTAGACGGATGGAAACTCACGCGAGATTCTACGGGGTAAGGGCCCCACCTGAAAACCGCGTCTCCAGGCAACAAGAGAAAATCCTAGAAATCTTATTGCTGGTAAAGATGGCCTCACATGGAAAGCAAGACACAGAGGTGGTCATCAGAAGGGACAAGGGTGCCCTCAGCGCCACGCCAGGGGCCACTGAACCGTCAGCCACCCGTCCAGGGGATCGGACGGACAAGCACCAGCTTCAACAGACCAGGAGGGAAGCAACAGGGTTGAGGCCTCAACACGGCTTCAGCGTTTGTCCCCGGAGCCACTTGGGCAAAGCACGATTTCCTCACGGCCTGCCAGGGAGCAGCCTGGTAGGGGAGGCGGGGACAGGGCGACGGCGGGGGCCCGGGGTGTGGGAAGGCACCACCACCAGCTCAGCAGCACCTGACCCCCAGGGGGCTCGACCGCCAGGGTCTGAAGCCGCCAACTGTTTCTGAAAACAGTCACCTCCTGATGATTGTGTCTCCAGGGCTGAGACACACGTCTTCCCAGACGGAACTGGGACCAGAGTATACGGCCCAGAGGAAGCCGGCTGAAAAGGCTGGAAAGGGTGGAATCCGGGAGGCGGTTAGTGACTCCAAGGATGACAGAGAGGGAAGGGGGGCTCTTCGCGTGAGGATGGAAATCCCTGTGCGTTTTGGTGCTAAGGAAATAGCGTGCAAATGGCACGCAAACCACTTCAAAACAGAAGCTCTGCCTTTGAAGAACAGACTTGATTTTTTTTTTTTTAACAGCCTTTATCCAAGGCATCACTCTGCTTAGAGCAGAATTAATTATTCAACGTATCTGGGCTGGATGAAAACTTGGCAGCTGAAAAGGTTCTGAAGCAGCCTGCTTGGAGGGAATGATTTTCTGCTTCCTGCTATGGGGACGTGGAGACCCACATCTTCCCTTTTCTTTCTTTTCCAAAGCAAACAACCAAGGGCAGACACACAGCCTGTGTGTATGAGGCCGCCACGGCTGTACAAATCACCGCACGTTCGGGGGCTAAAAGCAACCATCATTTCCTATCTCAGCGTCCACGGTTCAAACCGGGTCCTCTGCTCAGGGTCTCTCTCACCGGGCGCAAATCAAAACCGTGATCTCATCTGAGGCTCGGGGCCCTCTTCCGAGTGCACCGGCTGTTGGCAGAATTCAGTTCCCGGTTGATGAAGGACCGAGGTCCCCCTTTCACTTGCTGGCTGCCACCTGGGGGCCGCTCTCAGGGACTCGATGCCACCCTCACGTTTGCCGTGCGGCCCCCACCTCAGGCTATTCACAGCATGGCCGTACTCCTTCAAGGACGGCAATAATCCCTCTGACCTCAGACAGGGCCTAGTCTCGCCTGTAAGGGCTCACCTGATTAGGTCAGGCCCACCCAGAGTGACCTCCCTTTTGATGAACTCAAAATCAACTGATGGATAACCAGAGCAGGAACCTAAAGGGATGAAATCCCAAAAAGGGGTGGGGATTCTACAGAGTGCACACCATAAGAGCCCACAGCCCTTACGGACCACCTCAGAGGTCCATCCTGACATTTCTAGAGTCTAAATTTCTCCTTCGATGCCTGAATCGGGAGCCATATGTTACGAGCAAGATCTAGTGTTCCACCAATTCTCTGCAACACAAACTTCCCGTCAAACCCCAACCTCACAGAACAGTCTTCAGACTCAGCAAACCATGGCAAGACGGCGTGTTCCAGAGGTTCTGTGAGGCAGAGGCTTCGGCTTGGCTGTGAAGGGGAAGAAATCTGTAGTGTCCCCCAGGGTCAACTGACCCACTAGGCACAGGAAGTGCCGTGCCCAGTGGCCCACTTTTAGGCGCCCCTGAAAATGTTCTAATTTCTTTTAAAATCAGAAGAAAAAAAAATGAGGGACAATGAATGTGTAATAACGAATCCACCCTGCATTATATTCACCTTTCTACCAGCACAGCTGGAAAACACAACTTTTAGTCTTTTTTTTTTTTTTTTTTGGTGGAGGAAGGGGGGCTCGTGAAAGTCCAAAGGCAAGCCGGAGAGTGGTGCCTCTTCGAGGTGCACGCTGGTTTTCCTAGCACAGCTCTGCAGTGATTTCAAAGGGCAACGGAGCTTGTCCGGGGAAGAGGAGTGAGTCAAGCCTGTGGGTCAGCCCTACAATGCTGACCTTTGGACAAAGCGAATTAAGAGTGCTAAGTAACAAACCAGGACAGTCCCGGGCCACTGCAGGGCAGTGCTGATATGCTAATTAGTTTGAGGGGAACAAATCAGCCTCAAGTTATAAACACAGGGCTCATAAGGCCATGTTTGGTCCTGGGATGAGCCACTTGGTTTTGCTTGAGTCCGTGGTCATGCTGGATTCCTAATTCCCATCAACTACCTCACAGCTGGGAGCCAGTGGCCTCCAGGGGGAGGTAAGGATACAACTGAAGCCACTCAAACCCTCCTCGGACACCAGCAAAAGGGCATAAAACTCTTCGTCATTAACAACGTCAATAAGATCATTAACCTATTAAAACGAAAAAGAGAAAGCAGGAATCGTGTGTGTGTTCAATGTTCAGAGTTAAGCATCAGGACGAGATACTTAGGCGTGAGGATGAAGGGGGTACAGAAATCCCAGCGAGGGTCGACAAAAGTTGGTATCAAGATGAAAGTATAGGGCGGAAGCCAGGACGGACAACCACAGAAAGCTGCAGAGAGAGGCACGGTCATTGCCGCCCCAAGAGCTGTGGAGCCTGAGCAGGAAGAAAGCGCTGCTGATAACAACACACATCAACTCTTGCTTGTGAAACAAGGGGGCTTGGAAGTGGATAACGCCAAAGGCTTGTCCTACACCCAACCTTCGGTAAATCTACAAGTGTCTAATTCCAGACAAAGACATCTACTCTCACTCCATGGAACGGATAATCTCTCCACCCCCACCTCCCCATAATTTGCCAAGCCACTTATATACATGGTGCCTCTTGAGGAAGAAGCCCTTGGCTGCAAGGTGGAGCCCAGCTAGATCGGGGTGACAAGCCCAGCAGAGGGCAACAATGGAGTGACTTTAGATCCAAAAGGGCATCAAGGGTGACAGCGGCTGCCAGGTCTAACGGCACAGGGTATAGCCTTTCTGTCCCTTCTCAGGCGAAGTCTCCTCACGGGAACACCACACCCACAGGGCTGGCAAGAGGTGGAATGCCCAGCCCTTCCGAGGATGGGTTCCCTGGGCTTCCAGGCTGAGAAAGACGGGATGCCCACACAAGCTAGCCCAACGAGCTTTTAGGCAGGGGGCGTTTCCCCCATGAGGATTATCTGTGGGCAACAACGCCCTCCCTACCACACAGGGAATCTGAGCAAATAACCACAGGTGACAGATACGGATGTTCTGAAGGTGACAGCATTTTCAGAAGGTCACACACCTGCTATAGTGGGATACCATACCTTGTTGTTATAGAGAAAGCACCCTGCTGAGATGAATAAGCACAGGTGAGAAAGCGGGGTGTGTGTGTGTGTGTGTGTGTGTGTGTGAGAGAGAGAGAGAGAGAGAGAGCGAGCACGCGTGTGTCCCTGTTATCAGGAAGACCCAGATAACAAATATATCGTGGCAGAAGTCAGAAATTGGCCTCCACATCAGAGTGCCGTCCCGGGAAGGAGACCAAAGGGTCGGTGTGTCCACAGGTGCCTGGGAGAGGTAGACTAATTTAAGAGAAAAATCACAAGATGTCTCTTCCCAAACTAGAAAAACAATCCATCATGGAGAGCTCCGACAACCAGGGGAAAGAACCGTCTGCCAAAAATAAAAATAAAAACAAAAACACACACACACACAAACTCATCAAGAGGCAAAAGGGGTTGACTGCGTTTCTCCAACACGTATCTGCAGGTTGAACGATGTGTGAGCTATTCCCACCGCACACCCTCGGAGTGGGTGCAGGAGGCCGGCAAATCGGCCTCAGCTTCATCGAGTGAGGGCTGGAGAGAGACCTCATCAGGCAGTGTGGGATCAAGGAGAGGGGTTAATACGCAGGGTTAACTATGTCCTGGCCCCTGGACTAAAGGGAGTGATCTCCTCTGCCTGCTCTGTTCTTTTCCACCCTCCGTTGTTGCTGTTTTTCTCCGGGCGCAGCTACTATGATTCAGGCCCCTCTCCCTGCCCTCTGCCTCCACCCTTATCTGATCTGGAACCGCAGCCTGCATACCTGCGCGGCGCAAGAGGACAAGATTAACGTGTTTCCCCCGGGGACCTGGAGAGCAGAGTTGGGATTTGCCACTAGGAGTAGGAGCAAATGCTTATCTGGAATATTAGCTGTTGCCCCCAAATCCCATGAGCTAAGGGGGCAAGCTGGGAGGGAATGTGTCCACGATTGAATTAAGAGGGCACTGATTAAGAGGGGCTTGATTAATGTGTCCCCGCGGAGGTAAACACGGACCGCGCAAGGCTCAGAGCAGGAAACCGTTTGGACGGACTCCTTGCACGCTGGTTATTTGACGTTCTCTTTCCCTCCCATTTCTAAGTCCGGGACAATCGTGTGGAAGGAACTAGGCGAGGGTCTGAAGGGCTACTGGCAGTGCTTAAGGTCACATGGAGGGAACCCACTAACCGGGAGTCAAATCCGCCCGCCTGCCACCAGCCCACCCGCCTCGGCCCTTGGGTGCAGGTGGGTGGGACAAGTGACATCCACAGAGGCCCCGCCTACCACACAAGCCTGTGCTGTTGGTGCCTGAGCCCTCCCTACCAGCTCTGCAAGCGCAGCCCTTCCCTTCGAGCAGGAATGTAACCAGTCTCCACGGTGGATTATTCTACCCTGGGCCTCCCAGAGGGCTAACTAAAAGGGAAAAAACCTTTTATTTATTATATTTTGGAGGGGCGGGCCTCCCAAGCCAGGGTTGTTCTGGCCCCCAGCAGCCCCACGCAGGAGCAGGGGATCACATCCAGAGACCTCGACTGCCCCACCGGAAATGCACAGCCTGTACGTCAGCACAGGACGCCAGGGCCACCAAGGGAGAGGCCGAAGAGTCCTCCTGGCGGCTCTTCTTTTGCCTGGGACACATTCCCCCAGTTTATGGAAGCACGCTATCGCAGGGAGCCGGACCACAGGGAAGGTTCAGGGTTAGATGTGTTAAGGGAGCCCCACACCAGGGCGGGGCCTCAGGGAAGGATGGGAAAACCAGCGGCTTCCAGGGAGGACACAACCAAACTGATTTCAGTTGCGGCCACCAGGATCCAGCCTCACAGAGGAGGAGCTTCCCAGGGAGGGCTCTAACTTCTTAGAGGGTCCGATGTGGGAGAGGGAGACGGGGTGAGACGAACAGAAGATATGGGCCGTGGCAACTGTCCACTAAAACAAACCCCTGGGACAAAAAACAGGGCATCTCCAGAGCTCCAGAGCTCCGGCCAGGGAACCATGAGCATATGAGCCTGCGCAATTCGCCATCTGTGTTCTCATCGGCTCTCTCCCTCTTCCTTCCTCCCTTTCTTCCACTGCCCCCTTCCTGTGTGTGTGTGTGTGTGTGTGTATCCCTCTCCCTCTCTCTCCTTCTCTCAGACACACACACACACACACACACACACACACACACACTATATCTTCTATGGGTATTTTAAAGATGCGTGTAAATATACAGAAAGAACTATCCAAAAGGAGACGCACCAAACCCATCTCCCTCGGTTTCTGGGGAAATGAGGATCCCGAGAATAGCTGGTGATCAAAGACAACAGATGTTGGTCTAATCTTTAATATTTTGTAAAGATCGTGAAGCGCACAGGGCACGTGTGACACGAGGAGGCCACAGTGAGGTGAGTTCATCCCAGAATACCATGGGCTCTAGCATATTCTCCCCAAGCCTTGCATTCCGGCTGCTGGGGCTCCTCCTCCTAAAAAGGATGGATCCTGCCAGAGCCTGGGGCCTGATCCCCAGGGGTGCCCGGCACCACCAGCTTACTACACTTGAGCCAGGGCTCCCCAGGATCTACAGAGCATTTATCTTTCGCTCAAATGATTTTTAAAAGTCCCAAACCATTCGGGCGCCAATGGTTTACTTCTTTTTTTAATTTTTTTAGTGTTTATTTATTTTTGAGAGAGAGAGAGAGAGACAGAGTGCAAGCGGGGTAGAGGCAGAGAGAGAGAAAAAATTTTTTAATGTTTATTTATTTTTGAGAGAGATGGAGTGCGAGCAGGGTAGAGGCAGAAAAAGAGAGACAGACAGACAGACAGAGTCTGAAGCAGGCTCCCAGCTGTCAGCACAGAGCCCTACGTGGGGCTCGAACTCATGTGAGATCATGACCTAAGCGGAAGTCAGATGCAGGCCTGAGCCACCCAGGCGTCCCCCCCCAAAAAAAATTTGTTTAAGTCCCCAACCATTTGACCTTTACACTCTCAACAGTTAAAAGGCCAGCTTCTTAAAAAAAAAATAAGAAGAATCACTAAGTAAGTCAGAGTCCTTTGTGGGGTTAGAGAAAAAATGCCAACAGACCACATTCTCTGTTCCCCACACCCTGCTGCCCAGCTTGTGACTTTCTGCTTCCTGTGGCTGCAACTTTCTTGCCTTTACATCGCCAATACCGTTTATCTGGGCTAGGAAGCATGAGTTTATTACAGGCGACAAGCCCTTCATCAGAAGCTGTGCATTCAGGAACCAGCCGCACCATGCTAATACAGGATTTCTCTTTTATGCCCCAAACAAAGAGAATCCTGAGTATATGCAGTTGAATTGCCAGAGCGGCAGGGAAGGGAAGCCGCTAATAAAAGAAAATATACAACAGCCCCATCAACTTAATATTTACATGAAAAGTCAAGCCTTGACATCTTGCTGAGGGCAAAACTCAACAGAGAGAATTCGGTCCACTGTAATACACCAGGATTTGCCCCAGAAGGCTCTCATTTTATGCCTATTTAAAAGGCAATCAGAGGATTAACCGGGAGAATGGCAATCCAGGGGGGCCTGAATCAAAGGACCGTGAGTCCTGGGGTCATGTTGGGCTCCTAACCTCACCAGAGGGTAAGAGGAAGGCTCTCCAACAAAAGCAAAGCAGAGGGGCCGCCTGGGTGGCTCAGTCGGTTATGGGTCTGACTTTGGCTCAGGTCATGATCTCGCAGTTCGTGAGTTTGAGCCCTACCATAGGGCTCTGTACTGACAGCACAGAGCCTGCTTCGGATCCTCTGTCTCCCTCTCTCTGCTCCTCCCCACCCCTCCGAAAAAATAAATAAACATTAAAAAAAAAAAAAGCGCAGTGGAAAGTCATTTCTCCTGAAAGGACTCCCTCAAGCTCTCCTCACAGGGCCCAGCAGGCCCACCACTGTGTCTCCTCACCCACTCCACCTCTGCGGGACTTGGGACTCAGTGACTCCCCTGGGCTGCTGGATGGGGAGCACCATCCATCACCAAGAGGCTGAGTACCCTGCCTCTGAATCACCCAGACCTCTCGTGTCTTGAATTTCATGCTTTTCCGTCAATCTCTGCTTACCAAAGCATGCGGGGCAGGAGGGGAGAGACGGAAAAACGGGGATCCGTAGCTCCCGCTTACTATGGCCATTGTGTACAAGAGGTTTGGGCACAGCTGGGAGCCTGAGTTAAAATGAGACTTCTGGGAGCGCCTGGGTGGCTTAGTTGGGTTAAGCGTCTGACTCTTGATTTCGGCTCGGGTCACGATCTCGTGGTTTGTGGGATCGAGCCCCACGTCAGGCTGTGTGTTGACAGTATGACGCCTGCTTGGGGGGCCTGTTTCGGATTCTCTTTCTCTGTCCCACCCCCACTTGTTGTCTCCCTCCCTCCCTGTCTCTCAAAATAAATGAAAAAAAAAAACATTAAAAAAATTTTTAAATACAAATAAATAAAATGAGACTTTCAGAAGCCAATTGCCTCTTACAGAGGTAGAAACAATCAAGGTGTGCATTCACCATCCCTCGCCCAACACACACACGCGCGCGCGCGCACACACACACACACACGCACACACATTTCCCCTCCGTATCTCTGAAAGTCAGTTTCTCTCTCAGGTGGCCAGAAAGCAGCTTTGGGTTGACTGTTCAGTGCTGTCTCCCACAGGAAATGGCATAACGTCCCCAATTTTAATGAAAATCTCACCCTTTATTCTCAAACCCCTCCTGACTGCAAGTATATTTTCCATCCAGATGGAGAGCAGGCATTAAAATCACAAGAGCGAGGCCTCCATCGGCCCTCGTGATCAGTAGCTGTTCCGGAAGGTTTGGCTTCGACTCGAGCAGAGTGTCTGAGCAGCTCCCGTGCAGCCAAGGCTGGGGCAGAGCGCGAGCACCGCGCCCGTGGGCCAGACCCCTCCTTCCCCAGAAGGAGGACCTCTCCAGACGGGCTGCTGGTCAGGAGCCCAGGGCTCCCTCAAGGGGCTCCCCCAACCCGGTATAACTGGGCACACTAGACCTAACTGGTGTCATTTGTTTAATTAAAGAAGAGAAGCTGTGCAGACCTCCAGGGTAGCCGTCTGGGGAGTCGAGATCGTATCTACAAAGCACCTACGTTTCGCAAACAGGGGCTGAAATCCTGACCTTGGGCCAAGTGTGCACAGGTCCAAGTTCTGCTTTCAACCAACCTGCTGGGACTGGAGCTTCTCTTCCAGAAGGAGAATAAAGACATTTGTGTAACGAGCTTAGCAGGACCTGTGGCACGCAATAAGCCCCTGATTACCACCAGCTATGATTATCATCATCCTCATTATTACACGGAATACTGTGACTGGGGCCGCCCTAGAGGTGGAAACCACAAGGAAGGGGAAAGAAGACGTACGCAGCGTAGCTGCGACAAAATCGCACTCAGATCTAAGTGAGCGTGTAAGGGCGTGTCCCGCGGTAGAAGAGAAAAAGACATGTCGTGGTGCTTACTGCCACTGCTTTCTCCTTTCACCGTGGATGACGGCCGTGGTGGCCTGTCACTTAAGGAAAGTGAGGGTGAGGCTCAGGGGACAGAAGGAGGCGGGGGAGGGTTCACAGCAGGCCTGGGTTTGGGCACTACAATATAGACAGCTCCCCGCAACCCTTCCATTTGACAGATTCCCTCTGCTGTCTCCCCACCCGACCAGAAGCCTAATATTTACCCAGTGAAAGCAGGATTTTGTGTGCGTTGCCATCTAAAATCCAATAAGTACGGAGACAGAAAAGAGGCTGCCTGCTTATGAGGCATGAGGGCAAATATCACCAGCTCTTTAAAGAGCCATTGAGCTAATCGATACCCTCGCCCGTTTCCATTCGGGGCCCTGGGCCAACGGAGACTTAATAATTATTTTCCATCGTTACATCACTCGGAGAAGCTTCAAAAGAAAAGGTCGCTGTTTCTGAGTTTGTTCTCCTCTATTTGCCAAATACAGATTATTCTCTGGGGTCTATGAGGCTCCCTTCCCAGACCGTATCAACCACGGACAGTCGGCGCGGGGCCACGTGGCGCTGACTTCAGAACCAGGATGCTGTCTGAGCCAGGGAAACCACACTAGCCATCACATTTGGTTGCCAGGCTTCCTACCCACCCCATTCTCTGCCAGGGTCAGGTTTTCGACAGACCTCCTGTTGGACATTCTTTTTTTTTTGTCCAGAACTCAAAACGTCAATGGCAGGCTCTGTGGGAGGTCGGGCAGGAAGGAAGAGGATGCTGTGCGTTGCCATGGCCAGCACCTTCAACCTGGCTCCTTCCTGGAGAGCGACCACACAGGGTTCCAACTAAGCTCTTTGTGCCCCACCACGGACACCTCCAAAGTCAGATGCTTAACCGCCACCCAGGTGTCCCTCAAAAAAGTTTTTTTTTTTTTTAAAAAAAAGAAGAAACAAAACGCTATCGCAGGGACTTAAACAGATAAAGGGCTTACTTGTCTCATTGCAAGAAGGCTGGGGGTCAACAATCCAGCCAGTTCAGTGGTTCCCACACTGCCCGGAAGAACCAGGCTCCTTCTGGCTTCCCACCCTGGTGCCCTTAGCCATGTGTCCCGCAACCCCAGGTGCTACCCTATTGTTGAAGGAGAAGGGGTGAAGAGAAGAGGAGAAAGCAAGCCCTCCCAAAAGACTTGTGCCAACCCCATCACCTGGGTCTAGCCCCACGGAAGGCTGCCAGATTGAGGCTTTATAGCTCGGCTCATCACGAGGTCAAACAAAATTGGAGTTCTGTTATAAAGGAAGATAGGGTAAGTGGATGTTTGGCAAAGAATCCATTCAGCTGCTGTAACAAGGATAGAAAATTAAGAATGGATAAAGGACAATAGATTATTTCTTGGGAAAAGGTCCTGGCAGTCAATCTAGGGTAGGTATGGAGAATAGAGCGGGTATCAGCAAGGACTTCTTTGAGGGGAATCAGAGTGAAACAAATGCAAAGTCTTCGTATTGTTATAAAAGTTAACTTGCTTTTTCATGACTCAATTTATTATTATTATTATTATTATTATTATTATTACCTCTCATTTCCCCTGATAATGATGATGATGATGGTTATTTTAACCTCTCATTTCCCCTGAAAGGATCTCAAGGAACCTCCAGGAGTCCCCAGAGTACTCATACCATACTTTGAGGACCTCACTTCAAGGTCACAGCTCCCTTATAAATGAACACAGGAGTCTGGACACCACAGGTGGTAACTTGACTGAGAGAGTTACTGCTCTCTGCTGAGCAGTAACTCAGCTGAGAAAACTACATGGCGGGGAGAAGGCCTTAATTTGCAGGAAGGCAAGCAAGTTTCTCTATTAGGTCCCTGGATGATACATTTCGACTCCTGGGCCAGGTGTGGCAGGCAGATTTTCTAAAATGGCCCCCAAAGATGTCCTGCCCTAATCCCCCTAAGACGAGCTCTCAGTCCCATGGCTGTGGTAAGGTGTATGGCCCAGTTTTCCTTAAGAAGAGAGATGACCTGAAGGGCCTCCTCTAGACACAGGAGCCCTCAGAACAGAGAGCTTTCTGGGGTGATGTCGGAGAGATCCAAAGGTGAGAAGGAGGTGAGGTGCCAAGGTGGGTCTGAAGGTGGGAGGCCATGTGAGGAGGAACCTGAGTGGCCTTAAGGAACTGAAAGCAGCCCCTGGCCAAAGGCCAGCAAGGGAATGGAGACCCCACTCTTCTGCCTGCAGGAATGAGCTTGAAAGAGCACTCCAGGCTCCAGATGACAACACAGCTGGCCGCCATCTTGATTTTAGCCCATGAGACACCAGCAGAGAACCCAGCCATGTGGGCCTGGACTTCAGACCTACAGAACCCTGAGCTAACAAATGGGTGCTGTCTAAAGCCACCAAGTTTGTGGTCATTTGTTAGACAGGCAAGAGAAAGCTAACAACAGGGAAAGAGGTGTGGCCTAGGGGCCTAGTCCCTGCAGGACAAAGTCCATCTAGGAGATCACGAGGCAGCAGGAAATCGTCCCCTTGCCCCGTGAGACAAACCAGTAACGAGGTTTAGATTAACCACCTGCAAAAGCATCACAGAACACAAAGAGGCAAAGGGCGGCGCCCCACAGTGCCCAGAGAAAGGGACTCAGGAAGACGTGTGGAAAATAACCATGAGGCACTAGCCCCTTATATAACGTACACAAAATAAACAGCCGTCATAGAAACCTACACAGCAACAATGAGTTTGGGGAAATGAGAGTCACATTAGTGGCAATATCCAAAGGGCAACAGCTCCCCAAGTGAACGAATGCCTTCGTTCAATAAAGCAATAAACTGAGACGCCCTGGAAAACTCCATCGGCCAGCCAGCTGTGTCGGAGAGCAGAAGTGCCCAGGAAATAGACTCCATCAGCATTTGCCCCCGGGAGCCTCCCCACCCGCAAAACTGTGGGAATGAAAATGAGCAGTGAGTCATGGGGCCACCAGAGAAAAGCTAACAGAGTGTCGGTCCCCAGGGTTCTCCAACATCACTGGCTTCCTGGCTGGAATGGCCCATTGGGAGGCTTCTAGGCCGTCCTCTGGCCTGCGGTGTGGGCAAAACCACATAGAGACCCCAGCTGAGCCTCAGATCCTGGGGCCTGGGCCTCCAACTGTAAACCATAGGAACAACACGTATCTGAACTGCCCTTCCTTCCATCATCAGATTCGCTGAGCATTTACCGTCGTCAGTCCCTCTGCTGGGGGCTGATAATTGGGCTAAGAGCACACTAACAGGTGCCTGTCCTCAGTGCGGAGCCCGATGTGGGGCTCCATTCCACCACCCTGGGATCATGACCTGAGCTGGAATCAAAAGTCAGATCTCAACCGACTGAGCCCCCCAGGCGCCCCACATCTGTCCTTAGTATTAAGCGCAAAGGAAAGTAGTCAGAGGGCTCTAGGCGGGGGCAGGGCTGGGAGCATGCCAATCTACGTGTGTTAGAGTCTTCTGGTTGCTGTACAGAGAACAGACTAAGCAGGGGCACAGGCCGTGGAAGCAGGGAGACCTACAGGGAGGCCTTTGCAAGGGGGCTCCCTGGAAGGAGCTAATGATGGCTCAGGATGTTGGCAGTGGAGATGGAAAGGAGTGAATGGATTCAACAGCCCTCTTGGGAACAGAGCCAGTGGCACTTGCATGTGACAATTCATCTTCACTCTCGTCCACGCTCACTGCACACCGACTCTGGACAAGGCGCTGCCCTCAGCCCTGGCACACAAGGGGGTGTCGGGTCTGGCTCTTGCCCTCAGGCGGGTGGCCATCGCACCAGACACGTGATAACTAAAGATAAGATGAGGAGGCCCGCTTCCCGGGACCTGCTCCCCCAGCATCTGGGTCTCCGGAGACGTTCAAAGTGAAAACCTTACAGGCCCGGAAGGAGGCTCCGGGCTCTGGGCAGAGTGATCACGGCGCTGGGGTTCACCCCAGGGAAATGCTCAAGTCACCGTCACCTGAGCCAACGACGGCTGGCCGGAAGAACCCGCCAGGCAACATGAGTGTGTAAACAGCAAAACGCACCCCTAGGAGAGCTGGAAGAGCCTGAGGACACCCCTAATGATAACAGTTACTCAACTCGACTGCCTGCCTCGTGTCTAAAGATGAGCGAGGGATGGAACCATCTGCTTGTCAAAGTATTCCTACCCCTAAGGAGACGCAGGGCCAGAAAGCACATTAGGAACTGAAGCCCCTTCTCTGTCCTGCTGTCGCCTAACTGGGCTCCCGGCCAGAGTGCATCCGGAGCGCCACACGAGAGCAAATGGCAGCCAGCGTACCTGGAGGGACCAGGGGCTGCCCCCCTGAGCAGAGACTGAACACATCAGAGGACCTAGAGAGTTCAAGAAGAAATGTAAATGCGCCAGGTTGAGGCTTCCTACTGTGGGGTCACGAGTGTCTTTTGGTAGTTAAGCAGGAAGAAATACAAAGGTGTAAGGGAGGGCCGCGTTCTATCATCAAACAGCACCCACGCCTTCTGAGGTCTGGCACCTGAAGGAGAATCCTCAGGCCGAGAAAGTGCCCTGGGGGTTCCTCACGCTCTGGGGTCCCACAGCTTGATTGGCCCCTGCAGAGAGAAAAGCTGGAGTGAGGAAGAAAAAAATAGAGGCAAAATGCCTGAAAGGTTGTGCTACCGCTCTGGGACCAGATCATAGATATCACACAGGCCATCTGCAAGAATGTAGGTCCCAAGGTCCTGGGGCTGGACCTCTTTTTTTTTTTAAGTTTTTCTTTAAATTCCTGTTTAATGTTAGTTTCAGGTGTACAATACAGTCATTCAATACTCCCATACACCCGCTGCTCATCACAAGTGTATTCCTTAATCCCCATCCCCTATTTCACCCATCTCCCTACCTACCTTCCCTCTGGCAACCATCAATGTGTTCTCTAGAGTAAGTCTGTTTCTTGGCTTCTCTCTCTCTCTCTCTCTCTCTCTCTCTCTCCTTTTTTCTCCCTATGTTCATTTGTTTTGCTTCTCAAATCCCACATTTGAGTGAAATCATGTGGTATTTGTCTTTCTCTGACTTATTTCACTTTACACTGTACTCCCTCGCTCCAACCAAGTCGTTGCAAATGGCAAGATTTCATTCTTTTTGAAGGCCAAGTAATATTCCATTGTGTATATATACCACATCTTCTTTACCCATTCCTCCGTCGATGGACACTTGGGCTCTTTTCATAATCTGCCTGTTGTACATAATGTTGCTGCAAACATTGGGGTGCATGGGCCCCTTCAGATCAGTATTTTTGTAACTTATGGGTAAATACATCGTAGTGCAATTGCTGGATCATAGGGTAGTTCCATTTTTAACTTGTTGAGGAACCGCCATATTGTTTTCCACAGTGGCTGGAGGGACTGGACCCCACTCTGCAAGCTAGATGCTGTTAGGTTTTCATTTGTTTCTCTGTTGTCCTCTGAATAGTTAAATTCCTTTCAAATGTCAAGCTATCTTAGCAAAGAAGAATCAGGTATTCGGGTCCATACTTTAGGTTAAAGGGAGAGTGATATTAATTAAAAAGTAAAGATCAGTAAAGGGTTGGATTTTGTTAAGCGCTAGCAACCTGAAACCTCAGGACACAGAGCTCTGCTTACATCAGAAGCCAGTCATTTTTCTTAGAAGAGTCTCACTGAGATAACACCAGCTAAGACTAACTGAACATAAGGCACTTTTTCTTCCTTTTTTCCTTCTTTCCTTCTGTCCTTCCTTCCCTTCCCTTCCCTTCCCTTCCCTTCCCTTCCCTTCCCTTCCTCCTTCCCTCCCTTCCTTCCTTTCTTTTTTGAGAGAGAGAGAGCACAAGTAGGGGAGGGGCAGAGAGAAAGAGGAAGACACAGAATCGGAAGCTGGCTCCAGGCTCCGAGATGTCAGCGCGGAGCCCGACGCGGGGCTCGAACCAACAAACGGTGAGATCACGACCTGAGCTGAAGTCAGACTCTCAAACCGATGAAACCACCCAGGTCTCACAACTTGTGTTTCTATCCTCATTTTTCCAATAGGGAAACTCAGACTCAGGGAGCTGGACCCTCAGCAAAGCTTGGAGGAGCTGGGAAACAAAAGCAAGCAATCTGATTCCAGACCTCTACTCCTATAACCATCAACCACGCCACCTCCCTCCACAAAAGAGGCTGTAAGTCTCATGATTGTGGCTCCAACATTAACCCTGAAGCAACAGGAAATGGGTGGGAGAGGCCACCACTGTGTCGGGAAGAAGAGAGGACCACCAATGTTGCCGGGGGCCCTCAAAGAAGGGTTTGCTCCAGGAATCCCTAGTGATCTCAGCAACAGCCATCCCAAAAGAGTTTTTGATGAGCTTGTTTCCTGCGCCGCCCTTGAGGTATAAGGCACAGCTCTCTCTTCTTTTTTTTTTTTAAAATTTTTTTTTTTTTTTCAACGTTTATTTATTTTTGGGACAGAGAGAGACAGAGCATGAACGGGGGAGGGGCAGAGAGAGAGGGAGACACAGAATCGGAAACAGGCTCCAGGCTCCGAGCCATCAGCCCAGAGCCTGACGCGGGGCTCGAACTCACGGACCGCGAGATCGTGACCTGGCTGAAGTCGGACGCTTAACCGACTGCGCCACCCAGGCGCCCCAGCTCTCTCTTCTTGATGTACAGGTGCGATAATGTCCCCGGCACAGGCTTCTGGAGCGTCGCCTCACTGAGGCTTTGAGACCCATCATCTCAGAAGTCCGCCTTCACTATATGAACCAGCACTAAATAAATCCCTTTCTGCCCACACTGGGCATCTGACAACCCATTTTTGACTTATTTTCCCTTTCCAAAGTTGCAATCCGGTGAGTCTTTGCCAAAAGAATCCAAGAATTAAAAAAACAAAACAAAAGAAAACAAAACCGGGGACTCCAAAAGTGGCTGTGCCACTGCTCCCTTGATAATCAAGCCCAGGATCAGTCAAAGAAAATCATGACGAATGGCTGATTTATTGGTCAAGCATATTCACTTCAGCTCAAGGAGGCTTCAGTCTGGTTGGCATTTGGGATGCTTTTGCATTCTTGGCTTTTTTCTCTGCAAATGCTTTAATGAGTCTGCTATAAGCCCTTGAAGGTCTCCAATGGACACATCCTGAGCTATGTTTTCCCACTGGCAAAATGCCTTCTGTCCCTCAAGTGACTCAGAAAGCCTGTGGTAAAAAAGGTTACTGCCAAAGTCAGGAGAATCTCCAGGGGGTGGGAAACAAATCGAAGAGGCAAAGTACTTACAAACCTCTATTTCTCAATAAGTACATGGAGTCCCACCTTTAGCCACAGAGCTTGAAGCCAGCAGCATGGACAGAAACAGGATGCTGGGAGGTCTCTTTTGTGTTTCTTGTAGAGAAGATCCCACGTGAATTGAAAAGGAAAAGAGAATTACTTCTCCGGAGCATCAGATTTCCTCTGACCTCCCAGTGGTCCTCCACCAGCAAGACTGGGATGTTCAGCAGAAACACAACTCAAGGCTGCATCCCTGTTTGGGAATCTGGTGATTAAAGAGCTCTAAAGAGCTCTCTGAGGGTAAGCACGGTGCCTAGGAAAAGTGACAGAGTTTTTATGTGGCTTTGCCTCATGAGAAAAACCTACTCGCCGAAGCCAAAGAGTTTTCCAGAATCTATTGCTCACCTTCTCCCTTTGTCCCACTGCTTGGTCTCATTCTAACAGAGAAATTAAGTGATTACCTTCATCTTAAAATTGCCCCCATATAGAATATTCTCTCTTG
This sequence comes from Lynx rufus, assembly GCF_022079265.1. Taxonomy (NCBI): domain Eukaryota; kingdom Metazoa; phylum Chordata; class Mammalia; order Carnivora; family Felidae; genus Lynx; species Lynx rufus. Next base: position 31,633,269 of record NW_025814832.1, on the reverse strand, counting down.
TGAAAGAGTAGGTTTCAGTTCACAGAACTGTCCAGAGCAGAGGCCATCTGTTAACGTGAAGCCAAGATTTCTGTACTGGGTAGAATGTTCGACCGGGGGCCACTGGGTCATTTTTACCTTTTTTTTGCGGGGGGGGGGTCATTTTTACCTTTAAGCTTCGTCCTTGGGCCTCACGTTGTCTGCACTGACTCCCTCCCCACACAGGGCATTCTCAGCACTCCTCTTGCAGTTCTGTGCTAGACTCACGGCCACCCAGCCTTCTGCAAAGCTGGCCTCGCCGATATGAGCCCTCAATTGTCCCCACCGTCCTGAGAAAGCAGGATTCGGGGTTTTGGAGTCAGAGAGCACTGGGATCGATGCACAGCCCCACCACATTCTAGCTGTTCAGCCTTGGGTACGTTATTAACCTCTCCAAATTGAGGCTTCGGTGATTGCAAAATAGGAGAGAATATTGCTCATGGTTCTGAGGTTTAAATAAAATTGCCTGTGCGTTTGGCCACACTTGGCCACAAAGGGCATCCATTAAAAATGTGCATTCTTCCCCCCCCCCACCCCGTCATCCCTCCGTGCACTCTTTCTCTGCGCCTACTGCTAGTCCAAAGGTTGCTCCTGGACAAAATAACACACCCAGAGAGATCTGAGTCCCCTAAGCTTAGCAAGTGACGCCAGACACGTCTTGGCAATTCTTCATCCAGCCTTCAACTTCGTGCCCCCACCGCAGCTGCTCCAAACCTTGTCTTCTCCCCTTGAGCTTCCAATCAATAATCAAATATCTGCTGAATAGCCAGCATTCTGAAAGCACCAAACTGCAGTTGTAGGGGAGACAAAGAGGCATTACAAAAAAAAAAAAAAAACACCCTCTGCAGCCCGTGCATGCAAATGAGCACAAAACAAAAGCTGTATCTGAAAAGTGCTACATGATGGGGACAAAAACAAAGATGCTGTTGGAGGTTCAGAAGACAGTTGAGGTCACTGGAGGTTTTCTGGAAGTGTCGCTTAAGCTGGGTGTCAGAGAAAGAGGACTGCCACAGAAGGAGTCCAGGGACAGAAGAAATCAGACGAGCAATGGCATGAAAATGGCACCGCACAACACAGGTTGGAAAGGAAAAGCCAGCTGGGTTCGCAAGTAATAAAAGACCGTCTGATCTTTTTGAAAAAAGATGGTAAATTAGATTCTGGAGGCTCTCTGCTTCCAAGCACTGCATAGAATTCATCCCCCAAAATCAAAACCGGGGGTCACAGCTCAAATGCCTGGCAGGGCCCAGGTGAGAAGCCCTACCAGGCACACCTGTGTTCACGCTGAGAGCTGGGGGGAGGGGAGGGGGAGGGAGATGACTTCAGATCTCACCTGGGCCGGGGCAGCGGCCACCCACTTCCGGCCGACCGCTGCCAGGCTAGACGCCGGCCTCAAAGTTGCCAAAAAATCAGAGGGCTCAAAAATCAGGTATCTCGTCTGACATTACCTGATTTCCAAACTGTTGGCTCACAGGACGCTCAACTTTGGGGTAAAAAGATAATTTTCTGACAATCTGAACTGCATGAGAAACGGTTACCTCATGGCGGGGGCGGGAGCGGCGGGTAGGAGGAGGGGGGTCAGCTCTCCATCCAAGGATGCTGTTAAGAAGGCTTCTGGACGGATTGAGAACAGCAGCAGAGACTCCAGGGGCCCTTCTGGTTCTAAGACCATGGGATCTCACCACCGCTCCCCCCTTAATAACTGACATTGGCCTCCAGCTGCAGTGAGAGCAAAAAGAGGTCTCATGTTCCATGCCCCCATGATGTGCCTTTCTTGCCTTGGCCACTAGGAGGCGCCACCCCCAACCCTGCCCTCAACTGGCCGGCCCACTCACATGGAGGACGCCTCTCCTTCAAGAGAACCGCTCCCCAGACCCGGCCAGTCCTTTCCTCCTCTTGGCACCCCAGACTTGTGCTTCTTCCTGGCCCCCTGGCCATCATCACCCCCCTTCTCTGCTCGAAGATGACCAAGCACACAACACACTCATGTGCGATGCACACAACCCCTCCTCCCTCTGGCTTCTTTAAGGCCACCAACTGCCCTCTCACCCTCTGGGTAAGTGGTTTTTTGTCTCCTCAGAGAGTCTGTACCTTCCATGAGAACTCAGATTTTCCCTCTCTCCTCTACTTCTCTACCCTGCCCGGGGATGAAAGGTAAACCCACAGAGGAGACAGTCCCTTACTTCTCCAAGTTTGACTTTCTGGTGAAACAGCCATAACCACTAGACCGCATGTTCTTAGAACAATATAGCAACAAGAACATTAGTGCTCATGTGGGAGCTGCTCAAATATAAAACCAATCTCATTCTTAAAAAAAAAAAAAAAAAAAAAAAGTCTTGTGTCTTGTGCTAATGAACTTCCCCACATTCCGCCCTAATTTCAGTGTCAAATAATCTGAATTACTGGGCTATTTTCCAGAATTTCAATGTATGCATAGGCTTTTTGCTGTTCACGGGCACGCAACCCCATCATTCAGGCTAATGCTTCAGGAAAGAGGCACAAAGAACAGCACGAACATTAAATATAAAATGTGAACCCTTCACTGCATAGCAGTGCAGAAAAAGGATAGAAATAAACCAATGGAACAGCACAATAGAGCTGATAATTAAAAGCTGGGTTATCGGTGTAATAAGACAAGAGAGAAGAGAGATGGAAAGAAATGAGACATAAAAGGTATAAAAATTGGGGGGGGGGAAGTAAGCCATCACTATTTATGGATATATTAATATATATAATGTATATATTAACATATAATACATACATACATAACAGAGAATTATCAAGGAACGACTACTACCAATAACAGTATTCAGTTTGGTGGTTTAGTACAAACAGCTTGGAAAAATCAATAGTTTTCCTATGCAACAGTAGCCAGACAGAATGTATTATGAAAGAAAAGATCTCATTTACCATAGAAACAAAAGAAAATGCACTACCAAGGGACATAATCAATGTTTTGAACAAATGGAGTGGCACACCTTGTTCTTAGACAGAAACTCTCATCATCCTAAAGCTGCCACTTCTGCTCAAATTAATCTATAAATTTGAAACAAACGCCACAGAAATACCTAGAGGATGTTTTTGAAACTAAAAGGCTGACTCTGAAGTTGACATGGAAAAATGGGCTGGAAGAACAACAAAGAATCTCTGGAAAGGAATGGAGATGTAGGGGGTCTAACAGGTAATAAAACAAAGTTCCAATAATTGAAATAGCACAGAACACGAATAGAACAGAAAAGATTAAAGCAGTGCTCCACCGTAAAAACATAATCTGAGCCACAAATGCAATTTTAAACTTTCTAGTAGCCAGAACAAACACAGTAAAAAGAAACAGCAAAATGTTACCACTCCAACATGTAAGCAATATGAAAATCACTGACATGTTATACATGTTATAAATCTGCAAGATCTGGTGCGTCTTTTACGTTTGCAACACATCTTAATTTGGACTGGCCACATTTCAAGTGCTAAGTAGCTACACGAGGCTAATGACTGGTATGTTATCCACTTTACAACTAAAACATCCAGAAATTAATCAGTAAGTATATTCTCTAATTTGATAAACAAAAGAGTTGGCATTTCACATCAATGGAGAAAAGGTGTGCTTTATTCAACAAATTAGGCATCAGGACTTCTAGCAGACGTCTGGAAATACAAGTATCTTAAACACTACCCCACTTCTTACGTCAAAATGGATTCTGGATGGGTCAACTATTTAGATGTAAAAAGTGAAATAAAAGCGATAGAAAAGATGATATTTTTAATCATCCTGGAATGAGGAAAACTTTACTCGGCACTCCTCAAGAAAAACTGGTAAGTTCAAACAAGTATAAATTAAATGAAAATCTACATAGCTAGAAGTACCATAAACAAAGTCGTAAGAGACGAACAGAGAAAACAATTGAAACAATGACAGATAATTTCCTCAGTATATAAGCAACTCCAAAATGAGACGAACAATGCACAGAAAAACAAGAGAAGGATACAGTTCACAGAAAAGGAAATAGAAATGTCTTTGGAACATACGGCAACATGCTCAAGCTAACTCACAAGAAGAAAAATACCCATTCGGACTCCACGAGGTACCCTTTTCACCTACCCCTGTCAACAAAAAGCAGGCAAAAACCCCATATGATGAGGGTGTGGGGGAAAGTCATTCTCAAACATTGCTGGTAAAAGTGTAAATCGGGTCAGGCTCCACGGAGAGCAACTTGAGAATTCCTATAATGATGGAAAATTCAGAAAACATCATGTAATCCTATTCTCAGGAACTTATACCACTGACCTCTTCATGTGGACCTAAACGTACCTGGTAGATAGTCTCTCTTCCCATGCAGCCAAAACTGGTTATTAGTGGGTTGATTTTTAAAGCGGACGAAGGAAAGACTCTCCCCCAAAAATAACTTCCAATTTCAAGCAAATAAATGTGCATTAACCTGTTCACCCTATGATGTAGCACAGAGGCCATTTTAGTGCATGTAGCTTAATAGATTGAGTTCGGCTTTCTCTATTCTGCAAACACCTTACCCATAATACTTCATTTACAGTCTTCATATCTGGTTTCCTTAAAGTGGTGGAAGGACTTAACACATGGGAGGAAATCTTAAAACAGAGTCGTTCTCAACATTTTGGACCATTGCCCAGTCTTTGACAGCTGTCTCTTCTGTGCCTTACTTAATGGAAATTCTGTGATTCAACCTTAGCAAACCTGTTCACAGCAGTCGACTGAACTGTCATCCAAACTTCTTTTCCTTCTTACCTCGTATTTCATCAGTTTGTGTGATATTTGGTTAAATGAAATGATTACAACAACTGTAACTGGCATAAATACTTGCACTAACACACAAGTGACGTGGGGTGAGCTGACAACAGGCATTCAGAGTGTTACAGGGAACAGAAACTCAGAGCATCTGTCACTCAAACAACCCCACTGAGTCAGGGCCAACGAACAGAGCCTGGATTTTATTCAGGAAGGCAGCTATTTTCAAAGTGGGGTCCCTAGGCCAGCACTAGCAACACCTAGGAACTTGGCAGAAATGCAAATTCTCAGGTCCCCTTCCAGACCTCCGGAACCAGGCACCTTGGGGGTGGGCCCGTAATCCAGGTGACCCAGAAGCTAAAGCGTGAAGACCACCACCACAGAGAGGCAAAGCCCTTTGTGGGAGCCAAGGAAAGCACAGTCACACAGCATCTGGTGGCTTCTCTTTTGTGGCACAAAGTGTCTTCATGGGCCCCTGACTCATCCACCACCTTCCCCGTCGAAACAGAATCCTAAATAAATAAGGAGGAGGACGATTATTTATCTGAAACGTAGTCTATTTCACTTGCTTCTCAAGCTAATGATTCTGCCGACCAGTAAGTCCAGCAAATGGTGCACAGGAGCAAGAACCCTCTTCTAGCATCGATTTTCTCTGGTTAGGAACAAAGAAGTCTCTGCCTCTAATATTGCCTGCATTGATTAGTGCATCAGGGTGCTGCTGGGAGGCCCAGGCTGGGACTGGGTACAAGCACAGTAACTCATGTAGGGCTGCAGTCCTTCTAAGGAGTTCATCCAACTCAGCGTGGTCGACGCCCCTCCACCAGGCGCCGGGGACCAGGCATGATCGGCTGGAGCTGATGGGGCCCTCGAGGGAGAGCCACACCGGGACTGGACAGGAAAAGGCAGAGGTGCCCATGGAGGGAGGGACGAGTCACAGCATCGCTCCCTGAAGTCTGTCCCCATCTCTGCTGACAGGACTGATGCTCTAACCCCTTGGTCAAGTGGTATTTATCTGAGATGTTCACTTCCATCCAAACCCTTCTTATTTCCACGCCACCCCGTGCACTTGCCCCAGCCAACACCAATGTCTGACATTTAACACTGCATTTGCTACGCCTCTAAGCTGTGTATGCCCTGCCTCCCTGTTATGGGTTGAACAGTGTCCTCCAAAAGAGATATCATCGTCCCAACCCTCAGTACATGTGAATTTGACCTGATTTGGAAATAGGGGCTTGGCAGATGATCAAGTTAAGATGCGACCATTAGGGTGGGCCCTGATCCGATATGACTGTGTCCTTGTTAAAAGGGGAAATGTGGATACAGAAACAGAGACGGGCACACGGGGGGAATGCCATGGGAAGAAGGCAGTTATGCGATCAGAACCCAAAGGACTGCCAGAGGGAAGGAGGATGGCCGTGCCAACACCTCAATCGCATCTTTTAGCCTCCAGAACTCACAGAAATGATAAATTTTGGTTGTCTAAGCCACTCAACGGGTGCCAGTATGTCGAAGCAGACCTAGGAACTAACGTTCTCTCCAGTGAGACCCTAGGTTCCCCGAAGGCAGGATGGCCTGGGAGCCACCTCTGAAAGCGGAACTATCCAGTGTCTGCACAACCTTTAGCAGGGGATGCCGGGGCAGTGATCCAAACGGTCGTTGGGGAGGCGGACTCATTTGGCCGGTTCTCAAACCTGGCCCAGACCCAGTCCGAAGAGCCCCCGTGAAGCTTTTTGGAAGTAGAAGCAGCTGAGCCCCACCTCAGGCCTCCTAAATCGGAATATCCAAGGGTCAGGTGTGAGATGCCACCCGCCAGGCACTGGCCCACGGAACTTCCCAGGGCCCCTCAACCCTGGGATTCCATCGACCTGTAAAATGGGAATAATACAGAACCTTGCTCATAGGATTAAGGACTGAATGAGTTAACCCACAGGCAGGCCTTAGAACAGTGCCTAGTATCTAATCACGCGGCAAGTGCTATCTAGCCCCAGATAAAAACTAAGGGATGACCTATTTACTATCCCCAACTGCAATGACTACAGCTTTCTGCTTTAAAAAAGGGGTGTCCCTAAACCAGAAGAGATTCCCATGAAAAGTAGCAGCCAGTTTCTGATCTGTTTCTTTGTTAGCTGAGCAGACTTAAAACAAATGAAAAAGTCCCCAGACCTGTGTTTTGTTTTAAATAGCCAAGTGTTCATTTTGCAACAAGAGCTATTTTTCATTTTAGGAAATCAAAGCCTTTTTTTAAGGTTAACTATAACCGTCAATTTTTTTTTTTTTTTTACAGGAGATTCTACCTCGTCAATGATTTTCGCTTTTAAAAATGGAAGTGCCATATTGGAAAAAAAAATGTCTCCCCCAAGTCAGTTACATTGAAAAGCCTAGAGAGGAAAACAGCCAGCCCAAAAATCAAATACACATTTGAACTGAATACACGTTTCTCCAAAGATGACATACAAATGACCAACAAGCAGAAGAAAAGATGCTCAACATCACTAATCATCGGAGGAATACAAAACCACAAGGATATGTCATCTCACACTGAGGACGGCTACTACCAAAAACAAAATAAAACAAAACAAAACAGAAAATGGCAGGTGCTGGTGAGGCTATGGAGAAAATGGAAACCTTGCGCACTGTTGGTGAAACTGTAAAATCGCACCATTGCTACGAAAAATAGCACGGCAATTCCTTAAAGAATTAAAAACAAAACTACCACCATGTGACCCAGAAATACCTTTTGTGAGTTTCAAAAGAATTAAAAGCAGGGTCTGAAGGAGAGCCCGCTGATCCCCTGTCAAAGACATCGTTTCCCCCTTCCCTTCGATGTCAATAACACTCTCGCATTCACAACAGCACTACTCACAATAGCCAAGAGGTGGAAACAGCCCAAACATTCATCAGCAGATGGGAGGGTAAACTAAATGTGGCATATCCATACAGTGGAATATTACTCGGCCTGAAAGAAGAAGAGAATTCCGACACCAGCTACAACCTGGATGAACCTTGAGGACATTATCCTAAGTGAAATAAGCCAGACAAATACTATATGTGGTTCCACACTCACGGGAGATCTAAAGTAGCCAAATTCATAGAAATAGGAAGTAGGAGGGTGGTTCCCGGGGGGCTGGAGGTGGGGGCAGGGAGAGAACGGGGAGGCGCTGCTAAATGCATACAGTTTCAGAGCTGGAAGATGAAAAAGGTCTGCAGATCAGTTTCACGATAAGGTGAGCATACTGCATGCTACTGTACCGAACCCTAAAAATAAGATGGGCAATTTCACGTTATGTGTTGTGTTTTGTTTTTTTTTTTTACCACAATAAACAAAAAGAAAAACAAAGCAACGACAACAAAGAGAACAGCAGACCGTGATCACTAACTGCTAGAGGCTGGCATTCCACAGCACAGCTGGATCTTGGCTCCTTTTTACAGTGTTTTCCTTACTCTGGTATTGCCTTTCCTCTAATTGTTGAATCCTTTTATTTGCCATGAAGTGATTTTTACGGGGATAACAAGGAACAAGGAGCAGGCAGTACAAGCTTCTCTTAAATTGCCTGGAGGAACTGTCATGCCTTTTAACTCGGTAATAGCAAGCATATAAATATTCCATTTATGTCAAATCATTCTGCTTACAAGAATATGCGAGATATGTCTTAAGGATATAGATTACCTTTCAGCAATCCAGACTGGTATCTTTGTTTTTGCCTTTTAAGAGAATTTTTAAAGGGCATCTACTGTTCTAGGAAATTACCATTGTACTTGGGAAGTATGTTAACTTAAAATGACAGTCTGCCATGCGTCCTGACCTCCTCTACTGCTCAAGCCAGGCTACGAGTGAAGATAGCTTTTTCTTATTCCACGGTTTCAAGATGTAGACTTTCACATTTATTAAGAGAAAAGTAATGAATTCCCACCTTGAAAATTAAACACAGACCATTGCAATAGACTATCCATCAGCATTCGAGTCCTGGGATACCGGTCTTCCAGCAAAGGGCTTCACATATGGATTATCATAAAACTTAATTATTTGGGGGACATTACTGTCACCTAAGAGACAATGAATGTTCTTCTAAGAGGTTCTCCAGTAATTTCTTTTGTCTTCATCACCAGAGCAATTTTCTCTTTTGATGAGAACTCATCCTAAATCACCCAGCATAAAAATGGATAATGCCGCACGTATTATCAGACTATTTGCAGATGACACTGTAAATGGCTTATCCGTCTCATTGCATGACAAGTGTAACATCACAAATACCCCATCTCAAGGCAAGCAGGAAGCTGAAAACTTAATTAAACAAGATAAGAACTGATGCTGTGTGCTACCCTCGTGTCCTCCTTGGTTCCAAAGTTAGAACATTGAAATTCACACTAATGCAGGACCTTGATGACTACTACGGATAAATTACTACGATTGGTAATAAACTTTATAAACTCAAAGCCTGCCCAAATTTGGGCAACTTGATTCTCGGTAGTTATCAAAATTAGAAATGTAATCACTGTCACTAAAACTGACCAGGAAGAAAATACAGGAGATGCTCAAGTACAATGGTGTGAATATATTCAAGGTAGACATTTCCTACTTCCTTTTAATATTGGGATTTTGTAATTACCCTCCACCTCCCCTGACGTGCACCTGCACACACATACATACGCACGGACACACACACACGCATGCCTGCAGACACACGCATGCACTCTCTCTCACACCAAAATCTGGCAGATTTTTTTGTAGCCCACACACAAAAATTTAGAGTACTTGAATTACATGACCGCCAAAGGCCAGGGACCATTACTACAAAATGTGGGAGAGACGTGTTGGTAAAGATTACGTAAAAACATGAAGCCCACTGATCGATCCACTGTCGAACACAATGTTTCCCCCTTCGCTTCAGTGTCATTTATTCTTATGATTTACAATGTTGTCTTTAGGTTTTAACACTGCTCCTTAAAGAACTATTTCAGAGATGCAGAAAAGCACAGAGAATAACAAGATTGAAATCCACGCACTCCCTACCTTAATTTAACAAAGGTAAACCTTTTACTATAGTTGATTCAAAATTTTTTTTAAGTTTATTTCTTTTTGAGAAAGTGTGAGCATGAGTGGGGGAAGGGCAGAGAAGGAAGGAGAGAGAGAATCCCAAGCAGACTCTGTACCATCAGAATAGAGCCCAATGTGGTGCTCGATCTCACAAACCACGAGATCATAACCTGAGCCAAAATCAAGAGTTGGACGCTTAACCGACTGAGCCACCCAGGCGCCCCTGTTGATTCAGATTTTTAAAATAAAATTTTGCAAAAAGAATTGGAGCTGCCTCCACCACCACCCCCAACTAAGAGGCATTAAATTTCTGGACAAGCTCATGAGTACCTTTCATAGCCATGTTTTTACACTTTTAATAGACACACCTAGGGGCGCCTGGGTGGCTCAATCGGTTAAGCGGCCGATTTTGGCTCAGGTCACGATCTCATGGTCCGTGAGTTCGAGCCCCGCGTTGGGCTCTGTGCTGACAGCTCAGAGCCTGGAGCCTGTTTCGGATTCTGTGTCTCCCTCTCTCTGACCCTCCCCTGTTCACACTCTGTCTCTCCCTGTCTCAAAAATAAATAAAACGTTAAAAAAATTTTTTTTAAAAATAATAGACACACCTATATATTCCTATAGGCCCATAAAAATATACAATGTTATTTTATATAATTTCAAACATTAAATTTTTCTAACATTTATTTATTTCTGAGAGACAGAGAGACAGAGCGTGAGCAGGGGAGGGGCAGAGAGAGAGGAAGACACAGAATCCGAAGCGGGCTCCAGGCTCCGAGCTGTCAGCACAGAGCCCGTTGCGGGGCTCGAACCCACGAACCGTGAGATCATGATCTGAGCCGAAGTAGGTCACTTAGGTGACTGAGCCACCCAGGCACCCCTATAATTTCAAATTTTAAACACTATTTCACTTTATGTAGCATTCTGCAACTTACTTTTGGTTTCTGCTCAACATGAGACATTTAGCCATGTCAATATATAGATGCGGCTCGTGCATTTTAACTGCTGTTTAGCATCCCATCTTGTGAATTTACAGCAATTTCATTATCCATTCTTCAGATGACTAGTATTTTATTTCCAATTTTTCACCATCATGAGACATGCTGCAATGAAACTTCCTATGCGTGGCTCCTCGTGTACCTTTGTGAGAACGTTTAGAGAACACAGACCTGAAATGGGAATTATCTGGTCACGGGATGTGCGCAATCTTCGATTTTACTAGACATTTCCAAACTACTCACTGTGATGGTTGTAATCAATTTGCACTCCTACCAACAGCACATGCAAGTTCCCATGTGCCCAGATCTTCCTCGGTTAACACTTAGTTTTGTCCAACTTTTTTCATTTTTTGTTAAATATAATGGATGAGAATGTAAGTTGCATTCCCCTAATTACCAGGGATGTGGAGCATCTTTTCATGTATTTGTTGGTCCTTTAGGGCTTCCTTCTCTGAATTCCTAATCTAATAGTTGGTTCGTTTTTTATTGAGTATGGGTTGTCCTTTTCTTGTCGATTTGCAGATTTTTATATAAGCTAGACACCAATACTTTGTCAGTTATATGCACCGTAAACATCTCACCGGCTTTCAGCTGATGGTATCTTAGGGTGCCTGGATATCTAAGTCGGCTAAGTGTCCAACTTCAGCTCAGGTCATCATCTCACAGTTCATGGATCTGAGCCCCACATCAGGCTCTGTGCTGACCGCTCAGAGCCTGGAGCCTGCTTCAAATTCTGTGTCTCCCTCTCTCTCTGCCCCTCCCCCAGTCGTTCCTCTCTCTCTCTCTCTCTCTCTCTCTCTCAAAAATAAACATTAAAAAAATGTTTTTAATAACTCGGTGGTGTCTTTTGTCACAGAGAAGTTTTTTTTTCAATGTTATCAAATTTTAAATGCTTCCTTTTTTTTAATTTTTTTTCAGGGGCGCCTGGGTGGTGTAGTCGGTTAAGCGTCCGACTTCAGCCTGGTCACGATCTCGCGGTCCATGGGTTCGAGCCCCGCGTCGGGCTCTGGGCTGATGGCTCAGAGCCTGGAGCCTGTTTCCGATTCTGTGTCTCCCTCTCTCTCTGCCCCTTCCCCGTTCACGCTCTGTCTCTCTCTGTCCCAAAAATAAATAAAAAACGTTGAAAAAAAAATTTTTTTTAAATAAAAAAAAATAATAAATTTTTTTTCAATGTTTATTTATTTTTGAGAGACAGAGAGAGACAGAGGGTGAGTAGGGGAGGGGCAGAGAGAGAGGGAGACCCAGAACCCGAAGCAGGCTCCAGGCTCTGAGCTGTCAGCACAGAGCCCGACGTGGGGCTCGAACTCACGGACCGCGAGATCATGACCCGAGCCAGACACTCGGACAGACGCTTAACTGACTGAGCCCCCCAGGCGCCCGTCTCTTCCTCTTCTTATAAGGACATCAGTCATACTGGACTCAGGGCCCAACCTACTCCAGCATGACTTCTACCTAACTGATTACATCTGCAAAGAGACCCTATTTCCGAGGAGAGTGACATTCTGAGTTTCTAGGAAAGACACGAATTTGGGGTTTCCTATTCAACCCAGTACAGCCGCCCCTCAACTTTGCACCCTGCCAGGTGACTGGCTCAGAGCGAAGGCAGACAACAGGCTTTTTGAGCAGAGCCACCCCACCCGTCTGCAGTCTTGCCACTTAGACGCTTTGCTGACAGCGAGGAAATCAGTCCTTATTGACTGTTGTGTGTATGCGCTGAGGTTTCACGCTCCTGTACACTTTGGACCACAGCAACAAAGAGCCTGCTACAGTGTATCGCTATTTTTTTTCAAGGTTTATTTATTTGGGGGAGAGCGCAAGCAGGGGAGGGGCAGAGAGAGGGGGACAGAGGATCCGAAGCAGCCTCTGCACGCGGACAGGCTGACAGCAGTGAGCCTGGTGCGGGGCTCGAACTCTCGAACCGCGAGATCATGGCCTGAGCTGAAGTCGGACGCTCAACCGACTGAGCCCCCCCCAGGCACCCCCCGCAGAACCTGTGTCTGCAACGCATACCCCACTTCCTATCAAGGCCATCTACCTGACAAATCCCAACCTCATCCTCAAGTCTAAACACAAGTACCAACTCCAGGAGCCTTCTGTGAATCCCTCAAGCAGACTGAGTCACTCTCAGTGCTCTCGCCTTATACTCTTTCCCATTATAGTAATTACTGCACTGTAATTGCTTGTTTACATAATTATAAGGCTTTTGATCCCTGGCACTAGCAAAATGCCTGGTTCCAAAATTTGGCGCTAAATGAATCATAGAAGGAAAAGGTCTGGTGGGAACAGGGCCGTCGGGGGCAGGGACAAAAGTGGGGGCAGAAGAGTCACGGCCCAGGTCACGGCCCAGGAAGGGAGACCACAAACACGGGCAAAAGTCTGCCAGTCCAGACGCCATCGACGTGTGATCTTGACACATGTGACCGCGTTGGGGTATTAGCCGCTCCCCCCCCCCCCCCGGATAAAAACTCATGCAATCCCATCGAGCACGGAACAGAGTGGGGAAGGGAAGCAAAAGTCAGGGTCGGGGAGGTCCCTGCTGAAGCATCTCAGTGAAGAGGCAAGGAGAGCCAGCCTGCACAGGATTCGCAGACTCTGAGATAGAAAGGAACTGATGACATTTCTGTGACGATGACCACAGTGAGGGGTTAATTAGAGAAGAGTAGCAATTTTTTCAAGAGCTGGTAGGCAGCATTTTCCGCCACGTGCAGTAGGAATGGGGCATGAGTTAGAAGTGGCTCGGGGTCTCACAGAGAAAGACAAGACGATAAAATGGCAATAGTGACTCATAGAAGGCACAGGTCTGCAAACACAAGTACAGCCCTATCTCCCTCGGGGAGGCCACCGGCCAACGGCTGGAGCCCTGGCATCCCGGGATGCATACTGCCAAGGGAAGAGAATTCGAGGGTCCTCATGACAACGCGGGTGTCCCCTTCTGGAGCGATCAATCATCCAAATTTCATTCCTCACCTTCTGTCTCTCATTGCCTCCTGCCATCCTCAAAAATGTACTCATCTCCCAGCCCTGCCTTTGTCGGGAATGCAAGAACGGCTGATCTTCCCACTCCGCAGGCCTGCCGGGAAATGAATCAAAGCCAGGCAGGGCTCAAAGAGACCCTTTCCAGCCAGGAATCTCGTAGTGTTTAGCACTCAGCCGGGTAAGACCCTCTTGGGCTGCTAATTATTGATAAACCTGCTGAACACCTTGAAACCTCAACCATCAAAGGGTTCTCATTACCAAGGCTTTATTGAGCCCTTATATTTATTTTTTTCATATACTTTTTAAATATTTTAATGTTTATTTTTTTTTATTTTTTTAAATGTTTATTTATTTTTGAGACAGAGTCAGAGCATGAGTGGGGTAGGGGCTGAGAGAAAGGGAGACACAGAATCGGAAGCAGGCTCCAGGCTCTGAGCTGTCTGCAGAGAGCCCGATGGGGCTCGAACCCACAAACCATGAGATCATGACCTGAGCTGAAGTCGGACGTTTAACTGCCTGAGCCAGCCAGGTGCCCCGAGCCCTTACATTTAGAGGGAAGTTGATACGTGTGTGATGAGCACTTCCTAGGAGGTAATTCTCAGCCATTTCAGCATGTCGGGGATTGTGCACTTCTGGAAGAATCCACTGGAAGTCAGGAGCCCACTCCCTACTGTGGTGAACACTGCCCATGACCGTGGATGGATTTCTTTTATTTTGGTTGTGCTGTATCTGAACCCCGTGGTATGTAGGGAACTGCCCACTTTCTGACAGTTGATACAGAATGAAGACCTCTTCCCATAACAGGACCTGAAAACCTACAGACACCCAGTTTTACGATGGCATAGCTGCAGCTGGGACACAGCCACATGACTGAGCTCCGCCAGTCAAAAGCACCCACGCTGGGCTGCCTGAGAAGGCAGTGAAATCGAGCGGGGATCTCCCCCCTCCCCCCATCCCTCCTCCGTCCTTCTGGTGTTGGCTGATGCAAAAGTAGCGGCCACTGTAATCAAGTCGTGTATCTGGCCAAGACTCGGGCGCGGGGCAAAGTAGACGCATGGGCTGCCCCGGGGCCAGCGGTGCGTTGCTCATCAGAGCAGTGCGGTGACTTGGTTTTGGGTGGTGCTCTCGAAATCTGAGCCCTGAGCCTCGTTCTCCAGCTTCCCTCCTCTCTTGCCGACATTCTGGGAGCGGCACGGTAGCCTCTTACAAGCTCCACTTCCGTTCAGCCAGCCAGAAGCAGTGTCCGTTGCTTACAACCCAGAACCCTGACCCATGGGCCCAGTCCTTTTTAGACACAGGATCACAGGGTTCCCGGGCCAACGGCCACCGGCTGAAATCCCCACCGGCCCGAGCGTCTGCTTCTACACCTCTGTAATCCTCGGGCTGAGGCCTTGCAAACTACATTTTGGTCCCGCCAGTCGTTCTTCGGTGGCTTCTGCCGGTGAGGGGACTAAAGGGAACCTCACAGGGCTTGAGAGGGGCCGTGCTCCTTCCTGTCTGCTGGCCGCTGCCCCTCCCGCAGCTCGTCTCCGCCACGGCAGTGGCAACTCCTTCCAGTACTGTAGGCCAAATCCAACCCGGACTTTTCCCGGTACTTGTGGAACGAGCTTCACCGGGCCCCAGCCCACGACATCAACACCAGCCTGCTGGCACGTCCTCCTTGGACACTGAGGGCCCCCCCTCTAAGTTTTAATGATGCTGCCTTCTTCCTCGATTTCCTCAGCCCCAGGTGGTAAGAACTACCACCTTTGAGGCCTTGGAGCCCTCTTTTTACCCTGGCTAACGACTCTGTACCCAGTCGGCAGCTCTTTATAGTGAAGTCTCTATGTTCAAATGACGAGTGTGGTTTCTCTCCCAGACTGGACCCTGAGTGACACAGAATCCTAGCCTTAAGGAAAGCCAGTGTGAGTTGAGTAGCTCTTTTGCCGCCAGAGAGGAGAGAAATGAAAATGAGAAGGAATCAAAATTTACCCTCAAGTGAAGATTTGAGGTCTCAGAGACCCTAAAAACATAATCAATCAATCGATCGATCCATCAGTCAATGATTTTAAGGTCTCAGACTCCTCATCTCAAGGGGTGAGTCCTACACACACGGTGGTGCCAGGACCTCTGAGCCAGGGCTGAGGCGGCTGTAGGAACTGGCCCTGACCCCTGCGAGGGGCGAAGAAGGGCTGGGTCACCCCAGGCCCCTGACAATCGCCTCCACCACCGTCTTCGCTGCCCTAACAAAACCCCCCCCACACACGCTGTGGGCCTTGAACAACAGACATTTGTTGCTCACAGCTCTGGAGGCTGAGAGTCCAAGCTCAGGGTGCCCGCGGAATTGGGTGCTGACAAGGATCCTTGTGATACTGGGATTTGTAAGAAGAAATCGGTGTCTGGTCTTCGTCCCTGTTTCTGGCACAGGAGCTCTTTAAAAAAATACCCTTGGGAAGTCCTAAGCTGTAAGAGCGGATTAAGGCAAACCTCTTTCCAACACACCTGAGTTTATGTGAATGAGGTGACCTTTAGAAAGCACCTGGTTGCCAGGGGAACCAACCTAGAGAGGGCTGGAACTTTCAGCCCCATCCCCTGACCTCTGGGAAGCAGCCAGGGACTGGAGGTTGAATGGGTGACCTAATCAACCGTGCCCTTGTAATGAGATCTCCATAAAACCCCAAAGGCACAAGATGCAGAGAGCTTCCAGGGTGGCAGGGAGACGCGGAGGGCTGACGTGTGGGGAGCTCCCCGCACCTTCCCGTACCTTCCCTGCACTGCTGTACCATCTGGCTGTGAGTTTTATCGTCTTTCAACAGACCAGCGATCTCACAAGTACAGCTGACCCTTGGACAACATGCGTTGTGTGGGTCCAATGATAGGCGGATTTTTTTCCGTGGACAGAGCACGGCACCGTAAATGCATTTTTTCTTCCTTGTGATTTTCTCTTCTTTTCTAATTTTTTTAACATTTACTTATTTTTGAGAGAGAGAGAGAGAGAGAGAGAGAGAGCGAGTGAGCGGGGTAGGAGCAGAAAGAGAAGCAGACACAAAATCCAAAGCAGGCTCCAGGCTCTGAGCTGTCAGCACAGAGCCCAACACGGGGTTCGAACCCCTGAACTGTGAGATCATGACCTGAGCCGAAGTCGGAAGCTCAACCGATGGGAGCCACCCAGGCGCCCCATCCTTATGGTTTTCTTAATATTTTTTTTCCCCTCCAGCTTACTTTACTAGAAGAATGCAGCACATAATACATACAGCATCCAAAGTACGGATTAATCAACTGCTTGCATTATCAATAAGGCTTTCTTTCAGTCAACACTGAAGGCGTGCTATTACCAGTTAAGTTTTGGAGGATTCACAAGTTACACGGAAGGCCGCCTGGGTGGCTTCGTTGTTGAGCTTCCGACTTTGGCTCAGGCCATGACCTCAAAGTCCATGAGTTCGAGCCCCACATCGGGCTCTGTGCTGACAGCTCAGGGCCTGGAGGCTGCTTCGGATTCTGTCTCTCCCCCTCTCTCTGCCTATCCCCTGCTCCTGCCCACCCTCTGTGTGTGTGTGTGTGTGTGTGTGTGTGTGTGTGTGTCTCTCTCAAAAATAAAAAACATTAAAAAAAACTTTTTTTAAGTTACATGGGGCCTGCATGTATGTGGGGGAGAGGTTGGCACCACTAACATCTGCTTTGTTCAAGGGTCAAGTGCAAACTGTTTTCCTGAGCTCTGTGAGCTGCTTCAGCCGACTAATCAAATCTGAGGAGGAGGGATTGGGAACCTCGATCTATGGCTGCTCGACGATCACGACACTGGCAGGTAGACAGATATCTCCAGGGAGATAGCGTCAGAACTGAGTTGAATTGTAGGGTACCCAGTGGGTGTTGGAGAACCGCTTGGCAGCATGGAGAAGACATACACCACGGAGCCTTCTTCCTGGGGGGTAGGCAGCCACCCTGCGTCCCCACGTGGCAGAGAGAGAGAGAGATCAAGCTCTCTGGTGCTGCTTCTCGGAAGAGCACTAATCCCACCACTGAGGGCCCCACCCTTGAGGCCTCATCTGAACCTAATTATCCCCCAAAGACCTCACTCCGAATACCATCACCCTGGGGTTTAGGGGTTCACACGCTGGAGGCCGGGGGGAATGCCTAATTCAGTCCTGGCGACAACCCAGACGTCAAACCGGGGGCACAACCTGCTAGCAACCTGTTACATGAGTATGGTAAATCTAGTTACGGAAAGTGAAGGCATCAGGCAAGTTGAAGGTTTCCACCTCAACCTACTCAAATCATTTTGGCCTCTGAGTGGCCACCGGTCATTCTTCCTCTGAATAATCCATCTGAGAGAAAGATACCACAGCAGGAGTGGCAAAGATGGGCTGTGGTCCTAAGGGTCCAGTTTTATGGGCAGAACTTTTCAACCCAATAGAAGAAAGGAGGGGTCATCTGCTTATAGGATATCCAAACATCTATGAGAGAACATGTCACTTTCTAGAACCCAGAGGCAAGACCAATGAACATCACAATGAAACCCTCCTCCTTTGAAGACGGCAAGCATACACAAACACATAGACACATCTCCCCCAACACACACACACACACACACACACACACACACACACACACACACACGTTTTACTAAGCCTGGATCCCCAACAGCTTCCACATTTCCTGATGTAAGGGAACTGACATTTATTAAACACCTACTGTATGCCAGCCAACCTGTGTGGTAGGTACTCTGTAAGCATTATTGCCACCATCTCAGGTAGGATTCTATCCATTCTACAGATAAGGATACTGAGGCTCAGAGAGATAAGTAGCTGTCGCAAGACAGGCGGCCCTATGAATCCAGGGCGATTTGGTTCAATGCCCATGCCTGTTCCACTACAACATGTTGCCTCTAAAGAATCTTTATACCCACTTAGAAATGCAGACTAGGGTGGGGAGCATGGCGGTGTTAGATAGAATTAAGATACAATACATATAATGGCATAGTATTACCTAATGCCATTAGGGAGGAGTATCCTTCTACGTCAGCATATAATATGCCTTCACAAAATATAGTATCATTATATAATATAAATAACCCACCTTTACCCCCAACTGTGATGTTGAACTAGCACTCTCTCAGCAAGAAAACCTAGCTTTAGCTGGCGCGTCCCCAGGCTCATTACGTACAGGTCCTGCCTTAAATAGCTTCCGGGCATCTTCAGCGAGCTGGTCTCCTGGGACGCCACCAACTGTAATGGCACCGCCATATGGAAGCTTGATATTCAAGCAGCTTCTGACAAAATGGACGGGGTGGTGAGCAGAGTCAGGATCAGGGCGTCAGACGAAGCAAGGCGACCGCTTTCGCAAAAGGCTGCTGGGAGAATCGGGGGAGGTGGTAAGGGGGGTAGTGGTAAGGGGGAGGTGGTAAGGGCAGTGGTAAAGGGGAGCGTGTGCCAAAAGGTCTCCCAGGTGATTGTGGCGAGTCTGGACCCGTTTCATGGCGACCCGTTTCATCCTGACACTGTCCCTTCATCACCGGCAGAAAGTCCTTCTGTCCCTCTTTTCGGAGGCTTTTGCAATAGGAAAACTTGGCTTAGAAGGGAAAGAGAAAGGTATTTGAAGTGCAGTGAATTTTTTCAAAAACACCTGAACAAAAAACAAGTTATGAGTAGCCTTCAGTCGGCCATCACCACATCAGCTGCACATCGGAGCCTCTGTGGGGATGTGTTGCTTTAGGTATCTAGATCAGAGGCTCCAGAGGGAGGCTCAGGTGTTAGTCTTTTTCTAAAGCACCAAAGACGACTTCCCTGCTCCTTCCCACCTCCCCTCCCACCTCCCTTCTAACACACTTCCTGATCATACCCCTTTTTAGGCAAACATCACCAAGAAAGTACAGCCATGAAAACCTGTATAACGGATTCAAATTTCAGATTCGGTTTTTGGTTTTTTCACCTGCACGTTTAATTATCTCTGCCTCATGTTTGTTTTCTTCCAAGAAAGCGGCCAGTCACAGAGGGCACGGATCCGCTTCCAGAAAATAACTCACGGGCACAAAGTCCTTTAAAACTTGGAAGCTGTAGGGAGTTTTCACAAAGACGATCCCCTGCGATCTTCCCTACACCTTCATTTACTCATCCATCAGACGCCTCCTGGAGACCTACTATGTGCCAGGCACTGTGCTGACTGGTGTGGAGGACACAGAGGGGACCAGAGCAGACTCATCCTTACCCACGCTCCTGCCTTCAGGCCCCCAAGGGATCGGGTCCACAGATGAGCACAGCACAGGGAAGACGAGGGCCACACGGGAGAAGGGGCCAAGTGGAACCAAGACGCGGGGTGGTCAGGGAAGCTTCGCGGAGGAGGAACACACAAAGGGTATCCCGTGGGGTAAGCAGGAGAGAACAGTGTTCTGAGCTGTTTGCCAGTGCCACTGGGCTCGTAATGGTCACTTAGCTTCTGTGCTAGAGTCGAAACGCTTCTGTCTTACTCGGGTCAAGGTGAGGAAAGTCCTCCGATTGGAAAAAGGACGCTCCAGGGGGGATTGGCTGTGATTCTGGAGCCCCGATGTGCTCCTGCGACACAGGAATGAAGTCCCTTCCCCTCCGGCCACCCCTGAGACACAGGACAGAGAAAGGAACTGCAGACTTCAGGCAGCACAGAGCATTTCTGGAGGGGGGTGCTGTATAACACCACACCACCGCTACCACAGAAATACGTTGTCGTTTCTCCCCGGGGCTCCACAGGGGGAGAGTCGGCTGTCATCCGACTCTGTCCTAGGAACTGGCCAGACCACACCTCTGTGCCCACAGTTCCCTCCTCTGTTCTTCTCGGACACCAGAACCCTGACTGCCCTGGGGCTCGACTCTCCCCAGCCCTGGGGCCTACCATCGGCACCCGGATCCCATCCCGGAGGAGCCGGACAACAGGGGTGTGGCCGGATTGCCAAGCTGGGGAAGGGCACGCCAGGCGCCTCGCCAGGGATGTCACTGCGAGTGACAGACACACAGGCTGCCACCCGTGGGAGGAAGGAGCTAACAGAGACGCGCACCCAATTCCGGCCCTGTAACCCTCTGCCACCATCCCCTGTGCCATAAGCTGGGCTCAACAGCTAGACTAGACACGTATTCAGTCCCAAGTTCATGGGAAAAAATAGGGAATCTAAGCACGGAGAGCAAATGCAAGTTCTGGAAGGGTTTGCATTTAAGAATCAATCCCTGCCAGTGTATGGGGCGCCCGGGTGGCTCAGTCGGTTGGGCGTCCGACTTTGGCTCAGGTCATAATCTCACGGTCCGTGAGTTCGAGCCCCGCATCGGGCTCTGTGCCGACAGCTTGGAGCCTGGAGCCTGCTTGGGATTCTGTGTCTCCCTCTCTCTCTGCCCCTCCCCGGCTCACACTGTGTCTCTCGCTCAAAATAATTAATAATAATAATAATAATAATAATAATAATAAACATTAAAAAAAATTTTTTTTAATCCCTTCAAGTTTATTATAAAAACGAGAAGCGTTTAGCGCTTGCTTTCACAGTGCTCTATGGCCTCTACCGGAGCGACAGCTTACGTGTGCCCCCGTGCACGCACACGTGCATGTTTTCATGCCAGACCCACCGAGGGTCCTCTGGGAAGACACAGCCTTGACGGAGGTTGGCCCCGAGCCCTCTGGTCAAAATCCGGAGCACACAGTCCCCGGTGCTCTGGGCCACTGGCTGCAAAGCTACAGGCATTTTTCTGCAGCATTCACCACCCACCCCAGAAAGCGAGGGGGGCAAGCGGAGGGGAAGAGAGGGAGTTGGCGGTACGTGTATCCACGGCCAATCGTGCACCGCGAGACTGCGCACTGGCGACACCCGCGGTTTTCTCCAAGCAGCAGCAACCACCCCAGGCTAGACTGCTGCAACGCCCCTTGCAGCCCCTGTGCACGCCGGCAGGACCGAAATCGACACCCGAGCATCTTCCTGAAAGTCGCTGGAGGCTGCAGAATGCATCGCAGGCCCAAGTATGGCTCCCACTTGCACCTTGGGACCCAGGGGGGCCTGAATGCCACTCTCTCCAGATACCGCGTGCCGGAGGGCCTCCAGCTTCGGTGCGTCAAGAGCTCCCCAGGGCGATGCAATCTCCTGCCCGTTCCTTAAAAGACTCAAAACCCCTGTTAGGGAAGCCCTCCGAAAGACCACCTTTCCACAGTGCTCTCCAGCCAGGGCTCACACGCTGTTGCTTCTGTTGCTGGCTACCTTACGGGTTGGCTCCACTAAATGAACTAAATGAACTAAATGAACTAATGAACTAAAGTATTCATTAGTGCTGCGTACCGGTTAGTGGGCTTGGCTGCTCAGGGTACGTGCTCAGTCAGCCTGCCCATTCCGGTGCAGGACTGCAGCGGGTTCTTGTTCAAGACACCCAGCCCCTAAACGGATGGCCTCCACTGACATCCACGGATGAGCTCTCTGTCTGCCTACCCGAGTCACCTCTCAATCTTAGTACCGTAAGTACCAAAAGAAACTGAGGGAACTTCGTTATGGGCTGAACTGCGTCCCCTAAAATCCTTACATTGAAGCCTTAAACCCTGGGCCTCACAATGGGACCGTAATTGGAGACAGAGTCTTGAAAGAGGTCGTTAAGAAAGAAACAAGACCGTTAGGATGGGGGGCCCTGATCCGATCCGACTGGTGTCCATATGAGAGGAAATTTGGACACACAGGGAGATGCCAGGGACGCAGCTGCTCAGAAGAGAGACCACGTGAGGGCACGGCGACAAGACAGCATCTCCGAGCCAAGGAGAGAAGACACAGAAGAAACCCACGCTGCAGACACCCTGATCCCGGAGTTCCAGCCCCTAGAACTGGAAGCAGATACATTTCTGTTGGAAGCAGATACATTTCTGTTGGAAGCAGATACATTTCTGTCGACGAAGCCACCTGGTCTGTACTATGTTCTGGCACACTTAGGAAATGGACACAGAAGCGCAGAAAGTTAAGCAATGTGCCCATGTGCAAAACCTCCTTCCTCTTTGACCTGATTCTGTAGACACTGGAGGTGCCCCATCCACCCCGCGCCCCAGCCCCTGCACCGGGGGCTCTCCCCAGCCCAGCCAAGATGCCAACAACCGATCAAGCCTGGGATGCGCCTTCCAATGTCAAACAGAATTGCATCTGCCACAGCCCAACCAAGTAGGAGAAAGAAGGAAGCACTGGCAACTGAGGCAGAGAGCCAACCTTTGCTACGGAGCTAGTTGGGCTCATCGGACGATGCCAGGCTTGTGCTACAGACTCCCAGGTGGTTCCTACGGCAGTTCCCCTTTTTTTGTAAGAGAGTCTTGCCATCCCCGCCCCACCCCCATCTTCTCTCTATAAGGTGTTCTTTCTTTGGTGAGGTAGAATCGGAATGCTAAAAGATGGAGAGAATCCGTGAAGGAGAAGAAAAGCATCCGAACCCTCCCTGGGGGGGGGGGAGGGGAACGGAATAATCGCCTCCTGCAACGTCTGTCACTTCCAGACACTTGTCATAGGTGGTCCCTCATAGCAACTCCCGCCAACCAACGTGGACGTCGGCAAAAGTTGGACGCGTGTTACAAGTATGTGCACACGCTGCTCGTTCAAGTTTTCAGCAGAGCCATCTTCTTGCCATTACAGAGAACACGAAGAGACACTTAACAGGACTGGGGACACAGAGAGACTGGGGGCAGAGATAAAGAGGGGGCAGAGAAGAAGGTAGGACCCCCACTGCTTATGAACTTGACCTGCCCCCCCCCGCCCCCCGAGCCTGTCTGGGCAGGACCACCAGCCAGGCTCTCTCAGATGAGAGATCTCAGATGGAATCAGATTCCCACCAGCTCCCCTTCCCCCTGCAGTCTTCGGGCAGCCTCCTCACGAGAGAGGAGGGAGGGGGTGGGGAGCACACAGCTCCCAGGGAGAAGGCTGCCAAGACAGAATGCAAGCTGAAAAAAGCAAGTAGCAACAACATAGACAGTATGTTACCATTTGTTTTTCAGAAAACACAAAACAAAATTACATTTCCAGATGTACATGTATACATACGTAATAGCACGGAGGGATCTAGCTACTAGATGATGGGGAAATCACCCGGCAAACTACATACATACAAGTTAGGTGGTGGGGTGCTGCACAGGTATTAAAATGACTGCAGATAAAAGTCATTTCAAATTTAAAAATAACACACAAGAGGGGCGCCTGGGTGGCTCAGTCGGTTAAGCGGCCGATTTCAGCTCAGGTCACGATCTCGCAGTCTATGAGTTCCTGCCCCACGTCAGGCTCTGGGCTGACAGCTCAGAGCCTGGAGCCTCCTTCAGATTCTGTGTCTCCCTCTCTCTCTGCTCCTCCCCCACTCACACTCTGTCTCTCTCTCTCTCAAAAATAAATAAACATTAAAAAAAATTTTTTTTAAATAACACACAAGAGAATGCACAGTTTCCAATGGTATAAAACTTCATGCACACACATTCACGAGAGAAGGGAGCTCTAAATGAGGCAGAGCTGGGACCACGCTAGAGCGGATTGAAAGCACACTCTGGGCGATACAAGCAAAGGGGGAACGTGTTTCTATTTCACTGTTTAAAACACACAACATAATTCATTTTCTTGCAGAAAGAAAAGAGAAAAAAAAATCTGGAAGGATACCCCCTAAACTAATAACAACGGTTGGTCTGGGAAAGGACAGGAAGATGGAAATGTCATAGTCCACTCAGGCTGCTATAAAAAATGACAAGAGCAGCTCCCAGCTGGCTCAGTCGGTGGAGCGCATGGCTCTTGATCTCAGGGTTGTGGGTTCAAGCCCCATGCTGGGTGTAGAGATTACTTAAAAAAATAAAACCTATTTAAAAACGACTATAAGCAGAGTGGCTTATGTGCAACAAAAATGGATTTCTCACAGTTCTGGAGGCTGGGAAGTCCCACATCAAAGCGCTGGAAGAATCAGTGTCTGGTTTCTTGTTCCTAGACTGTGTCCATGTGTCCCCATGTGTCCTCACCTGACAGGAGGGGCAAGGAGCTCTTGGCAACCTCTTTATAAGGGCACTGAGCCCACTGTAAGGGCACCACACTCATGACCTGATCGCCTCCAGAAGGCCCCACCTCCTAAAACCATCGCATTGGGGGTTAGGATTTCGCCACATGAATTAGAGGGGGACACAGTCTATAGCATGAAGGGAATTTCACATGAGGTTTTTTTGTTGTTGTTTTTTAGTTCTTATGGTGAGATTTTTGTGTTGTATTGATGTAATAGTAATGGGATTAAAAAGAAAGACAGGAGGCCTTGGAAACACACACCCTACCGTCCTTCCCAACCCTACCCTTCTACCCACCAGTAGAAAATCACTGCTTTAAATTCAAGGTGAAGGCTTCCCACCTGCTGCTATCCTTACCTTCATATAGAAGTAAAACTGCAAAGATCATAAAAATGCCAATGTCTGCAAACAGCCCTTTAGTATCCATTCTGTCTCTCCCTGGGGCCTCCAAAGGGAGCCCTGGGCTTGGGCTGGTCCCAGTCACATGTAGCAGCCCCCTCTGGCCAGCCTTCTTCCTGAGGTCTAGGAGGTGGCACCTGTGTGCCTACCCCCAGCCTCCTCCCCTCTCCCATTAAGACGCCATTTGGCAGGGGCACCTGGGTGGCTCAGGCAATTAATTAAGTGTCTGACTCTTGAGTTCAGCTCAGGTCATGATCTCACAGTTCATGAGTTCTAGTCCCTTGTCGGGCTCTGTGCTGACGGTGCGGAGCCTGCTTGGGATTCTCTGTCTCCCTCTCTCTCCGCCCTGTGCTCGCGTTCTCGCTCTCTCTCTCTCTCAAAAATAAATAAATTTAATTAAAAAAACAAAGACACCATTTGGCAAAATCTCCGTAAACCTCTGTGAGCTCACTGCCCATGAACAGTTACTGCCTGAGCTTTCTCTGTTTTACTTCCCGATAAAGAAAAGAAAACAAATACCCAGTTCAGGGAGCGATTTGATGTATCTGAAGTTAACAAAGCCACAACAGGGTTAACCTGACAGGCTGTTAGGAGTAAAACCCTTTTCATGAGCAATATTTTGCTTGGGCTGCAAAAGGGCAACAGATAAATGTGAAAGGCTGCATGAACAGAAACGGAGTGGGTTGCTAACCATCTCCTTCCCATAAACCCAAGAGTCTGGGCTCCCAAACTGCCTTCTCAGCTGCCTGAGACCACTACCTTCCCTGGGGGCGCTCAATCAGTGCGGGACCACCACCTGGACTCCAGGTCCAAACCCATGAACTCAGACTCCAGAAAGCATCTTCGACAGATCCAAGCTGCTGCCCTTTCTGGGTCTGGAAAGCAAATTAGCAGTGAAACCCAGGAAACCTCGTCCTGTCTCAGAGCGATGGCGGGTCGGGCTTCAAAGCACCACTCGTCAATGGCAGCATCTGTATTCGGTGACTATAGCAATTATAAATCATTCTTATCCTTTTATAAGACCTTCCAGGGCAAAGTCCCCTTCTCCTATCAACGGCCAGAATTAATTTCTTTTAAAATGTCCTAGAACACAGGCGCCTGCCTGGGTGGCTCAGTCGGTGAAGCGTCCGACTTCAGCTCAGGTCATGATCTCACGGTTCGTGGGTTCGAGCCCCGCGTTGGGCTCCGTGCTGACGGCTCAGAGCCTGGAGCCTGCTTCAGACTCTATGTCTCCTTCTCTGCCCCTCCTCCATTCATGCTCTGTCTCTCTCACTCGCTCCTCTCCCTCAAAAATAAATAACCATTAAAAACTTTTTTTAATTTATTGCCCTAGAACAGATGTTTACTCTCAGGCTGGTCTTTCTGCTGATTAGCGAGCTTCTGAGCATTAACGGTTATTATGTCCTTTCTCAAGCCCCTTCGAGTTCTCTCCCTGGATGTTCTGCCGCCACTCCCAAGCCGTTCCTAATTTTCTGTGCAGTCTGTCCAAGACTTTTCCCTGGGATCTTCTCCATATTCAAAGCATATATTAGAACAGACATCAAGCAAAAGGTTAAAAAAATGTGCTGCGGCCTGGTGCAAATTAGCCAATGACTATTTACACTGCCCAGAGAAAGTCCCCACGTTCAGACAGCTGATCAAATATAGCTGGGGACCTCCTGCCCGCCCCCAGTACCAGTGAGCAGTGGCCCATCATGAGTGCAAAGAGCCCTCTACAAGAGACTGTCTTAGAAGCCCAGTGGGGACTAGGTAGGAAGGGCAGAATGAGACCCAGCGGGGGCTGTGCAGAGCCGCTGAGCCAGCCCCTGGACTGCTGTTGCAAGAGTTAAGGCCGTTGGCTGTCAGATCTTCCTGCCAGGGCCAGTAGAACACATCCCAACAGCAAGTTCACACATGACTAGGGTGGATTTGAGAGCAGAATATGGCAGCCCACACAGGAGACCTCTCAAAGTCATTATCATGCAACATAATGAACAGCAAGGAAGCCAAGGGTCCAGGGGGCAGAAAGTGACACTGACATTCAAGCTCTCGATAAAAAAAAAAAAAAAAAAATGATACACGGTCTTTCCTCCAAGACAATATCATGCCTCTCCACCCAACCATCACATCCAGCTCTCTGGTCCAGAGGCTGGTCGTTCTGGGACATGAGTAATCAGCTTCTCACCAGCCCCAGGGTCAGGTTCCCAAGAACCCGTCCTTCTCTCTCTCCGGTCAGGAATTTAAGGCAAGAAAGAGGACAGGAAGGCAGGGAAGACAATGTCAGAGTACCTCTTGGGATAGATGTCCAGCTGACTCCTGTGAGCCTGACCTGATCCCAGCTCATCAGAATCCAACAGAAGCAATAACCTTCAACCTCATTCTCCCCGATAGGGTCCTTCCTCCTCCTCTTCTCTTTCTGGGTGAGCGGAGAATTCAAGCACTAGCTCAGATCTCACGGAGGACCTCTGCCTGCCTCTAGGGCTGCTTGGGACACAGCATCTGGTGAGGCTGTATGTTCCCCTACTGGGTTCTTACTGACACTGACCTTTCTCCGCTGACAACAGTATATGCAGACTACCTGGTTTTAACCAATGGCATTCAGTTACAAGCTCGTGGCTTGACCTTGGCTCTCTCTGTCAGCGATCACAGCCAGATGGCGGGCTGTGGTTCGTACCATGCTACTGCATGAGTAAGTGGACGCTCATCCCCCAAACCCAACCCACCAGGCCTAGTTTACCAAAAAGGCCTAACATCTCTGGCTACCCCCACCCCCCAATTCTGGTGCCTTTTTAGATTAAAAAAATTTTTTTTAACATTTTTTTAATGTTTATTTATTTTTGAGACAGAGAGAGACAGAGCATGAACAGAGGGGGAGCAGAGAGAGAGGGAGACACAGAATCTGAAGCAGGCTCCAGGCTCTGAGCTGTCAGCCCAAAGCCCGACGCGGGGCTCGAACTCACAGACCATGAGATCATGACCTGAGCTAAAGTCGGCTCCTTAATCGACTGAGTCACCCAGGTGCCCCTAGATTTTTAAATTTTTACTTTGTAGCCCCTGAAGGGAGTTATCTTCAAGCTACAGGAAGGAAAACTGGAGCTGAGGGACACACAACCAGCAAATGGCAGAAGTGAATTCAAACTCAGAGCCCTGCTACCCAATGTCCCCACTTCATCCTCCTATAAATAAGCTCCCGTCCATGTGACGCTTGGCCAATGGTCTTAGGCTAGAGTTGGGTATGTCGTCATCTCCCTGATGACAGTGAACGCTCCTTAAGGGTCAAGACCATGATCATATTCACTCACTTCTCCCGGTTTCTAGGTCCGCTCATATACACAGTGCCACAGAGTACGACATCAGCTATACTCTATATTTATAATGAAATCTGACATTTAAAATCTGAACTCACCAAAATGTAACTAAGGGAACGATTAGTCATATTACCAAGAGCTTATTTTCTTTTAGGGAGAAAAAAAAACCAGTCACAATTCAGTGCCTCTAGGTAAAAGCCCTAAATGCCTTAAAATATCTATTTCAATATCACTGGCTGCTCAACAGAGACATGAATGGCTATGTCAAGTCTGAAGAGTGGTACTCACCAGGTGAGGCATCAGGAGGTCAGCCAGGTAGACAAACGCAGCTCCGAGAGTGAAGCCGATGGCCACAGGGAAGAAGGCAAAGGCACCAAAACCCCCAGAGGACGTGGCCATCTCCACTGCCGGGGCCAGGAGAGACCAGTAAGAAGCCGCTAACATGACCTGCAAAACCACAGTGAACAATAAGCCATTAAACCAACCACACAGAAGGTGTTTCAAGTGCAGACTTTGGTTGCACTTGAACTGAACCCAACACATGTGCTAGGCCTTCAGTCTTCCACGGTAGGTACTATCTCAAACCGAAAGGCCACCACCAGAATGCCTGGAACGAGTGCTATAGGAACAAAACATGGGGCAGACTAGAGCTGACCTTGGGAGAATGGAGTCCTAGATGCTGTCATCTAGCCTCTAATCCAGTGGGTCTCACCCATGGGCAACTGTACCTTCCAGGGGACGTTTGGCCATGTCTAGAGACAGTTTTGGTTGTCACAGTAGATGTGTGTCACACGTGTCTGTCTCCCTTCCATTTTTACCTGTTAGCTTTCTAGGTCTGCTCTCTGAGGCACCAAAGAAGGTATCCTTCCTCTTTGACACGTGGCACCCTTTGAAATATTTGAGGACAACCACTGATCAATATCAGCTCAGTCTTGCCAACTTTGTTATCTCTCAAAGGAAAGAAGGGAACTAATACTCATTGACTGCCTGCTATTTCCAGGGAAATGTATCTTTGATACCTTATTCTATCATTGCCACAACCTGGGAGGCAGATGCTGTTTTCTATTACTATCTGTAGAGAAAGAAATTGAATCTAGAAGTAATAAGAATTTGCACAAGGGCGCACAGCCAATAAATGGCAGATCCTGAACTGAAAAGTAGGACCTAATCACCTCGATGAGGGCAGAAACATGAAAGGAAAGAGAAAAATGAAGCTGAACCCAAAAAAACCTCAGTGAGGTCAATTTGATAAAACTTTCCAGTGTTTACCGAAACATGGCTGTTTACTCTTACAGATGCTGTGACATCTCCTTGGCAGATACACCCACTACCCATCGTAACCATATGACAGTCGTCACTGACATGCAAAGTGTTGAATGGGTTTCTAAAAATGATTTAATTATGCCTTGCCTTTAAAAAAAAAAAAAACCTGCATCACCCATCTCCAAAATAACACTCAGAGTGACAGAACCAGGAATTACAAAAGCAACAATAAAGAATAAACCCATGCAGAAAGTAATTTCTCTTCTGCCAACAATCATCCACACATGATCAATTGCCCCGGGCCCGATTCTCCTAGCAAAAGTCTTAGGGCCACCCCCCGGAAAATTGTATCTGCCTCAGAAACTTCCAGAAAGAAAGAAAATATCTCATCGGTTCAGTTCCATGAGATCGTCCAAGGAAGCCTGTGGGCTCCTTCTCCGTGACACAGCCCAACACGTCCCAGACTGTTGTCTCATGGCTTTAGAATTCAACAGCCTTTGAGAGCTGCTGTTCGTGGAGAACTCCACACCAAGGAGGATCTGCACGCACCTGTCCAGCAACCTCTTTCCCTGCACGTTCCAGGGCCTTCCATACAGCCCCACCATCAGCAACTCTAAAATGGTACCATCCAGGAAGGCCATTCGTCTCATCCTTCAATCCCTCCTGCACCCTATCCTTGTCGATGCCACGGGTCGGGGGCACTTCCTCAGCCTCGGTTCCCCATCCCATCTTGCACACCAAGTGCGTCTCCCTCTGCCCTAGCTCCTTTCCATCCCTCAGCATCCCTGTGTGCCAACCTTTCCTCTGCCCCTCCAGATGAGAAATACAAAATGTTCCCGCGGACAAGTGACACGAGGTACAGGGCAAAAGAGATGTGCCCCTCAAGGCAGGCGTATGCCAGAATCTGGGGTGCTTTAAACAGAAAAGCAGCCCAGATGATTCGGGTGGACCCCTCCTTGAGAATCACTATTCTTCATCCTTCCAGATACCCAACGGGACCCAACTGGATTTCCTTCATTTCTTTTCCTCACCATCCCTGCCACCCACATAAACTAGAAAAAAGACCAGA
This sequence comes from Lynx rufus, assembly GCF_022079265.1. Lineage (NCBI taxonomy): Eukaryota > Metazoa > Chordata > Mammalia > Carnivora > Felidae > Lynx > Lynx rufus. Next base: position 31,602,500 of record NW_025814832.1, on the reverse strand, counting down.
GAACAGTCGTGAGATAGTATTGGGTTGCCTGTCCCAAGCGACCACAAGGCCCAAAGAAAAGTTATTTAAAGGGCAGATGTGGTAGACAAAGATGTGGTGACTTCCCCCCCACCCCGCCGAAGACAGCCACATCCCAATCCCCAAACCTGTGAATATGTCACCTTACATGGCAAAGGGGACTCTGTACTTGTGATCAAGTTAAGGATCTTGATGTGGGGAGGTTATGCTGGATGATCTGGATGGAGCCAATGGGATCACAGGGTTTCCATGAGACAACAAGAGGAGTCACAGGGTTGCCTGAGTGGCTCAGTCGGCTAAGGGTCCGACTTCGGCTCAGGTCATGATGTCACAGTTTGTGAGTTCGAGCCCCGCATCGGGCTCTGTGCTGACAGCTCAGCGCCTGGAGCCTGTTTCAGGTTCTGTGTCTCCCTCTCTCTCTGCCCCTCCCCCACTCACGCTCTTTTTCTCTCTCTCTCTGTCTCAAAAATAAATCAACATTATGAAATAATTTTAAAAAATAAGCGTCACAGGGAAGATGTAATGACAAAAGCAGAGGTCACTGTCAGTAAGGGACTGGAAGATGCTGTCGGGCTGGCTTGATGATGGAGAAAAGGTCGTGAAGCAAGAAATACAGGCGGCCTCCAGAAAGTGGAAAAGACAAGGCAACAGATTCTCCCCTAGAGCCTCCAGAAGGAATGCACCCCGGAGAACACCTTGACTGTATCCATTTTGGGCTCATGACCTCTGACCTCCAGCACTTTCAGATAGCATGTTTGTGTTGCTTTAAGCCACTACATTTGTGTAGCTTCTCACAGCAGCAACAAGAAACTAATACAGCATATGAAGGCATGCATGACAATTTTTTTTAGAGCAGTTACAGGTTCACAGAAAAATAGAGCAGAAATTACAGAGAAGCCCCCCCCCCGCCCCGCCATCTTGCACAACCTCCCCACTATCAACCTCCCGCCCCTCAGTGGCATAGTTGTTACACCATATTGATACACCATTACCGTCCAAAGCCCATAGTTTACATTTGAGACCAGTCTTGGAGCTGTACGTTCTATGGGTTTGTACAAACACATAAAGACAAGTATCCACTCCTCCAGTATCAGAGAGAGTAGTTTCACGACCCTAAAACTTCCGTGTGCTCTATCCATCCTTCCCTCCTCCTAGCCCCTGGAGACCCCTGATCCTTTTACCATCTCCACAGTTATACCTTTTCCAGAATGTCATACAGACAGAATCAATCGCTACAGTGTGTAGCCTTTTTGGATTGGCTGCTTTCACTTAGTGATATGCTTTTAAGATTCCTCTGTGTCTTCTTTAAAAAAAAAAAAAAAAAAAGCTTATTTATTTTGAAAGAGAGAAAGGGCAAGCCCATGCGCATTCAAGCAGGCGAGGGGAGAGACAGAGAATCCCAAGCAGGCTCCGCACGGCCCGCGGGGACCCCAACGCGGGGCTGGAACTCACAGATGGTGAAATTGTGACCTGAGCTGAAATCAAGAGTCGGACCCTCAACTGACTGAGCCACCCAGGTGCCCGCCCCCACTACGTCTTTTCATGGCTTGCTAGCTCATTTCTTTTGGGCTCTGAACAATATTCCATTGCCTGGACGGACACCGTTTATTTATGCATTCATCTGCAGAGGGGTATCTTCGTTGCTTCCAAGTCTTGGCGATGATGAATAGAGCTGCTCTAAGCATCACGTGCAGGTTTGTGCGTAGATGTAACTTTTCAGCTCGTTCAGGTAAATACCGAGGAGTGCCACTGCTGGACTGTATGGTAAGTCCTATTTAGTAATTCCCCCAACGTAGCTGGCTGGCCTGAAACTCTCAATACTAGAAAAGCTCCTTTAAATGTTAAGCATTTTTTGATGTGGACGTAGTGACACTGACTAGCTGTAGAGAGGCAGGAAGTCGTATGCCGATGGACTCTCAGCCCTAAGGACCAGAGCCTGGAGGGGATAGGTTGCCAAGGAGAGGGCTCAAGATTTCAGGTAATGGGCTCCACAGGAAAGTCCTTGCCAGCCGGTCCCTTTATGACCCCAGATGACAGATCCCGAAAGCCTTCCCACTGATGCAAACCTGCTTATAAAGGCAAAAACGGGTCTAGCAGCACCAGCCCTGAAGACACGGGATAGAAGCCTGAGGAGCAGACAATGGGTACCTTCCTCTTCCCACCTTTGTCTACGAAAGGCGTGCATAATCAGGTTCTGGGGTACACGGCAGGGACCTCGCTGTTCCCCAAAGTCCTTGTTTGCCTCTTTACTGCCAAAAAGAAAACATAAAACCCAGTCGATCAAACGCGCTATGGGAAAGCTTTGTGAAGTCCATCCTCCAAGCCAGAGGTTGCTAAACCGGCCGAAGTGGCCCAGTTTTGTGCTAAATGATCAAAGCAGCTCAAGGAAGTGAGCATTTCGATAACAACAACTCCTGCAAAAAAAGAGCTAAGGAGGAAACACATTCTTTTTAATGTATTTTAACATTTATCTATTTTTTGAGAGACAGAGAGAGAGAGAGAGTGTGGGCGGCGGAGGGGCTGAGAGAGAGGGAGTCACAGAGTCCGAAGCAGGCTCCAGGCTCTGAGCTGTCGGCACAGAGCCTGACACGGGGTTCGAACTCACGGACTGTGAGATCATGACCTGAGCTGAAGTCAGAACGCTTAACCGACTGAGCCACCCAGGAGCCCCTACATTCTTTTGAATGTATTTTTTTTTTATTTTTGTTTATTTATTTATTTATTTATTTATTTTATTTTTGGGACAGAGAGAGACGGAGCATGAACGGGGGAGGGGCAGAGAGAGAGGGAGACACAGAATCGGAAACAGGCTCCAGGCTCTGAGCCGTCAGCACAGAGCCCGACGCGGGGCTCGAACTCCCAGACCACGAGATCGTGACCTGGCTGAAGTCGGACGCTTAACCGACTGCGCCACCCAGGCGCCCCTGTTTATTTTTTTAAAATACCTGGCTGGTTTGGTAGGTCTACTGCAGGGTCCAGAAACCTGAACGTGGCAGCTGATGTTTGAGAAGCTGTGTGTACTCTGCCCTTCTCCCCACGACTAAGGGTGGCCCCGCCCTGGCTCTCTTCTTGACATGCCTCCTGTGGTGTCTCAGCCCCATCCTGACCTCAACATGATCCCTACAGAGGGAAGAATGAATGAATGGATGACAAGACTTGATTTAAAAAACTGGATGTTCGGGGCGCCTGGGTGGCTCAGTCGGTTAAGCATCTGACTTCAGCTCAGGTCACGATCTCGCGGTCCGTGAGTTCCAGCTCCGCATCGGGCTCTGGGCTGATGGCTCGGAGCCTGGAGCCTGCTTCCGATTCTGTGTCTCCCTCTCTCTCTGCCCCTCCCCCATTCATGCTCTGTCTCTCTCTGTCCCAAAAATAAATAAACGTTAAAAAAAAAAAAAAGTGGATGTTCACCTTGTTCATCACTGACAAAAGATGGAAACAGCCCCAGATGTCCCTTAAGAGATGATGGAGTGCTTTTCAGCCCTGAAAAGGAATGGAGCGCTAGGTCCATACTATGGTATCGGTGAACTTTGAAAATATTAATTATGCAAAGTACAAGAGGCCAGACAGGAAAGGTCGCATAGTATATACGATTCCATTTACACAAAGTATCCAGAACAGGTAAATCCTCAACACAAAACAGATCAGTGATGGACAGGGGGTGGTGGGGACAGGAAATGGGCGGAGGGGTGGCGGGGGGGGGGGCGGGGGGAGGCAACTGTTTCATGGGTACAGGGCCGTCCTTGGGGGTGATGAAAATATTTGGAACTAGCCAGAGGTGGTGGTTGCACAACATTGTGAACATACTAAATGCCACTGACTTGGGCACTATAAAATGATTAACGGTATGTAAATTTGGTCTCAATTAAAAACAAAAACAAAAACAAAAACAGTTGGGCTTGCCCTAACCATTAGATCATTCGTGCAATGATCTTGCCCTACAGCCCCTGGTTATGAGCTGAAACCCCCAGCCAACTTGCCTTGGTCCAAGCACTTTCATCAGCGAAAATGCCAAAACACAAGACCTACCTCTCATGGCCCTTTCTTCAAGCATCCAACACCCTTTACCCGGGTCCACATATACAACGGACAGGAAAACACAGGATTTAGAATCAGGTTCAAATTTGAATGTCGGCTCCGCCATTTGGTAGTGAGGTAGCCTAAGCAAGTAACCTAAGCTCTCTGCAGCACAGTTCTGAGCAAACGAAACACAGGGGCAATGCTACTACGTAACAAGATGGTCTCAAAGAATTCCACCAGCCGATGCATACACCACACCAACCTAGTTCCTGGCAGGAAGTTAAGCGTCAAAGTGGTGTTGCCGGATTCTTCTCTGAGTCTGCCTGCACTCAGCAGGCTCCCCCGCTTGGTCCCATCTCGCTGCCTACCCTTCCTCCAGGGTGGCCCCTTTCCAACACACTGGATTCATTATTTGTGTCCATATTCCCCTGGGACTACGATTAGGGCCACGCTGTGAGCATCTCTGTATCCTAGCACCCCAGACCCGGGCAGTCCTGGGCAGAGCAGCTCTTCAATACAGGATGGCCCAAATGAATCCTCTGTTATCCCTGCTAGTGAAGGGGAGCGATGGGGGAGCAGAGAAATCAAAAGAAGGCGTAATCGGGAAGTGATTCAACACTCATTTTTTAGTCTACTACCTAAATGTTAGTCTACTACCTAAATTACCTTCCAAATTAAGTACCATATAGGCTCATACTCAAATGTCTTCAGTCCTTTGACAAACACTGGATGAGTCACTGTTTAAAGCAATGGAGTTTTTCTTAGGTGTGGAAAGAAGATTGTATAGAATTTTCAGAGCATCACAGATAATCCATTGAATACAATCTCCTGATAGAATTGCACTCTCAGAGTTGAAAGGGGTTTCGGGAGGCTGCCCAGTCCAAGTGCTTCATTTGACAGGTGGGAAAACAGAGACCTGAAGGGATCCAGTGGCTTTCCCAAAGCCCCAGAGCAAGCTGATGTAACAAAACTGACTGCACCCTCCCACATCAAGTCAGCCCCACCCCTCCCCCACCTCCACTGACCCCTGGGGGTCTTTTAAGAAATTCTAAGGGCTACCGAGTAAAGACAAAGTTAAAGTTAGTGCCTCCCTCATTCCCAGGCAAGGCATCCCACGATGACAGCCTGGGATGAATCGGTTTTAGCAATAATCAAATGTAATCGATCCCATGGCCATTCCCCACCATTGGGATATAAGCTGCTCCAAGAAAACGCAGCACTGGGAAATCTTTGGCAACTCATCAACAGGAGAAATGATCTTGTGGAACGTTTTTCTCTGCAAGATTCATCAGACCTTACAAACCGAAATAAACCTTAAAAACTGAAACCCTTAGCCCATGACTGCCTTAGAGGGAGGCAAACAAGAAGATAATTTCCCCCCTAGCAGCATAGCTAAAGCTGGCAGGTTCAAAACAAAGCCCACGTACATTATGCTTTCCGTGTAGGGCTCTGAATGAGAGGCACACCTTCCTCCCTTACAGACTACGCTTTAAAACAAGGACACTCTGGGGGCGCCTGGGTGGCGCAGTCAGTTAAGCGTCCGACTTCAGCCAGGTCACGATCTCGCGGTCCGTGAGTTCGAGCCCCGCGTCAGGCTCTGGGCTGATGGCTCGGAGCCTGGAGCCTGTTTCCGATTCTGTGTCTCCCTCTCTCTCTGCCCCTCCCCCGTTCATGCTCTGTCTCTCTCTGTCTCAAAAATAAAAATAAAAAAAATAAAAATAAAAAAAATGAAAAAAAAATAAAACAAGGACACTCTAAATGCAACATACATCCCAGACTGGATCCTGGGAACAGAGGAAGGTCATCAGCGGGAAAAACAGTGAAATCCAACTGAACGTCTGGGGTGTAGGGAAGAGTAACGTACCAGTGTTAATTTCTTGGCCTAGACAAATGCGCTGTGGTTATGTAAGATGTTTAGGGGAAACTGGATAAGGGTCTGCGGAAATTCCCTGTGCTATTTTTGAATGTTCTCTCAAAATCTAAAATACTTCCAAAGAGTTTATTAAAAATTAATAGTAACAGTTACCAAGGCCTGAGAGAAGATTGAGGGGGATCACTGCAGCCAAGGATCGTAAACTGTGCGAGCAAAGACTTGAAGCCAAGAGGGCCCACGGTTTGCTTTGTGGGGTCAGCAAAATGACCGGCCTGGGGAGGCACTACTCGTGGTAGCCGGAGGGGACTGTGTGCCTCACAAGCTTCACCTCTGGGAAACCTACGGCCTCCCTCCTTGGGGCTCAGAGAGGGTAAGTCACCCAAGGACACCCAGCAGGAAGTCACAGAGCTGGGATCTAAAACCCAGGCCATGCTCTTAACGCCAAAGCTCCATTCCATCCCCTAGATGTCTGAAATTCCTCAGAAACAGTAACATTCACAATGTCACCTATTCAGTACGTCTAAGCAGAGAACGATTTCCCCCTAAACGTAACTGTCAGTGTTGACTGTGTTTAAAACAGCAATGTTTACCGTGCTGCTGTGTGTCAATCCTAGCCCATTTGGGAATACCGTGAAATTGAAATTGTGGAACTTTCGGTTACAGGTGGCTGATCGAACACAGACTGCTGGCTCCTGAATTCCCGCTGGACTTAAAGTATAGGGACGGGAAGGATCTTGATCACAAAAAAGGAAAGGAGAGGGAAAGGAGGGGCACGTAAGGACTGACAGAGACCCTGAGAAGGCTGACCTAAGGTGGTTCCCCCCACAGAACCCAGAGCAGCCCAGGGATGGAAGGGCCCAGACCCATCCAAAATGGGGGTGCAGATGGGGTGGCAAAGAAGACTGGTGGAAAGGCTGGAAAGCCATCAGATCCCAGATTCTTCCTGAACTTCATATGGCCAAGCAACTGGCCTGCCAGACACTCGGGGACACCCCCACCCCCACTCCACACCCAGCTAGGGGCTGGACCGCACCGAAAACAGGAGAAAGTGAAAGCCTGTGGAACAGGAGTGCCCAGTGTGCTCCCACGTTCCAGCCCCCCTCCTGCCCCAGCCCCGGCCACCTCCCGCCCCCTGGGCGGCTTCTCCAGAGCACTGTGCCTCCCCAGATTTCCTGCACAGGTCAGGGGGGAAGCCGGCTGAAGACTTTACGTCCTGGCACCCTGTGTCAGGAGCTACAGTTCAGGCCCAGGGCCAAGAGCCCGAAGGAGAACAGGGGCTAGAAGGTTCCCAGGCAAGAGCAAAATCATAGACCTCCTGGCTAATGTCTGGAGGACAGACTTATGATTCTAGGCAGGAGCCTGGTGTCCAGTAAAGGGGAAAAAAAGACCTTTACTAATGCTAGAAAACACAGCTGCACAAGAAAGGAAATTCATGAAGAATATTTACAGTCTTTTTTTTACTTTTTTTTTTTTTAATGTTTATTCATTTTTGAGAGACAGAGCGTGAGTTGGGGAGGGGCAGAGAGAGAGGGAGACACAGAATCCGAAGCAGGCTCCAGGCTCCGAGCTGTCAGCACAGAGCCTGACGCGGGGCTCAAACCCAGGAACCGTGAGATCATGACCTGAGCCCAAGTCGGACGCTCAACCGACTGAGTCATTCAGGCACCCCAAGAATATTTACAGTCTTAATGTAAACTGACCAATATTGTTTATTAAGTGATTTGCTTACTTGTTATGATAAAATATATGTAACATAAAAGTTACCACATTAAAGGTCTATACAATTCAGCCGTATTAATTACATTCACAGTGTTGTACAACCATCACCGCTATTTCTAAAACTTTCCACCCCAAACAGAAACTCTGTAAACACTGAGCAGTAACTCCTCATTCTCCTGTCCTCTTCCCCCCACCCTGCCCCCTGATAACCTCTAATCCACTCTCCGTCTCCACGAATCTGCCTATCGTACGTGTTCCATGTTAGTGGAAACGTGCAATCTTGCCCTTTGCATCTGGATTATTTCACTTAGCATAATGCTTTTGAGGTTCCTCCATGTTGCAGTGTGGGTCACAATTATATTCTTTTTATGGCTCAATAATATTCCATGATTAAGCTGTGATTATTGAACTAACCCCCCAAAAATACAACATATCTACAGCATTGGATGCAGGTGGAGATAAGAAAACCGGGTTCTCATCTTCCACACCTGGAAGTCACTGGCTACATTTGAGGCTGAAAAAGCCAAGCAGTGGCCGAGTAGGTGTGCAGCTGAGAAATTTGGAAGCAAATAAACACTGACACTCATCCCTGAGACGTAGGAAAGAGGGAGGGGAGTGTTTGCAGATCGCTGCTTTTTGTTAATCAACCCTGTAGAAGAACTTGCCTTTTTTTTTAATTTTTTAAAATGTTTTTATTATTTTTGAGACAGAGAGAGAGCGCAAGCGAGGGAGGGGCAGAGAGAGAGGGAGACACAGAATTCCATGCTCTGAGCTGTCAGCCCAGAGCCCGATGCGCGGCTCAAACCCACGGACTGTGAGATCATCACCTGAGCCTAAGTCAGAAGCCCAACCGACTGAGCCACCCAGGCGCCCCAAGAGTTTAACTTTTCAAACTACACATGCACATATCTTTGGGGGACAATCTTAAAATAAATTGACAATGTCATTTTAAAATAAATATGTAAGTAAATGTGATGAATAAATATATAATACAATTTTTGAAAGTTTTAATAATAGAAGAGCCTGCTGTCACAGTGAAAAAAAAAAAAGCCAATGGGAGAAAAGGATCCTATGGACAAAAACTCAATTTCCAGAAATGTTTCTGCATGATAATGAGACACCCCCTGCCCCAGACGGCATGATTTTGTCAAAGCCTCCTAATCACAGTCTGGACACCAGGGAGCCAAAAGGGGCTGCAGGAGACATTTAAAAATCAGCAGATGTGTTTGCAAGCTCTTTCTCACGTTGCTGGAGACTAACATCACCCACTTCCCTTCTGCGGTTTCCAAAAGCTAGCAAAACCCATATGATGCTTTTTTTTTTTTTTTCTCAAAATATGGTGTAAAATGCCACAGGGATCCATACTTTGCAATGCTATTAATTTCCCTCTGGTGTCAGAGGTACCAGCATAGAATAATCAAAAACAATCAGCTAAACACCTAGCCCACAGCAGGCAAACCTTTTCATTTCTGCTTAAGTGCCCATTTTGAGACGATTTCTGCTCTGGAAATCATATAAATGAATTTGTGAAGAGTTCCTTAAGGATCAGAATAGTCTGGCATGATGAGTGCAGTTAAGCATTGATTTTATGATAGCAAAGACAGTTTGAAGACTGGAAGAAAATCCAAGCCACAGAACAAAATTTCCCTCTTAATGAAAAAGGGAAGAGGTGCCTGGGTAGCTCCGTCGGTTGAGTGTCTGACTCTTGATTTAGGCTCAGGTCACGATCCCAGGGTTGTGGGATCAGAACCCTCCAGAATGAGCTTGGCCGGGCCCACTGACTACTGAGTCACCACCCCCCCAGGACCCCACGATGGTTGGCCACATGAATTCTGCATTGAGTCAGCTCTCAAACTTGGCAAGTCGGTTAGTACTCATGACTCAAGCATGAATCAAATTGATACAGGGGCCATATCTGTACTTAGTTTTCTTTTATCAGAAAGCCCTCATAATATACCAGCTTCATATGATTTTACAGACTTCAATCTAACAACTCAGAATTATAATAATTTACACTTCGCTTCAATTACAGTTATTAGTTGATGCAGACTGGCTTGAATGGCCTGACTCTTGTTAGCCACACCCACTCGGTGAAAATGATGGGCAAGGTCTTGGCCTGCAAGTTTGCATGCACGCTCCAAAGTAGGAGACAAGATACGAGCTTAAAAAAAAAAAAAAAATTCTACCCTACGACCCGGTAATTCCTCTCTTGGATAGCTGTCCCAAGAAAAATGAAAACATACATCCACACAAAGACTTACACAAGAATGTTCACAGCAGCTTTATTCGTAGACCAAACCTCGAAAGAACCCAATGTCCATCAGTGGGAGAATAGATATACATTCTTAACACTACACTTATAAAATGAAACATTCCTTAGCAATAAAAAGGGGGGAAACCGCTGATATCACAACATGTATGAATCTCAAGATCATTACGCTGAGTGAAGGACACCTGACAACACTGTATATATAGGCTTGTTCATTTTATTTGTTTGTTTGTTTTGAGAGAGAGAGAGAGAGAGAGAGCACACACGAGCTAGGAAGGGGCAGAGACAGAGGGAGAGAGGATCCCAAGCAGGCTCCATGCTCAACGCGGAGCCTGATGCAGGGCTCGATCCCACAAGCCTGGGATCATGACTTGAGCAGAAATCAAGAGTCTGATGCTCCGCCAACTGGGCCACCCAGGCGCCCCTGTTTTATTTTTATTTTTTTATTTTTTTTTCCTTGTGCATTTTTTAAATGCAACCACTTAAGTTCAAGAATATGCAAAACCATATGGTGATGGAAATTATAAAGTAATTGCCTGGGAAGAGAGGAAGAATTAGCGTAGGTAATAGAAGCTCTCCCTGGAGTGACAGAAATGTTCTCAACCTCCCTTTGGGTGGTGGTTATACAGGTGTATATAACCATCAAAACTCATTGGGCTGACGCCGTAAGATCTGGACGTATGTTCCTTTTTTAAAGACTCTTAGGGAGGCTCCCCCATATTTTGATGAGCCACATTTGTGCCATGAACAGTATATGGGGTCTCCAGGGTCTAGGGTCCACCCTAACATGGTCCCTCTGGGGATAGGCCAACACAATCACCAAGTACCCGACAAGGCCTATGCCCGGAGCTAGGAGTCGGGCCATTATCAAACACGAAGTGCCAGCAGTATTAGGCAAATACGTTAATCATGCCCGAAAGGACCTCTCAGTATCCATTCTCAGTGACCACAGGTCTCCATGGTGAGGGCAAAGCAAAAATAATCACCCAAGGCACATCTGGGCTTCCAATTTACTGGCCAACGACCCAATTCTAACTTGCCCTGCCCAAACAGAGGGAAAAGAGCCGAAAAAGTCAGCCCTCCAGCCCAGTTCTGCTCCAACCCTACGTTCCTGTTCCTATTCCAAGTACAACTCAGCTCAACAAACATTTACCAAGCAACTGCGTCGTGTCAGATGCCCCCCGGGACTGGGGCACCTACTGGCAATGACCTCAGCCGCACCCAAGACCACGAGGTTCCAAAGTCAAATAATATTTAGACTTTTGGTTTGAGCTTGCCATTCCTCTTCCACCGACCCGTTATTCTGAATAATGGACAGGTGCAAGCATGCTAATTATCTCAGCCTTTTCAAAGCAGATTCAGTCTAGCCAGATGAGGGAGGACTCCCAGAATCCTTCGGCCTGCCAAAATCATTAATGCCATGTACACTAAAAAAGGGGGAGGGCATCCTTACTGGACCTCTTCACCAGCTGGTCATCAAGAGAGCGAGAACATGACGTTGCCCAAAGCAACCTCTCCGTGGCACCCAGCCACCAATTTATCAGCACCCTCTTCCCTTCGGCCTGTTGATGGACGACTACACCAGTTGGTCAAGCCTCCCCTACCCCAACACCACCACTCACTCACACTGATCAATCTGTCCCAGGTCTGGCTGCGGAGGAAGCAGTCCCTGCCAACATTCGGAGGAGTGAAGAGTCCGCTGTGTGGTCACGCCGAGAAAAACTCAAAGATCTGGTTGAAGATTTTCTTCGACTTCACTATTCTCCCTCACCGGTGGCAAGAAACCACTATGCCACTGGCTCTGTGCCCCTCTCCTGGCTCAAAGAAAATTAGCAGCAAGGCTTAGGGACACAATCTTCATGGTCAAGAAAGAAAGATGCCAGGCTTTATTGCAAACAAGATCACATTTCATTTTTACCACTCAGGCCGACATGGGTTCTCCGCATTTCCTGCCCTAACTCACTTGGGGGGTGCAAAGGACCACCCCATCAGTATGGTGGCAGCAACCCCGGGGAAATGGACAGCAGGTCAGGAATGGTGGGACACAATCTTTTTTTTTTTCCCCTTTCCTCCCCTGGTGGGACACAATCTTAAGGAAGGGACTGAAGAATGAAAGAGCCCCCCCATTAGGTTTCCTGATTTAGCAAACCAAAATATAGGGTACCCAGGCAAATCCGAGTTTCAGGTAAACAGTGAGTATTTTTTCATTTGGGACACACTTATATGAAAGAATTCTTATTTATCTGGTATTCAAATTCACATAGGTACGTGTTATGTGGTCTAGCAACCCTGGCTAGCCCCACCCGTCCACTCTTTTCCCGTCTTCCTCCCTCTTGGTGAAAGGCAGTGCGGCATAATGGACAGAAGGCATGACTGTGGAGTCGGACTTCCTGATTCAAACCTAAGCTCCCAGCCTGGGAGACCTGGGGAAGAGATTCATCTCTCCAGGGCTCCTATGTCTTCACACAGAAAACAGAAATAATAGTGGAATAGTGACCCTCATACGTAAAATGGAATTGATCATAACAACATTTATAGATTGACTCCGCCCCAGGAACCTTTGTAATCCTCCTCAGGTGAAAAGTTAGGGACCATAATGGCACCTGGGGGGCTCAGTCTGTTAAGGGTCTGACTTCGGCTCAGGTCATGATCTCCGTCTGTGGGTTTGAGCCCCGCGTCGGGCTCTGTGCTGACAGCTCAGAGCCTGGAGCCCGCTTCGGATTCTGTCTCCCCCTCTCTCTGCCCCTCCCCTGCTCGTGCTCTGTCCCTCTCTGTCTCAAACATAAATAAAAACATTTTTAAAAAAAATTTTTTTTAAAAGTTAATAGTCTTAACAGCTCGGAGCCTGGAACCTGCTTGGATTCTGTGTCTCCCTCTCTCTCTGCCCCTCCCCTGCTCATGTTCTCTCTCTCTCTCAAAAAAAATAAACATATAAAAAAAATTTTTTTTAAAGCTAGATACTATTGGGGGGCACCTGGGTGGCTCAGTCAGTTAAGCAACTAACTCTTGATTTCAGCTTAGGACATAATCTCACAGTTTGTGGGATCGAGCCCCTCAATGGGCTCTGTGCTGACAGGATGGAGCCTCCCTGGGATTCTGTCTCCCCTCTCCCTCTGCCCGCCCCCTCCCTCTCAAAAATAAACAAATGAATATATTCTTTTAAAAATTTAGGGGGCACCTGGGTGGCTCAGTCGGTTAAGTGTCCGACTTTGGCTCAGGTCATGATCTTGTGGTTTGTGAGTTTGAGCCCCGCATCAGGCTCTGTGCTGACAGCTCAGAAGCTGGAGCCTACTTCAGATCCTGTGTCTCCCTCTGTCTGTCCATCCCCCACTTGCACTTTGTCTGTCTGTCTGTCTGTCTCTCTCTCTCAGAAATAAACATTAAAAAAAATCATTTAAAAATTTAGGTGCTATTATTATCCCTATTCCACATTTGGGGAAACTGAGGCACGGAGCACTTAAGTAATTGATAAGGGCATGCAGTTAGTAACTGGCAGAGCCAAGATTCAAATCCAGTCACTGTGGCTCTTGAGTCCCTGCTCTAGAGCATAACACCGTCCCTGAGGTGGGGCTTATCTCCTGTAACTGCTACAAGGATTAATGCAATAATGCATGTTAAGTGCTTAGCACAAAAACTGGCCTAAAAACTCTAAGCGTTATAATGCTCATTATATGTCTCCATTTTTACTATTATGAGAGCAAAGGATTTGAGAGAAGAGTTTTTTGTTTTAATTTTTTTTTCAACGTTTATTTATTTTTGGGACAGAGAGAGACAGAGCATGAACGGGGGAGGGGCAGCGAGAGAAGGAGACACAGAATCGGAAACAGGCTCCAGGCTCCGAGCCATCAGCCCAGAGCCTGACGCGGGGCTCGAACTCACGGACCGCGAGATCGTGACCTGGCTGAAGTCGCTTAACCGACTGCGCCACCCAGGCGCCCCGAGAGAAGAGTTTAAACCAAAGCCTTATGATCTAAACTCTGGAGTTCCCAGGGACAGAAGCCCAATTTACCCATCCTGAAAACTGCATATACACGTGTCTGCAGGTGCATAACACAACACATGTAAGCATGAAGCATGTGCTGTGTACCCAGGTGGTGCCACATGTAAAACACACGACAAAGGGGAGGCGTCCCCAGCAGCCAGAGTAGCCTCAACCTTGCCACCAGATCACCAAGTTGTTTTTGTTTTATTTTTTTTAAACGTTTATTTATTCTTGACAGAGAGAGAGAGAAAGAGCATGAACGGGGGAGGGGCAGAGAGAGAGGGAGACAGAATCCAAAGCAGGCTCCAAGCTCCAAGCTGTCGCCCAGAGCCCGAAGCGGGGCTCGAACTCACAGCCCGCGAGATCACGACCTGAGCCGAAGTCGGTCGCTCAACCGAGTGAGCCACCCAGGCGCCCCACGAAGTTTTAATCCACTTCAATAACACATGGAGATGCGTCCGTTTGCGCTCACGGGCCTGTGTGCACAAAGAACTGTGCCTCGCATTTGTGGGAGACAGTGAGCAGGGAGCTGGGAGAGAAGGATCTGGCAGAAGACGACACACCATGAGGCCGAAGGCATTGCACCCAAGGAGGTCCGCACGGAGGGATCCCGGGTTGGGGCTGGGAAATCAGAGCAGAAACTCAGCATTCCAGGAGTGGTAGGGCAGGTTCAGGCAACAGCAAAGGTCAAGGCAGAGCACACATATAGGGAGAAGCACGGGAAGGAGATGGGAACAGGCCAGGAGAGCCGGGAATACCGTGCCAAGACGTTTAAACTTTATTCAGTAAGAAACAGGAAACCACGGAGAACTTCAGGGGCAGGGGAAAGGATCTCAAATATGATTTAGGAAGACAATTCTGGGGGCAGCATTAATTAATTCAGGGAACAGTTAACGAGTCGGGCACTGAGGGCTGTAATACACAAGACAGGCACACTCTGCCCAGGAGGAGCTTTCTCTCTGGGAAGAGCCAACAAACAATACCCAAGAAAACAAATAAGAGATTCGGAGAACAGTGGATGACACAGAGGAAATAAAACATTGCCCTGAGACAGACACTGACGGGGAGGAGTTATTTTGCGTGGGTGGTCAGGGAAGGCTTCTTTGGGGAGGGGACATTTGAGATGAGATCTGAATGATCAGAGGGGCCGATATTCAGTTCCAAGTAAAGGGAAGACGTTCCTGAGGTCAGAACAAGTTTAAGGACAGAAAAGAAGACTCAGGCATAGTGACTGAGGCAGGGAGGGGTACCAGAGGAGAGAGAGAAGGGCAGGGTCCTCGCAGATCGTGGGGCAGCTAGGATTTCACTCTCCGGCAGGTGCAGTGGAGCTGAAATGTGCATTTACAGAAGCTCACACAGGCTGCAGCGGATGAAGGGGTGTAGACACAGGGTGGCGGGGAGGCGGGAGCAGAGGCAGAGAGCCAGAGAGGCCACTCCGGCACACCTGTGAGATGACCACAGTGCAGACCAGATGGTGAAGAATGATGGTCACGTCTGGGCTGTATTCTGGAGGGGGAGACAGGGCTTGTCGGTGGAATGGATGGGGCAGGGTCATGTGACAGAGAGCGTAGGGGTCTCCTGCGGCTGCCTAGCCACATGCCACAAACCAAGGGGCTTGGAAACAACAGAGCTGTATTCTCTCGTGGTTCTAGAGCCTACGGATCCAAAATCAAAGACTCTGCGAGGCCATGGTCCCTCTGAAGCCCCTAGAGAAGAAACCTTCCTTGCCTCTTCCGGCCTCCGGGGCTGTGAGCCATCCTCGGCATGCCTTGGGTTGTAGACAATCATTCCCATCACATGGCCATCTTCTCCCCATGGGTCTCTAAGCCCGTGTCCACATTTGTCTCTTCCCGTAAGGACACCAGTCACATGGGATTTGGGGCTTACCCTAATTCAGCATGATCTCAACTTGATTACATTTGCAAAGACCCTATTTCCTAATAAAGCCATACCCACAGGTTCTAGGTGGACAGAGATTGGGACGGAGAGGGGGGATGGTGACATCATGCAACCTAGTGCAGATGGGAATCAAGGCGACATCCCGGTTTGGGGCCCCTGCAGCTTCACGGAAGGTGGTGCCCTTGACCGAGAGGGGAGACCTAGGGGAGAGCACATGTGGAACACAGGATGGGGAAGGAAGTGAAATAAAGCAGTCGAGAGCCCTGGGTTGAACTTGTCAAGTGCGAGGTGCCCATCAGGTGACCGGCTAGAGATCTGCAGGGGCGGATCAGTGCATGTCCCAGACAAGGAGACCGTGACGAGCCCACAGTGGCATCCGGTGGCCTGGGCTGGAAGCTGCTGTATACAGGTGGCAGGTGCAGAGAGGACTAGCATCGGGGGGAGACTCAAGCCTGATTGCAGAAGCCCCAGTGCAAATAACAACTTAGAGACATAAACGGGGCAAGGGTTGTAAATAACTGGCTCGTCACCAAAGAAATGCCCAAGGGTGCAAGGAACTAATGAGATGTTCGACCTCCCCTGTAATCAAAGAAAACTCAGGGAAACGTGTATCGCCAGGCTTAGGGCAAGGACTCGAGAATCACACAGACTTGAGGGCAAATCCCAACAGGGCCTGGGCATGTCCCATCCCCCTCCATAAGCCCCAGCTTTGTCATCTGCAAGACTGGAATGGCAGCCCCTCGCTCATCCGGCTGTTGCAAGGACTACTGAGAGGCACTCGAAATGTTGGCTGGTACTACTACGAGGCACGGTTTCTTTACCCAGCTGGAAACTGATTTTATTCTTATTTTTTTATTAAGTAAGCTCTACACCCAATGTGGGGCTTGAACTCACAACCCCGAGATCAAGAGTCACAGGCTCCACCTACTGAGCCAGCCAGGAGCCCCTGGAGACTGTCTTTAAATGCTCCCGCGGGCGACCCCAGGAACCAAACAGGAAGAAAGAAGGCTCTTAGAGAGAACCCCGGGAATTCAAGGAGACAACATTGAAAAGGACAGGGCGCCGGAAGGAAAAGAAAAAAACAAATAAAACAAAACAAAAACAAAAACAAGGAGAACAAGAAAGTTTTCAGAAACTGAAACTATGAAAACACCAACAAAAAACATTTGCTCCTTTTATGGAGTTGAAGGTCCATGAAACTTCCCACCGTGCAGAACAAAACAGCAGAGAGATTACAAAATAGAGAAGAGAGGAAAACGAGAGGTTCATCCAGGAGGCCCCACGGCCAACTAGTAAGATTAATCGAGAGAGAACACAGGGCCAGCGGGGGAAACTATTAAAGATACCTAAAAAGAACAATGACCAGACTGAAGGGTACTGGTTTCCCAATCAAAAAAAAAAAAAAAATTGCAGAATAGATTTGTTTAGAAATATGAGGGAAAATTTCTCAAGAAACAGACAAAAGCGGTCACTTTTAGGAAAGAGAAGGGGCCGTGGGAGGCAGGGGAGGGAATGCTGTCCTTTTCTTTATAAGCCTTTTACGAACATTTGCTCTTCCTAGTTGCGTACATCTATTGCCCTGATAAAAGTAAACAACGATTCAAAGCCTCAAGTCCAACTGAAATGAGCAACAGGTCATTGGTTAAAAATATCCCAGTTACTGCGTGCAGTTGGGTGTGTTTTCATCATACCTCAATCAAAAGTGAAAACAAACATGGGCAGTTCTTGTGATCCAAGAGAATATGAAAAAAGTTCAGGATATATGAAGTGAAAGAACGTGCTTTAAAAAAAACTTTAATTTTTTTTATTTTATTTCTAAGGGGGCAGAGAGGGACAAAGAGAGAGAGAGAGACACACACACACACACACACACAGAACTTGAAGCAGGTTCCAGGCTCTGAGCCATCAGCACAGAGCCCGATGCGGGGCTGAAACCCATTAACTGTGAGATCATGACCTGAGCCAAAGTCGGACGCTTAACCGACTGAGCCACCCAAGCACCCTAGAACATGCTTTTAAACATTATGTCTGGTATGATCCCCCTTTTTTTTTTTTTTTTAAGTTATACGTGAACAAAGAAAGCATCCAAGACGGTGCTGCCAGGAAGAAAGGAGGAAGGAGTGTGCACAGGTAAGATAATCAACTGCGGGCGATTAAGGGATGCTCAGTAATGTGAGAGTCACATATTGAAAGAAAGCTGATCCAAACCTTGATATCCAAGTTCACTAACTTCTACTAATTTCAAATTCCATGCGTGTCCTCCACCCGTTTCCCCTGACAGAAGATAATACTAATCAAGATTTACTACGTGACCATC
Organism: Lynx rufus; assembly: GCF_022079265.1. Classification (NCBI taxonomy): domain Eukaryota; kingdom Metazoa; phylum Chordata; class Mammalia; order Carnivora; family Felidae; genus Lynx; species Lynx rufus. The sequence goes on along the minus strand of NW_025814832.1, from coordinate 31,584,406 downwards.
ACTGTGCTAAGAGCTTCAAATATTTTGACTCATTTCGTGTGTGCAACAACCCCGTAAAGGAGACAGCACTGTTATAACCTGTTTTACAGATGAGGAAATTGAGGCTTACAAAGTCCCAGCTCACACTAACTAATTAGAGAAACCAGGATCAAACCGAACCAGGGTGACTCCATAGCTCGTTATAATACCAAAGCACATGTCCTCTAGAAATAAGGCCCCACCCGCAGTACCCAATCCCCCTGCCCTTACCTCACCCCACGCCACTGACAGTTTGAGACATTTCCTGGCATGACTACATCCTGAGAAGTTCACTGTAATTAAATTATGGGGAAATTTTCAAAGTGCTTCAGAGATGTAATGAGTTTACATTCAATTAATTTCTTCCTTCGTTGGAAGGATCAGAAAGACCGATTTCCTTATAGACCCAGAGGGTAGGGTTTCTCGTTGTCTATTTTGAGATTTCATCCTGATGTTCCAGAGATGTACATCAGTGCACACAGAAGGTCTGGAGAAACTGGCCCTAAAGGCAGCCAACCCCAAGGAAAACCTTTAATGCACTCACCACACTCATTCAATGCTTATATTAAAAATATTTTTGAATGCTGGAAAGCCTGGGTGGGTCAGTCATTTGAGCATCTGACTTCGGCTCAGGTCACGATCTCAGGGTTCATAACTTTGAGCCCTGCATCTGGCTCTCCGCTGTCAGCACAAAACCCGCTTTGGATCCTCTGTCCCCTCTCTCTGCATCTCCCCCATTCGCGCGCGCTCTCTCTCTCTCTCTCTCTCAAAAATAATATACACTAAAAAAACATATTTTTTTGAGTGCCAACCATGTTGGAGTTTCTGTACTAGGGACAAAGTTTCAACAGTGGAAAGGACAGCCCCTGCCTTCCAGGTGCCTCCAGTCTGGGACTAAGGAAAGAGAAATGAACAAGCAGTTAGGATCTAGAGATAAGGACCGTACAGAATAAGCAGAGAGCTACAAACGCTTGCCAAGGAGCACTGAGTGCCATCTTGGATAGGGGTTAAGAAATTAAGAAGGGGGAAATGAGACACTCAGTTCCTCGAGGAGCAAAGTCTCCATGCCAAGGATGTGGAAGAGACCAGGCTCCCAGAAAGACAGAGCAGGCAAGCTCCCAGGACTTAGGACATGAGGTCCATGATGACAAGGCTGAGTAGGAGTAAACGAGAGGCAAATTCTCCCTTGACCAGTTAGCAACAATTTACCTCCCAACCCAACCTGCACAGAACCGGGAGCCCTCCTATTCCTAACCGGTGGGATGCTGGTTCTCTCCAGCAGGGAGGGGCTCATCCTCACCAGGGTCTTACATGAGGTGAGGTCCCACTTAGGGTGCACCACATTGATGCATGAAATGGGGCAAGGGAATATAAAAATAGTGAGGCACAGTAAGGCTCCTGAAGGAAGCACAGGTCTCTGGAGGCAGGGGGTGGGGGGCGGGGGGAGGCGGGGGTAGGACCCATCCTTCCTCTTCTGTCTATCCATCCATCATCCACTCACCCATCCACCCACAATCTGTGCATCCATCCACCCGCCTACCCATTCATCCATCCATTTGAGCCTTTGTTTATTTGTTCAATACGTCAAAAGACTTGACTGAGAGCCTTCCACACATCGGGAACACCTCCTTAGCATCTTCACTGATTGATTCTTTTTAAAACTGCAATAGTCGTGACTCCCAGTATCCATCCTCCTCCTTTCCTTTATTGTTCTCATTCACACTCACCTCTGTCTGACATCCTATATGTTTTAGCGTAGAGCGTAGCCTGTGACTCTCTCTGCAAGAACGGCAGTCCCGTGAGAGCAGGAATTCGGGGTTGCTTTGTTTTCTGTTTTACCCCCAGTGCTTGGCACACCTTGGCGGGATCTCAGGAGGGTACCGGAGGCTCCCTTCTCTTCCCCACTGCCCCCAGCACCCCAGGAACAGGTCACACGGAAAAGTCCAGCATGAGATACGGCACACCCTTCATCTATTATTTGCAAAAAAGAAAGCCTACAGCTACAGGATTATTATGAGGGTCGGTTGAGGTAATGGATGGGGAAATGCTTTGAAAAGTATAAAGCAATAAACCATTGTCAGATGATAATATTTGGGACTCACGAGCCCGTAAGATGTAAGTGCTCCCCGCAGTCAGCTCATGGACACACCCCACCCCACAGACCTCTCCATGCGTAATTACAGAGGGTTCCGCAAATTCAGACGGGTAATCTACTTAACGCTTTTGCACAGGCAACGATTCCGGGTCCCTTCCTCCTTCTTCGATACAATACTAACCCGTTTTCCCCTTGCTTATGCGTCTGATAGATATGCTTTTGTTTTTGTTTTCCTTTCTATCCTCCTGGAACACTCACTCACTTAGCCCCAGGGCTGTCGTGGTTGATTTCTTCACAAGAAGTCCAGGGCTTCAGAAAGTTAAGACGTTTCCAAAGAAACGCTCCCAAAAAAAAAAAAAGAAAAAAAGAAAAAAAAAAAATCTGCACAGGTGAGTGTGAAGGCTTCCATTTCCCTTCACTGGCTTGTCAAACGCACAATCCTCCCGGAGCTGACTCTCCATCGGGCCTGACGGTTCTATTCCCACCGCTGTTCGGCGAAGCGTGGAGAAACAGCTCATCGTGGCCCTGGGCCAAAGTCAGATGTGGGATTAAAAGCCAGGGCACCCGGACAGCAAAGGGCAGCATCCACCAGCAAGCTAGTAAGGCGGCTGCCTCTCTGGTAGTTTGTTCTCGCTTGGCTCCAGAGGGCACAGAGGCATTAAACTATCATGCCCTGATTTTTCCCTTCCACTCTCTGCACGAGGTAGGAGGGGAAGGATTTCAGTCTCGGCGGAGCCACGAGATGCACAGAGGTTACAAGACTTGCTGCTAATCACAGGGACTGTAAACAGCTCAGCTAGAAAAGCGACCCAGGGCTCCCGACTCCCCGTCTGAGCCCAGCACTGTTTATCACCGAGCAGGATCAGCTGCCCAAGAAGGCTCCTCTTGCCTCGGAAATCGGAGGTATGATGGAGGCACTCCTGAGGTCCCATTCCTTGGGATGGGAGGCATCGTAGAAGGAGAGCCAGAGGCTGACAAAACTCTCCAAGGGGCCCTGGGAGAAGGCAGGAGTGAGCGTCCTCAGCCTCTGATTATAGCTTCTCTGGTCTCCTTGCACTCGCCACGCTTGGGGGCAGTGGGGGAGTGAGAAGAGGGATAAATCCACAGTTCAGCAACCGTCCTGCCGCTCGACCCACACGCCCATCAGAGAAACACCAGGATGGACGTTCACTCCACCACCCTGCCCTCAGCAATATGCTCTTTATATTCTTAAATTCTGTTCACAAAATGACGCAGAGATTCCCCTGCAAAGAGGGAATAAGACTGATGCCTGAATTTGAAAGGGAAATTTTTGACCTTTAAAAAAAAAGGAAAAAGGGGGCGCCTGGGTGGTTCAGCCGGTTAGGTATCCAACTTCGGGTCATGATCTCACGGTTCGTGAGTTCGAGCCCCGCCTCGGGCTCTGCGCTGACAGCTCGGAGCCTGGAGCCTCTTTCGGATTTTGTGTCTCCCTCTCTCTCTGACCTTCCCCTGTTCATGCTCTGCCTCTGTCTCAGAAATAAATAAATGTTAAAAAAAAATTTTTTTTTTTTAAGAAAAAAAATCAGGGGCGCCTGGGTGGCTTAGTCAGTTAAGTGTCCGACTCTAGCTCAGGTCATGATCTTGGGGTTCGTAGGTTCGAGTCCCACATCAGGCTCCTCGCTGGCAGTGGATTCTCTCTCTCAGCCCCTCTCCCACGCCCTCTCTCTGCCCCTCCTCCCTTTTCTCAAAATAAATAAACTTTAAAAAAAAATCAAAGTCATACAGGTTAACAAAACCAAACAATGCTGAAGCACGGAATGTAAGAACTGGTATTTCTCCCGGGTCCTTCCAATTCCATACTGTGGACACACACCCACTCTCAAAAGGTCATGTGTCCCCATATGAAAAGATTCCAGACCGATTACATTACTGTTAGCCACAGAATGTCACCTCACCCAACGGCTAATTCTTGCTTCCGGAACAGTGGGGCTCTTGCCTAAGAATTTAGCCCAAATTCCTTCCTCTCAGGAGACCAGAACACCTATGACTAATCTGGGCCTGTAAAAGCTCTGCTTCTCTCCTGCCCCCAGAGCATGAATCAAGTTTCACGGGGTCTTCAGATTCCTTCCTTGCGTATTCGTTTGTGAATGGAATGGAAACCTAGAAAGACAGAATTTCCTCCCATTGGATGAGAGTGACACCCAAAGAGAAGCTGAGAAGCAGGATGGAGAAAACAGGACAAAGGGAGACCCAGGAGAGAGGTCTCGGGACTTCTAGAAATGACAACAAGATGGCACCCGGCAACAAAAAGGATCTGTGGATCCTGGAAGGGTAGACTGTCGACAGGCATCACCTCCGCAAAGCGAGGAGGTAGAGGGTAGCACAGAGCCATGATAGTTTGCAGGTTGTGGTCACCAAGGACCAGGGAGTATTTCCCCACCCCCTCGATCTGGGCGGGCCTTGCAACTTGCTTTGGCCAATAAAACACGACCAGTGATTTTGTGTACATTCCTGAGACCAGGCCTCCAAAGGCCTTACAGTTTCCACCCGCACCACTGACCCATGAGCCACTGTGCGTGACAGAGACCAGACAACAGGTAGCACCGAGTCTCCACCACTGTGAGTGAAGTCCTCCTATACCCCGCAGCCCCACTGAGCCACCAGATGCCCCGACCCCATGAGTGACACCAGGAAAGACCAGAAGAACCACCCAGAGGAGTCCAGTCAATCCAGAAGCATAAGAAGTGATAAAGTGCTGTTGACTTAAGCCACCATGTTTTCGGGTGGTTTCTAACTGGCACAAGAAGTGTGGGTGATGTTTGCTGTATCTTGAAGAATGTGGGCACGTTTGCTGCACATTGACCACCCAATCTCCATCACACCTACTGGGGCAAGGATACCTCCATTTTCCTTCAGAAGAACCATCTCTCCCCTCCTTGTTCATCAATTTTAGTCTCTGCTTTTTACCTACGGGGAAGAGGAAGAGGCCAGTAGGGGTGGGCATGTGGCCCAGGCCCGGCCAATTAACACACCGCATCCCCATGGCAACAGGAATTAGGGTCCGGGGAAGAGGACACGACCCAAGTGAGGCCTGTCACTTCCTGCCCATGAAACTCAATTCCAAGGGCCATTAAAGCTGGGGGAGAAGGTCTCCTCCTCTCCACAGACGTGAGTCTGAGAGGATGTCAATACAGTACCCAAAAGTGGAGACACAGGGAAAAACAGGACCAGGAGACAGAGAAACCCAGGCCCCAGTGATGTCCTTGGATCTACAGAGTCTGGCAGTATTATCCAAGGTCAGTTCTGAGCCTGGTATTTTAAATGCGCGGGCCAACACATTTCCTTCATCAGTCCTTTGCCAGACTGAGTTAGGTTTTCCGTCATTCGTGGCCTCCTGATGACAGACATGAAGGGACTTATGTTTTACTGCATGCCCTTTGTACTACTTGAATTTCTTGCCAAGTTCATGTTTTTACTCCCCCGTTTTGAAAGAAACTAAAGAAAAAAATAACCCAGTTCACTTGAAAGAACAACCACATACAAAATGAACACAGGGAAGGCAAATCAAGAATAGCATCCAATGCTCAACGTTCTCTCCGTGATGGGCTGTGTGGCCGAGGGTGCTAATTGCCTGCTGCAGTTTCCATTCTCCCATCTCCTTTAGGAGCACAATCCCACTGTTTAGCTGGGCACACTGCAGCACGGCTGAAAGACCGGGTGTCCTGGCCTTCCTTGCAGGTAGATGGGGTCTTCCGGTAAGTTCTGGCTAATGAGCTACAAGTGGAGCTGTCAGGCAAGACTTACAGGGAATCTCCCTCCCGGCTGACATTTTGCTGCCTGGAGGCAGCTGTGATGCCCTGAGCTCCAGCAGCCACCTTGGGCCAGAAAGGCAAATGCCTCCCTCTGGGGCAAATCACCAAGTAGAAAAGGAGCCTGGATCCCTCAGGACTCCATGGACCTACCTTCCCAGCCACAGTCTCTGGATTTCTTCTTCATGAGAGGAGTCTTTCTTGTTTAAGCCACTATTGGGGGGGGGGTGTCTCAGTGACTCTCAGTCAAAAGCACGGTGAGCAGAAGGAAGCATCACCATCAGTACAGCTAGGTGTAGGTGGCTGGTTGCCATGGAGACCATCCTGCCACACAGATTCCAAAGTACAAACCCACTCAAAAGAGAAAAGCCTGATATAAACTCCACCTCCCTGTTTCTGGTAGAGCCCCCCCTCCTCAGCCCCTAAGCCAGGAGGTGATACCAAACTCCCTGATTGCCCCAGGGGAAGGAGCCCCAGGAACACGGTACCTGTGATGGGCTTGAACTTCTTTGGCTACCTTCGCAATCAAAGGACTGCCAAGTCCCCAGTTCTCCAGCAGGACTGACCTTCGCTCTCTCCCTTCCCAACTCCCCTGCCTCTGCCTGATTCGAGGCCTCTAAGGAGTCCAGGAGTCCACCCGAAGTAACATCAGAGCCTCCAACCTGCCTCCCGCTGCCGTGCTATCTGCTTCCAAGAGAACCCACTTCCTGAAATTACAACTCCGGTCACCTCCCCTCCCTCAAAGCTCCAGGGTCTCCCCACCAATCTAGAGAACAGAGCGCGAACCCTCCTCCGCGGGGCCCCAGGTTGTTTATATCCAGGCCCCAACCTACCTTGCGGCCAGCAGCTTCCAGCCAAACCAATCGCCATTCCTTCAACAGTCCTGTGTTTTCCATGCCCGTGCTTCCAGTATGCTCTTCTTTCTGCCCAGAATTCATTTCCTCCCCGTTCCGTGCCCATCCTCAAACTACATATTCTTCCAATTTCATTTTCACCCTTGAAGCAGTCCTCCCTAACTCCTCCCTGTCCCCAGGCTTCCTGTCACCTTGCACACATTACCCTCCTACAACCACATGCTGACCTGTCTCGTGGTTGCAGGAACCCAGCCGGCCTTAGCCTCTTGCGGGGAGGGATTATATCTTGCTTCTTTACGTACCCCCACAATGCCTTCCACACAGTAGGTGCTCACTAAATGGCGGATGGATTGGCCTGAGGCCCATCCTCTCCCTGCTCCCACCTTCCGGGCAGCCACTCCCTAAGGAAGGAAGAAAATAAATGGTTCTTCTGCAAACAGAACACATGTCTGAGCCATCGCTAAAACTGCACAGGCGCTTGACAAAGCTTTGATGACCGGCTCTTCTCCCCTCCTGTGAGTGAGCCAACACTCAAAAGCAATCAGAAGCAATCCTTGCACAAAGGCAGGCCTTGCACAAAGCACTTGTGTTAATAACACGTGTAGAGATTTGGTCTTGGCACGCTAAGGCCACAGGACAAGACTTAACCAAGATTGACTTTGACCCCTTGCACTTGGAGTATCTTGCAAAAGAACTGACCCTAAGTAAATGCTTTGTAATGTGATTTGTGCCAAGATGCCAAAGAAAGGTGATGTCAGCTACTCTCTCTTATTTAAATTGCAGAAGACATTTAGATTAGGTAAGTTTCTAACAAGCTAGCTAAACACTCAATTAGGTTACAAAAAAAAAAAAAAAAAAGCGGAGACTTGCTTCATAAAAGTCTATGGGAACAAGCCCCATCCCCACCATCTGTCTGGATTAGGCAAAACATTGCCCTGTCTGATGGCACAGGGATACCTTAGATGACTCCCGGAAGGCCCTGCCCATACTGAGATTTTTTTCAGACACAGCGTGCGATCCAACAAAGACTGTGCGTCGGGTGAGAATTTACGCTCACATTCAAGTTCTCCAAGGTGCCAAGATCCTGCCTCTCGTCTTTCTTTTGCATGTGTCGGGGAGCCCAGAGTTCTCATTCCGGCAGCTGGGACACCAGTATCACCTAACCAACTGGGAAACCTACGTGTGAGTACACCTGTCCCCTCCCAACTCAGGCTGGTATCAAAGTCAACCCGCCAGGCACACAGTGGACCGCCACGGCAGCAGCCTCCCCCTGGGCGCCCCCGTCCGGGTTCCGAGGCCCCATCCTCCACACCCAGCGCCCCTGTAACCACGGCCCCAGCCCCACACGCAGGGTTAAGCCAGACTCTTAGCCCCACAGCTACCTGGAGCTTCTGGAGGGAGTCTGCTGTTTCTAAACACCAGCCCATCCTTCATTAAACCGTCATCCCCATTCGGACTGGGTCCTCACTGCTGTGATCACCTGGGGAGCTCGAGAAACCACTGAAGCCTTATCCCAGCCCCAGAGATTTAGACGTAGTTAGTCCAGGGTGTGTCCAGGCCACTGGGCTTTTTAAATCTTTCCAGAGGATTCTATCATGCAGCCCGAGTGGAACCACTGCATCAGAACGAAGGGAATTTCTCCAAAGCCAGAGAGAAGCTCCTTGGGACTAAATTGCCGAGGATGTGAGGCCAAGTGAGCTCACTCTGCTAGACCACGGGTGCTGAGGACGGTTGCCAGCTTGAGGTTGATCTGAGCTGGGAAACCTAGTTTTCGTTCACAATCTCAAAGCGCACATTTTTGTCCTTGGCCATCTGTCCTAACACAGTGTGCCTTATGTGACAAGATGAGGGCAAAGTGGTCCACATAATTCACCGTGCTGCCCTGCAAAGCTATCCCCTGAAGATTCTTCAAAGGCCCACCCCAGCAAAGGGGCAGCAGTAGCATCGATTTCATCAGCCAAGGTCAGGCCTCCTTGGGGAGGACCCCCCCCCCCGCGCCCCGCAAAACCTAGCTCCCCCAGGAAATCACCTGCTCAGGAACACCAGACATTCCAGGGACGTTCTGAGACCACCAGCCCGAGCCCCTCACAGCACGGAGCTGTGGACATCTGCTCGGGCTGTTTGTACTGCAACAGGCCTCAGAAAACCCCACCGTAAACACTAAATCAGGGGTCGGCAAACTTCTGCAAAGGGCCAGACGGTGAATACTTCAGGGTTTGCAGGCGATATGGTCCTTGAGCAGTTCCTCACTCTGCATTATGATGCACGAGCCCCGCAGACAGTATGCGGACAGACAGGCGTGGTGGGTGCCAATAAATCTCTGCCGACAAAAACAGGCAGGGTGCCCACCTCTCCACTACAACTAGACCGTAACCTCCTTAAAGACAGAGACCACCTCCTATCACCCCTTCAAATCCTTAGCACTCGGCACAGTGCCTGGAAATACAACAGATCCTCCATAAATGCTGAATGAATGAATGGATGCATGAATGAGTGAGTGAAACTGAGCCAGTCATCTTAAGGAATATCTATTACACGTTTACCTGCTCCTGCAGGCAGATGTGTAAGAGCTACTGCCTTTGGAGCGCTCACATCTGACTACTGAAACGGAATCTCAAAGCCCTTTTTTAAGCTGCTGGTCACTTGCATACACTCGCCCCTCCCCTTCACGGAACACGGAAGGATGCCCCAGACAAAGAGGAGCAGGTATTCCCCAAGGAGAACGCCCTGGCCCCAATCCCTGCAGGGCCCAGGCCTGCAAGGAAAGGAAGAGGAAACAAGGGGGAAGCAGAGGTGCCCAGGCCGCGAGAGGACAGACAGCCTGAGCACCCGGGAAAGGCAGGGAGAGAGGACGGGCGAGGCAGGGAAGCGAGGTAAGCATCCAGGCGACTCTGGGCAGGCCCCACAGTCACACGGGCCAGCTGCTTAGCAGGACGAGACGACACACGTGGGTTCTTCCACCTAGATGTCAGTGCAGATGGGAGGTAACGTGTATCATTTCCTCCCCCACACTGTTTACGACACTGGAGATCTGAAGCATGAAATTGAAAAGGAAAGACACACGAATAATAATAGTGATGGTCTGTCTCCTTCCTGGACGTTCTTCTTCCCTTTCCTCCTTTCTTCCTCTCTCACCCGGCCACCCCTGGAGTCAGGGTCCGGATGTGTCCCGGGAAGGAAGGCCCTGATCCTGCCGGCACATGTCACGGAAGGTGAGGGGAGGGCCAGGGGACACAGCTGTCACCACATCGCTCTCGTGCCCAGCAGAACCGCTACGGTTTGGGGTCCAGGAGCGCCGAGCCGGAAGTCAGGCTTGCCCCCCACGGTGCCTTCAGCGTCTGCTGCTCGTGCCTCGCAAGGTTTGAAAACATTCGGCGGAGACACAGAAGTTTTCCCGTTGTAAACTGGCCATGGGAGACCTTTACAAATAACATGCTTTTCACGCAAACCTTAAGGGTCCAAAGCCCTCGGTTACGAGATTGAGCGCCAGTGTCCCGCGGCATTCCCGTGCAAGAGGCAGAGGAGGCAAGAAGTGGCAGGTGGCCCCTTGCCAATCGTGACAGAACCTGGAGGGAGGCTGTGAATGGTCCTGCTTAGAGAGGCGCCCTTCCCCCCCCCCCCCCCGTTTTCTCCACACACCATGCCACAGTTAGCCGGTCACATGAGACCCCCGGGGCAGACGGCTCCAAGTCCCATCAAGCCAACCCAGTACACCTCGTCACCTCTTGGCTGAGGACAGTCTCAGCCCTCAAACGGACAAACATCACCACCACCTGGGTGGTGCAGTCGGTCAAGCGTCTGACTTTGGCTCAGGTCACTTTTCCACTGCCTCTGGCTGAAATCTCCCTGAATCCCTCATGCTACTGAGTCTATTCTGCCCATCCATTTCGCCATGGAAATGGAGAACAGCTGGTCACCCTCGTCCCTCCAGACTCTGAGGCCGTCACCGGAGAGCATCACTAACTTCCAACAGGGAGCCAGTTATTTGGAGAAAATATTATTCACCATGTTCTGCACAAAAACAGACTCAGCCAAACCCTCCTTAAGAAAATCGTGCCTTTCGTGAGAACCCAGCTCCCCATGGGATTAAAGAATAGATATTAAATTGCCTCTTCCTGCCTACAAGTAAGCTTCTTGATTGGGAGGCTGCCTTTCTCTTCTGCAGGTTCCTGGTCCTGTTTATTCCACACAAGCACGTCTTCCTTGAGAGAGGATGTACACTGATTCAGAGATTACTAGTGAATGTCAACCTCACCAAAGAGACATCAAAACCAGAGCAAAGAAAATTAAAATGGTGAATGGTGACCCTTGATGTTTTGGCCTCTTCGAATTCCCCCAAATGTTTACCTTTCGGGACGACGACTGCTCATCTCAATTCGGATGAAAAGATCTTCAACTGCATGTGTAAATTCGCCATCGAACAAGTGAGTGAGTGAGTGAACAGGTGAAGTGGAACGAACGCTTCCCAATTGCCTTATGAGAAAAGGATATACACTAACCCATGCCAGAACCCGCCTCTTTAACTGGACAGAACCAAGAAACCCTTAACAAACCATCAAGCCCAATGTCAGTCAACTGAGCAGAGTCAACTGAGGTCCAGGAACACTAAGGAGCTTGCCCAAGGTCACACAGCTAAATGTCAGCAGCTCCTGACTTCTCAGCTGAGTTTGGTCCTAGCTCTGCCCCTACCTAGTGATTTCCGATTCTAGAGAAGTCATTTCTTCTCTCTGCATTTGTTTCCTGCCTCTACATGGGGGGCAATTGGACCAGACATCAGCCGGGAGGCACTGTGGTTTAAGAGGGAAAGCTCTGGAGTCAGACTGTGTGTTCAAATCCTGCCTCTGCTCACCGTGGGAGATCCGGAACAATTCATTTACACTTGCTATGCCTATTTCCTCAGCTGTAAAGTGGGAGTGAATAATAGTACATGTTACATACCTCATGGAGTCGTTATGAAAATTAAATTAGATGGTCGACACGAAGTGCTCAGCAGAGCACCTTGTAAACAACAAAGGTGCAATAAATACTAGCTATTATAACCATCTACAATCTCTCCCAGCTTTGGGGCGCCTGAGAGGCTCAGTTGGTTAAGCATCCCAACTTCGGCTCACGTCATGACCTCACAATTCGAGAGATCGAGCCCCCATCAGGCTCTGTGCTGACATCTCGGAGCCTGGAGCCTGTTTCAGGTTCTGTGTCTCCCTCTCTTTCTGTCCCTCCCCCGCTCACCCTATCTCTCTCTGTCTCTCTCAAAAATAAACATTAAAAAAAATTTTTTTTTTAAGTTGTAAAACTCTTCCGGCTTTAATGCTGTAATACTCTAGGTTTCTTTTTCTGCCTTTTTTTTTTTTAACGGTAAAATTTCTCCCCATTAAGTTCACACCTCAGGCAAAACGTGACGGCTGACATGGGTACTAAGAAAAAGACAACGATTATGAAAGACTTAAAAGAGTCTAAACCTTTTTTAGGAGTCAGGAGTCGGTGGGGGGCGGCGGAAGGCAAATGGGGTTCTCTGAAGAGTCATTTAAGGAGAACTGATTAATGCTTCCAAGGCCCTGCTAATGAGGGAAAAAAACCACCTGTGAAATATACCCCTAAGCACATTTAAAACACCACGTCCTTTGTCCCAGGAATCTCCTTTCTCGGTGCACAATTATATATTGTATAGATACATCACTGCAGCATTAAAGCAGAGACGGGTGTCAATGCACATACAACACATGCATAAATGTATCCCGCTGATCTGAAAACATGTTACATCTGTGCAAAGTACAATGGGACCCCAGTCAACCGACTGATGGCTGGCTTTCCCTTTTCAAGATATTTACTCAAAGCATCTCAGAGCCGTGCTGAAGGCTAGCAAGCCCTGTGGCATGTTTATGCCGATACTTTGTACGTGCATAATAAACAGTTCTCCAAGGAGCTGCTCATGGTTAACAGCGGTGACCTCTGAGAAGCAAGGGGGGGGGGGGGGCGCGGGGGGGAGGCAGGATGATTTTCTTCTTCTTCTTTTTTTAACTTCTAATACATCTGTATTTTTATACATTCCACTCTGTGACCAGAGAGGATACATCAAAATGCTCTGGACCGGGATTTCTTGCTGTGGCACCACGGACGTTTTGGGCTGGGTAATTCTTTGGGGGGGGGGGGAGGAGAGGGGGGCTGTCCTGTGCACTGGAAGGTATTTAGCAACATCCCTGGCCCCTACCCGCTAGATATCAGTTGTCACAACTGAACATGCCAAATGTCCCCCTGCAGCGGGGGGTAAAACCGCCCCCCAGTTGAGAACTACTATCCTAGCCAACAGAATGGCTGTGTTAAATACAAATTATTCCCATGATTAGTACAAGTGGTTATTACAGCTCAGGCCACCTGGGCTCTACTGCCTTCTCCCTAGTTTGGGGAAGCATTTATGAGAACCCATTACTAGTCACCAAGGCCACTGGTATTTCCTGAGTTTTGAGTCTCAACGGTCTCCCACAGCACACTTTTACTTTCCTCCATGCATCTGGTGACTTTCCAGAAGTTCCTCCTGTGGAACTAGCTCAAGGTCAATTTCAGAAAAGTAAATCCTATTTTCTTTAAAAAATAAAAGAAAAAAGCACACACACGTAAATAATTTTTAGAATCTTTTTTTTTAACAACTACATTAAAAAACGGAAGTAAAACTATTTTATTTTAGATCCTCATACTTAAATGACCACAAAAGAGTGGCCTGATGATTTTTTTTTGGGGGGGGGGGGGAAATTACATCTAAAATTTTCATGTTTCATTATGCTACCAAATTTATTCTTACATGTCCTGAAGACTATTATTCTCTGCTTTTCCTTGTTTGTTCCCTTTCTTGTTTCATTTTGTTTTTTGCTTTTTGCTATATAAACCTTACAGTGGCTTTTGCCCTAAAAGAGCCACCTAGAACAGGAGACACAAATGCCTAGTCAAAAGCAGAAAGACAGTACAGAACAGAGTTCTTCAAATTCTGTATCTATGTAACCCCTAGAAGAATTTTTGAAAAACTAGGTACCCCTCACTCCTTTTAAAGTTAACATTTAAAAGGTTTTCATCTTGAATTTCAAGAGGTGCAAACTCATTTCCGGCATATAAATATCGATTTCTGTTTCATCAGTCAACTAATTATATCCACTGGGATCTAAACAGCATAGGGATTTGATTCCCACTCTTACTCTAGTGATTCATTCATATATCCACGGACAAATATTTTATCCTCTTAAAATATATATATAAACATATATATATAAACTGTATGTTCATGTTTTATGTACTCTTCGGTTCACAGGCTACATCCTAAACACACAAAAAAGCGAACTCTTCTTGAAAAGTCCCAAAACTTATATCATTACTTTTTCTCCCAGACTCAAATTTCAATTCTCTTTCCCCACAGAATTTTACCCTAAAGCAACTTCTGTTTTACGCTAGAACGTCTATTAATGATTTATTTATCCTACTTCTTTGTAATATAAATGTCTATATACATTTTAATTTAATTTTTAGGAAAATTCACGTGAACTTAGGGCTCTAACTGCTTAAGTAACAATTTCCCAGATTGAGTTACCATTAAAATGATTAGTGGTAGAGAACAGATTTCTAACAACAAAAATATAATACACTGTTTTACAATTACTAAACACTAAAAAATAATTTTTTTTTGGAAATGTGTATTTTCATGGATGAGGCCTCCCCCTTGTTTTTTCCATTCACTCATACATCCATGGACAAATATTAAGTGGTCATCACTAGATTAAGAGTTGGGAATCAATTTTGTTTCTATTTTTCTTGCCTTTTTCTTTCTTTTTTAAACATAAGCAAAGAGGAAATGTGTTCGTATAAATGATGGAGAAAATAGATACTTTGTTACAATAATGTCATTTTGTTCTCTGAATTTTATCCAAGTTACAGGCCCCAAATCCCAAAATGGTTTTTAAGCATCGCTCTGCAAACAATTTGATTAGATCCACAGTCAAAGGGCGAGACATGTCTGAACCACTTAAGGATTTATGCTCAGGGATCGGTGATTAGAGGCCTCACTTTCTCCACTCCAGCACCAACATCGCAAGCGTTCCCCCATTTATGCATGGAGATTTTGCCACCTAGGGACAGTGTAGTATGGCAAGAGTGCGTCTATCTTGTAAAGTGGGAGAGGGCAAACGCGGAAGGGGACTTGGGCAAGGAGCACCTCGGGCTGCCAGGGTGTCCTCACCAGAGTGGGTTTCAGGAAAGACAGCCTGTGGCCGCTGAGGACCTGGAAACGGATTTCGTGAACACTCTCCGTGCCTCTGTGCACCACCGGGAGGGCCTCTGTGTGCCCTGGAAGGTACACCGACCCCAGTCTGACGGCTGCTGACTTAGGCGACCTCTGGGAGACCCCACCCCCAGGCCAGTTTTTGCAGATCACAGTAAAAAGGCGGCAAAGGAACCAAATCCTGATCACCCGGAAGAGAAAACCACGTGGTACGGGACTTCCGGTGTAACGAACACAACCGGAACATCCCACCACTGTATACGCGTGCCTGGGAAGGGGGCTCTGAACTCCCCAAACCCCAGTCTCTAACGCCCGGCTCACAGATCGGGGAACCGGGGAGCAAGGTACACAGCCCCCCACCGAGGAAGCCATCAGCCAAATTCACCATGTGGGACACTCTATGGATATAAAAGACCCAGTGTCTCCAACAAACTACTGGAGTGAGGAAAGAAAAAAAGGGATTGTTAAGAATAAAAGGCACTTAAAAGATATAATCGATATGAAAATCTTGCTCAGCTGCTGATTCGATGACCCCTTTGAAAAACTGGAGGAGGGGCGCCTGGGTGGCTCGGTGGGCCAGGCGACCACCTTTGGCTTGGGTCATGATCTTAAGGCAAGTGGGTTCAGGCTCTCTGCGGTCAGCGCCAGAGCGCGCTTTGTTCCCCGTCTCCCTCTCTCTGCCCATCCCCAGCTCGTGCTCCGTGTCTCAAAAATAAAATAAAAACATCAAAAAAAAATTTTTTTTAAGAAAAAATGGGAGAAAATCTGCTGTTAGGTTACTTACAGCAAGGAGTTGCTAATTTGGGTAAGTGTGATGAGGGGATTATGTTGTAAAAAAAACAAAACGAAACAAGCCATCCGGTTAGAGATGGGGATTTAACTTTCGGGTGAATTTACACGATGTCTTGGATTCGCTTTAACAAAATATTCCAACCTCTCAAGAAGGTTGGGGGAAGTCAGCAGAAATGAAATTAGCGAAACATCGGTAATGCTTGAAGCTGAATGATGGCTACCTGGGATTCTCTCCACTTTTTTTACATGTTTGGAGATGTCAATTAAAAAAGGGCTTTTAAAGGGAAGGGAAAGAGAGAAAAGATATTTAACTAGCGCCGTGGAGGCCCTTCCTAAAAACCACCTCATTTCACAAGTCCTGAGACAGCTGCCCTACAAGCAGTCCTCTCTCGCTGAGAGGTGGGAGCATTTCAATAAGCTCGACGGTAAGTAGGGGCAGAGATACGAAGGGGCCATTAGCACCTGGAGCCCAGAGAGATGCATCTAGGTGGCAGGAAGAGAGACTGGAAAGACCCCCTTGGCACAGAAATGTTAGAATAAGCATGTCTCCGTTTTACATCGCTCCTACTGACACGCTACTTACCCCTGCAGCAAAGCCAAGACTTCCATCCAAGATCCGCCTCTGAAAATATAAACAAGATGTTTCAGAGTCTGAGGGATGAGTCTGGGGATAAGAGGAAACCATATGATCTAAGAGAGCCGCACGAATAAAGACTGGCCCGTGCCTAAGTTTGTCAACCTGTCCAGCTAGAAGCCTGGATTGGAACCTTTATCAAATGGGCCAAGAACCAGGGGGAAGATGTTTTGTTTTTTGTTTTTTGTTTTTTGTTTTTAGCCTTCCATCCATCCCACAGCCAATCAGAGTTTTTTTCAGTGGTGCTTGGCTTCCATTGACCCACGTGTTGTCTTTTACCTGGCTCTCCTGTGAATGATAACTGTAAACCTTTAGTAAGTAGCTGGCCTAAAAGATGGAAATTGGTAAGTGTTGGTAGGGACCATGGGGACCAAGCAGAACTCTCCCACGCTGCAGATGGAGGGACAAAGTGGCACAACCACTTTGGAAAACAAACTGGCAGCAGCCAGCGAACTGGAAATGAACATACCCTACGACCCAGCAGTGCTGCCCCTGAGTAGTGAAATCATCACCTAACAGGAACGCCTACTTGGACTCACCGAACACGTGTCCAGAGAAGCTCTCAGCAGCAGTACTTGTGAGAGCCAAAACTAGAAACTACCCGAACGCCCCACCGACAGTAGCACGGATGCAACAATTAGGATGTATTCACACAACAGAATACCACACGGCAATGAGAACACACACGACATATGCATGAATGGAGCCCATAATCAGGCAGGGGCATGGGGAAACTGGAAAATAAGCAGAGTGGAATCAGCCAGACGCAGAAGAGCGCATACCATATGATTACTCCATTTATATAATGTACGGAAACAGAGAAAACTAATCTCTACGGGCCCAGGCTAGGAGAGGGATTGCTCTTGGCCGTGGAGGTTGGGGATGGGAGGGTAGGGATTAGAAAGGATCCTGAAAGGCTGCTGTGGGGCTGGTGCTGTTCTAGTTCTTGACCTGGGTACTAGTTTTATAGGCGATCGTGAAAAATCATCAAGCTGCACACTTATAAAATGGGCGCCTTTTGAGGCACCTGGGAGGCTCAATCGGTCGAACGTCGACTTCGGCTCAGGTTCCCATGGTTCGTGAGTTCAAGCCCCACATCGGGCTCGCTGCTGTCGGCACAGAGACTGCTTTGGATCCTCTGTCCTCCTCTCTGCCCCTCCCCACTTACACGCGTGCGTGCTCGCTCGCTCTCTCTCCCTCAAAAATAAATGTTAAAAAAATAAAAACAAAATGTGCGCTTTTCTATATGCATTTTATATTTCCATTTAAAAATACTTGTTTAACTTTGTAGTCTAAGTTAGGAACATAATCTATAGCCCCGTGAACACGTTACAGGCTGGTTGAGGTGATTACCCCAACCGCTCAGCCCTCTCCCACCTCTGAGCGGCTGGAGGTGGACGGAAAGTTTTGGCCCCAGGAAGCCATACAAATGACATTTTCCTCTAGGCGTGCCATGACATAAGCAAAGTTGGCCAACCAAATAAGTTAATGAAACCAGACAGATCTAATAAAGAAGTCAGGTAAAAAAAATTATTCTATCAGCATTCATCTGGATCCTCAAAGGAGAAAAATTATACTTTTTAAGTTTTTCCACTTTTAGACATTTACTTCAAGGAACTAATCAGCTAGGTGCTCAAAGGTGTATGTTCATCACAAAAGTATTTCTAAAGACATTAGGAGAAAAGACATAACAGTTGGGGAAGGGCTACATAAACTGCAGACCATCCTTACAACAGAGTATTACACGCCCGGTTAAGTAACCGAAGTGATCAAAATAATCAAAAAAGCATTTAGGGATGTAGGAAGAATGTTTATGATACCAAGTGAGGAAAACTAGTTGTAAAATATTACATAAAATTTGATCCCTGTCATGTAAGGAGACAGATACGGGTAAGTTCATGTATACGCGAATATAACTGAACTCTGGATGAACAGGTTCAGGGCTTGGAGTTTTTTTTTTTTTTTCTGAGAAGCACCTTTTTTATTATTTCTTTAAGTTTTTTCATACGTTATGAGTTTCCTACAATTAAAATATATTTTAAAGCAAGAAAACAAATTTTGAGCGAAACGTTTTTTTTAAATTTTTTGTAATGTCTATCTATTTTTGAAAGAGAAAGAGACAGAGCATGAGAGGGGGAGGAGCAGAGAGAAAGGGAGACACAGAATTTGAAGCAGGCCCCAGGTTCCGAGATGCCAGCACAGAGACCAATGCGGGGCTCGAACTCACGAACCGTGAGATCATGACCTGAGCCAAAGTCAGACATTTAACCAACTGAGCCATCCAGGCGCCCCTGAGCGAAGAGACGTTTGAGAGCAACTGTGGAGGGCAGCGTCCGCGTGTCTACTATCCCAGGTGACCCTCACTGCGGCCCCCATCCTAGCCGAATGGAAGCTGAGGTTTGCTGCGGGGACCAGAGCACAGCTCTGTGAACTCCTGTCTCTGGCCACCTTTGCCTCCCAACGCCGTGCCTCCCCCCACTTTTCATGCAATCTGCCTGTGCAGAAAGGGTGCCTGTAGCCCACCCACGCCTGCTACCTTTGCAAGGTCCTGCTTGCAAGGCTGGTCCTTGGCTGGCTTCTGGGAACGTGGTGCTTGAACTGCCCCCTCCATTCCCTGGTAAGGGTGGGTCAAGGTGCCTATGCTGGTTTCCAGACAAGGTCGTGGATGCAGGACACCTGCTTTCCTTCCGCAAGTCTGGAATTTCGGCAGCACGTACTGCCTTCATGAGCACCCCCGGTACAATCCTTGGGGCTGAGGCTCCACAGGGTGCCCCGGGCGGACACATCACGCGTGTGTTAACTGCGTTTTCCTTGCTGGGGGAAGGAACGCCCTCGTTGGGCCCCTCACAGGAGGCAGGGAGCATCAAAGGCCTGTGCACGGATGTCCCCAGACTCCGCCTATATCCTTCTCCTGCTGATCCTTTCAATGTTAAACCTTAGCCATGAGTACAACTATATTCTGGGTGCTGTGGGTCCTTCTAGTGAATCACCAAACGTGGTGACGTTCATGGGGAACATGCCTCCACACAGTAGAAGTCTTCAGCAATTTCTCCTACTGACCTCGGTGATTATAGTAACACGAGACAAATTAGGGGCTCTGAGGCTCCACGGCAGAAGGGGGCACGTCGGTGAAGAAGGGAAGGCACCTGTTCCCTCCCAAAGTGCCCCCAGAGCGTTGGCCCGGGCCACACGGGGCTCTGGGGCCCCATCCACCGTCGTGCTGCCGTTCACTCAGCCCTCGGCAGGGCAGCACGCCTGGGGGCGACGAGACCTCTCCTCAACGCAGGGTAACTACGGAAGTTACAACCACGGGCTGCCCTGCCCTAGAAGGGCACAGAGACGGGACCCCAGAAAACCTGGCGTGACTGTCGTGAAGGAGGAGGAGGTGACCTGGGCCCTCTCCTCTGCCACCTGGGTGTCTCTCATTCAGGGACTGGGTTTTGAAAGGTTTCACTACCTGCCAAGGGCAAGCTGGGATGCCGGTGCTGTAAGTCTCATAGGCTCCAAACCTCCCACTGAGGAGAGGAGGGGGAGGGCGGTGGGGAAGTCAGAGCTTACCTGACAGCAAACACCCGTCTTACTGGTCTCTAACACAAGAGCGTCTGGCTTGCCAACTTCCTAGGCTGTGTTTTCCTTTCCAGATCCGGCTCACGGCATGTTTAAATGGATCTTAAATCACTCCCTCGCTTATCACGCCTACAGTTTCTAAGGCAGCCTGCTGAAGGGTGCGGGGACTTGACAATTCCTCAAGATAAAGATGGGTTGACCGCTCCAGGCCTATGGACCGAGGGGGTCAAGGGCTGGGGAAGAGGAGGGAATCTCAGGTATATGAGGTGGGCTGGGGTTGTGGAGTGGGGAGGGGTATGTGGTGTGTGTCGTGGGGGGGGGGTGAGTGGGAGTGGGGGGGCTGTGTGATACATGTGGGGTACGTGAGGGTATATGGGATGTGTGGGGTGGGGGCATATGGAGAGATAGGGTGTGGGCTGGGAGGATTGTGGGTGTGCACATGGAGGGGCAGGGGTAGGGGAGTCTGTGTGGGGTATGTAGGAGGAGTGTAGGGTATAGGGGTGGGAGAATGTGGGGGGTGGGGGTACAGGGGTGCACAGGGTGTGTGGGGGTGGGGTGTGGAGGCACCAGGGTGAGTGAGGTTGCCGGGGGCAGGGGTAGAGGATGCACAGGGTGAGGGGTGGGGTGGGGGTCTGTGGGGGCAGGGGGAGACAAGTCTGTGTGTCTCCATCCCAGAGAGGGTCGGGGAGAGAATGAAAAGATGGCCATCAATGAGAAGCAGAACAGATACCCTTCCTTTCCCCAGGGCTTTTCAATCATCCCAGCTAGCTCAAGGACACAGGGCGGGACGGCTAACCCGCCAAACTGACCACCTGCACCAGGACTGAAGGAAACGAGCCGGAAGCTAGAAACCAGGCAGGAGCTAAAGGAGGCTTAATAACTGGGCTCCCTTCCTCCTCCCTTCACACCAGGAGGGGAGCGGAAGCCGGGTAGGGAGAGGAGGAGGGAAAAACAGGACTTAGAAAGACCACAGAGGTGAGGAGGCGTGGCCAGTGGCCTTACCCGGGGAAACCTGCCCTGTGTGGTTTCAGAGCTTGCCAAGAGCCCCGCCCCCTGCAAACTTCAGAACCCAAGCGATGCCAACTCACCTGTCCACTAGAGAATATGAACACGAGAGCTGCCCCAGCTGCCGTCAGCCCCCAGGTGAAGAAGGTCCCCAGCAACGCCTGGAGCACAGAGTTGTGGCCTTGGAGCATGCTGGATACAGCTGTGTGCAGAGGAGCAAGAGGGGGGTCAGCCACCAGCGGCGCCTTTCAGGGACACCTGCACGTGCTAAGGTGTCCTGACACCCTCCACCTGAGCCGGCCCACGATCTGGCTTGGCGCTATGCACCTTTCCGCCCCGCCATCCCTCAGCGGCCTCAACGACCCAGCACAGACCCGGCCTCTTCGTCCAGCCCCACACGTATCAGAAGTCATCTAACCCTGCACGCACAGACCTGGGGACGCCTAGGGAGACGCCAGAGGAGCCCACGGAAGAGCTTAGGACATTGGGGAGATAGTTCATAAAATGTGGATTATTCAGCGGGGAGGAAGAGAGCACGGGGAGGGTCTGATTACAGCCTTCTGCCATATCCTGCCTACTCCGGCTGCCCTTGCCCAGCATCGGTTCTGTCTCCTCCAGATACAGGTGACTAACTCAGATTCCCTCTTGAAGCTCTCCCACCTAAGTCCTGACCGAACCTTCAATGGCTCCCCATGGCCTGCCAAGGGCATACCCCACCGACTCTTTTGCCACTACCCCCCCCACCCCAAACTCCCGCTCAGCTAGTCATTTGTGGCACCTTCGGCAAGTCCCAGATCGTCCTGCCTCCAAGTCACTCTTCATCAGGTTCCCTCCCAGAATGCCTTCCTTCCCTCGTTCCAGCCAGCAGACCCAGAGCACCTTCTAACGCCAACTTCGACCCCTCTCCACGCCTGTCTCTATGCACACCTGCGGTGCTTTCTTTGTATGGACTCGCCTCCTATATCTTTTACATCATTAGTTGCTTAAGAACAGGGATGATACCTTTTCACACCTGGCACCCCTATGAAATGGGGCTTCCTGGCATCCAAAAAACACTCATATTGAAAGGGGCCAGCTTATGGGGCACCTGGGTGGCTCAGTCGGTTGAGCGTCCGACTTCGGCTCAGGTCATGATCTCACAGTCTGTGAGTTCGAGCCCCGCATCGGGCTCTGTACTGATGGCTCAGAGCCTGGAGCCTGCTTCCAATTCTGTGTCTCCCTCTCTCTCTCTGCCCCTTCCCTGCTCATGCTCTGTCTCTCTCTGTCTCAAAAATAAATAAAAAACATTAAGAAAAAAAAATTAAAAACAAAAGAAAGGGGCCAGCTTACCTTGATGGGACACTCAGCAAGGACAAGGAGAGGGAGCTAGAAGAGGGAGCATTTCCCTGTCAACTGAGCACACCGCCAATGAAACGGAACTCACACTACTGCCCACCAAGGAAAGAAAGGGAAGTACCATTCCTTCTTGTTTCCGCTCAGCGGACCTCCTCTAGACTTGAACACGTTTTAAATTCTAGCTCTGACACGATAGGGGATCGGAGTCTTGCTGTGGAAAGTTACAAGGCAGAGAAACCCATTTGTTGAAAAGCCCCGTGTTCCGGTACACAAACATCAGGGCTCACAGCCTCATCTCAAAGGGCTCATTCAACTGCCCACCGGTCTTCCAGCTCCCACAGGGCTGGACACGACCCCACGGGGCTCAGCCCAGCCAGGTCCCAGAGTTCTGTGAGCGCGGACCAAGAGCTAAAGACGCTGACTCTGTTAACCCCGTAAGGAAACCGTGGCAGAGGGTGGACGAGGCCCTTATGCCAAGGGGCTCAGCAACGTGGATAGGACTCCAACCTAGGAAGGCTGCGGGTCCCCAGGTGAGCCCAGATGAGCCCAAGCCCAGCTCCCTTGCCAGGAAACCTCTAAGAGAAACAGCGTCTATGGATTCAGACCGTGTCAAAATAAAAACTCAGGAAAGGGAGTGCCCCCAAGAAAGAGAAAATAATATATTTTTTTAAAAACCCACCCATTTACATACTTCATCATGTTAGGTCCCCCTAAAATGAGTGGTTTCTGTTTCTCTGTCAACCAAGACATCTGGATCATTACCCCCCCAACCTTCTATTTCTGGCTGCTTGTGGATAAAATTTAAAACAGCGTTTGCAAAGAAAGGCACACAGCTGTCACCCCTTAGTACTCATCATCTAAGACAGGTCATAACAAACAAACAAAAAAATAAACACAAATTTTTTTTTTCAGTACTGAATGTGCCTTTTAACAGCTATA
Organism: Lynx rufus; assembly: GCF_022079265.1. Taxonomy (NCBI): domain Eukaryota; kingdom Metazoa; phylum Chordata; class Mammalia; order Carnivora; family Felidae; genus Lynx; species Lynx rufus. Next base: position 31,561,137 of record NW_025814832.1, on the reverse strand, counting down.
GAGAAGAGGAGACCACATACATTTGCCAACAGGCCAAAGTCAACGTGGGCTTTGTGGGTTCGCCACCAAGAGAGCTCTGGGTGTTCCGGGAGCGGGGCAGGGGGGGGGCCTGGTTTGAGGGACAGCACTATCCCAGCCTGTCTGCACCTACCTGAGCACCCAAGATAGAAGGGAAAGGATCAGCAAGGCCAAGCACGCCCTTTCCGTCCCAAGAATCACAGCATTTACCACTGAAAATGCAAACCCGGTGGCCCTGGGAGAAGTTTCTTCCATGTGCTGTTTTAAATCCTCACTGCTCCAAGGGTGGTCCCCCTCGGGAGCCAGTTAGAAATGCAGGACGTTGGGCCCCACCGGGACTTGCTGAAACAAAGCTCTGCATTTTATCAAGTTCTGTGAGGGAGTCTCACACCCATTAAAATGGAAAGCATTGCTCTAACCCTGGCACTTCTAGGAGGCCCAGAGCCTTGAAAGTGACTTCCCCTGCCCTGCGAGGGAGGGACTGGCAAGACTGGCACAGAGTCCCAAGTGAACGAAAAGTTTTCTCCAATAGGTCGGCCAGTAAGTGGCACCTTGGGAACAGGGGCACCAGTCCCAGCACCGCCCGCGATGGGGCTCAGACTTCCTTGTGGGCCGGATGTTAATACATAAACGTGGATTAATTTGCAAGAGGGAGGATTATTCTCTGCCCTCCCCAACTTTAAAGATGTGTGCACACATTCTTCTCCAGCTGCACAGGAGGCTCCCGGACTGATACAGGATTTCTTTTCTCTCCCTCGCTAACCTGTTGCCCTGCCTCCCAGAGCCGGCCTCAAGTATTGATGATGTTGGAGAGGTGGGAACAGCATTGAATGAAACTGCACACACACACACACACACACACACACACACACACACACACACACTCGCTCCACGAGTTGAATCCAGCAACGGGATTCAGGCTTGGGCGGATGGGACTGTGGAAAGTTCTCTGATACCTCACTGCTCCAAGTGTGGTCTGGGGGCCAGTGACCCCGGGGAAGGGTTACAAATGCACATGCTCAGGCCGGCTGCACCGTCACCAAATGTCCAGTCAGGTTCAAAAGGCCGTGCTGCTCCCCAGGATGAGTGGGAGGGGACACTGACTGCCCCGCCTCTGCTCCCCCCCCCCCAGGGCCCCAGGGCCCCAGGGACACCCCCCACACACACCCCCACGCCCACCATGAACCGCCGAACAAAGAGGATTCGGTGAACCACTGTCAAAGGAAGGCAGGTCAACACCCTCCAGCCGACCCCGGCCAGGGGCAGAGGGGGCTCCGGGCACACCTCCCCTCCTCTGCCACCTGCCACAGCCATCCGGCTTCTCCCCCCGACCCCCTCCTCTCCCCGGAGGGCACCGCCTTCCAAACTCCATTTTGCCCTTCCAGGTCCCACACTCTCCTGAGGGCCCCAGACCCCGGGCCTCCGGCCCAACCAAGGCGCTGAAGGGAGAAAGAGCTGACTCACTACGGTGCCCTCTCAAGCCCCCACTCCACTTCCATCAGCCCCGCTGCCGCTGGCTCGGCCGGCTCCTCTCCCGAAGTCACTTCCTGCTTCCCTCCCGGCACACGTGTCCCTCCAGCCGCCAGGCCCCTCCCCGCCGGCTGCGACTGGCAGATCCCGCCTGAAGAATCAATTCTCTGGTTCACAGCCCTCTGCAGGCTCGGGAGCAGATGGGGCGGGTGGAACAGAGCCCCGAGGCCGAGCGGAGAACATTCTGCTTGTACAAGCCTCTGCGGTCTCCTATGAAGCCGCAGACACCACGGGGAGAGAGCGCCTTGCAACGTCCCTGATATCATTTATGTCACTACACTTGGCAGCTGAGTGAGCGGATGTGGGGGGGGGGGGGAGGGGGGGGAAGAGGAACCTCCTGGTATTAACATCGTTCTCTGAATCAGTGGCCCTCAATCTATAGCTCCCATCAGAATCACCAGGGAAAATGTCAAAACACAGAATGCAGGCACCCTGAAGAGGTTCTGGCTCTGCCAGTCTGAGCCGGGACCGAGATTTTCTGTTCTGAACTAAGATTTGTTGATGTGCTGGTCCTGGGACCACGCTTTGAGAACCATTGGTCTAGGTCAAGGGCTTTGCTTCCCAGGCCTTCTATGAAAAGACCAGCGTGGGGGGGGGGGGGAGCTCCTGGGTGGCTCAGTCGGTTGAGCACCCGACTCCTGATTTCAGCTCAGGTTATGATCCCAGGGGTTGTGGGCTCGAGCTCTGCAACGAACATGGAGCCTGCTTGGGATTCTCTCTCCCTCTCCCTCTGCCCTTCTTCCCTGCTTGTGCTCTCTCAAACAAAAACAAACAAAAACAAAACAAAACAAAAAAACAGGATGCCCAGTTAAATGTGAATTTCAGTTAAAAGACAAATCGTGGGGGCTCCTGGGTGGCTCAGTCAGTTGAGCGTCCGACTTCGGCTCAGGTCATGATCTCGCGGTCCGTGAGTTCAAGCCCCGCGTCGGGCTCTGTGCTGATGGCTGGGGGCCTGGAGCTTGCTTTGGATTTTGTGTCTCCCTCTCTGCCCCTCCCCAGCTCATGCTCTGTCTCTCTCTCTCTCTCTCTCTCTCTCTCTCTGTCAAAAATAAATAAACGTTAAAAAAATTATTTTTTAATTACAAATTTTTAAAAATAGGGGCGCCTGGGTGGCTCAGTCGGTTAAGCGTCCGACTTCGGTTCAGGTCACGATCTCACGGTCCGTGGGTTCAAGCCCCATGTCGGGCTCGGTGCTGACAGCTCAGAGCCTGGAGCCCGTTTCAGATTCTGTGTCTCCCTCTCTCTGACCCTCCCCTGTTCATGCTCCTCTCCCTGTCTCAAAAATAAATAAAACGTTAATAAATAAATAAATAAATAAATAAATAAATAATAAAAGACAAATCGTGTTTTAGCGTGTGTCCTGTGCAATATTTGGGACATACGTATGCTAAAAACATATTTCACCTTCGTTGTTTACCAGAAATTCTGATTTAACTGGGTGTCCTATATTTTGTCTCAGGAACCTACCAGAGGGTGACCAGGTCAGAAAAACTGTTCATAACTACAGTGCCACACACCAGAGGATTCAATAGGAGCTGGCATCTTTTGTCCAGTAAAAAGCTGTCATCCCCATTGAGGGTGGCACCACATTCGCGCACCGTGTCAGGAAATGAGATGGCCTGGTGACCGTAGGGGCTCTCTGCCCTCAGGAGATTCTCAGACCCAACAGAGAACCAGACCAGGTGTCTTACTCAAGAAAATACCACCGATCAGGGAAGGGCTGGGGGGTGGGGCAGGGGCTGGCTTCAACAGCTGCCATTTATTGCCTCACAGTTCTAGAAACAGGAAGTCTAGGATCGGTCCAAGATCAAGGTGCAGATTTGGTTCTTGGTAAGAGCTATCTTCCCGGCTTGCAGATAGCTGCTTTCTCACTGTCCTCTGGTGGAGGAAGAGAGATCTCTCTCTCTCCCTTCCTCTTCTTATAAGGCCACCAATCCTATCGCATGAGGGCCCCCACCCTTATGGCTTCATTTAAGCTTACTTACCTCCAAAATGCTCTATCTCCAAATGCAGTCATATTGGGGGTTAGACATATGAATTTCATGAGTGGAGCCTTCCTGCGTGGGATTAGTGTCCTTACAAAAAGGACCCTAGAGAGCTCCCTCCCCCCCTTCCGCCGTGTGGAGACACATGAGGAGTCCGCGACCCAGAACAGGTCCCTCAGCCCCACCACGCTGGCACCCCCTGATCTGGGATTTCCAGCTTCCAGATCTGTGACTGATCAGTTCCTCTTGGGGATCAGCCACCCAGTCTGTGGTGGTTGGTGACAGCAGCCCAAATGGGCTGTGACACTCCATTTAACAGATAAGGAGACTGAGTCTCAGGAAAGCTCTGTCGGGACCCCAGGTTGACAGGGTAGTGTGGGAACCCAAGCCCAGCTGACTCCAGAGAGGGCACTCTTCCTGCATCGGACATACAGGGTTCGCAGGACGAAATCAACACCCCGGTCAGCAGAGCCTCGGGCTGATCTCAGGCTGGGTGGCCGACCCCCAAGAAACAAATCTCAGAATTTCTTTCCTTCCCCCAGTGAACCGTAAACACACACACACACACACACACACTAGCAGGCACTGAGAGGCGGGTGTTAGGCAGGCTATGAGGGCTGCCTCCCGAGTATCTAAAGGCCATAAAACTAAGTGATGTTGACAGTCAGCAAAGGAGCCTCAGGGCAGCAGAATGGTGGCCCTTTACTGTGGCTTGACCTGGGGAAGCAAGCTGGCAGGGCCTCCCCCTCGCAGCATGGGGGCAGAGTGGAGGTGGGGGTGGGGATAGTGGCAGTGTCTGCAGCCAAACACCCCAGGTTGGGGGACGTGGAGAAGAGCTACGAGATGGGCACAAGGGATCCAGCCCAGTGGGTCCTGGGTCTTTCCTTCTCTACCCCTTCTTCCCCCTTCCCCTTCTCCCTCCCTCGCTGTCCGAGATCTTGATTTCTCTTAGGAGGTCATAGAGCTGACAGCCAAGAGGAATCTCAGCCTGGCACATGAGTTTCCTTGGACAAATTCCCCAGCCCCTCCCAAACCCTCCCAGCCTCAGGCTCCCCATCCTAAGACAGTGACTGGAGTGAATCACCCAACGCCCAGCCCAGCACCCATCATGGCAACCTGAATGATTATCTCTTGGCTGTCTCTCCTTCCTTCCTTCCTTCCTTCCTTCCCTCCTTCCTTCCTTCCTTCTTCCTTCTTTCCTTCCCTCTTTCCTTCCTTCCTTTCCTAACTTCCTTCTTTCTTTCCTTCTTTCTTTCCTTCCCTTCTTCCTTCCTCCTCCCCTTCCTTCTTTCTTTCCTTCCTTCCTTCTTTCTTTCCTTCCTTCCTTCCCTAACTTCTTTCCTTTCCTAACTTCCTTCTTTCCTTCTTTCTTTCCTTCCTTCCTTCCCTTCTTCCTTCCTCCTCCCCTTCCTTCTTTCTTTCCTTCCTTCCTTCCCTAACTTCCTTCTTTCCTTTCCTAACTTCCTTCTTTCCTTCTTTCTTTCCTTCCTTCCTTCCCTTCTTCCTTCCTCCTCCCCTTCCTTCTTTCCTTCCTTCCTTCTTTCTTTCCTTCCTTCCTTTCCTAACTTCCTTCTTTCCTTTCCTAACTTCCTTCCTTCCTTCTTTCTTTCCTTCCTTCCCTTCTTCCTTCCTCCTCCCCTTCTTTCTTTCTTTCCTTTCCTTTCCTAACTTCCTTCTTTCTTAACTTCCTTCTTTCCTTCCTTCCCTTCTTCCTTCCTCCTCCCCTTCCTTCTTTCTTTCTTTCTTTCCTTCCTTCCTTCCTTCCTTCCTGCCTGCCTGCCTTTACTCAATGCCTATTTCACAAGCCTCTGATCCATGCTAGACACTCTATGGGGCCCCGGTACTCCAAGATCAACTGAGCACCTAGGTTGCAGGAAGTGGAGAATGTTCTAGGTTTACCACCTAGCAGACCAGGGCATATGTCATTGCTGATAATGCCCAGAAGCCTCAGAAGAAAAGGGCCTCAATCTAAGGTCTTGTGATTTCTTCCTCAGACTAAAGTAATATTCATCTTAATATCAAAAATTTCTAATTTTTTTCTTAAAGAGGACCCTTAAAATTGTATAAACTTCAGAACCCACAAAACCTAATGTGCCCTGGGTGCATATTTAGAGATTTAAGCTGGAAAACCAATAGCTTCCTCTGGTAGGCAGAAGAGGCCCACGTCCTCCTCATCCCTGAAACCCGTGAATGGGGACCTCCCACTGAAAAAGGGTATTTGCAGCTGCGGTTGAGCAAAGGAGCTCGAGGGGGGGAGATTACCCTGGGTTCTCTGGGTGGGCGGAGCGTCATCACAAGGGTCCCCACAAGGGAAGGGACGGAGGCAGCAAAGTCAAAGGAGGGTAGGAGGCATGAGGATGTGAACAGAGGTCAGGGCAAAGGGATGCCAGCGGCCTCGAGAAGCCAGAAAGGCAAGGAAATGGATTGGCCCCCAGAGTCCCCGGAAGGAGCACAGCCCCCGCCAGTACCTTGATCTTAGCCCTTCTGTTGGCCCTTCTGACATCCAGAATCATAAGATGAGAAATCTGTGGTGGTTCAAACGACAAGGATTTCCGTACTCTGTTTCTGCAGCCCAAGGAAACTAACACACTTGGGTTTGCCTGGAAGCATCTGAATTCACTGGTGCCTTTCTCCGGTGACACCGTGAACCACCAGGACCCACACTCGGCCCCTGCCCACCGTCATGACTAGGCAGGACAGACTACACAATTTGTAGGGCCTGGCACAAAATGCAAACAGGGGACCACTTATTCAAAAGGTAGGCGGAAGAGTGCCATGAAAATACTCACTAAGGGGCACCTGGGTAGCTCTGTCAGTTAAGTGTCAGACTCTTGGCTTTGGCTCAGGTCGTGATCTCAGGGCTTCATGGGATCAAACACCTGCGTCAGGCTCTGCACTAGCAGCTTGGAGCCTGCATGGGATTCTGTGTCTCCCTCTCTCTGCCCCTCCCCATCTCGCGCTGTCTCTCTCTCTCTCTCTCTCAAAATAAAATAAATAAGCTTAAAAAAAAAGTACTAATTAAGGGGCACCTGGGTGGCTCAGTCAGTTAAGCATCCGACATCAGCTCAGGTCATGATCTCACGGTTCCTGAGTTCAAGCCCCACATCAAGCCCACACCGAGCCCCGCATCAGGCTTGCAGCTGTCAGCGCAGAGCCTGCTTTGGATCTCTGTCTCCCTCTCTTTCTGCCCCCCCCCCAAAATAAACATTAAAAAAAGGACTAACTAATAAAGCCCTTCTTTTCTTCTGCATCTCTCTGCTCACTGAGGACTCCAGGGTCCCAGCAGATTTTGCTTACAAAACCCAAGTTCGGAGATAAAATTATTAGGAAATCTCAAGATGGTGACAGCAGGGCATTAAACCAAGTGCAGAGCCTTTCTGAGCACGAGACCCTGCACTCCCAAATCGGTCTCACGCCCATGAAGCTGGCCCTGTCACAGGAGCTGGGATGGTGGGGCCAGACTGAAGAAGGTCATGATGTCAAAATTAGGAAATTGGGCCAGGGTGGGTTATCCAAAGAACAGAAGTCCCCAGAGAGATTGGGAACTAGGACGTTCAGGGCAGAGGGAAAACATAAGTGACAGTCCAAGGTGCTGGTGTCAGGCGGCTTGGGGAGGGGACACGGGCAGTCCCAGGAGACTGCAGAGAGGGGCTGGACACCCTGCTGGAGAAGCCTGGGACTTGGGAAGGAGAAACTCCGGGAAGGACGAGGCGAGGCCAAGGGAAGAGCAGGGCCATGTTAGCCATCAGAAGCTAGTGGACCGGTATCTGGGGTCCCCAAGTTTTCCAGCAGCCCATGAAATGGGTAAGCATTGAAAAAAATATTAGATGGGGCGCCTGGGTGGCGCAGTCGGTTAAGCGTCCGACTTCAGCCAGGTCACGATCTCGCGGTCCATGAGTTCGAGCCCCGCGTCGGGCTCTGGGCTGATGGCTCAGAGCCTGGAGCCTGTTTCTGATTCTGTGTCTCCCTCTCTCTCTGCCCCTCCCCCGTTCATGCTCTGTCTCTCTCTGTCCCAAAAATAAATAAACGTGGAAAAAAAATTTTAAAAAGAAAAAAATATTAGATTTTTAGCTCAATAAGAAAAAAAAACCTGGAAATTTAAATTCATAAGTGTTTAAATGTCTATAAAACCTTGTTAATTGTTGACTTTGGTGTTCATAAAAATTTAATTACATTCAAATAACAATCAGAGGTTAGCTTTTCTCACTTCAGGAGAATTTCTAAGTATGCACAATAATGGCCAAGAAATCACAGCCGATCATAAATTAAATCAGCCTGGAGCCAAATGATTTCCAAGGCAAAATTATAAAAATCTTCCTGATTATTTTGTGGGGGAAAGAACATACTTAATATGGAATGTGGGAGCATTTTAATATATGCTCGGTGCAATGTGGGATGAGACCCCAAAACGCAGGAGTTCTTTGGGGGCTTGCAAAGACCCTAAGAGGCCCCAGGGAATGGGGAGGGAGGCAGGCTTGCAATAAACGTTATTCCTCTCTCCAAGCAGGAGCAGAAACTAAAGTCATCTCACTAGCTGAGGCTCATAGAGGCCCGAGGAGAGGGGTGGACGAAACTTTCCAGAGAGGACGGTGGTTTCCTACTGTCAAACTGTCCATAGGACCAGCCAATCAGGAGCCACAGTAGATGGGATGGTGGGAAGGGAACCCCCCTCGCGTGCAGAAGGCAAGAAGGTGGGGAGGTGGTCTCTCAGCTGTCCGTAGTCAGAGAGAGGAGCACACCTCCAAGTCTCTCCAGGTCCCATCAGACCGGATTGGGGGGCGGGGGGGCAAGGCCGGGGCTGGAAATGCATGGGTGCTGTGCAGAGTCATCCGAGAAGCCCCATGTAGTGCATTGAATGGTTGCCCCCAAAGATAACGTTTAAAATTTTTAAAAATTTATTTATTTAGAGAGAAAGAAAGCATGCAAATGCATGCATGAACAGGGTAGGGGCAGAGAGAGAGGGAGAGAATCCCAAGCAAGCTCTGTGCTGTCACCGCGGAGCCCCACTCGGGGCTCGATCCTACAAACTATGAGATCATGACCTGAGCTGAAATCAAGACTCAGATGCTTAACCGACTAAGCCACCCAGGCGCCCCAAAAGATACCTTTAAATCCTAACCCCTGGTTCCCGTGAATGTGACGTTATTTGGGAAAAGGGTCTTTGCAGGTCTGGAGAAGAGGTCATCCTGGATTAACGAGGCGGTGCTACATCCAGTGACACGCGTACTTACAAGAGATAGAGGGGAAACGAAGACAAGGACACGGGGACGAGAAAGCCACGTTAAGATGGAGGCAGAGCCCGCAGTGATGTGGCCACAGCCAAGGGGGACCAGGAGCCACCACCAGCTGGATGGGGCCAGGAAGGATTCCCCGAGGGCCTTCAGAGAGCGTGGCCCTGCAGCTCATTTTCTGGTTTTGTGACCTCCGGAACTGTGAGGGAATCCATTTCTGTTGTTTTAGGTCCCCTAGGCTGTGGCATTTTGTCTCGGCCACCAGGGAACAATACACCCTGAGTCCAAACGTTTCTACCACGTGCAGGCGGGAAAGCCCCCAAGCGCCAGGAATTGCCCCTAGCAAAAACACACGATGACCCCACCCTCCCCATCCCTTCGCTGCTTGGGCAGACGGGTACCAGCTCCCCAGACATCTGACCAGGCTCTCCATTTTTCTGAAGGATCCATCCCTAAGTGAATTCATGCCGTATTTTCCCGCTAGCCTTTCTGCCAGATGGGCCAAGATTCCTGTCTCTTCCATGCCTGCCCCTCCCCCCGCTAATCCTCCCACCCCACCCCCCATGACAAATCAGTGTAGGGAAACCTAACTCATCCTTAAACACATCACTTCAAATTTCTCCCAAAAACCATCTGTGAAAGGTGAATAAAACCAATAAAACACCCCCCTAGCCAAAGAACCTTCTCAGACACCTGAGTTCTTGTTCAGTAAAGCCCTCCTTTGGCTCTGTGAGCTTGTGCGCCACAGCACCCGTGTGGCCACGAAGGGAGGTATTTGTCATTTAAGCCAGGTGTGCCCTTGGACTTGAGGGCCTGACAGGTGTCAGCAGTGACACAAGAAATCAAGGAGGAAGCACGCAGGCTGGTTCCAAGGAATCGGGGCACTGCTGTTTGAGCTCCAAGTTTTTCTTTGTTTGGTTTTGTTTTTTTGTTGTTGTTGCTTTTGCCAATAACTCACTGGGCAATCTTGGGCCAGTTCTTTCCTCTCTGAAACTGCCAAGTGTAAGAGCTGGACCTCAGGTGACCTCTGAGGTCCCTCCTATGCTGAACGTTGATTCTCTGATTAAACTGCCAAAGCAAAACAGTGCCAGACCACAAAACTGGCACCAACACTTTACCAAGTATAGCTGAGGAGTTCTTTTGTGCCAGAAAGAAAGAAAGAAAAGAAAAAGAGGGAAGGGGAAGGGAGAAAGAAACGAAAAGAAAAGAAAAGAAAAGAAAAGAAAAGAAAAGGGGGAAGGAGAGAGGGAGGAAGTCATCTCTTTGTGCTAAGGGGGACTTTCTCAACCTAACAGGGAGGTAGACCGACTTCCCAATTCAACTTCCACTGTTGGGGCTCTTATCGATCGACCAATGTCCTGTCTCCCTCCACCCCCGAAATTCACATGTTGGAGTCCTAACCCCCAGTCCCTCAGAATGGGACCTTATTTGGAGATGGGGTCTTTATGAAGGTGATCAAGTCAAGGTGTGATCATTAGGGTGGCCTCTAACCCGATGTGACTGGTGTCCCTATAGAAAGGAAATCTGGACACAGGGACACATATACAAGAAAGACGACGTGAAGAGCCACGGGGACAAGACGGCCATCTGCAAGCCCAGGAGAAAGGCCTGAATGGATCCTTCCTTCGGGCACCTCAGTAGGAGCCAACGCTGCGACACCTTGATTTCAGAATTCCAGCTGCCAGAACCACGAGAGAGTACATTTCTGTTGTGTGAGCCACTCGGTCTGTGGTGCTTTGTTATGGAGGTTCCGGCTGACACAGGGCGGCACGTCACTGTGGCTTACACCATAAAATTCAGCGCTGGGAAGCCCCTCCGAGAGCTTCTGGTCCAAGCCTCTTGGCTTCCCGGGTGGCCGCACAAATCCTGGGCCGGCAGCCGGTTGGTGCCAGACCTGGGGCTGGTCCCCACATCTCCCATTGGCCCCAACTCCCCCACATTTCACACTCTGAGAGTCCTTAGTCATCCTAGGCTGTCGGATCAGAGTCCCAGCCTCGCAGCTCAACCGGGAAAATGATTATTGGAAGCAAAACTACAGGGACATGGGTCAGGATACCAGAGCTAATAAAAATGGTTCAGGTACTTTCCAGGCATTCTGCGAACAGCTGACTTTCTCATTCCGTGTCTTAACACATCCCCGAATCAAGAATACTGTAGCTGTTTTCATAGTAAGATACTACGGAAATTCAAAATACTACGTAATTGAAACTTGACACAGATTCACGCTGGCCTTTTACCTAAAGTCATCATAATTGGCAACGCTTTTACAGTCTGGCCACATGTTCAGAAAACCTCAGTGGAGACCTACAATAACAATACAGACAGAAAGCCTTCCACATGAAAGGCACTCGAATAAATCATTTGCCTAATTAAATAGAATGATGGAACCCTGCATTTTGCCCTGTGCCCCCTGCTCCTGCTAATGAGGGTGGCCCATCAGTAGGATTTCTCAGGAACGCGCTGAATAAAACCATTTAAATTATAGGGAGAAAAAGATATGGATCATCTTAATGTTCAACCGAAGGATAGTCAAATTACAGAACATAAATGCAGTGGAGTTTTATGCGGTTAGTAAACATGATAAAGATCATAGCAACACAGGAAGTATTTACGATATCATATTTTGTGAAAAAAGCAATAGACAAAAAATATGCCATTTTGTTATTACAGTAGTAAAAAAATACACAAGGAACAGAAGACTAAGAAGGAAATTCATACAAATTAGTTGGGGCATCGGGTGACGAGAAGGTAGAGCTTTTCCCCCTTTCTACAATGCTATGTTCCTTTTATAATTTAAAAATATTTTGGCGGGGGCTCCTGGGTGGCTCAGTTGGTTAAGCATCTGACTTCAGCTCAGCTCATGATCTCACAGTTCATGGGTTCAAGCCTCACGTCGGGCTCTGTGTTGACAGCTCAGAGCCTTTTTTGGATTCTTTGTCCCCCTCTCTTTCTGCCCCTACCCCCCCCAAAGCAGATAAATAAACAATTAAAAATTTTAAAAACATATATATAATTTAAAAATATTTTGGTAAGGTATAAAAGAAGATGAATATAGGAAACAAGTTGCACTGAGCTTAAATCATAATGCCTAAAGCCAGTAAAGACACCCAATCCAGGTACTACAAAACCTCAGCACAAGACCATCAGTCCATAAAATAGACTCTGCGCTTATATCTAAAGGCACCTGGATGTTTAAAACACCCAGCTCTTTGGAAAGCCGGGTGCCCTTGAAATTTTCCATGATTTATTTTAATCAATCATTTCCAAGAATTGTCTGCACCTCATTAGCTCTTCAACAGGCCAGCTGCAGAATGAGGTAGTCTCTAAGTGATGAGAGCCAAAGGCCCAAGGAAGGTCCCTCCCTCCCTCCCTCCCACATGCACACGCTCCTGCTCCTCCCGGAGCCCCCTGGGGACCGCCTGTCACCACCAGGCGAGCCTGTCACACTCTCGCCTTCCAGTTTCACAGACAGATGGTTGGCGAGGCCACGGCTCAGACAGAACATCTGAGCCCTGAGGCTCCCACAGACGGGTGAGCTCCCACTGCCCACCGGAGACCCCGTTCCTCTGGTCATCCCAAATGCTCCCCAGATATTCCCAGGGAAGCACCCACAAGCACAGGGCAAAGCGGTCAAAACTGACTCTCCTGTTCTCCTCCCACCAGCTCCAGAAAAGTACAAAAAAGAGGGGCTTCCTGCAGGGCCCCCGATACATACCCAGCTGCCATCAGGGGGCCACATGGCAGTTGGGCTTTAGAATGTTGTCTCCTGAAGTGCCTCCATCTGGGGTTGAGAAGGCTACCCTGAGTTCTTCTAGAACCTTCTATGGCCACTGTGGGGAAGCACTCTCTGGTCCATTTTAATACCAAAGTCTACTTTGTGTTCATTTTAACGAGCACTGGTTGTCCCATGTGTAACCACCTCTGTGCTAACTATAAGCCACCTGTTATTATTTTCCTAACCCCATCCCCCCAAAAATAGTTTGAAAGAATTCTGCCAGGCAAGCGATGTTAAACAAGGGTTAATTATTTTCCCCATTTTTAAGCCCTTCAAGACACACTGATGTAACTACTAATCAGAGCTTCAGATCAATGTGAGATACCAGAGCTGCAGAGCTAAGTGGCTGTCATTCCAGCCAAAAGCAAAGAAATTAGATTTTAATTTGCCTTTGCCTCGTTTTGGCCTTTGGAAATATTAATAATTAATAAACATGATACTAGGCAGTCCCTTCAAGCTCAGGAACCCCAAGCTGGGAATCACAGCTGCAGAATAAATGAAACACATGGTCCTCGGCATCCAGAAACCAGGAGAACAACGTAAACACATCCATGCAAAACAGCTAACTATGTGACTTGTCCACTGCTGTTCTAACACATATACAAATTAGGTTTTTCAGCTCCAAAGGGAATTATAATGAATGTGTGCTATCCCGCTGGTGAACAGAGAAGACCCTTAATAAATATTTGTCAGATAAATGAGGGATGACCTACAATATTTTAAGACTCTTAATTTTTACAGTGCATACCCCCAGGCAAGATTTCCAGAACAGGATCTCACAGAAACCCCCAAGGACAAGATTAATCAGAGAAGTCAGAGCAGCTGCTGGTCCCAAGGACCGATGAGGCTTGAGATGAGAAGGCTGGCGGGGGGTTTGGGGAGGAGCTCACCCTAAGATAATCTCCCCACTGTAAGCGTTAATTCATTCTCTTCTCTTGGAGGCTTTCCCATCCTCGAACCCTCATTGGTCCAGACTGGGGTTACTATCAGTTGGAAAGCAGTGTCACCCCCATTTCATGCCCAAAGTCCTAGAGCAGAGGTCATTAAGGGCTGGGAGAGCGAAGGGCATGGTAAAGACGGGATCCTTATAAAACAGTGAGGGATGGGGGTAGGCAGAGAGGAGAGGAGAAGGCAATCATGGTGGGGAGACCAGTTTAAGCAAAGGCCCAGAGGCAGGAATTAACCAGAGTGTTTGGCCAACCACACAGAAATTGAACAAACCATCGTGCGGAGCGTTTAGATGACGTGCTTACTGAGTCTACCCTCATCCACCTGCGAATCCACATCAACACAGACTCTCTACTCCATCCAGCATGGTAGCCCTTAATTACATCATATCTCAGAACTTTTCATTGTTTTTAAGTTTATTTACTTATTTTTTCGTGGGGAGGGGAGGGCAGAGACAGTGGGAGAGAGAGAATCCCAAGCAGGCTCCACCCGGTCAGCTCGGAGCCCAACTCGTGGCTCGAACTCACGAACCGTGAGCTCATGACCTGAGCAGAAACCAAGAGTCAGACACTTAATGGATTGAGCCCCCCAGGTGCCCCTCAGACCTTTATAAGCCATGTGTATTTGTTACCCATTGGGAATATGAGCTACTTATGAGTTTGGAAACATCTCACGCTTTCTTTCTACCCACCACAAAACTCAACTTCCTTAAGGGCAAAAACCCTCGAGAACTATACCAGTCAGGAAATACTGCAAGTTTAGCGCTGGGAAATGGCCTGGCCAGAGGAGGTAGGGAAGGATCTGGAAGCAGAGAGTAATAGGGATGGGGAGAAGAGAAGAGCGGAGGCTGCAGCAGCATAATTCACAGAGAGAGAGAGAGAGAAACACAGTCCTGGTGACACCAGACGTGTCCCAGCGGCAGGCAGCTGGGTTTCCTGACATCATACCCGCTTCTATCCCCAGAACGGGAGAGAAACTAAAATAGAGACAAAGCTCTCCTTGAGTCCCCCCCTGCATGGGACTCTGCGCCTTCCTCATTAAAGGAAATTTGGACGGTTCAACCTTGTCCTTCCCCTGGGGAGACGGTGGGGCTCCTCGAGTGACCGACCATCCGGGGGTTCTCCGATGCAAGACTTTGGGTTTTACGCAGAACAGTTCTAGGCAAACCAGGATGGGTGGGTCACCCCACATCACATCACACATGTGAAGGAACGCTGCCGGCCAGGTTAGGGCACGCCCGCCACGTGTGACCTATGCACTCGCCGCACCGGGCACACCTAGCAGGTCTCGGGTGGCGATCCTGGTAGAGGTGGAGAATCTCAGCCCTGTCTGGACCCGACGGGCCAGAACCTACAGCTTCAACGGCCCCCCCGGGGTGTTCCCATATGCACTCAAGTGTCAGGAGCATGGGATTTTTGCATAAAATGTGTTCCTTAACGGGGTCCGGGAGTCTGCGCATGCGCCGTTTCTTTTCCTGTTTGACTATCAGGGGAAACCGTCCCCAAGTGGCGCCGGGTGGATGATAGCTTTTTATTAGCAATGCCGGCCTCGCACTGCGGGAAAGCGGCGGAGCACGCTGCCTACGGAACTGTCTTGTTTCCTCCCTTCGCTCGCTCCTCTGGACGTCAAGGAAGAATGCAACCGTCCGGCACGACCTCTTGGAGTCCGTGGTTGCCGTATCAGACCAGCATTTTCCAACCACAGCACTGGGGACATTTTGTGCCGCGTCATCCTCTGTGGTGGGGGACGCCGTCCTGGGCGTGGTCAGATGCTCAGCAGGATCCTGGGCCTCTACCCACGAGATGCCAGTGGCACCCCCTCCCAACGTGACAGCCACTAAGGTCGCCAGTCGTCGCCCAATGCCTCCTGAGGGGCGAGAGCGCCCCCCTCACCCCCCCTCGGGTGGAGAACCACCGTCTTAGACAAAGAAGAGGCTCTCTTAGGGCAACGAGAAGCGCAGGGAGACACTGTGCCTGCTGGGGAGCTCGTTAAAGTCTCAAAAAAACACAGGCCAAGCTGATGCCTGCAGGCTCCTGGGGCGGGGGTGAGGGGGGGACCAGCTGGGTGGCCTCAGGGCCTACCCGTGTCTAAGTCTAAGGGGAAGCTCTCTGTAGATGACACTAATGGAGACAAGCAGCCCGTTGCCACAAACCCATGTCACCGGCCCCTCTGCTTACAGCTGCTCTTTGGTATTTAACCAGCAGAGCGCAAAGAAGGCCTTTTCGCCTTTTTATGGGAGTGCCGCATTGAATGATATCGGAGAGTTTCTAACAGTACTGTTCAGAAAAAAGAAAAGAAAAGAGAAGACCGGGTAGCCTCTGTTCAAATCGCCAGAGTGAACCGTCTGGCCCAATCCGCAGACCTGGTAACATAAAGGGTACCCTGGCGGGGCTGTTTACTATCTGAGTAGCCCCAGGAGGCTTGGGGACAGGGGAGAAACTCCCACCGCCACCACCAGGCCGGCCGGAGCCTCACTCTCACTCAAGGCATGTAGAGAAGGTTAACTACTGCATTTCGTTCGTTCTGGGATGCGTGAACCACCACCCCACCCCCAATTTGGCACCTGGGAAATCGGATTCATTTTGCCGTCGGCCAGGTGGCAGGTGGGAAGCAGTCTTCAAAGGCCGATCATATGCCCACATCGGAAACACAGGCACAAAACTCTCAGCAGGGCCTCGGAGATTGGGAAGAAGCCGAGGAGGACTCTTTTGGCCCCCAGGAGATAGACGACCAGGGAACGTGGAGGTGGGAAATCGGAGGTCTTTAGTGGCATTCCTGAAGGAGGCGGACCGAGCCAGTCCCACAACAGCGCTACTCAGAGTGTGATCCCTGGACCAGCGACATGAGCATCACCTGGGATCTTACTAGAAATGCAAATTCTAAGGCCCCACGCCAGGCCTCTTGAGCCAGAATCTCTGCGAGCGGTGTCTGGCAACGTGTGTTTCTACCAGCACTTCAGGATATTCTGACGATGCTCAACCTTCCGAGAAACCCTCCTCCACACGTCTGGCTTAAATCCACGAAGGTGGCTTAGCGCAAGAGATTAGCACCAGCGGCTTTTATTTCTTTCGTGGATGCTTTTAAGAAATGCTACATCAGCAACATTCTAGATAGGGACAATGCTGGATAATGAGACAAAAAATACACGACGTAAATGTTCTGACTTGAAAAGTCATTGAGAAGCATCAGGCTCAGACAGGAAGAAGTTTCAGGAAGTGAGTCCCCTAGCAATTAATTGTAATTACATTCCTTCATGCGTATTCATAACATACGTATTACGTGTAGGTACGCATGTAGGTATATCTTCCTTTACATGTGTGTATAAGATAAAGTCAAGCATCAAAGGGTTCTTTTAATAAGTAAGACTTGAAATTTCTAAGTATAAGCAAATCGTATTGGTTTTGAGAGTGTGTTTTGCTTTTTCTTCTTTGGTGGTTCACAAACAATAGCATATCCTTCGGTGAACGGCGTCTTAGATTCAGTAAGACGCGGCGTCCTGCTCTCTAACTTTGCTCCGTCTGACCCAAGCCTCTTGTGACACAGTTTAATCCTCTCCCTCCGCAAGGCTAGACCGCTGTTAGTTGCTATCTTCTGTGCCACGATGGATGCCGTGTTCAAAGATGATTAATGGGCCTTTCCCCACCTTTCCTATCCTGCGCTGGGCTCTCCCTCCGAATCCTATATAGTTCCACCTCCCCAGCCTCACAGGACCACCGTGGCTTTCCTCTGGGTTCCCTCTAACCAGCCGAGGTCCCTCTCAATGATAGAGGGTCTGTAACAAAGTGTGGAGTGAGCTGCTAGGCTGAGTGAGTTAGACATCTGGAGCACAGCTGGCTGCTGCTGGCAGAGGCTGGCTCCGGCCCCTCCAGGCGAGCTGAGTGAGGGCATCTGTGAGGGCCTGAGAACCAGAAACAAACCTTTCTTTAGGAGCCAGGACCCCCAGAGTCCCCAGGTGAGTCATGAAACCAGAGAGGGCAGTTAGCGCATCGGCATGATAAGTAGCTCTCGATGACGTTTATGCCGCCAGCTCTCAGCCTCCAGCCTCTCCACCCGATTTCTCTCTCTGACGTCCCTCGGTCATCTGACAAGAATTGGCTAAAAGCTAAAAGTATTCCTCTATAGCCAGATCAGACGACCTAGAGGGAACTGGGGCATGAGCCTGGTGGCGGATGAGTCTTAGGGAGCAGCTGAGGCCTGAGCCCACCGGCCTCGCCTCTGGAAACAAGCCTGGCCCAGAGAGAGAGGCATCCCCTTCCTTCTTGTTGGCCATCAGGGAGTTAGAACGTTCAGCAGTAAGATCGACTTCAGGAACCTGAGGCCTCCATCAGGGTTGGGGGCTAGGCAGATGGACCACACATCACAGTAGATTTCAAACCCTTAGAGGCAATCATTACATATTCATTGAAGGAAGGGGCACAGATAAAGGTGAGGGTCTTGGGATCAGCATACGAAAACTTAAATAACTTGCCACGGATCCTTTATCCGTGTTCACCTGTGGGGGGCCGGGGGAAGGGTTGTTGTTGGGTTGTGTTTGATTGGTGCGTGTCTTCCCTGTGGGAACGAAAGCTCCAAGCACACACATAACACCGATATCGCTCAGCCTTGTATCACCAGCACCTACGGATTAAATTAACCTGCCCAGTAGGTGCTCAACAACTAAATTTGGTGAGTTCACCAATGAATCCATTGGTTCAAAGACCACCTTCTAGCTTCGACTGGAGATTCTCTACTGGTTAGGGGGTGGAGGGGTGGAGAGGGCAGGGATATGTAGCACGTCCATCTCGGGAATTTCTTTTATACTCTACTTTTTTATAATAATAACTCCATTTTTAATGTTTACTTATTCAATTTTTTTTTTGAGAGAGAGAGAGAGAGAGAGCAGGCCAGGGAGCGACAGAGAGAGACAGAGAGACAGAATCCCAAGCAGGCTCCACATGGTCAGTGCAGAGCTCGATGCAGGGCTCCAACCCACAAACTGTGAGATCGTGACCTGAGCTGAAACCGAGAGTCAGACGCTTAACCGACTGGGCCACCCAGGCTCCCCTCAGGGATTTTTAAAAATTACAGACAATAGCTAACACTTTACGAGGCACAAAGTGCCACTCTAAGTCCTCTGCCCGCTGCACTGTAATTGACCTTCACAGCCACCTTCTGCAGCTTTCTGATACCATACCACTTCACAGATAAACAGACTGAGGCATGACCTCGAACTAATGACCAGGGTGTCTGAGCCGCATCTTGACTGGCAAGATCCTGTAATTGAGAATAACTGCCCTGGGGACACCGTTGGGGGTGAAGGGGCCACAAGTCCTTTAGTGTGTCAGGGCAGAGGCACAGTGAGGAGGACTGCCTTAGTTTACCTAAGTCAGGGGCTGAACCAAATCATTGGTCATCTGTTGAGTTGTGCAGCACATCAGAATGCACAAGCATCCTCTATATCGTCCCCCAAAAGTTCACATTTATGTATATATGTGTGTGTACATGTTTATCTGTATACACACACACACACATATACCCACATACGTATTTCCATACATCTATATACTTATACAGATATGTATACATACAAACATACATACCTATACTTTTTTTTTAATGTTTATTTATTTTGAGGGGAGAGGAGGGACAAAGAGAGGGAGAGAGAGAATCCCAAGCAGGCTCTGGTGTCAGCACAGAGCCCGAGTCAGGGCTCAATCTCACGAACTACGAGATCATGACCTAAGCCAAAGTCAGACGCCTAACCGACTGAACCACCCAGGCGCCCCTGAGATGAACTGTATTCTAGTTGGCCAGTCCCTCCTGAAGGACTTCTAGGATGTTTCTAATCTTTTGCTAGTACAGACAACACTCTAATGACTACTCTTTTTTTTTTTAAGGTTATTTATTTATTTTGAGAGAGAGAGAGAGAGAGAGAGGAAAGAGGGACAGAGACAGAAGGAGAAAGAAAGAATCCGAAACAGGCTCTGGGAGCGCAAAGCCTGATGTGGGGCTTGACCTCACGAACCGTGAGATCATGACCTGAGTGGAAACCAAAAGTCGGTCGTTTAACTGACCAAGCCACCCAAGGCGCCCCTCTAATGACTACTCTTCTGTCTTCATCTTTCAATGCTGATGAGGACATTTCTGAGGATCCATTCCTGGAGGAACAAGCTGGGTCATAGGATCTGTCATGTTTTCTCTTCATAGATACCCCCAAGTCCCCAAACTACACTTCTGAAAGCGTTCTCCAAATTCCACTTCCGTTATCAGCAAGTGGAAACGCTTTTGTGGGGGTCGTGGCTGCCAAATCCAACAGACAACGATGGCACGTCATTCGGGCACCCACTGTCGGTGGCCCTCCTCGTGTCCACGTGCCAGCCGTATCCCCCGAGGAGCGTGTGGCGCAGCAGGAGAGGGCATGAGCCCTGGTGTCCCACAGCCAGATTCTCTCCTCTGCCTCTGCCTCTCAGGGACTGGTGCCCCTAGTTCATCATCGATACCATGGGAGGACTCAGTGGCCATGACGTGGAAACGGCACAGATCAAGTGCTTAGTGCAGAGCCTTGGCCCCACTGTCTACGCAGAAGCTAGCCTGTGGAATTCTACCTGCTCCACACAAGCCACTTCTCTCTCTCACCTCCCCCAGCCGCCAATTTCACTTCTGTTGCTCCCTCTGTTTTTGCCTGTTTATCTTCCTCCTTAATTCTCTTGACCCTCCTGACCACAACTCCTTTTGCTTATCCTGGCAACCGGTCTTTATGTGCTGATACCCTTCCTTTTGTTTTCACCCACACCTGCCTGGGATGTTGCCCCTGTGGGGCAGCTCTCGAGCCCACCCATCTTGCCCAAGCATCAGGCCCATGTGGTGAAGGCCCCATTAAAATCCCATGGTCCCTGGGGTGCCTGGGTGGCTCAGCCCGTTGAACATACAACTCTTGATTTCGGCTCAGGTCATGGTCCCGTGGTTCATGGGACAGAGCTCACATTGGGCTCTGCACTGACATCACGGAGCCTGCTGGGGATCCTTTCTCTCCCCACAACCCCTCATTCTCAAAACAAATAAATAGACTTAACAAAAGTCCATGGTCCCAGGTCCATAGCACATCTACTGGCCGATGGAGAAAACAGATAACATCAAAAGCTTCCTCTTTGTAGCTCAAGTCTTTCCTCTCAGTGCACACAAACCACCTGCAGCTAATCTGTTCTCAGAACACAGCCCAGGATGGGCAGTAAATCAACAAGCCCTTGGTTTGAAGTCTTTTCCTTCTTTACTATTTGGAAAACGCAGACAAAGGTGAACATCCCTGGTCTTTTGCCATAATGTCTCTTCTTTGTGCTTTTCCCAAAATCCTTTTCAGCAAATCCACAATTTCACCTCCAAGCCTGTAGGCATCCAATTCATCCAGGCCAGGAGCACAGTTGTTCAGAACTGCCAGCCAGAACTTGTATTACTCCCTAGCGATTTCTGGAAATGACTTAATCCCCCCAACACACACACACACTTCTGCCCACACTTCCATAAATAAAGATTCGCAGCGAGATTTGTACCTGTTGCCATCCAACTGCTAACTCCCACCCCAAATCCAGAGCCAAGAAGGAAAGGGCAACACAATTAGCCACATACAACCAAAAGAACAGATTGGGCCGGTGAGGAGGTCAGCGTTGGAAACGAATCCGACCAAAGCCGATTTTTCCACTGGGTGCAGTGACCTTTCGTTCCATGTTTATTTGGAAATGACCTTTAAGCAGCAATCAACAAAAATGAAATGCTTCAAAGGAATAAATTAGATAATGCAGATGTTCCCCAGTGGCAAGTTATGCCCAAGGATGTAAACAGGGGAACATAAAAGCAGCTCTCTGCCCTGGGCAGCCACCTTCCAGTCTGTCCATTAGACTAATAAGTGCATACAGAGTTCTCGAAACTGTTGTCAATCAGACCACTGAGGACCTGAAGGCAGGCTGACCTGGGCAGGAAACATGAGTGTTTCCAGAATTAAAGCCAAACTGCCAGCTGACATTTCATTCTGATGCTGTCTGGGGCAGAGGTAACCGCGTTACTTGCTTGCCCAACAAGTGATTTACCATCTCGGGGCGAGGAAATCCCAAAGGTTTGGGCCCGGCGGCAGCTTGCGCTCTGCGTGCCCCATCCTGGCCTCATTCCAAAGGCAGACGTCACTCATTTATGGTAATTGACTCATTACTGAGCATTTACCACATACGGGGCTTTTTGCTGAGTGCTGGAGAGGCTTAAACACTAGAGAAAAGGCAGCCCCTCAAGGTCAAAGACAGAGCGACAGTGGGGCCCCTGAACCCACAGAAGCGACCCTCTCCACGGTATGCTTCTCTTGTGCGTGTGTGTCTTCTTCTATTGGCTATGCTCCGCTCTTCTCTCTCCCACTCTCCATTTTCCTCCTACTGGCTTATATTTAATCCTTCCAGTGACGGCATCCCCAGGTATCACCAAACGGTGATTCTCGGAATTTAACAAAACACTCACCTTGAAACAGAAGCATCTAAAAAGAGAAGCTCAGACTTTTTAGAAGCATCTAAAAAGAGAAGCTTTGGGGGCGCCTGGGTGGCGCAGTCGGTTAAGCGTCCGACTTCAGCCAGGTCACGGTCTCGCGGTCCGTGAGTTCGAGCCCCGCGTCAGGCTCTGGGCTGATGGCTCAGAGCCTGGAGCCTGTTTCCGATTCTGTGCCTCCCTCTCTCTGCCCCTCCCCCGTTCATGCTCTGTCTCTCTCTGTCCCCAAAAATAAATAAATAAATAAATAAATAAATAAACGTTGAAAAAAAAAAAAACCCTTCTCTTTAAAAAAAAAAAAAAAAGAGAGAAGCTTTGCCTGTGCCCTGATTAGAGAGAGAATCCTAGAATTTTCTGAACCTCAATCTCAAGACAAATAGCTTTTCCTTGTCCTGGAGAATCGGCCAAGGGGATCCACTAGGGGCAGAGGATCCACCTAAAGGGTGTGCTTTCCTCCTGGGGAAGGGGCTCCCACAACCGTCCCTGATTTCCTCCCCTGGCCCAGAACATCTCTCACTGCCCCCAAGCAAAGGACACCTCACAAGAGGACTTACTTGGGGCAGATGTGAAGTCAGAGCCCCCTTCACCTTCAAGGACAGGTTGGTCCTACCTCCAGCTCCCTTGGGAACCACAGAGGGAAGTGAGAGCATCGGGAGATATCCACCAGAGGACCCTGCAGAGGCCACAGAGGGGGGCCGGGCAGCCAGAATGGGCAGGAGCTTCTGGGGCTCCAGAAGGGCTGACTGTGGATTTCTCTTCCCTTTTTAAAAAAATGTTTTAATATTGATTTATTTTTGAGAGAGAGAGAGTGAGAGTGTGCATGGATGGGGGAGGGGCAGAGAGAGAGGGAGACAGAATCTGAAGCAGGATCCAGGCTCCAAGCAGTCAGCACACAGCCCAATGTGGGGCTGGAACTCATGAACCGCGAGATCGTGACCTGAGCCGAAGTTGGACACTTGACCGACTGAGCCACCCAGGCGCCCCAGCTCTTCCCTTTGAGGGCAGGTGGCTTATGGGAGTTGGGGACTGTGTGAGGAGGGCAGGGACTTTTCCAGATTCAGAACAGGAGGAAGAGAGTGAACGCTGGCCCAGCCAGGAGGGAGAGGAATGGAAGTAACAGCACGTGCGACCTGGGGCTTCCCAACAGCTCACTGGGGCAGCTCACGCCATTTCTGGGCTCCCTCTCATGAGACGGCACCCGAGTGATCAAGAAGCCACAATCATCTATGATCCTCACGCCCTCAAAAAATGAAGACAGCGCTCAGACAAATCCTTGTGCGTAAATGTTCACAGCAGCCAACAATTCACGCCACCCACAGCAGCCAAAAGGTGGAAACAACCTAAGCAGCCATCAGTGGATGAATGGATAAACAAAACGGGTATATTTATGCAATGGAATATTTTCCACCCACTAAAAGGAATGGAGTACTGATACACGCTTCTGTGTGTACAAAACTCAAAAATACGACGTTCGCGACAAAAGCCAGACATAAAGGACCACTTGTAGTATTTATATTTCAGATAAATGGAATGGTTAGGACAGGTAAATCCATAGACACAGAGAGAAGACTGGTAGTTTTCAGGGACCAGAAGGAAGAGGACTGGAGAATAACTACTTACTGGGTCTAGTGTCTCGCTTTGGAACGATGAAAATGTTTTGGAACCACACAGAGATGGCAGTGGCACAACACTGTGAATGTTCTAAATGCCACTGAATTGTTCACTTAGAATGAATAATTTTATGTTATAGGAATTTCATTCCCATTAAAAAAAAAATGTATGAGGGCGCCTGGGTGGCTCAGTGAGTTGAGCATCCAACTCTTGATTTCGGCTCAGGTCACCATCTCACAGTTCACGAGTTCGAGCCCCACATCGGGCTCTCTGCTGTCAGCACAGAGCCTGCTTGGGATCCTCTGCCCCCCCCTTTCTCTCTGCACCTCCCCCACTTGTGCATGCATGCTCTCTCTCTCTCAAAAATAAATAAACATTAAAAATGAAATAAAATAAAATATCTATGATAAGTAAGTTCACCACAGTTAAGCTCTGACTATAGGTATCTACAGATGCATTTACCTAAGGAAGAGTCGTAAAGGGGTCCACTCCCTCTATGTCTATCCCGGAAGCACCAGCACCATTCCCTTCCCACCCAACATAGCTAAATCAAACTCTTTTTCAATTTCTCTAGTGTTACTATGGGTCTATTTGTTACTGACTCTCGACAACCAGACTGTAATGCCAAGGGACAAGAATTTATCTGGTCTATTGCAGTACCCCAGTGCCTAGCCAAAGGCAGCCTCAGTAAATATTATTAAATGAATATATAGACTCTCCTGCTTCCATTTTTACCTTTTTCAAAAAAAAAAAAAAACCTATTAATATGTTGCCGGGAATGCAAAATGGCGTAGGTGCTATGGAAAACAGAATAGAAGTTCCTCAAAAACATAAACATAGAATTACCAGTTGATCCAACAATCCCACTTCTGGGTATACATCCAAAAGAATTGAAAACAGGATCTTGAAGAGATATTTGCACACCCAGGTTCATTGCCGCTTTATGCAGAATAGCCAAGAGGTAGAAGCAACCCAAATGTCCATCGATGGATGAACGAGTAAAGAAAATGTAGTACGTGCATGCAAGGAAGTACCATTCAGTCTTAAAAGGAAGGAAATTCTGACATAGGCTACAGCATGGATGAACCTTGAAGGCATTGTGCTGAGCGAAATAAGCCAGTCACAAAAAAGACACTACTGATTGCATTCACACGAGGTATCTAAAGTAGTCAAACTCTTAGAAACAGAAAGTAGAATGGACACCGGGGGCTAAGGGGAGGGAGGGTTGTTGTTCAACAGGCAGAGTTTCAGTTTGGCAAGCAAAAGTTCCAGAGGTCTGTTGTACAATGGCGTGCATACAGTCAACTCTACCGGGCTGTACGCTTAAAAATGGCTTCCATGGCGTAATGGAAAAACTCAGTGTGCGACTCCTGTGTGTCTCCTCTACCACTCTCAGAAAACACTTCACTTCTGACACTTCTGTCACTATGTGCGTGTGGGCTTTCTCCCCACCAAGCAATTCTCCACAATACTGGCCGGGTGTCCCACAATTTAACTCTGTTCTGGTACCGTCTACCCCTGGAGGTAACATGGGATCCCACAGGTTAAGGGCTTAGTCCCACAAGACCACTCCCCACCCTACATCAGACGCCAACTTCAAGTAGTGGGTCCCCAGGTTACCTACAACATCTGTCCGACTTGACCACAGATCAGAGGTTGCCATGACCTCCTCCCACTTGGCCTTCCTTTAACTTGCTAGAGTGGCTCACAGAACTCAGGAATAACATTTAACGTTTACCAGTTCGCTAAAGGATATAAGAAAAGATACACGTGGATGAACAGCCAGGTGAGGAGACACATACGGCAAGGCCTTGGAGGGTCCCCAACGCAGGAGCTTCTGTCCCCGTGAAGCTGGGTGCATCACCCAGTATGAGGCTGTGGTCCCCCATCTGGAAGCTCTCCAAACCCAGTACTAGTGACCAGCACGTAGAGCCCACCCAGAGTCACTTCATTAGAACAAAAGATGTTTGTAGCGCTTATCACTTAGGAATTCACAAGGGATTTAAGAGCCCTGTGTCAGGGACAGGGCCAAAGACAAATATTAGAACAAGAGACGATCCTAGTGTTCTTACAAGGGTTTTGGAGCTCTACGCCAGGAACCAGGGACGGAGACCAATCTATGTATTTTCTATTATCTCACAGATGGTAAATTGGATGTTACGTGTTTTTCACCACAATTTTAAAAAGCTATAAACACATGTATAGATGAAGGCATAATTATATATCTTTCTTTTTTTTTTTTTTCCCATAAGTGGGCTTTTCAGGGAGGAGCCGCACCTACAAGAACCCTACCGCGAAGCTTTGAGTGCAGACCACCCTGGTTGGTGAAGCTTTGGACAGCAATGCCCATGAGGAGGCCTGGGCTCCGTCTCCTGCCTCCAGGAACTCATCAGCACAGATTGGAAAAGCATTACATAGTTGGATGGAGTTGCAGGGGGACCATCCAAACAGGCTTATGAAACAAGAGTTGTTAACAAGAAAAGTCAGCTATAGTGCTCTTTGCCAAGAACTCGGCTGCACAAAACACCACCCAGAAAATGTCAGGATCAATTTAGCATCAAAGTAGGTCTCTCCTAGAGGGCAATGGGACCCTGGTGGGACCGAGTGGGCGCCATGGTGGCATGATAAACGGCACCATTTGAGACTTTCAAAGGAAGGGAGGAAGCAAGAGTGAAACTGAGCCCTCATAAACTTTAGTTCAAGGGTGGGCGTACTGGGCACCACCTGTTTTTGTAAATAAAGTTTTATCGGGACGTGCAGCCATGGTCACTCACTTACACGTTGTGTCTGGCTGCTTTTGCTAAGCGTGACGGTGGAGTGGTTGCAATAACATGGTCCACATAGCTGAAAATATTTACTCTTTGCCCATTTACAGATGTTTGCTGACCTCTGCTCTAGGGAAAGAAAACAGTATGCCAGGGTAGGGGAGGGTATATGCTTCATTCCTTATTCCAAGACGAACAAATCCTCTGCTCCCTTTTGTCCTCTCTGCTATTCCACATCCTAGTGCAGCCAACTCCCAACGGTGCACCCAAAGTCCCACAGAAAATGGCACAGAAAATCCCAAGCTGCAGATAACACAAAACATTTAGAATTGGCTTCAGATGTCAATGGGAGTCACCCAGCTCTCTCCGTTCCCCAAGCGGATTTACCTGGCTCATCGTGCGTGACTTCGGCTGATGTGAAGATGCATCCGTACTCCCAGAGCATCCTCCACCACCCCCCTGATTGCCAAGTGGGGAGGCAGCAGTGAACTCACAAATGATCTAAAGGGGCGCCTGGGTGGCTCAGTTGGTTAAGTGTCTGACTCTTGATTTCGACTCAGGTCGTGATCTCATGGTTTGTGAGTTCGAGCCCCGTGTTGGGCTCCGTGCTGATAGTGCAGAGTCTGCTTGGGATTCTCTCTCTTCCTGTCTCTCTGCCCCTCCCCCACCCTCCTCTCTTTCTCTCTCTCTCTCTTTCTCAAAAATAAATAAATACACTTGAAAGAAAGAAAGAAAGAAAGAAAGAAAGAAAGAAAGAAAGAAAAGAAAGAAAAAGAAATTATCTAAAGGGATGAACTCCAAAGGAATGGGCTACACCACACAGGGCCCAGCAAAAGTTGAAATGCAAATAAGAAATAGGAGTTGGGGAGCGCCTGGGTGGCTCAGTCGGTTAAGCGGCCGACTTCGGCTCAGGTCATGATTTTGCGGTCCATGAGTTCGAGCCCCGCGTCGGGCTCTGTGCTGACAGCTCAGAGCCCGGAGCCTGTTTCAGATTCTGTGTCTCCCTCTCTCTGACCCTCCCCCATTCATGCTCTGTCTCTCTCTGTCTCAAAAATAAATAAACATTAAAAAAAATTAAAAAAAAAAAAGAAATAGGAGTTGGCCCTAAAAATAATCCCTCAAACTTCTTTAGGTAGGGAGTCCTTTGAAAAGCTGACAAAAATTATGGATGTGCTCTCCAGAACAGTGGAAACATATATACACATCCCAATTTTACATATAAATGCCTTGAAATGCATCGATAAGACACCAGATTGTTAACCCTTTGTCTAGAACAGAGGCTTTAATGTTTCCTTTTATGCAATCCAGCAACCCTTTCTTCAATTAAGATGTCACAGAGAGGCCTGATATTCAAAGTATCTTAAAGCAAAGTATCTTCTCTCCCTCCCTCTGCTCCCTCCGCCCACCATGGCACCTTTTGAGGTCATTCGTGGCAGAGCCATTCAGTGGCTGACAGCTTTGTGGTCAGACCAGGAGAAGTTCTACAGGCTTCCCCAGAGGATGCCCAGGGAGAAAGACACGGAGGTGGGGGGAGGGAGGTGGGGGAGGGGGGAGACACTTACTCTTCACCCAATTTCTTGAAAGACTGGCAAGGTCTACCTCCTAGGAAAGGCAAAGGCACCTTACAGCTGTTTCTCATGGACTGTGCTCCATGGAAGGGCTGGAAGGGCTTGTTTCTCCCGGACTGTGGTCCATGACCCTGGGACTCAGGAAGTTTGCAGACAAGGATGGGAGACTGCTGAACATCGAATAACAATGCAAGAGATCAGAGAGAGGGTGAGGGAAGAGACAGGAGAGAGGCAGAGAGAGAGAGAGAGAGAGGAGAGAGAGAGAGAGACTGCCAATGTAGTCAATGAGAAATTGCCAATTAAGTCACCTCAAATCTTTTACAGAATGAAAGGTGCAAGGACTTTTTTTTTTTTTTGAGAGAGAGTGGGAGAGAGAGAGAGGGAGGGAGACAGAATGCGAGCAGGGGAGGGGCAGAGAGAGAGGGAGACACGGAATCCAAAGCAGACTCCAGGCTCTGAGCTGTCAGCACAGAGTCCAAGGAGGTGGGGGGGGGGGGGGGGCGGGGCTCGAACTCACGAACCATGAGATCATGACCTGAGCCAAAGTCAGACGCTCGACTGACTGAGCCACCCAGGCACCCCGGGCCTTTTTTTCTTAATAGCCAAAAGAGAAGTATAAACATGTACCATGAAACGGAAGCAGGGGGAGAGGGCTTTCTTTCAGTCAGAGTAGCCCCAGAGGGCTTTCTAGAGGTGAGAAGCTGGACTAAACCTTGGGATGGGCAGGACACATCTACTCTGTCACGGGTTCCACGGCATCACCCTTCAGAAGTTGTTCTGCTGGGATCCCTCAGCCTGCCCCCTACCAGAGCTTCCCCAGGCCAAAGAGCAGGTGTAGCAGCAGCAGAGGTCAACGAGCTCTGATCCTGGGCCAGGCCTCGCTCTTTACATGAGCCTTCTTGGCTAATCCTGATAACCCCATCGCATAAGTTTTATCCCCATCTCTAAAACGGGATGCAGCATACAGTAAATTCCCAGGGAATATACATTTGTTTATGAAGTCGAATAACCCCCATTTTACAGATGGGGAAGGGGTGGTGGGGTGGCGAGATATAGCAAATAAAAATACAGGACTCCCCAAAAAAATAAAAATAAAAAATTAAAAAATATATAAAAAAAATATAGGACTCCCAGTGAAATTTAAATTTCAGATAAATAACAATTTTTTTTTAGCATAAGCACGTCCCAAGTATTGGGACCCCAGGTGTCTTGTGTTTTATGTAGCAACGTTAAGGAAGCAGGGGTTGGCGTGAGGAACTTGCCTGGGGTCACGCAGCTAGGAGATGGCAAAACAAATTCGAGCCCAGGTGGTCAAGACTGGATCAGGTTGCACCGGCCTCCACGCTATTCCACGCTGCCTCTCCCTTCTTATCTTCTCATAGCCCTTTGAATACATCACTACTGACACGTTTAACACACTGCAAGGCAGTCAACAAGTGTACATGTTGATTTCCTCCCTTAGGAAAAAAATCATCCTGTTCTTTATAATTGCTTAGCTGTCTTCAGGAATCCTTTCTCCTCTTTCTCTTCAGTTAAAGAAACCTCAGTTCTTAGCTGGGAACATGGCCCCCTGGGATAAAGACTACATTTCCCAGGACCCCTTGCAGCCATATAAGCTCATGTGACTATGCTCTAACCAGGAAGTGTCCTGAAAGGAGGAAGCTTCCTCTTCCCTGCTGGGAGAGATGTGATGCAATGGCTGTCACTGGAGCAGCGCTATTGCACCATAAGGGACCTTGGGGATGAAACCACACCCAGCAGAGCAATATGACAGGAGGAGACTGGGCCACTGATACTGTGAGACACAATGTCAGCCCTGGACTGCTTGTAGACCTGTTTCTACCTAATTTAAGCCATTGTTCTTTTGGGTTTCTATTACTTCGAGTGGAACTTAATCATAAGTTAAGCATGACTTCTACACTTACAGCAGGGACGTGGTGAGGCATTGGAGAAGGACTCAGGGAGTTTATTGAAAGGATGCTTGCTGCATACATGAATAACTCCCTGCATTCCAAATGCTAGCCTGTGAACTTCTTCCCCTCACGAACCTCATGTAAAACCCAAATAAAATCGTAATAAAAAAAAGGTTTCACAGGGGCGCCTGGGTGGCGCAGTCGGTTGGGCGTCCGACTTCAGCCAGGTCACGATCTCGCGGTCCGTGAGTTCGAGCCCCGCGTCGGGCTCTGGGCTGATGGCTCAGAGCCTGGAGCCTGTTTCCGATTCTGTGTCTCCCTCTCTCTCTGCCCCTCCCCCGTTCATGCTCTGTCTCTCTCTGTCCCAAAAATAAACGTTGAAAAAAAATTTAAAAAAAAAAAAAAAAAGGTTTCACAAAATCCTTGACCTAAGTACACCTAAATGTAATTTTATACTTTTGTAGGGAAGGAGAGGATGGGTAGAAAAGGAATAGTTTCTTTTTCTTGGATATTCCCCCAGACACTGAGATTTCAATGGTGTGCAAAAATGAGTTATTAATAATACAGTATTGGACTAAATGAGCTGGCATTGCCGCAACATCGAAAATCAAAAGACCTCATCACAAAACTCCCACTATTATGTAAATGCACCACCACTTGGGAAAATGATGAAGTATGAGATTCATTATAAGTAATGTTTTTATTCCAACCTTCACGGCCCTTGGAAACTTTCAATGTATGACCCAATTTATTACCTAAAAGAAGCAAGATCCCTCTAGAATACCTTTCGGTGACTTCCATAAAACCTTAGGCTTAAATCACTTATAAATTATAAATCATGCAAATATCTTACATTAATTTTTAAGGCTCCAAAATTCCGAGAAACTCTCTTCGTCCTTAATGTATTTCCTGGCCCCACTATCATTGTATTGTATAAAGTATTGGATTAAAGATATGCCTGATAAATACATGGAAGAAAATGGTAGCACGTGTGTATCTAACTCTGATTTATTTACACAGAAATAAATGTTATTAAATGACTATTGAGTCACCGGCAAAATCCTCAGGAGGGACAAAGATTAAACAGTCAGGTGCAATCCAATAATTACACTATAGAACTAACCTAGTGAGGACAGCCATGCTGCAACCCTCAGGGGTTGGACACTGTCATCTGCATCACCAGAGACCCCCGGATCCCATTTCCAGAACATTCTAAAACCTGGACATAGTCACTGCTGTTGCTACCCCCCTACCAAGAATGGATTCACCATGGTCCCTGCTTCTTTTGGCCACTGACTTCTCATCCAAAGCCACGCGTGGATGCATATGATTAGCACTTCCCATGTCACGGCACCCGCGCCCCGGTTCCAATGAAGGCTAGGAAACCCCATACTGGTTATTCCAGAGGTGAGCTCTGTCTCATAAGTTGGGAAAGTTTTCCGTAAACAAAACAGTTCTCATAGCGGGCAACCACAAAAACGAGTATCCATTTCAGTGCAATTTGGTTGGATATAATTTTGTCAGGATAACGATCTGATCCAAATTACTGTCCCAATGTCTTCCCCAGTATTAGCAACTCTGGAATACCCTGAAGTGGTTTTATAATACTTTATAACACTTTATTTTTTCTGCAATTCCATTTTTCCCTTATTTTGAGGGTTTTAGTTCTTAAAAAAATTTTTTTTATGTTTACTTATTTTTGAGAGAGAGAGAGGCAGACAAACAGACAGAGTGTGAGCAGGGGAGGGGAAAAGAGGGAAACACAGAATCAGGCAGGCTCCAGGCTCTGAGCTGTCAGCACA
Source organism: Lynx rufus (assembly GCF_022079265.1). Classification (NCBI taxonomy): domain Eukaryota; kingdom Metazoa; phylum Chordata; class Mammalia; order Carnivora; family Felidae; genus Lynx; species Lynx rufus. Next base: position 31,529,492 of record NW_025814832.1, on the reverse strand, counting down.
GAGCCCGACACGGGGCTCAAACTCACGAACTGCAAGATCATGACCTGAGCCGAAGTGGGATGCTTAACCGACTGAGCCACCCAGGCACTGCTTTACTTCTTTTTTTTTTTTAACGTTTATTTATATTTTGAGAGAGACAGAATGTGAGCAGGGGAGGGGAAGAGAGAGAGAGAGAGACAGCGGATCGGAAGCAGGCTCTGCACTGACAGCAGAGAGCCCGACGCGGGACTCGAACTCACAAACCACGAGATTATTACCTTAGCCCAAGGTGGACACTTAACAGACTGGGCCACCCAGGCGCCCATTAGAAGTGGATCTTACTTCCAGTTTATTTCCAATCGGTTATTTCCAGCTCTCTGTACAGCAAAAAGTCACAAACAGACTTATGTCCATCAATTCCTTAAAAGAAATTAAAGTATATGACAAAGTGAGATGCATACCAAGATAAGATAGAAAACATAGTTGGCTATTGCGACAACTTTGCAAACTTTTAAAATTGATGAAGCTCCTGCCAAAACCATGAAACATGAAGACTAGCTGGATGAAAGTGGGCTAGGAATTTTTAAACCCCTCGCCCTGGTCCAAAAACTTCAGATTCTTTTATCTTATCATTTTCTACTTGTATATATTTTGGGATATTGTTCCCTATTGTGGAAGAAATGTGAGCATGTTAAAAGTAAGAAAAACAGACAACGAGATGAATATAAAAATGTCTCCAACCTCACCACCCAGCGACAAGCAGTCTCAGCTCGAGGAGAGTGGCTTTGAGCACACACTCTGGGTTTAACCTGCCTGAACTAAAACTCCCACAACCTTGGGCAAGTCCCTCGATGTCTCTGTCCTCCATTCCTCCATTTATTATTAAAAGAGGATACCAGGGGCGCCCGGGTGGCTCAGTCTGTTGGATGCCCGGCTTCGGCTCAAGTCATGATCTTGCAGTTTGTGAGTTCGAGCCCCGCGTCGGGCTCTTGCTGACGGCTCAGAGCCTGGAGCCTGCTTCGGATTCTGTGTCTCCTTCTCTCTCTGCCCCTTCCTTGCTCATGCTCTGTCTCTGTCTCTCTCTGTCTCTGTCTCTATCTCTCTTTCAGAAATAAATATACGTTAAAAAAAATTTAAAGAGCGTAGTAAGGTGTCTTCCCTCACAAGATTGTATGGATTAAATGAAATAAGTCCCGCCAAACCCTGAATAGACACCTGGTATAAAAGGAGCTTCCGAAACACTGGCTGTTATTTCAGAGTCTTGTCCAAAAATGGCACATTTCATCAAGCCTCTATTGGTGGACACCACAGTGGTCTCCAAGTATAACGATTACCAACAGCACAGAGCAGAAATTACTTGCCAAAGAAACCCCAAAACTATTTTTAATCGGAATTTTTTAAATAGAGAGAAAATCATTTAAAAAAAAAAACCCTCAAAAAGACAGAACTCTTCTTCAAAAAGGTTCCTAAAATATTGTGAACTGGAGACCACGGTCCACCAAAACTATTGATCCCAACGTGTTATCGTGCACTGTACTTGGAACCAACCACCGTCCTGTCCATCAAAGTGCTTTTGGTCACCTCTCCCGTGATCGGCTCAAGGAGTGGAGGCCTGCTGTCTCCGGGCTGGCACAGAAAATGGCCCCGCAGCACGCTGAACAGAGATGGGACTGGGCAAGGCGCTTAGTAGCTGAATTCTGATCCGCGGGAAACTCCCCCAGTGTTGCCTGGCAATGTTGCTATGACCCTTTGAGTCCTGCAATCGTCTGCTGACCGGACGCACGGTCAGTCCTTGCATATGCAAACAGCAGCCTGGCACCAGGGACCACCGGAGATGACCCCCCCCCCCCCCCCAGGGAGTGAGAGTGGCGGTAGAGCAGGCGACTCATTGACTGGAGACACAAACCTCAGAGCCCAGCAAGCCGACACCTGGTCGACTCGGGATTCTCTTGCTGCTGTCCACACCTCATGAAGACCACCATCATCTGGCGGGGGGGGGGGGGGGGGTGGGAGACGAATGAAAAAACAAAGAAGTTCTGGATGTCTGAGTTTCTCTCCTCTCCTCATTTGGCCCCTTTCCAGCCCAGGGCGCATTTTCCTAGTGACAGCTGGTCAGGAAGATGAAATTGAAATGATGCCTGGGCCATCTGTCTGCTGCCAGCCCACCAAGCTCCACCCTCCTCTTCCTGGGCACTGCCCTCCTCCTGAAGCACCTCTGGCCTCTCAGAGCCCTTGAGGGGTCTTACCCTCTTTCTGCTCTGCTTTCTGAAAACCCCGGTCTGGTTCCAGGTAGAGCTGGCGCCTTTGCACGGGCTTTGAGATAGTAACATCCTCCCTGGACTTCTGGGATAGCCTTGACTCTCTCTCTCTCTCTCTCTCTCTCTCTCTCTGTCCATTGTGAGCACGAGCATGGGAGGAGAGCTCTGGCTTTGGAGTCCAGTGGCTCTGATTGTGTCTGATTAGCTGGGAGAACTGAAGGAAGGCACTGACGTCCCTGGAGTGGGATGGGGCATTCATTTTTCTCGGGGTGATAAGTCCCTGTATTGTTTTGTGGATTCGCTGGGATTCTGGGCTCTGCACCCAAAGCAACATCAATGGGTGAGTTGCAGAGGGAACAGCAAAATTTGTATTCACTCCTTCATCCGGTCCCTGTGCACTTCAGGGTTGAGAATCTGCAAAGCACTCATTCTGCCAGTCTGAAAGGAGTATTAAATGTAGGAATTTAAGATTGACTTTACACTACGGCTTGGCCAACAATGTCAAGAAAGCAAGAGGGCCGGCAGTCAGCCTCACATTCTACAATCCCTAACCACACTGCCCAGCTTCCTGCCTCGCCATCACTTTTTTTAACTTTTTTTTTAATGTTTATTTTTTTTAGAGAGAGAGAGAGACAGAGCATGAGCTGGGGGATGGTGGGGGGAGGGTGCTAAGAGGGAAACACAGAATAGAAGCAGGCTGCGGGCTCTGAGCTGTCAGCGCAGAGCCTGACACGGGGCTCGAACCCACAAACCGTGAGATCATGACCTGAGCTGAAGTCAGACACTTAATCAAGCGAGCCACCCAGGCGCCCCACCCCATCACTTCTTTTTTTTTTTTAATTTTTTTTAACGTTTTTATTTATTTTTGAGATAGAGAGAGACAGAGCATGAATGGGGGAGGGGCAGAGAGAGAAGGAGACACAGAATCGGAAGCAGGCTCCAGGCTCTGAGCCATCAGCCCAGAGCCCGACGCGGGGCTCGAACTCACGGACCGTGAGATCGTGACCTGAGCCGAAGTCAGATGCTTAATCAAGCGAGCCACCCAGGCGCCCCGCCCCATCACTTCTTAATTCAACAGCAGTGGCCGCCACTGGGATCCCTGAGACTCGAACCTTTCCGACAGCTGCTTTGATTACTCCCAGGATAACTTTGAAGAATATTCTGTCAAAGGGAGCCGTTTGCTGGGAAAAACAGCCCCCATACTTCTGTCCTGGCAGGTTTTTATTACAAACTACATTTGCATGGAAACAGGATTTGTTCTGGGTTCCGGAGCAGCTCATGTTTATTACCCCCAAATAAAACCATAACTCTCTCCAGTCACTATGATCGGGAGACTCTTGGCAGCCTCAGACACGGGGATGGCAGGAAGCGGCCTCCAGCCTCTGTTCCTTCAACAGGAGACTGGACAGAGCCTGCTATAGACTTCAAGAGGACATCTCTGCTGAAGGAAGAGACGGACAAAAAGAGCCCCCCTGCAGAGCTGTGTACTTCTCAGTTAGCAGAGGGAAAATCTAGGTCCTTGACCTTTTTCATTCACCATGCCGAAACTTCACAATATTCATAAGGAAGATGTCACCCCCTTCCCCGGACCAGGGGCAGGGAGGAGGAGGACAGGAGAAAGGGAGACGGTGCGTTAAGTGCTGCCAGTTAAAGCAGGTGGCACCATCAGCTTGCCACGTGTCCCCCAAAGACAGAGATTCCTATGGAAGGAGCCAAGCAAGCCGGGGAGCAGGTAGCTGGAGGCCGGCACAGATGGGTCTGAATTCTGGAGAAGCGAGCGGGGCGCTGAGGAGAGTGTGGGGGTGCCGGGGAGAGCAAGCTGCTGGGTGAGCTGGGAGGAAGAGGGTGCGCTTGTCTGAGGCGACACCGTGCACAGGAAAGACCGGAGGGCCATGCACGGCACTTTTGCGGAGGTTGGGTCTGGGTAAGAGGACACTCAACGGTTTTGTTTGTTTCTTTGACTCTGTGCTTTTCTGTGTTTTCAAGGTATCTTCAAGGAGCACACGATTCTTCTATAATTCAAAAATAATAATAGTTTGGTGTTTTAAGAAGAGATGTGCTCCTGTAGGGAAACAGGAAAGTGAGTATGGGTGGGGTGAGGGGGGGCTGGGAAGGAGGAGCTAGAAGGTCTCTTTTGAAAATGTATATGAAGGGGCGCCTGGTGGCTCAGTCGGCTGAGTGTCCGACTTCTTCTGAGCGTCTGGCTTGGGCTCAGGTCATGATCTCACGGTTCGTGAGTTTGAGCCCCACATCAGGCTCTCTGCTGTCAGCATGGAGCCCGCTTCAGATCCTCTGTCCCCCTCTCTCTGCCCCTCCCCCACTGGTGCTCTCTCAAAAATAAATAAAACATTAAAAAAAAAAAGAAATATATATGAGGGACAAGACATGAGACTGGCTTTTCCCACCACCCTCCCTACCCCACCCCACCCCCAAAATGGCTCGAGACTTCAATGCCTCTTGGGGTGGTGCTATGGACTCAATGTTGGTGTGCCCCTCAAATCCACATTGAAGTCCTAACCCCCAACATGATGGTATTAGAGGGTAGGGTCTTTGGGAGGTGGTTAGGTCATGAGGAGAGACCTCAGGAATAGGACCAGTGCCCTTATAAGAGGAGACACAAGAAAGATGGGACTCTCTCTCTCTCTCTCAAGACACACAGCAAGAAGGCAGCCATCTTTGAGCCAGGAGAGTCCGCATCAGACACCGAACCTGCCGGCATCTTGATTTTGGACGTCCAGCCTCCAGAACTGTGAGAAAGCAAGTGTTGGTTGTTTAAGCCACCCCTGGCTGTGGTGCTTTCTTACGGCCCAAACAAAGACAGGTAGCAAGAGATCGAAGAAGGACTGCGTGGAACGGAGGTTTCCATCCTTCCCACAGAGAAGAACCAATGCAGTCATGGCTCACCCACCCCGTGCCCACTGCCTACTGCAGACAAACCATTTGGGGAGACTGTTTTTTTTTAAGTTTATTTATTTTTTGAGAGAGAGAGAGAGGGAGAGAGAGAGAATCCCAAGCAGGCTCCACACTCAGCCCAGAGCCCAAGGCGGGCTTGATCTCTCAACCATGAGAACGTGACCTGAGTTGATATCAAGTCAGACACAACCGACTGAGCCACGCAGGTGCCCCGAGGGAAGACTTTAAAATACAGATTCCTGGGCCCCTCCCCATCTACTAAATTAGGTTTGGGTCCATGTCCTCAGGTCATTCTTGCACAAACTAATGTTTGAGGACTAGGAGAGAGACCAAGGACACAAGAGGCAGCCTATTGTGAGGGACTGAGGAGCAAACTTTGCTCCCCATGCAAAAGAGGGTGTGCGTGTCTGTCATGGGGGCCAGAAAGACTTCTCTGACAACTGGTGTGGGTGTGGGCACCTCTATGCTTCAGGGACAGACAGGCCTGGCTCTGTCACTTACTAATGACTAAATTCGTTGATCTGTCTTTTCAGACATTTTTAATCTACAGATTCCCCCTCCATCTTGTTCTTGTATTCCTTGTAGAATATTTGCTGAAACAGATTGCTTGTCCCGTAAGATAAATGATCTTTCTTGGGCACAGTCTGATTGCATTATTCCCTTCTCTCAGACTGTGTCCCACGAACACAGTCTGGAACTTTAGTGAGCATAAGAATCACCAGAGAGTCTTGCTATAATCCAGGTTCTCCAGCCCCCTCTCCAGAGATTCCAGTTCCAAAAGAGTGTGCAAGGCGCCTGGAATCAGCATTCTCAAGACGCCCCCTGGTAAGTCTGAAACAGGTAACCCACAGACCACATGCATGAGAAACTCTGCCCATCCCCAGGTAACATCCCACTGGATGCCTATATTAGATTCTTAGGGCTGCTGTAACACATACCACAGACGGGTGGCATAAAGACAAAGAAATGTATTTTCTCACAGCTCTGGAAACTACAAATCTGAAATTAAGGTGTTGGCAGGAACATGATCCCCCTGAAGGCTCTAGGGAAGGATCCTTCTTTGCCTCTCCTAGTTTCTGGTGTGGCCCACAACCCTCGGTTTCCCTTGGCTTACAGATGCATCACCCCAATCTCTGCCTCCATCATCTCATGGCCTTCTCCTTGTGTGTCTGTGTGTCTGTGTCTCTTCTTGTAAGGGCACCAGTCATGTTGGATTTAGGACCCACCCTCATGGCCTCATCTTCACTCATCAGAGAACGAATATGCAAACATACAATGACCAGACCGTAGATGAAAATAGGACTCTGACCCACAATTGGCAGTCAATCCAGGGAGCCAACCCATTACAGGATAGTATCTCAGACCCTTTAAGCCTTGCCCTTCGCCCTGCCTGCTTTTCCCTCTCCCATTCTCTATTTTCCTTCTACAGCAAATGGCACTCTATGCCCCCAAAGGACACTCACTACCGTCGGAACACTCGGCACACCGCATTGAAATCATCTGCATGTCTCTTGCACCAGATGTGGTACACCGCTCAGTGGGAGTGGCAGCTCACTTCCCTTACACCTGGTGGGCCAGGTGCAATGCCTAATATGTACAGGTGCTTAATAAATACCTGTGGTTAAATTGCATGGCCAAGCATGCACCTCCCCCCTTTAACCACCTGGAAAATTCTTTCTCATCTTTTCAGACCTCACTCCAGGGTAGGCACCAGAGGCACCCGGTGAAGGCTTCCTGACCCCCCTCCCCTGACCCCACGCCACAGGAGGGATTCACCCAACATTCTGCACACTTGTGTGTTGATATCAGTGTGCTCCCCCCAGACAGCTCCCTAAGGCTGGGTGTGTTTTTCACTTCCCTGTCTCCAGCCAGACACACGGTGTCTGGAACTGAGTAAATCCTCAAAAAAATGCATTATGCATGATTCTTGAACAACAACAAAAAAACCCTCTCATATTCTTCCTGTTTTTTCCAGATGCACCTCGCATCTACACCCACACCCACGTAACTCTAATGCCTGTGGTCACTTCTGCATGTATGAGCTTCTTCAAACACAACACAAGAGAAGTCCCATTTGCTGTCCAGGTCCATCCTTCCTCTCAACTCTTCAGTCTCCCCCTCCCTCTTCCTCTTCCCTCTCTCTCCTAATCTAACCTAATCACATCTACTCACATTTACCACCTTAAAAAACCCACTTTTCAGCCAGATGCTTTCCTCTGGCCATTGGTGTCTCCTTCCTCTTCCCGACTAAGGTGCTGAAAGAACTGAGTACACCTGCCGTCTCTACCACCTCTGCATCCATGCCTCCTCCCTCCTCAACATGCTGCCATCTGCCTTCTGCCCACACCACCTCCCAAGGCACCAATGACTTCCTGGGTGTTCAAGCCAACATGCATCTTTCAGTTCTCCTCTTCATAACCCTACTTCCTCAGCCCTCCCTGCCTGGGAGACTCATTCTTCTTGCTATCCAAGACAATGATCAGGCCCCTTTCCTGCTTTTCTCTCTCTGGGTCTCTCTTCATCTTTCTCTCTCTTTCTCTCCATCTCTCCCTCATCTCTTCCCTCCCTGTCTCTCTTAGAGGACTTGTCTCTTAAATATTGGAATTCCCCATTCTCTTCTCTTCTCATCCCTATATTCTCTCTGGATGACCTCATTTACTCCCCCACTTCCAACTATCACCTTAGAGAGTAACTCTCAAATTAAATGTCCAGCTCAGTTTCTTTCTCCCAAGATATCCAGACTCACAGATCAAACTTCGCACTGGACACCTCCTTCAGCTGTCCCATAGGCATCTCAAACTCAGTACAACTAAAATGGAACTCACTCTCTTCTGCCTACACTGTGTTCTCCCCCTCTATTCCTCTTCTGGTAACAGGTACCACCATCCATCCAGTTACTGAAGTCAGAAACCTGGGATCCCCATCTTCCCCCTGTACCCCCACTCCCTCCTTCCCTAAACCCCTTAAGCTTCTAGCCTTCCAGAGTCTTCCCTCTTAACGCTCTCAAATCTGTGGCCCTGGTTTCACATCATTTGCTACAGTTCAAGCCCTCAACAGCTCTGTGCTGAATCCCCTCAACAGACTTTTAACAGATCCCTTCCCTTCCCCAACCAGTGTTATCTACCTTTGATCCACTCTTCCATACCCAGCCCAATTATCTCCATGAAACAAGTAAGTGATCACATCACACTCCTGGTAGAATTCCCAACACCCACCCACCCCCCACCATTTCCTTCAGCATAAAATGCAAACTTCCTAGCATGATGTGCATAGCATGGGCACCATTGCCTCTGTAAAAATATCATGATGCAAGTGTTTGTATCTTATTCAGACAGGACCGGGCACATAGCACGTGCTCAAAAGATTTGGTTGAGTGAATAGATGGACAGATGAGGGACCAAAGGGTCAGGGGAAAGAAAACAGGAGAAGGTAGCTAGCTTGAAGGAAGGTTCAAGGAAGAGAATCCAAGAAGTAGGTGGTGGTCAATCATGTCCTTTGGCCCTGAAGACCAGTTGACAACCATCTACCATGTGGAGGTATCCTAACTAGAACAAAGTTATACATATCTGAGGGAGCCACTCCACTTTGCTAGTCATAGTCCCAACCAACCCCAGCAAAGGATATGTTCAGCAGAAGCTGTCAGTCCAGAGTGAGAAAGGCACCATAACAGTTCCACTCTAAGCTGGATGTTTCAGTGGCCACCATCCCTACAACTACATATTAATGAATGCAGAACAGAGCAGGCAGAAAGTCATCCCATGGGTGAGGACCAAGCAGTGAGCTAATCCAGTCAGTAACACTTAGCTAACCACATCAATAACCAAGTCCAAAGCTAACCAAGTCACTAATACACAGCTGGTTAAAAGCAATCAAACAGGGCGCCTGGGTGGCGCAGTCGGTTAAGCGTCCGACTTCAGCCAGGTCACGATCTCGTGGTGCGTGAGTTCGAGCCCCGCGTCAGGCTCTGGGCTGATGGCTCAGAGCCTGGAGCCTGTTTCTGATTCTGTGTCTCCCTCTCTCTCTGCCCCTCCCCCGTTCATGCTCTGTCTCTCTCTGTCCCAAAAATAAATAAACGTTGAAAAAAAAATTTAAAAAAAATAAATAAAAGCAATCAAACAAATGAAAACTAAAAACATTCACATGGATAAACAAACAAAATAAAACCAAATGAATGAAAAAAACTCCAGTGCAGACTACCAGTAAAGACATCTGGTTAAATATGGCAGATTGAACACGTGTAGTTTTCTTCTCTCCCTTCCAAACTCCTCTACAGTGACAGTAAAGAAATTTTCAAAAGCAAAAGTTTATAAAGAAAATGACAGAGGAAATGACAATACATGAGAAAATGTCAGAAACAAAAATCAGAAGTTGGAAAACAGCCAGGGAGGTAACTGACTCTGTAGGATAGAAAAAATGAAATGTGACCTTGAATGGGTAAAGCCAACCAGAAAGAAAGCCAAGTCAAGCTTCAGATCTCCAGAAAGATCCAGGAATCAGAGGCTCCAAGTAGGGTTGGAAAGACGAGGATGGCTGAATGACTTCATAAGAAATGTTTAGACATCACCCACAAAAAATTTTTGTAGCTATGTATGGTGATGGATGTTAACTCGACTTAAGGTGGTAGTCATTTTGCAGTATCTACAGATAGTGAATCCCTATACTGTATACCTGAAACTAATATAATGTTATGTCCAATATACTTCAAGTAAAAAAAAAGTGATCAGAACCTTAGATCCCTTCCCCACACCATACAGCTTCCTCTACCCCAGTTTTTTTTTTTCTTTTTAACGAAGTTTACTTTGGGAAGTGGTTGAAACAGCCAGGCTCTAGACTTGGGGACACCAAGTCTACGGAAAGGTGGGGACGTGGTGCAATACTGCCAACAGGGAAACTAATGAACATCTAAATACTTGGTGAAATCCTCAACCGTCTCTTTCTGCATGGCTCTAAGAGCATGTTAGCCAGCCTTATACAACACTTACGTTCCAGCTTGGGGTGTTCCTAGGAAGCTGGCAGGCTTACAAAAACAATCTACAGATTAGGGGGCTTCCTAATGACCAGGTGACCTGGTCTCCTCCACCTGAGAATCTACAATGAATCCACCACTTGAAGCCATGCCTGTGTAGAAAGAGCCTTCAAAAGCCATTTTGGGCTTCTCTCTTAAATACGTAATCAATAAAGAATCACTGTCTGCAGAAAGCCTTGAAATACAGATAAAAATAAATAAGGAAAGGAATCTGAGGGAAACAAATAAGCAAGAAATAGAAGGAAACTAAAAATAAAGAAAATCCTTAGAAAGTTGAGACCAAAATATTGTACCCGCGAACCAAGAACAGAAGACTACTAAAGAGAGCATGTTTAGAGAATAGGACACACTCCTACCAATTAAAAATACAATAGCTGAAATAAATTCAACAGAGGGGTTAGAAGAGAAAAGATCACTCAGAAAGTAAAACAAAAGCAACAAAGGCATGAAAAATAGAGAAACGCCAAGAGAATTGAACAGTGTGTCTGAATAACAGAAGTTCCAGAAAGGGAGACCCGTGACAAGAGGAATGGAATAATTTCCAAAAAAACAATGTAACGACATCTTTCTTTCTTTTTAATATTTTATTAATTTTTTAATGTTTATTTTATTTTTGAGACAGAGAGAGACAAAGCATGAGCAGGGGAGGGGCAAAGAAAGAGGGAGACACAGAATCCGAAGCAGGCTCCAGGTTCTGAGCTGTCAGCAGACAGCCCAGCACGGGGCTCGAACCCACGAACCGTGAGATCATGACCTGAGCTGAAGTCGGACCCTTAACCGACTGAGCCACCCAGGCCATCCTTCTTTCAAAAATAAGGAACGTGATTTTTCAGATTAAAGAGGCCTACTGAATTGAGGCCAAACGTAACTCACAGTAAAAAACAAAGTGATTTACACCAAAGCATAACCTCACAAAATGTCCCAATGCTTGCAATGAAGGGAAGTTTAAAGAGTTATGGGGAAAAGAAAGGTGTTGGCCACATCAACATCCACCCGGGGAAGCCACGATACAATAAATGACTGCCTTCAAAATTCTGAGAGAAGGGGACAGAATTCTACACACAGTCAAATCATCAGTGGAAAGTGAGAATAAAGACATTTTTAGAGAAGCACCGTATCAAAAAATTTACCGCTGGCATATCTATTGCTGCAAACCAAGTTACCCAAATTTTAGTGGCTTAAGACTATACACATTTATCATCACCTACCTTCTGTGAGTCGGGGTTCTGAGAGAGGCTTCTCTGGGTGGTACTGGCTGGGGGCTTCCCAGGAGGGGGTGAGTTTAGGTGTCGAGGAAGCCGCAAGGTCATCTGAGGCTTGACTGGGGCTTGGAAGATGCCCTTCTAAGCTCATTCATTTGGTTGCTGGCTGGAGGCTCCAGCTTCTCACCACAAAGGACTGCTCATGACAGGGCAACTGGCTTTCCTCAGAAAGAATGATCAGAGAGAAAGAGAGAGAGGAAGAGGAAGAAAAGAAGGAGAAAGAGCGGGAGGAGGAGGAGGGGAGGGGAAGGAGGAGGGAGAATAAAAGAAGGGAGGGGAGAGTAAGCCAGTCAGCAAGACAGAAGCCATAGTGTCTTGTATCCCCTAACCTCCAAAGTGACACACCATCATTTTTGTCATAGTCTGTTGGTCACATAGACCAATCCCAGCACAGTGTGGGAAGGGACTGGGAGATGGGGATTATTGGGGCTTGTCTTACAAGCCGACTACCACATGCCCTTTCTCAAGAGGCTCCTGGAGGAAGGCTAACAGACACATGAAAAAACGCTCAACATCACTCATGATCAGGGAAATACAAATCAAAACCACAATGAGATACCACCTCACACCTGTCAGAATGGCTACAATTAACAACATAAGAAACAACAGGTGTTGGTGAGGATGCGGAGAAAGGGGAACCCTCTTGCACTGTTGGTGGGAATGCAAACTGGTGCAGCCACTCTGGAGAACAGTGTGGAGGTTCCTCAAAACGTTAAAAATAGAATTGTCTTCCAATCCAGCAGTTGCACTACTAGGTATTTACCCCAAAGATACAAGAATACAGATTCTGAGGGGTACATGCACCCCAATGTTTATTGCAGCATTATCAACAATACCTAAGCTACGGAGAGAGCCCAAATGTCCATCGACGGATGAATGGAAAAAGAAGATGAGGTATATCACATCAGTTGATGAACATTTGGGCTCTCTCCATAGTTTGTGTATACACACACACACATGCACATGTGCACACACACACATACACACATGTGCACGTGTACGCACACACACATATATACACACATGCGCACGTGCACACACACCCTGGAATATTACTCAGCCATCAGAAAGAATGAAATCTTGCTATTTGCAAAGACATGGATGGAGCTAGAGAGTATTACGCTAAGCAAAATAAATCAGTCAGGGAAAGACAAACACTACATGATTTCACTCATATGTGGAATTTAGGAAACAAAACAAATGAACATATGGAAGGGGGGAAGAGAGAGAGGGAAACAAACCATAAGAGACTCTTAAAGATAGAGAACAAACAGTGTTGATGGAAGGAGGTGGGTGGAGACGGGCTAGATGGGTGGTGGGCACTTAGCGGGGCACTTGTTGGGATGAACGCTGGGTGTTGTACGTAAGCGATGAATCACTGGATTCTACTCCTGAAACCAATGTCACACTGTATGTTAATTAACTAGAATTTAAATAAAATTTTGGAGAAAAAAAGAGAGAAGAAGAAGAAGAAGAAGAAGAAGAAGAAGAAGAAGAAGAAGAAACTCCTGAAGGAGCTGCTCCAGTGAAACAAAGAAGCTATCCAGGAACAGAGTGAGGGAGAGGGAACAGAAAACTAATGTTGGAAAGCAAGAAAGAAAAGCCTTAGGATGATGTTGAAGAGATGTGAGCTCGGCAGCGGACTTCGAGGACAATGGGTCCGGACTTAGCAGAAGGGACAAAGGGATCCAGGAAGGATATGCTTCCAAGCCAAAAATGAAACCTGTGGGTTAACTCCATTGAGAGACGACTTCCAATTCTGCCAGAATTTGAAGACGAGTCACATATGGACAGTTACATAGAAAAGTAAGCAAGTTTTTTTTTTTTTCAAAGAGGTAATCATTAACTCCATGGAAAACACAGTCTCTACAAGAAAGAAGAGACCAGCAGAGAATAGTGTTTGGGTCAGCCTTAAGTAATATTTACATAGTTATAACAATGCAAACACCGACCCCTGATTTGACAAAAAAGGATAACTATACCAAGAGGGAAGAGGGTAGGGAAAAACACTGTGTAAGTGGTGAGGTGGGGCTCTTTCCTCACAGGAAGTCAAAAGAATCTAAAACAGAAAAAATCAAGACATAGAATTGTAAGCGTGTCATTTATAAACATGTAGGTACCTAAGTAGGAAAAAAAAAAAAAACAGCAAAAAGAAAGTATTCACCCTCAGGGAGTGTTTGACTCTCTGACCACGTAGCATATAGAATCTGACAAAAAATTAAATTTAAAATAACATTTTCCTGGCTGAACAAATCCTTCTAGCAGCTTGAACTAAAGATCAGCATATTTTGTCAGCATATATTTTACTCTCTGGACCTCAAATTATAGACAATGATATCATTTTTGGAAGAAATTAACCAGGATGAGTAACTCCAGCCCACTAGGCAGCCTCTGGCAGCTCAGGGCTCTGGTGCTGCCCTCCCACCCCACTAAAGAAATGCATCACATTTAAGTCATGCACCACTAATTGTTTTTTGATGGACTGCCAGCTTTGTGGCAAGATGCCAAGAACGGGGGACAAAGACAGTGTGAGCGATGACAACCCTTTTAGCCTGCCTCCTGTGTGGGATACAAGAGACCCTGAAAAAATATCTGATTTCCGAAAGGCCCACAGAGGCACATCCAATGCAGTGATCGCCCTGCGTGCTTTCTGAGCACTTGCTCAAAAGGATTTAGGGCCTGAGGTGGGGGCTTTTGAGTTCCCTCACCATGAGAGGACGCAGTCAGAAATTTGATCACAGAGCTCAGAAAACAAATTTTCTCCCCTTTTCTCTGATCTGCTCTTTTGTTTACTGAACGGATGGATGGACGAGTCAACGAAGGTACGTATCTGTGTAGGAGGTTCACGTGCAGATATAATCTTCCTTAAATTTTTTCATGTTTATTTATTATTCTTGAGAGAGAGAGAAAGAGAGAGAGAGCATGAGAGGGACAGAGAAAGAGGGAGACACAGAATCCACAGTAGGCTCCAGGATCTGAGCTGTCAGCACAGAGCCTGACACAGGGCTCGAACTCACGAACCCGAGAGATCATAACGTGAGCCGAAGCTGGACGCTTAACTGACCGAGCCACCCAGGTGCCTCTAGATGTAACCTTCAGCAGCACGATCACGTTGTCGGTGCCTTTTTACATTTTTGGTTTGTTTCTTTTGCCAACCACATCAGAGCCTATTCCTACACGGTCTAACAATCTCACGGCGCTGAGAGGTGCTCCTCTTGGAAAACTAAACATGCACTCAATACCTCCACTGCCAAGTCTTTTTTGGAACCCTTCTTTGAAAATTCACTTTGGAACCCAAAGCACAATGTTTAGAATAGACTCATTGGTGGTCAATCATCACTGTTTTAGGGACGATCTGATTTCTGGAACCAGCCATATTTTGATAAGTAGCTCAAAATTTGTATATATTGTGTATGCATAGAAGAGCTGTATGGAAAAAAAAATTCTTAAGTTCTGTTTAAATGAATTTATTATTGAAAAAACCCTAAAGTGAGCCCTTATTCGGCACCCTAGGGTGAAGCCAAGTCCCATCTCCCCTGTCACCTGCTTGGTCTGCCGGTGTCAGGGCCCCACCACGTGCTCCCCCCCCCCCCCACTAGAAGCAAAGACACCTCCAAAGCCCTGGATCCAGTTACTCAAAAGGGTTCCGTGTTCAGGCAGCCTAGCAACAAGAACCGGGACTTGACACGCTTCGCAACCTCTAATAAAAGGGTCTTGCCAGGGAAGAAGATTGAGTGTCTGAAGTGGCACTGAGAAATTAGTTTTTGGCGGCATGCACGGGGACAATCTGTCGGAGAAGGGATCTGGCTGCAGAAGGAAAGTGCGGTGGGGGAGGGTGGAGGAGGGCAGGGAGGAGGTGGAGGAGGAGGGAGGAGGAGAAAGGGGGGAGGGGGGAGAAGCAGCCATGGAGGGGACGCGGGGGTGAAGGGGGACACACGGATGCCTTGTGGGGCACGGAAACCCCCGGTCCCCCTCTCCAGTCCAGCCATCTGCTCTGCTCCGGCCGGGGAGGCAGGCAGGCAGGCACCACGAAGCTTGGGGACTGCCAGCTGGACCAGCAAACAAAACCAACAGGCCGCCTGCCTCCCCACCCCGCGAGAAGGGAGAAGCCATCAGTCAGCTCCCACTTTTGGAAAGCGGCCAAGTCTCGTCCCCGGGGCTTCGTCACCTGGCTCAATGAAGGAAGCCCCTCCTGGCGCAGCAACTGAAGCCCCGCCAATGCCCACGGGTCTTTGTGGGGCCGCCTCCTGCGGAAAAGAAGGAAAATCTGTCCTGCTTGTCTTGCAGAAACTTTTGCGCCGCTCGGTGACAGCCTCACTAGGGGCTTCAGCACGCAGCCCAAGAACAGGCACTAAGCTCCCAAGACAGCTCTCCAAGATCCTTTTCCGGATCCGTGTCCGTAAAAGTTCCCCGCGCACGACCTGCAGTCGCCCTCAACGCCTCCTCAGCTCAGCCCAGCTCAACCTAGGCTGCAAGATGCTGTGGTTTCCTCACTCCCAGTCAGGCCACCCTGATCTCACACAGAGGCCAGGGGGAGATGTCCTTGTCAGCAGTGATCCCGGAGGGGACACCTAATGGGGAAAGGGGAGACCGGGAGAGTCCTCCTCTCTCGGAGGGCTTCAGAATCTCCACCAAAGGAAGGAGTCCCAGCCACTGCAGTCATTTTGATTCTATCGGGGCTACATCCCAGCCCCAGATGGGAGGAGGGTGGCGAGGGGAGGAGGGAAGGAAAAGAAGAGTGGGGAGGTGGGCTTTGGGGCCCCATCCTGCCCCACCTGCTGCCCCCCGCCCCCCACGCCGCGCAGAGGCCCAATGGGTGGTGAGTTCTGTGCGCTCACCCCACCCAGAGGCCAGCGGAGGAACTGCAGCCTCTTTGGAAACAGGATTTAAAATCTATTAACTGCCTTTACTGGATTAACTCAGGGCGGGCGGCTCTCGCTTCTTGGGGAATAGAGGCCCTTGGGCAGCAGAAATTCCTGACGTTAGGAGACAGTGCTACTCCTCTGCCTTCGCAGACTCTTGGAGTGAAGACCCCTCTGCCAATATCAGGCCAGTGTCTCCACTTGGAGAGCCTCTCCTAGGGGACTGTGCCTCCCCCAAATTCTTTTAAAATGTAAATATTCATGTCCCGTTAAGGATGAACGGACGATTTTAGCTGTTAGAGCAGGGAGAAAAGGACAAGGAGAATGTCTAGGGCCTGGAGGAGGGGTTATCCATGAAGAAAGGACCCAGTGGGATTCCTTACCAAGGTCCCAGGATGCTCACACAGACCCTGGGAAAGAACATGCCAGAAAGAAGAGGGTGCTTCAGTGCAGAGATCCTTTTTTCTTTTTTTTAGTGTTTATTGATTTTGAGGAAGAGAGAGCAAGAGTGAGCAGGGGAGGGGCAGAGAGAGAGAGAGAGAGAGAGAGGAAGAATCCTAAGCAGGCTCAGTGCTGTAAGCACAGAACCCCACAAGGGGCTCTATCTCACAAACCGTGAGATCATGACCTGAGCCGGAGTCAAGAGTCAGATGCTTAACCGACTGAGCCACCCAGGCATCCCCAGTGCAGTGATTCTAAAAGCACTTTGGCCAGGATGAAATCTGGCCCTGATCTTCCCTGCTCTTCATAAAAACAAAGCCACTGAGACCCATTTGCTGGTTCTGGCCCATTTATGAAATTGCTGCCTGCCTCTCATAGCTGTGAAATACCCATTCCTACAAGAGACAGCATCTGCAGTGGGCACTTGCCAAAGGGAACTGAGGTGTCGCCTCCCCCCATCTCACCCTGACATGTCACCATGAGACAGGGGTGTTTGCCAGTCAACAGGGCTTTTCCTTACGAGAGGGACAACATGGTCCCATCTGCCGCCAGAGCAGAAGCCTCCAGGCCCCAGCCTGCACCAACCCTGCCCAGTGCTCCCTCTAGCCTCGTCACAGACTTCCTGGGCTCATGGCGCGGGTTGTGAGTCCGCGGTAGCCCTAGAGTAAAGAGACCGAGTGGTTTGTTGTCTGACCCAGGACAGACTTTTCCCCTCCCTCTGCCTGCCCCCAGCCAAAGCTCCTCTACCTCTGAAATGAGAAGGTTGTACTATCCGTGATTCTCAGCTCTAGCTGACATTAAAATCATCTAGGGAGTTTTTATTTTTTTTAAATTTTTTCCCAATTTTATTTTGTTTAAATATGAAATTTATTGTCAAATTTTTCCATACAACACCCAGCGCTCATCCCAACAGGTGCCCTCCTCAATGCCCATCACCCACTTTCCCCTCCCCCCCATCAACCCTCTGTTCTCAGTTAAGAGCCTCTTATGTTTTGGCTCCCTCCCTCTCTAACCTTTTTTTTTTCCTTTCCCTCCCCCATGGTCTTCTGTTAAGTTTCTCAGGATCCACCTAAGAGTGAAAACATATGGTATCTGTCTTTCTCTGGATGGCTTATTTCACTTAGCACAACACTCTCCAGTTCCATCCCCGTTGCTACCAAAGGCCATATTTCATTCTTTCTCATTGCCAAGTAGTATTCCATTGTGTATATAAACCACAATTTCTTTATCCATTCGTCAGTTGATGGACATTGAGGCTCTTTCCATAATTTGGCTATTGTTGAGAGTGCTGCTATAAACATTGGGGTACGAGTGCCCATATACATCAGCGCCCCTGTATCTAGGGAGCTTTTAAAAATCATCTGGGCCCCATCCCAGCTCCATTAAATCAGGATCGCTAAGCACGGGGCCCAGGCCACCTTTAGTTTTGAGGACGCCCCAGGTGATTCTGGTGCGCAGCCTGGTTGTGAGGCCCTGAACTAGATGCCCTCTGAGTGCCGCTGGGCTTCTGTGAGTCTATAAATCCAATCCGAAAGGCAGCTCCCCTTTTCCAGGAAGAGGCCTCCCCAGGGAGCAGGCTAATCAGGCAGCTGGACACGGGGTGGGGGTGGGGGGTGGAGGGGAGTGGGGGAGGGGCAGGTCGTGCAGCAGGAGAGCACCAGATACTCCTGGCTCTGTCTGGAAGGGGGAGGATAAATGGGTCCTGGGAGGACCGGATGGCTGTCAGGGCCTCAGAGGACTTGGAAGCAATCCAGAACTCACCAACATGCACGGTGAGGCTGGGGGGGAGCACCGGAGGGAAAAGAGCTTGAAACAATTCAGGCTATTCACGGGGGAAAGAAAGACGCTCTCCTACCTTAATCAGCCCCTGAGAGTGATTACAGGTGGGAAGGGGCCCCCTCTCCTACACGTGTGGCCCTGCAAAACCATGCCTCAGGCGTTGGTACTTGGAGGGGCAGAGTGGTTCAGCTCTGTCGCTCGCTGGGTAGCTGTGTGGCCCTGGGCATGTTACTTAACCTCTCTGTACCTCCATTGCTTTGTTCACAAATGGGGATGGTAATATGGTGATGTGCTTGCAGGGTTTCAGTTAGGATAAATGAGTAAGTACAAAGTGTACAAAGTACACGGTGCCTGGCACACAGTAAACGCTTAGCGTTAAAAATTCTTCACAGGGAAAGATCCCAGGGTTAAATAAGTTGAGGAAACACCGTGTCTAAGATAAATAGCCTCCTTCTCTGCTCAAAGTAACAATACTTTGCTCTGAGCTGTCAGCACAGAGCCCGACGCGGGGCTTGAACTCACAAACCACGAGATCATGACCTGCGCTGAAGTCAGACGCCCCCAGGTGCCCCAAAATACCATCAAGAACATGGGGCGCCTGGGTGGCGCAGTCAGTTAAGCGTCCGACTTCAGCCAGGTCACGATCTCGCGGTCCGTGAGTTCGAGCCCCGCGTCGGGCTCTGGGCTGATGGCTCAGAGCCTGGAGCCTGTTTCCGATTCTGTGTCTCCCTCTCTCTCTGCCCCTCCCCCGTTCATGCTCTGTCTCTCTCTGTCCCAAAAATAAATAAACGTTGAAAAAAAAATTAAAAAAAAATAAAAATAAAAAATACCATCAAGAACAATAATGGTATGTATGTCAAAGGTTGAGAGGATTAAGTGAGATAATGGACGTATGAGACCCTCAGCCCTCCATGCACATAATGGGTACTTAATAAATGTTACCTATGAGTGTTATTAATATGCGTGGTGGGTCTTTGAGAGAAGGAGAAGCATTTCACAGACCTGGGCTCTTTTTCTACACAGCATCTCCCAGAATCAGTGCTCCAGGAAGCACACTCTGGAAAAAAAAAAAAAATCACAGAGCAGGGGTGGCCACGGGTGTCCCCACCCTGTTGCCAAGGGACCGAAAAAGAGGACCCTGGCCAGGGCAGGGGCGGCAGGGACTTGGCCATCAGGAGTAGTGTACCGATGGAAGGGAAGAGCTGGGCCTCTACTGCTCCGGCTCCCACACACCACGTGGGGCGGGGTGCCTGTGGGAGGGGCAAGCGTCTGTGATGGAGGAGAGCCCATTCGACCCTTGACTTTGCCACTGTCGGTGGAGGCGGAGACCCGGGACAAGGCACGGTGCTTCTTGGAGCTTTGGTATCTTTCCCTGTATAATGATGGGATGTGGGCTATAAACTTGAGAATGTCTAAGGTCCCTCTGGGTCCCGGATTCCATTTATGTGCATTTCTGCCAGAATGGGGGAGGCGAGAGAAAAAGGAATAATGTCTAAGCCTGGGTGTCTTCTAACCATGATCCCTGGGTCTAGCCTTATTTGCAGTGGTTTCCAGCAAGGTTCTAAGGCCTGCTCGCGCACTCAGCCATTGTATTCTGTTCGGATTGAGGATGTTAATAGAATAAAGGGGTGAAGTGTCAAGCCAAACCTATCTGTCACGGGGTGGGGGAGAGAGAGAAGCGAAGACTGGTCCTCACGTCAACCCCTTCTGTATCCGAAGAGACCATTAAACCCACTCTGCCAAGTGGCCAGATCTTGAAAAGAAATTGTTTAAATATTCTATATTTTCCAAACTAAAGGTCAGGACTCCGATGTGGGAAAGGACTTTTTGTGCCACCAGGTACAAGATGCAACCTCAGAGACAGAATGTGGAAGGTGACATCCCAATTTTGGCCAAGTGCAGTTGGTTTAGGGATGACAAGGGACAAAACAGCTGAAAATAGTGTCCCCCCAGGTAGTCCAGAAAATACCCTCATCATGCCGGGACCTTCTCTTCCTCCGTCCATCTGTATGTTCTCCACAACAGGAGCATTGCTCTTTCCACATTAATAGAACTGGCAAACTTTGTCCTTGGCATTCCCACAGAGTCAATAAAAACCACACTGGATGCCTGGATTGGCCTGAACCACTCCCGACCAGGTCCAACCCTCCTCTGGGGGATCTCTAACTTGCCCTTCAGGCTCAACTGCGAGACTTAACGTCCACTAACTGATTGCAGAGGAACAATTCCCCCCCGTTTAGCTTATTAAACCGCTAAGAGATGTAATGACCTACTTGGGATTTGTATCCACAGCCGTGTTCCTAAGGCTGTGAACTCCTCACCAAAGCAGCGAACGGAGTAGCGCCCCTCCCACCCCATGTTACAGGCTGAGTTCCCACCCCTGGCCCTTTTTCCTGCTTCTGTTCTTAATTTCCTGTTGTCTATTGTCTCTCCGATAAGTGCTGAAAGGGGGAAGGGGATTATTTAATTGCTTTAAAGATATCAAACAAGCCAGTGCTCGGGTTATCTCCTCCCCACCCGCTCTCTTTCTCCAGCTCACGGTTGTGTTACTTGGTTACTAACTGAGCCGCAGAGAAGTCGAGGCAGCCCCAGGTGTGACAGTGCAGACTTCATTGGGCAGGTGGAGAGGACGGTCAAAAGAATAGCCATTAGGAGTCAACGAGGGAGCCTCAGGAAGGCTGCTGAGTACAGGTGGCAGCAAAGTCAATGCCTTTCGAGGCATTCAAAGGGGGACGAGGGGGAGGCGTACATTATCCAGACAAAATCAACAATCGCTCTAGAGTACACATTTTCTGCTGTCAAGGTCAATGCTATTCAACCCCATTCACTCTGCCCTGCACAAGAGACAGGTGCACCTGAGGTGGACTGGACCAGCATTTTTTTTCCAACCTGACATTAGGCAAGGAGAGATTTCACAAGTGAAGGACAGGAAGGGGGATTTCACTGCACTCCATCTCTGAGATAAAGAACATTGTTGGAGGGGCGCCTGGGCGGCTCAGTCGGTTACGTGTCAGACTTCAGCTCAGGTCATGATCTCACGGTTCGTGAGTTCGAGCCCCACATCTGTGCTGTCAGCACAAAGCCTGCTTCGGATCCTCTGTCCCTCTTTCTCACCCTCCCTCCCCTGCTCATATTCTCTCTCTCTCTCTCTCTCTCTCTCTCTCAAAAAAAAAAAAATCAACCTAAAAATTTTTTTTAAATAAAAAGGAACATTGTTGGGAGGAGGTGGGTCACCCATTATCCTCCTTCCCTGTCCTTGAAATGTATGTTTCACCCATTTGTCCCATACTAGGGTTCACTTCAAGGGTGCAGCCTTGAGAGAATAAGGTATTACTGAGACCATCAGGTCTAGAAGGCCTCTATAGACATTTTTAAGATTCTGGAAGCACCCAAGGCAAGCCTCCTAAGTCAATTCTCTTGCTTCTTAAAACCGCCACCTACCAATCCGGACTGGCCTGCCTATTTCCTCAGTCTCTCTCTGCCCTCCGTGTAAAGCGCCACTCTCGGATTTCACTAGAGAGTTCCCGAGGTTGCAAACCAACGGGCACACAGAAGGGTGCCAGCTCACCACCCAAGCTGCCTTGAAGGAAGATGATCCTGATCTTCCGGGAGCAATTTGCTCTTGCTGGTACGCTACTCGTACTAAAACAGAAAGAAAAACAAACCAAGCATCGTCCTATCAGGGCCACTGTGGTCGGGGCGGGGGCAGGTGCATAGAGGCATTGAAAGCCAGTGGTTGTTTCTCGTGCAGGTTACAAAACTGTGGTTATGTTTTTAAAGTGTATTTATTTATTTTGAGAGAGAGAGAGAGAGAGAGAGAGAGAGAGAGAGAGAGAAAGGGGAGGAGCAGAGGGAGAGGAAGAGAGAGAAAATCCCAAGCAGGGACTCCAACGCGGGGCTCAAACCCTCGAACTGTGAGAGCATGACCTGACCCGAAACCAAGAGCCAGACGCTTAGCCGACTGAGCCACCCAAGCGCCCCAAAACTTGTGGTTACTTTGTTTTTTTTAACGACACATGTTTAAGACCTTCAAGAAGACAGCATGATCGCAAGGAGAGCAGAATGGGCACTGTGTGGGTCTTCCTTTTCCTACAAACCAGTCGGGTCACTGGTTTTAAACTGGAGATGGCAACAGGGGTTGTTGCACCAGCTGCGTGCCCTGGGCATGCAGAGCATGTGGAGTTGTGAGCTCAATCCCACTCTGCCCTCCTGGTACCCTCAACACCCCCATCTCTCCCAGCCAACAGTGAGCAGGGACACCCCTCTTCTAGCGAGCCACCTGCCCCAGCCCCTCTACCCTGCACACAGGAGTCGAGAGAGAACCTGGTTCCTGGATGGTTTGGAACATGAGGCAACCACTCACTCAACTTCCATCTCGCTCCCGGACCCTAGCAAGAGGGATTCAAGCCCCATCATAACCAACAGCTCAGAAAGAGACGAAACCCAAGGAAACCCTCACCCCCTGCAGCAGCTACCCCAGGACACAATGTGGCCCAGACAGATACTTGCCGCTGACTGCTACCCAACCGGGCACTTTCTTTCCCAGGAAACTCACCTATCTCCAGGGCTCCCGCTACCCGCTCTGCACGCAGCCTCTGGACTTGTCAGCCCATAGACAAAACTGGAATTAATGTTTGCTTTCTGTTCCCCGTCTTCTAAAAACTGTACCCAGGGTGGTGAGTTT
Source organism: Lynx rufus (assembly GCF_022079265.1). Lineage (NCBI taxonomy): Eukaryota > Metazoa > Chordata > Mammalia > Carnivora > Felidae > Lynx > Lynx rufus. The sequence goes on along the minus strand of NW_025814832.1, from coordinate 31,506,288 downwards.
GTGACTGTGCTTGGAGGAGGGTGAATAAGGAGAGGCTGCAGGATCGATTATGACTTATTAATCTATTGGAACAGAAGCTGAATCATCATATTCAAAAATGAAAACGCTGTAAAAAAAAAAAAAAAAAAAAAAGAGGCAGGGGGCGCCTGGGTGGCTCAGTGGGTTAAGCATCGGACTTCGGCTCAGGTCATGATCTCACAGTTTGTGAGTTCGAGCCCCCGCGTCGGACTATGTGCTGACAGCTCAGAGCCCGGAGCCTGCTTCGGATTCTGTGCCTCCCTCTCTCTGCCCCTCCCCTGCTCGTGCTCTGTCTCTCTGCCTCTCAAAAATAAATAAACAGTAAAAAAAAAAAAGAAAAGAAAAAAAAAAGAAAAGAAAACGCTTTCCCCGGGGGATTCAGCTCCCACTTCCTGCGTGTCCCCTCTTGCTCACGCACAGCTCGCAGGAGGGGAGCCGAGCTGGGTCCCGCCAACAGGTGCCGTCGGACAGGGTTACAGGCGGGCGACTGGCCGTATGCCTGTGCACCTCCGAGCACAGAAAGCTGGGAGAGGGCACGAGTCCTCTGCTGAGCCTCGAGCTGAATTCTGGAACCCATGTGCCGGCTCACACGCTGGGCCGGAGGGGTGCTGGCCACTGCATGAAGTGCTTTCCCCCACACCCATTTCCTCCCTGCTGTCCCCGCGGCCCTGCGCCCCGGGACGACCGGCTCTGCAAACTTGTCTGACGGGAGATGGCGGAGGTCCCGGCGCGGGTCCGGGTCCCCCGGGCCGCCACTCCAGCCGCACGGAATATGCTGGCTGGAACACACCCGATCCTGTGCAAGCGGTAAGAGGGAACGCAGCGCGTGTCCCCGCCACGAGCGTCCGGGAGGCCGGGATCGCTCGGCCCTTCACGCCCCCGCCCCGGTGAGCTCGGCCCCGCAGCCCCCGGCGGGTTCTCCAGGCGGCTCAGCCCCGTCCTCCTACGGACCAGCGGGCGGAGCGAAGCTGCCGTGACGTAACCGGGCGGGGGGGAGGCGCGTGGGGAAATGTGCCGAGGGGCCCGGGCTCCGCGGGGCCAGTCCCGGCGACGCAGCCACCCGCGCGCACGCGCTCGCTCGGCCACCCGCGCCCCGAGCCTCAGTCCGCGCTCGGCGCCGGGGGTCTGCGGGCCCTTTGGGCTCCGGGCGGCGCGAGGGGCGAGCGGGAGCCGGCAGCGCGGGACGCCGAGCGCCAGGCGCCGGCCAAGCTGCTGCGCGCCTGGGCGCCCGGCGGGGTTGGGGACGGTCGCTGGGTGCCGACGAGCCGAGCTAGCCGATTGCAGCGGAAAAGCAAAGGTGAGGCGTGTGTGCGTGTGTGTGTGTGTGTGTGTGTGTGAGAGAGAGAGAGAGAGAGAGAGAAAGAGACGCACTTGGGCACCTGGGTGCATCTGCGCTGCATGGTGGTGCGCGCCTCGGTGTGCCCGAGAGTAGGTCCCGGAGCGTGGTTCTCCGCCCCTGTGCCTTTTGGGCGGCGATTTTGGTGGCAAGGAACGACGGCGGGTGCCCTGGAGTGAGTGAGGGCTGTGGATCGTGTGTGCGGGATCGGACGCGTCCGCACCACCGCAGGCTGGTGTGCGTGGCATGCGCCCTTGTCCAGTCCTCGTCCCCCAACCGGCTCGTCCAGGTGGTAGCTGCGACGGGGGACAACTTCTCTCCCAGCCGCCTGCAAAAGAGACCCCACGCGAGGAGAGCGAAGCCGGGTGGGACGGGGGTGGAGGGTGTCACTGCTGGGGGCTCCTGCGGGGCGTGCATTCCAGATCCAAGCCTGTAAGGGGCAGGCGGTGGAGCAGAGAAAAAGGGTGGCTTCTCCTCTGTTTTTCCTTTCCCCGCCTGGGAGACAGATCCCGAGAGGTCTAGGGACTCCTTCCCCAGCACCGGGGAGGAGAGGACAGTTCGCCTATGTTTGGAAAGACCCAACCCCTCAGTGGCCCGCGCCCGGGAGCCGCCGGCCAAGCCCCCAAGCGGCTGTTAACAGCTCCCTGCCGCCCTGATGCCTGGGCCACCACCTCTGCGTTTAGCGACGGGGAGTGCTGGCACCACAGTCTTTAATCTCCCCCATCAGCCTCCTGGAAATAGCAGAGGATTCTTTAAGAAACCCTTGGACCTGAGGGCCGTGGAATTGAGTGATGAGGATTTTCTGTGCCAGCCTGGGGAACCAAATGGACTGTCCCCAGTCTCACCTCTCCCCCATGCCCTTTGGCCAGGCTGCCTGGGCTTTCCTCAGGCGCTGTATTGCCGCGGTGGCTAGCACCTGACTATTGTCTCTTCCACCAGCAGGGCTGAGCTATGGCTGGCTGGAGACCTACTTGGGTTTAGCTGGCCACTGGGGAAGTGGTGGTGAGGAATGAATGGGGGGCTTGGGGTGGAATGTTGGGAAGAAGGGAAAAGCTGGAGCCCAACAGGATTTAGGACCGCTCCTGATGCCCAGTCCCAATGCCCACACTCGATTCATAGGCTCCCGGAAGGGCAAGGGATACCCCAGACCATTCTCACCCTCCTCTCCAACATAGCCCAGACTCAGTCTCAGAGGAAATCAACAACTAGCCGTTGCCAGTGACTAACTCTTAGGCTGGAAAAATAAGGCAAGCAGAATTCTAGCCAAGCTTCCTTGTGCATCTAACTTAACCCCAATCCAACAGGCATTGATTGCCTAGCATGGGACTCCACTTTCCCCGGGACCCAGATGAAGCAGAAGGTCACTCGGAGACCTTAGGCAGCTGACTTCTGACTCTTCATAATAAGAGTCACTGTGACTGAAACTCATTTCTTCCTTGGAGAGGGCTCCCACTCTGGACTGGCTCGCCAGCTTACCACCTCTGCCACCTTCACCAAGCCCTGAACGCTATGTGCTGCTGCTTCACAGCCTATTTCAGAAAAACAATCACCTCAGGCAATTCCATCCCACTGAGGGAGACCCCAGCCAAAAAGGCAGAGTTAGGGCTGGAGATCAGCATTTGACCCTCCCTCACTGTCCTCCACCGTCATCATCTCGATCTCCAAACCTCTAGACAGCGATCTGTCCCCCAGAGGTCTTCAGGCTCACCCAGACACTGAAGTGTGACCTTGCATGTTACATAGACGGGACCTTGGAAATGCTAGTGATGAATACACACCCCAGTGCAGGCGGCTTCAACAGGATTCTGGGTCTGTAGAATTAAAGTACCAATAAGACGGTTAGAATAATAGTGGAAACAACCCAAATTAATCCAGGGATACCCAAAATGGTTTCTTTATAATTTCGGTTTCTAAGAGCTGCCAGTTTATGCTTTTTACCCAACGAAGACATTAAATCCTGGGTCCCCAAAGTACTTTGCAGAAAGGTCAGCCACAGAGCCCAGACCCCACTTTACAGATAGTTGCCCGGTAGGGAAATTAGCATAGAGAGGGTAAACAATTGTGCCTGGCAGTGCAGAATGAATCAGAGGCAAAGGTGGGCAAGGATTCTCTAGAACTTGTTGGTGGCTAAGTCCCCTATAGCTCACTAGCAGTCTCTCCAAGCATAAAGGAGCAATCTCCAATCTTCACTCAGGCACCAGGGAAAGTGCCCTGCTCGGGAGAGATGTGTCCACCAAGTGAATTATTCCCACTGTGTGCTGAGCACACCGGTCTTTTACCATCTTCTCTCTTCCTGGAATGACCTCCTTCCTGCCCTTCCTGCTTTATTCTTCATATATTCAAGACCCAGCCTACACATTCCTCTTACGAAGCCTCCTCTGAATCCTTCAGGAGAGGAAGGCATTCTTAAGCCCTTTGTTCATTTCTCCATGTAATTCACACCCAATAGGAGTTGGCTTCCTTGCCTGCCCCCCCCCCTAAATTACCACCTCCTAGAGGGCACCAGACATGCCCTGTTCATTCCTATATCCCTGGTGTGCAGAACAAAGAATCTGCCCACCCACCCCCCCCCTCCAGCACTGTTTTTTTTTCATGACAGTAGATAAATCACCTAATTATGTGATGGGCTATTGTTTTATGACTTGGGCCAAGCCAGTGGAGTTACAATTATTCTCTGAGCGCTAACGTAAAACAGGAGTCAGCTGTTTTAAACCAAAGCCCAATTATCAGCCACTAGTTTTCCAGTCCACCGAGCAGCAGATATGATGCTGTGAAAAACGCAGAAGAGTCGAGCGTCTTGTGTTTAAATCCCAGCTCCACCAGTTACATACAAGGGAATGGGAGCAAATTACTTCAACTCCCTAAGCCTCGGTTTCTCATCTGTAAAACGGGGACAGTTATCCCACTTCATAGGATGGTGGTGAAGATCAAGGGGATAGAGACGTGAATGAACCAGGCAGTGTTGGGAATGCACTTCTGTGAATGAGCCTGCCTCCCTCACACCTGGCTCCTGTTTTCCTCCTTAACCAGGGATCCCAGGCAAATCCGCTGGAGTGTTAGAAGATGAGCATTCCGGAGCAGTAACCACCCCCCCCCCCGCCCCCAGGGAGTAACCCTCCCCCCCAGGGACTCTGTGAAGCATGCGGAGGTCAAGCACTGGGTATTGGAGAAACGAAAACAGAAGAAACAAACTAAACTCAAACATGCATTTTAAATATAAAAGCAAGCCAGATTTTTATTTTTGATATTTAAGACTATAAATTTATTCATTATGTGAGTAGATTTCAATAAATTAGAGCTAACTCAGATGGCAGAGGAAAAAAGGGGGAAAGAAGATTTTTTTTTTTTTTAGTTCTGATTATGAGCTCAGCACAATGCCAGGCATTTCCACATACATTTCATCCCTTAACCTCCATGATGCCCCCATTTTTAAAAATATTTATTTTGAGAGAGGCAGGGGAGGGGCAGAGAGAGAGAGAGGGAGAGGGAGAGAGAATCCCAAGCAGGTCCCATGCTGTCAGCACAGAGCCCCATGCGGGGCTCAATCCCATAAACCGTGCGATCGTGACCTGAGCCGAAATCAAGAGCTGGACGCTTAACCAACTGAGCCGCCCAGGTGCCCCATGACGCCCCCGTTTTCACAAATGAGAGAGAGTGAGAGTGGTCGTGTGGCACGAGGTCACACAGGCTTCATGGTGGAACCCTTCTGCTTTACCTCTAAACTCTGGGATTTTTCCACTTGGGATTTTTAGAATGGAAAGACTCCAAAGCAGTCGGCAAGTCAGTGGAGATGTCCTCACAGGGAAAAGGCCAAGAATGCCCGTGTCAGACCCCTCAGAGTCAGTGGCGGGACTTCATGCTCTGCCTCTTTACAGTCTGGACCAGTCAACTTCTTAGGAATCAAAGTCCTTTTTTTTTTTTTTTTGCAGCCTCAGCCATGTCCCACACATGCGTCACCAAAGATGACAAGGTCAACCATGATGACCCGACCCAAACAAACCCTTCCCCCCATCTCCCTACTCCCCCCCCACCCCCGGTGGGAAAACAACTCAAAGAGTCTGCACACTCATAAGAATGGGTCGGTAGCTCTAACGCTGATGCAGAAAGAGAACACGCTTTTCGACTGCAGGGCATGTCTGAGAGGGTAAACCGGAGACCCGGAAAGCTGGCGTGAGTGTAAGCCTCTGACTGGTGGACCCGTCTTCCTTTTTCCCTTGCAGATGTCACAGTGGATCCTTTGCCTCCGGGACACCTTAAGGTGAGAGTAAGATCTCTGGCTGGCTGGAATCGGCCTAGAGGAGTGTAAGGCAGCCATGGACATGGAGTACGAGCTACTCAATGAGAGCCGCCCGTGGCTTTCCCCTCCCTTTGACCTCAATGGCTCTGTGGTGGCGGCCAACGGCTCCAACCAGACAGAGCCATACTATGATCTGACCAGCAACGCAGTCCTCACGTTCATATATTTTGTAGTCTGCATCATTGGATTGTGTGGCAATACGCTTGTCATTTACGTCATCCTCCGCTATGCCAAGATGAAGACCATCACCAACATTTACATCCTCAACCTGGCCATCGCGGATGAGCTCTTCATGCTGGGTCTGCCCTTCCTGGCCATGCAGGTGGCTCTGGTCCATTGGCCCTTTGGCAAGGCCATCTGCCGGGTGGTCATGACTGTGGATGGCATCAATCAGTTCACCAGCATTTTCTGCTTGACGGTCATGAGCATCGATCGATACCTGGCTGTGGTCCACCCCATCAAGTCGGCCAAGTGGAGGAGACCCCGAACGGCCAAGATGGTCAATGTGGCTGTGTGGGGAGTGTCTCTGCTGGTCATCTTGCCCATCATGATCTATGCTGGGCTTCGGAGCAACCAGTGGGGGAGAAGCAGCTGTACCATCAACTGGCCAGGTGAATCTGGGGCATGGTACACAGGGTTCATTATCTACACCTTCATCTTGGGGTTCCTGGTGCCCCTCACCATCATTTGTCTTTGCTACCTGTTCATTATCATCAAGGTGAAGTCCTCTGGGATCCGCGTGGGTTCCTCCAAGAGGAAAAAGTCTGAGAAGAAGGTCACCCGGATGGTGTCCATAGTGGTGGCCGTCTTCATTTTCTGCTGGCTCCCCTTCTACATATTTAATGTCTCCTCCGTGTCTGTGGCCATCAATCCCACCCCAGCGCTTAAAGGCATGTTTGACTTTGTGGTGGTCCTCACCTATGCTAACAGCTGTGCCAACCCTATCCTGTATGCCTTCTTGTCTGACAACTTCAAGAAGAGCTTCCAGAATGTCCTCTGCTTGGTCAAGGTGAGCGGCACAGATGACGGGGAACGGAGTGACAGTAAGCAGGACAAATCCCGGCTGAATGAGACCACAGAGACCCAGAGAACCCTCCTCAATGGGGATCTCCAGACCAGTATCTGAACTGCCTGAAAAATAAAAAATAGAATAAAACGCCAAGCTCTGCCAAGTGGCAATATGCTCCCTGCCCCCATACCTTCCCTTCCTCTTGCCCATCACACCTGGCTTCTAGAATAGGGAATTGCTCAGCATGAGTCCAATCAGAGAACAGTGTTTGAGTCTGCTTGTCTGAGTGAATGATAATGTATTAAATTGATTACCTCCCCCTTAAAGCGAACATTTAAATGCAGGCAGACAATTCCAAGTCAGGAGAAGAAGAGATCATGCCTGGGTATGATCTGTAGAAATGGTGACGCTCAACAAAGATAGGAAAGTACGTCTGCATGTTCAAAACCTAATATGTAATCTTGTGGTCTTAACGTTTATACTTATCTATTCTATTCCTCTCTAGTCCCTGTACAGTCATTCCTACATTCCCTGTGTTCAAGTACACGAGTAGCGAGTTGAAGTGTGCATAGTATAGGTGGACATTTGTTACAATATGGAACCCACAGAAGTGGACTTACCATGAAGCCAATAAAGTTTAAGCTTCAGGGATCTCACATGCTTGGGCAGTATTTTCACATGACCACATGTTTTCGTAAAAAATTGTAAAAGGAAGATATTTTTGTATTATTCTTTCTCTTAAAGACATCTCCTTAAAGCTTCCAGCCTCTCAAACCCACCTCTGCCCCCTGGGTATTTGCTTCTATTTAATTTCCAGCAAGTTGCATCAGAGTGAGAAAGGCAAAGGAGTTATTTGAGGACCCAGACTATAAATTCATGTGTTTTCTCTCCTTAGATATAATCAAAGAATCATTCATTTACCCAAAAGGACTTAAATGCTTGGGGGGGGGGGCGTCGATTATTGTATTTATCAAGACAAAGCCTGCTTTGTTGTAAGATTGCATTTGTTCCTTCTTAATTTGCTTTGGTCTTTCTTAGGGAGCCATGGAAGGGGAGGGTGGAGGAAATCACCAACATGACAGGCAAAAAGTTGACTGGAATTCTTGTGGGGAAACCATTTAATCCTCCCCCACCATGAAAATAAATGAATAAGAATAAAACAAGATTACACCTTGACGAGAAACCACGAAATTCTTCTTTTAAAAAAAGGCAGACAGGACTTCCTAATGAAAGAAAATGGAAATATAATCTAACAACTCCTTGATTTTTTTTTTTTTTAAGGAGTTGATACAAAGCTAGGCACTAAGAAAACCACAGTACACACGAAAGACCCAAGGATGCTATTCCTGAAACATAGGCATGGGAGCCAGCCAACCAAAATGTAGCAGGTAGAGGGTGCCTGGGTAGGAGTGGTGGCGGGAGTCCCATCCCTCACAGGTATGCCTGTGCCACCTTCCCCGCCCACCATATACAAATTGAACATCGACCTTCAACTCCACAGACTCTGAGCTGTCCTCAAGCATGGTCACAGACAGGCACTCCACACCATCGGTGACATTTTTCTGTGCCTGAAATGGTAGATGGGCTCACGTACAAAGCAGTAAGAGACGAGATGATGCCCATTTCACTGAGCAAAATTTCCAGGGTATGAAGATATAACACGTGGGTGTTTGTAAGGATGCCATCATCTCTGGGTTTCTGTGAAAGCCTCACTCCCTGAGTGTCTCACATATAGATTTTATCATATTTAAAAAGGAGCCTTCCTCTTCTGGCTCCCTAAGCAAGGCCCATTTGACAGAATGACTAAGAACCCCACCTGTAGCGTTGCTGTTAATGTGCCGCCTTCGTTCTGTCTATATTATTCATGCCACCTCATTCCCGAAAGGACTCACTGCGGCCTAGAAAAATGTGCTCAGTAATATCATGATAGATAAGTAAATCCACGCAAAAACTAAAAGAGGCACAATTGTAAGATGAGACTATAGGAAAAGCCGTGACCCAAAAGTGCACGCAGTAAAATCCCACACTCTTACTTAAGGAAAGGTCGGCTGTAAGTTCCACTCAGGACTTCTTAGCAGCCACAACTGATAGAAGGTGACTCTTCCTCCTCTTCCGCCATAAAAACAAGCAACGATTTGGAAGGAAATGCTTTAAACCCGGCTTTGCCAATACTAATAATATGAGACATTCCCGGGTCTTTGAATAAAGGCTGAGTTTTTACTTAGGGAAGTGATTCCAAGGGACCAAGAATTAGCGGAAATAATTTCAGGGAAGACGGACGAACTCTGTAGCACTCAGGCCCCTGAAATCAGACGCTCCCTCCAAGGGGGCCGGGGCCCACAGCAGCCGCCTAAAGTCTTGACACAAAATGCATATCCAGATATATAGTAGTCGGTGCTCATCAGCAGGGCGATCATTCTAAGATTGAAGCTATAATTCTCTCCAAATAAGCAGTCAGGTTGCTACTGGATGAAAAGGAATTCTCCATTTTTCAAAATCTCTCTTTCAAGGATAACTTGCTCTCTGGTGGTTTTCTTTCTTCCAAAATCGGGAATCAATAGCTGTTTTAATTTAAATGTTAACATAATTTTAATTCCAAAATGTCAGCTTAGCCTCAGCTCAGCATTCAATTATGAATATAAATCTGCTGGATGCTGGGAGAGAACAAAAAGTAAGGCACTCCAGTGAGTTTAGGGCATCTGATCATTTGGATTATGCAAGCTACTATTTAACCTACCCATTCGCATGGGTAGTTAAGAGCTGGTTAAACCTAAGTGGATCTGGTGAGAGAGGTATCAGGAGAGATAATAGGACATCGTGGCCTGTGTTGGACAACGTTAGCTTGTGTTTCAGCAACACGGAGTTGAGGAATAGCGAGTATTTGGTGGATTTCGTGCCATAGCTTGGGACAGTCTAGGCGGCCAAGGAGAAGGACAGTGGGCAATGGAAGGACACTGCATTTCCTTCCTTTGTTTTTGGAAGGAGGAGAGGTGGGAGGAGGAGAAGGGGGAAGGGGAGGAGGAGGGGGAGGAGAAATCATGACTCTTCCTTAGTTGTAACTGCTAGGAAATCCTGAGTGGAACTTGTAGCCGACCTTTCCTTAAGCAATAGCATGGGATTTTTACTGCATGCACTTTTCGGTAACAGCTTTTCCCTTTCCTATAGCCTCGTCTTAAAACTGTACCTTTTAAAAAAATTTTTGCATGGATTTATTTATCTACCCCAAATGGCATGCAGAGGAGAAAATGCGGGCTGGTGGGCGGGGCTTCCAGAGCAGGCAGTAAACTGGAGTCTATTTGCTTACACAGATTTAATCTCCAGTGTTGATGGCTGACCCTTTCAGCCCCAGCTGCCCTAGATAGGAGCACCTCGCTGGAAAAGTGGACAGTGTGGTCACTGAGAGAGGTAGGAAGGAAATGACTGTCGAGATACGTGTTGCTAATCAGCTCCAAATGTGACGGTTCAATCAAGACAGCTAAGTTACGATGGAAGGCAGAGATGAACTTTGGCCTTGCTGAAGGATGATGGCAAGAGAATCATCAGGTCTCCACAGACGGTTGGGAAGGCCCGATTAGTGTTTCTGGAATGTGTGTCATCATAAAAATCACCATAGGCAGCGAGCAAGCCAAGCATTTGAGATTTCTAACAACTTGTAATCAGTCACCTGTCTGATCCCGAGTTTTGCCAGATTCTGAAACACCACATTTCCTATCACGGGTCCGTCCCATCAGAGCAAACCTTCACCTAAGTGGTTGTTCGGCTCCTAATGTGTGAGTTTCTTGGAATATCCCCATAGGCAGCGTCTCAAATTCTTCCCTCTAGCAGCTCATCTGGAAAGGAGGCACCAGGGACTGTATTTCTACTTATGGCTGAAAAGCTTCCGCGGGTCTGTTACTCCAGTCGGCAGACCGTCAGGGTTGGAAATAGCAACTCCGGGGCAAGTGTTCATGCCTCCTGCCCCCGCTGCCCACTCCGCTTCTGTGAACTCAGCAGTGACTGGACACAGGCCGATCGCCTCCGTCTTCTCGTTTCGAGGCCACGTGCACCCGGACTGTGCTACACGACACAGGTCAATATTAACCAAGACTTAACCACGCCGACTAGGATACGATGGATTCTCCCCAGGCTAAAAGTGAGTATAATATTAAATGAAACGCCGTGGCTTGCTCCCTGGGTTCAGGGGACAGAGACTGTCCGCGTGAGAACCGATCACGCAGACTCAGCCTCCGGGTGGGTGGAGAAGGGGAGACACGTTTAGCTTTTCGTCCCTCTTCTTTCCTGGCATTCCTGAAGGGACAGAGGAGGGACAGAAGAAGACCTCTCTGCCAGGAGACTGGTGTCTGGTGAGGAGAGGTGGCTCACTTTGACCCTTAGCCTGTGAGGACTGGCCAGACATCAAATCGCCCTGTCCTTGTAGGAGAGCCCGTGGAGTGTGACAGAGGCCTACTCTGAAGTGGCGTCCCATGGCCTCTCCCGCTCCGTTCTTCAGTGACTGGGCCTCCAATTCCTCCAGCAATAGAGCAAGTCCCTTTGAAGGGCAGTCACTAAAGAAGGAAAGGTGGAACCAAATCAGACCGCCTCAGCCCTGCACACAGGAGACACAGTTGTCCCAGGTCCTTATGAAGATTAGATCGCAAAATGGCCGGGAAATTCCTAGTTTCAAAAGAGGAAGACCCACGGTCAGCTCTACCGGACCACCTGTCGACCCGCCACTGGGGACCTCAAAGGTGCAGCAGTGCCATTCCTGGGCCATGCTCCCTCTTCCTCACTGAGGGCTGGTGCCCAGGCAAGGGAGTGTGGTCATTACTGAGAGAGCAGACATTTTCCCTCATGGGGTGTTATTTTTTTTTAATTTTTTAAATGTTTATTAATTTTTGAGTGAGAGAGACACAGCGTGAGCAGGGGAGGGGCAGAGAGAGAGGGAGATACAGAATCCGAAGCGGGCTCCAGGCTCTGAGCTGTCAGCACAGAGCCCGACGCGGGGCTGGAACCCACGAACCGTGAGATCATGACCTGAGCCGAAGTCCGATGCTTAACAGACTGAGCCACCCAGGCGCCCCGTCATGCGTGTTATTTTTAACAAGAAACCCAATTGTTTCTTGCACAACATAACCAAGGTCTCGTTGTTTTGTCAGCGTTCACCAACGTCCTACTTCTCAGTGCAGAGGGACAGCCTCCTAAGGCTCGCTACGCTCTGTGCCCTCGGACACACGCACCCCTGGGATGCAGCGCACAGGGCAACACAATGCAGCACACGTGTGTCCCACACATGAGGGACACACGCACATGCATGTGAGGCACACCGTGGTGCATGCACACATGCTCACACCCAGTACACCTCCTGGATCTTGTGGGCAAGACTTCTGATGCAGGGATTCTCCAAGGCTTCCAATGGAGGGAGAGAACTGTAATTTGACTAACTCATTGAGAGTCTACAGACATTCACTCATTTTTTTTTTTTTTATGGCGGGGGGCGGGGGGAGATTGCATATAAGCTAATGTTTCACGCACACAACTCCATGCCAGATCATAGAGTGCAAGCCGGGACCGCCTGCTGTCCCTGCAAATAATGGTCACCTCAATTTCAAAAAAAGTAGAGGGGTTGGCAAAACCACATCCCCGCTGGTTAAACAACATAAAGCACATGTCCTGCTAACAGCAATACTCTTGCATAAGAAAAAACATAACCATCTCTGTGCAGAAAAATCACTCAAAATGATTTTCAAATGGGTTCTCATGGAGGACAGCACTCTAACACATATTTCTTTCTCCCGTGCTGCTTTTTTAAATTTTTTTTCTCACTGAGGGGTAACCACCATACAATACTGTATTAGTTCCAGGTATATAACGTGATGGTTTGATATTTGCATATATTGTGAAATGATCACCACGGGAGTCTACTAAGCATCCGTCACTACATGTAATTACAGAATTTTTTTTTTTTTTTTTTGTGATGAGAACTTTCAAAATTCACTCTCAGCAGCTTTCAGATAGGCAATACAGCATTATTAACTATAGTGGCCATGCCGTCCCTTACATCCCCTTGACTTATTTATAATGGAAATCTGTATCTTTTGAACCCCTTCATTCATTTCCCCCACCGTCCCCCCCCCCATCTTCTGCCTCTGGCAACCGCCAATCTGTTGTTTGTATCCATGAGCTTGGTTTTGTGTTTTTTGGTCTTATTTTTATTCTTGTGTGTGTATGTTTTTTGTTTTGTTTTTTTTTTTTTAGATTCCACACGTAAGTGAAATCATATAGTATTTATCTTTCTCTGATTTATTCCACTTAGCATAATACCCTCAAGGCCCATCCATGTTGTTTCTGTTTCTTGGCAACCATAAATAATGCTGCAGTGAACATGGGGGTACATGTACCTCTTTGAAATCCTGTTTTCCTTTGGATGGATACTCAGAAGTTAGATGGCTGGATCATAGCTCTATTTTTTTTTTTTTTTTTTTTTTTTGAGAGAGCAAGCAGGGTAGGGCAGAGAGAGAGGGAGAGAGAGAATCCCAAGCAGACTCCGTTCTGTCAGTGCTGAGCCCGACGTGGGGCTCAAACTCATGAACCCTGAGATCATGACCTGAGCCGAAATCAAGAGTCAGACGCTTAACCAACTAAGCCACCCAGGAGCCCTCTATTTTCAATTTTTTCAGGAACCTCCATACTGTTTTCCATAGGGACTGTGCCAATTTACATTTCCTAGCAACAGTGCAGAAGGGTTCTCTTTCCTCCCTAAAACATTCCTTTCTTGGCTTTTGGATAATAGCTATTCTGACAAGTGTGAGGTGATATCTCATTGTGGTTTTGATTTGCATTTCCCCGATGATTTGTGATATTGGGCACCTTTTTGTGTTCCTGCTGGCTCCCTGTATGTCTTCTTTGGAAAAATATTCAGATCCTCTGCCCATTTTTTTAATCAAAAATTTTTATTGTTACTAAGTTGTAGGAATTCTTTATATATTTTGGATACTAACCCCTTACCAAATATATGATTGCAAATGTTTCCTCATATTCAGCAGGCTGCCGTTTCATTTTGTTGATGGTTTCCTTTGCTCTGCAGAAGCCTTTTAGCTTCACATTGTCCCAATTGTCTATTTTTGCTTTTGTTGCCTTTGCTTTGGGTGTCAACTTCAAAAAATCATTGTCAAGACCAATGTCAAGGAGCTTACTGCCTATGCTCTCTTCCAGGAGTTTTATGGTTTCCGGTCTTACTTTTAGGTCTATAATCCATTTTGAGTTGATTTTTGTGTGTGCTGTAAGAACACACATTCTTTTGCATGTGGCTGTCCAGTTTTCCCAGCACAACATCATGTATCAAAGAGACTGTCCCTCCCCCATTGTGTACTCTTGGCTCCTTGGTCATAGGTTAAATGACCACATACATGTGGGTTTATCTGTGGGCTCTCTATGCTGGTCTGCTGATATACGGGTCTATCTTTATGCTAATACCAGACTGTTTTGATGACTCTAGCTTTGTGCCCCCATGCTTCTTAATAAAAATCAGGTTGAACACTTTGGGGGAAGTGGAGAGGCTTGGCCACCAAGAAAATGCACTGCAGTCTCTTCTTCAGGCATGAGCATACCCCCACAAAGAGGCTCTCCAATATCAAAGAAGTCTTCCCCTTGTCCATGGTTCCACTCCAGTCCACTCCGTGGTTTGGGAGATCCACGTCAGCTCCTTCTCTTTACTTGTTAAGTACTGGCCAGTATGTGATAAGAAAGAGAGCTGTGACGCCCACCTGTAATCTAGATGCTTCCGGAACAAAGACTGGATAAAGACTCACTTTGGCCTCACCTTAAATGCTTTTTAGCAGAGTAAGTCTCCTAAAACTTCTAAACTCCCAGGAGGATGGGCATGGTAGTATGTGTCGCAAGCTTGCTCTAGGAGGCAACAGATCACAGATGGTTTGCTTTTCCTCTGGGCCTTCACACGACCACCTTTTGCATTCTCCTAGCTCCCAGGGCTTGTCGTATTCTCAGCCACGCAGCACGTGGCCTCTGCTGGGAGCAGTCTTTGCAGCTGAGGGAACCCATCCCTCCTCACCCGTTAAACAGAACATTTCTAGTCCAACTGAGCAGATACAAAATCCGGTTTGCCATCAGCAACATCGTTCTGGGCTGTTGGGTCATTGTGGAAATGGGTGTTTAGGGGATCTGGAATTTCAAGGGCTTCCTTTCTGCCTCCGGGATCAGTGAAGTCAACTCTAATCGTCGGAGAAGAACCAAAGTGGGGCACTGAAGGGGCGGACAGCAAAGCCTGTTGTCAGAGTTGGGCTTCACCTTCAAGAATGCCAAGGTCAGCCGAGGTCCAGGTACTCTGGTAGCATTAAGAAAGAAGTTGGGGGAGGGTGCCTCTGATCAGGGAGTCTCACATTTAAAAATTTTAGCTCATCAGAGTTCCTGTTCTTTAGTTTATTTTGTGTGTGCTGTGTGTGTGTGTGTGTGTGTGTGGTTTTTTGTTTTAAGTTCCACATATAAGTGAAATCATATAGTATTTATCTTTGACTTATTTCACTTAGCATAATGCCCTCAAGGTCCACCCATGTTGTTTCCACATCTCGCGACCATAAATAATGCTGCAATAAACATGGGGGTGCAGGTACCTCTTTGAAATCCTGTTTCTTCCATCTATCTTTCAAAACAGTGTTCTCTAATATTTATTGAAATGTATATATATTGAAAATTTTAAAACTGCCTTGAGAATTCCACAATACCCACCTTGTTTTTTTTTTTTTTTTTTAAGTTCATTTACTTATTTGAGAGAGAGAGAGAGCAGGGGAGGGGCAGAGAGAGAGGGAGAGAGAACCGCAAGCAGGCTCTGCACTGTCAGCGTAGAGCCCGAGGCAGGGTTGGAACTCACTACCTGAGCTGAGATCGCTACCTGAGCTGAAGTCAGGTGTTCAACCGACCGAGCCACTCATTCGCCCAAAGTCCACCTTTAAACAATAGAAAGACCTTAGTTTTCACAAAATGAGAAAATGAGAACCGACTCTGAAGGAAAGAGTCAGTAGAGGCATTTAATCCTATGGGTGGATGGTACAGAGCCAGGCCTCAATCTTTCCCCATCTCTCCCCTCTTCCGGTTGTAGCATGGCCTCAGACGGAAGCGGTCTACTACACGGTTGAACAGGAGAAAACAGTTCCTACTTAGCACAACCCGCCAATGAAGGCTGGTTTCCCATCTGTTTGGAGGAGGAAATCAGCCAGCCCAGCCACACAACCAAATGCCATGAGTGGCCTCCACGGTCACCCTATCTGATGATAATACAGGGCAAAGGTAGACAATTCTGCTCTCCCAAATGACGTGAAAGCCTTTTCTCCTGGAAAAAAAAATCTCCATTCCAGTTTCCAACAGCCTGAGAACCATCTCAGCAAGAAAAAACAGTCAGTCAATGGTATGGAGTTGACTTTGACAATTGTTCAACAACAGTTTCACACGTATGGTATGTTTCCTAAAGTGTACTTACTCTCTATTTCGTAATCTGTCCGTCACTCACCATTAAACGACAGCAGGTTTTTACAAGCAGCGGATCAATCATTATCAGAGACTGAACATACTTCATACACAGGCGCTCACACTGCGTTTCACCCCCTCTGTTCTTCTGAGCGGTGCTGACATCGTTGTTTCCCGAAGGTGGTGGATGTCATGGAATTCGAGCCTTCAGGCCCCCTCCTACCCATCTGTGAGGGCTTAATGGGAGTTTTCTTTCTCCTTCCATGCTCTGGACACAAGGAAACATGGGACATCCAAAAAAGCCTCCGGGAGTCCAACTGCAAAACCCATGTCAGTGACATGGTATGATGGATGATTTTAATATGACAAGCTTAGGTATGCGAACAAGCTATGTTTATCATTCTTGTGGTACCGTGAATGTGGTTATTCTCGTGAACGTGTCATTCCTGCATGTCTGGTATTGAGATGAATTTGCTAAAACTGCTTTGGCCTTCAAGTAAGCTCTACCTAACTTTGTGAGTCTGTATGTGTCTCTGTATGTCAGATAAACTTACCTCTGTCTTTGCTGTTCTGATTGATTGTGTATACTGGAAAGCGAGAAGCAAACGTGGCTTTTAGTAACTGTATTGCTTTTTTTCTTCGCAAGTGTTCTGTTCTATAAACTACCTTCACGTGAAATCATAGTCTCCATGGGCGGGACTCAGACTGAAGTTTGTTCATTAGGCCACCTGTGTGAACTCGCCTCTGCTCCCATCTACCTCTGAAAAAGACGCTACGTGTTCAGGAAAATGGGCCACAGTCCCAGGTCACGAGATAACCTGCACTTTCCATGTTTCCCGAAACGCTGAACTGGAGAGTGTAGAATTTCAGATTTTTTTTAAAACTCGAAACCCAATGAAAAGCCTACAAAACGTTTTCTAGATGTCTTAGCAATCACTCGGTAGCAAAAGGAAAACAAAACTTAAAACCAGACCACCACGGCTGAGTCCCATTTGGTCCACAGACTGATCCTTAATGACCGGATCTGATGTCTTCGGGATTCTGGCCGAGTTTAAAGAGCATGGCTTAAGTCACGGTAAAGCAGATGGTGAAGGGGGGTGCTCCAGAAATGCCGTAAGGGCACGGCAAGTCTTGCAGATGGCAAAAGTGATTACAGGGAAACAGCGGGTGTTTTAAAATTAGGTCAGAGAACTTTTTGTCACCTTCCCATCGCCTTTTCATTTACTCCACATCAAAACATGATGGATATTTCTAGCTGCTTAAAACAGGGTCTTGACCGCAAACCAGACTGCTGAAACCAGAAAAGAAAGCGAGCCAATGTTTGCGGCGTTCACGAGGTACAAGCTCTGTTCTAGGCGCTGTGTATACGTCGTCTCATTCAGTTCCCACAGGAGCTAATCCCCAGGAGTACCACCGTTACCCCCACTCGACAGACAAGGAAACTGAGGCACAGCGAACTCGCGGCACCAGGCCAACAAGATAGGCGACCTCCGAGCCAGTGCCGGATACCCCCGAGCCCACGCTTCCTTGTCTGCAGGGCAGGGATAACGCCACGGACCGCACAGAGTTGTGCAAGGAACTGAATGAAAGCAAGTATTTTAAATGCTTTATCACACTGTCAGGCGCACAGAGGTGCCCAGTACACATTAGGTTTCCCTCACCTTCAATCACAGCAAAAAAAAAAAAAAAAAAAAAAAAAAAAAGACCAGAAACGTTTTGGTTGTTAAACAAATGACCATTTTCCAAACTGGCTAATATTAAACTATAGCTTCTAATCCTGCCATTAGTGGAGAGCTTAGCTGGCACTAACAAAGCCGAGCATGTGATGCAAGGTGAAAGCCAGTCCAGGGCAGAAAAGTAAATGCATTATGTGTCTGCCTGATAAGGCGCGACATGCTTTCTGTCTACACGGGGTGTTCCTTTCTGGCGAGGGGGATTTCCTGCCAGTGCAGCGCAGGCTTGGCAGTCAAGCCTAACTAAACTTTGGTCGCCTTCAGAACGGACCAGGAATATAACTTGTCACCTCCCTAAACAGAGCCTCATATTACTGAAACATTCTAGAAACTTAGCAGGTCACAGCATGTTACAAATGGCTGAGTCGATTCTGTGTTTTCCCTCCAGGGTGAGACCATGGTCCACCTGGGGTCTGGTGCTAACCAGAAGGAGAGGATCACGCCATTGATCTGGGGTCTGTAACCATCTGTGTCCAGCTAGAAACGGGTTTTAACGCGAATGTAAGGAATGAGCCGCGTACAGAGAGGTGTGAGCAGTAAGGGAATCAGCCAGGGACAGAGGAGGCGCCGGGACACTAGATACAGGTGGAAGCCTTTACCAGCCCTCAAGCTGAAGGGACAAGGGAGGGGATGCTGTACCAGAGCCCGGTGAGAGGCACAGCCACGGGGGAAGGTGGGATTCAACGGGAGCTGTAGCTGCACAGGAACTCAGCCAGGGTCAGGGTCAGAGTGGACCGCTTTGATCTCGGCCCGTGGCTGAGCTCCACCAGAGCCACAGGGCAAGAGAGCCAAGGGAGGCAGTCCGCAGAGGTCCTCCACGGTGCCCAGAGCAGAGAAGGGCGCAGAACGGACAGAATGGCAGGTGGGAGGCACGTGGAGAACCAGCAGCACTCCAGTGTGTAGGGTCCCAGCCCTCTCCAAGCAGCCCACGGTCTACCGGCGTAGCTGAAGGGCGTTCGGTAAAACTTCCACCTTAGGCACAGACACAGCTGGGGGGGAGGGGGCCCTGGGGACCCTAGGAGCACTCCCTAATTCCTAAGAGGATAAACTGGATTTCCAGAAAATAACCACTGGATGGCGTCGATGCAGCCAAAGGGGTCCAGGGTCCGAGTTCCATCCACATAGTATTCAAGGTGGCCAACTCCCAAAGGTTTAATTCTGCGTGGGGCACTCGCAGTGCAGAATACAACGTCAAGGTCTCCCTCTGCAAGATACCAAATCGTCCGCACAACTTGCCAAATGTGAACGTCAAGTAGTGTGCTCTTCTGCTCCCCCCACCTACGCAGGGTATTCAGTACACTTTAACCACTTGTTTGCATTTGCTCCCCAACTACATTTGCAAGTACCCGAATTTCACATTTCCTCGGGGCTCAAGACCGAGCATCTGTCATCTAATCCAGTCTGGGGCCAAGCAGATGAAAGAACAAAATGGTCAGAATGGACAGGAGTTTTTGTTTTTGTTTCCTAATTCCACAAGGGACGTTCAAAAATGCAAACAGTTCACCTCATAACTTGGGGGGAGAGGGGAGGGCTGGTCAGAAGGTGAATTCCTTCTACGTTTCCGAAATTCAAGGAAATCTGATTATTTTCTTTCTCTTCTTTCTTTCGTAGGAATTCTAAGGTAAGGTGTACTTTGAATATTTATCGATACGTCAGCATACGAATAAATTATTACAAAGTTAAATTATTGTCTGTGCACTAAAAACATAGTGAGCGTCTACTATGTTGCCAGACATTATTCTGGAAGCTAGGAATTCAGTGAGACGAAAGGCAGACCACGTCTCCCCTCCTTATTGCAGCGGAGACACTCAACAAATAAATAAAGGACCGTGAACTCTCAATATAGTGACAGACGCTCTGATGAAAATACACGGACAGCCAAGAGGATGGTTAAGCACCCAGGCCCCGAAGCCAGTCTGGTTTGCGTCTCAGCTCTGCTAATTCCTAAATGATTGGGGGCAAATTATAGACTCTCCCTCGGCCCCAATTTCCTCCTCAATAAGGTAGACATGAGAACAGGATCCAGTTCAGAGAGTTTTATGAATTTGGAGAATGAAGTAAGGTAGTTCGTTCATATTCAGAATCTGTAACAGTGGCTGGCATATAGTGAGCCCCTCATAAAGGTTAACCCTTCCCACTTTTTTTTTTTAATTTTTTTAATGTTTGTTTATATTTGAGAGAGAGACACACAGACCACATGATGGGGAGGGGCAGAGTGGGAGACACAGAACCTGAAGCAGGCTCCAGGCTCCGAGCTGTCAGCACAGAGCCCGACGTGGGGTTCGAACTCACGGACCGCGAGATCGTGACCTGGGCCGAAGTCGGATGCTGAATGGACTGAGCCACCCAGGTGCCCCTAACTCTTCCTACTTTAGATGAGGGCGGCCCAGGCAGGCTTCTCAGAGGAGGCAACCAGCCTGTGAAGATCTGGTAAAAGAAATGGCCAGAGGGAAGTCCTTAGGGAGGAGTGAGCCCACAGCCTGTTCACGAAACAGAAGGCTGGTGAGGGAGGAATAGAGGGCTGGGACCAGTGAGGCCTGCAGGGACTTGGTGGTCTTTGATGGGAGTTTGCCTTCTGCCCTCCAGGGGCAGAAAGCCACTGGAGGTTTGAAGCAAAGGATGCATTACGATGGACGGGTGGAGGTGAAGGACAGGAATCTATGGTAGATCAGGGATCAGTGAGCCACGATCCATGGACCAGACGTGGCCACTCTGCCTGCTTTTGTAACTAAAGTGCTATTGGAGCACTGCCATGCCCACCGATTCACATCTTCTCTATTCCTAACCCTGCTACCGAGGCCTCGTTGAATAGTGATAGAGACCACAGAGCAGGCGAAGCCCACTGACTCTGGCTGTTTCTAGCAAAAGCTCATCGACCCCTATCTTGGAGGAAGAATCCATAAGGCTCGTAAATGGATGGGGCGTGGATGGTGAGAGGAGAGGGTGGAGGATGATTCTGGGTTTCTAGCCCTGACTGGGCAGTGCCATTTCCTGAGATGGGGGTGCCCTGGAGGAGAGTGTAGGATGGGGGGCGGGAAGAGAGTTATTAGTGTGGATGTGTTAAGTCTGAGATGTCTCTTAGGCAGCCAAGTGGAGATTCTGAGGAGGCGGCGAGGGGTCCCGCAAAAGCTCAGGCTGAAGTCACACACGCCGGCGTCACCTGCAGACACGTGTTCCCTGCCCTCTATTTCCACCACGGGCACAATTCCCACATGACCTGCCACAGTGACCGTCTAACCCTGAGGGCCAGGAGGGGGTCACTTGGTCAGGGAATGCAGGGCAAGAAGGGACGGGTGCTAAGGCTCGAGCCTGGGCCCATCTGACGCCTGAAGTCAAGCACAGGAAGAAGAGCCAGCAAGAATGATGGAGAAGAAGTGCCTCGTGCGGTAGGAGGAAAGGCCCCGGGGCATGTCGCAGAGGCCAAGAGGAAACAGTGTCCACAGGCCGCAGGTCAGCTATGCCGAAAGGCCCAGGAACAGAGAAGCTGCTGGAGCTGGCGAGATGGCCAGGAAGGGCCTTGCACTGGATGCGGCGGGGGACGTGAGAAGCCCTGATGGGTGGAGCGGAGCAGGACAACAGGAGGTGACTGGAGACGTCTCCTCCTGACGAGGAGACGAGAAGCAGACGGGGGCTGCAAGAAGGCGTGCAAAGGAGCGCGACGCTTAAGATGGGAGACAGCAGAGGGTATTTTTAAGATCCAGGTTCCCCGCCCGCCCCGCCCCACTGTCTGAAAGTGGAGATTCCTACAGAGCCTTTCCTTGGCCGACGCGGGGCAGCGCAGGGAAGCAGTTACCACTGATGCTAAAAGTCACCTCTCGTAGTCTTTTCTGATACCTTCGGACACATCTTGCTAATGGACACACAAAACCAGCGCAGATACAGCCTGGATGCTCACACAGTCCAAAGCTCGGGCAGCCAGCCGGATGCGGGGATGCCGAGTGTGGTCCCTGGAAGGGGCTGGACACCCCTGTCGCCGCTCGGGTGCGCTGCCTCTGTAGGGGCCTATTCGCGCTTTCGGCCTGTTTATCGTAAAAGTGAAACTCCTCCTCGGGTTTCTTTTGGTTAGCGAAAATGGTATGAAGGGAGGTCTTTCTTAAAAGTGAAGGGGCCTGGGGCGCCTGGGTGGTTCAGTCGGTTAAGCATCCGACTTCGGCTCAGGTCACGATCTCGCGGTCCGTGAGTTCGAGCCCCGCGTCGGGCTCTGGGCTGACAGCTCAGAGCCTGGAGCCTGTTTCACATTCTGTGTCTCCCTCTCTCTCTGACCCTCCCCCTTTCATGCTCTGTCTCTCTCTGTCTCAAAAATAAATAAAAACGTTAAAAAAAATTAAAAAAAAAAAGTGAAGGGGCCTTACACGAACTTTCAAAAAGCAGAGGATGCCCGTCATGGGAAGGATCCTCCTGAACCATCCAGAACCCTCTCTCCTTATATGGGAGAGAGAAGGAGGTGAAGCTTTTGAGAAGTGGGGAGTGAGATCCAGAGGCCAAGTGGAGAGGTCAAGGGAGCAGGAACACTTGGTTCTTCGTAACAAGAGAGAAGGCGGGAGGTCTAAGTTTCTATTCAGGCAGGTTGGTAGATACAGCAGATTTAACATGAGCACATTCGTGTCTGATTACTTTGATTTTCTCAATACGTACAAGAAAGGCTCATCCGCTGTGGAATGGTTGGGGAGGGGAAAAGCCTGTGTATGGGACTTGAAAAGAAATGTAAGGGGAGCCTGGGTGGCTCAGTCAGTTGAGCGTCTAACTTCAGCTCAGGTCATGATCTCACAGTCTATGGGTTCGAGCCCTGCATCGGGCTCTGGGCTGACAGCTTGGAGCCTGGAGCCTGCTTCGGATTCTCTGTCTCCCTCTCTCTCTGCCCCTCCCCTGCACTCTCTCTCTCTCTCTCTCTCTCTCTCTCAGAAATAAATAAACATTAAAAATTTTTTTTTAAAAAAGAAAAGTTTGAGCTTGCTACAAAGCCACTGAATTTTTACGTTTATTTGTTTTGAGAGAGAGAAAGAGAGAGAGAGAGGGAGCGCATCTGTGAGCAGGGCAGGGGAAGAGAGAGAGGGGGAGAGAGAGACTCCCAAACAGGCTGTGTGCTGTCACTTCGGAGTCTGACCTGGGGCTCAATCTCACGAACTGTGAGATCTTGACCTGCACCGAAATCAAGAGTCAGGCGCTCAACCAACTGAGTCACCCAGTGCCCCTAGAGTCACTGTTAGTCAAATACCTTTTGTCTTCTCTCCAGCGTCCAGCACAGGGCTAGTTAACATAGCAGCCACTCAGGGCGCCTGAGTGGCTCAGTCGGTTGAGTGTCCAACTCTTGATTTTGGCTCAGGTCGTGATCCCAGGGTTGTGAGACTGAGCCCCTTGTCAGGCTCTGCACTGAGCGTGGAGACTGCTTGGGATTCTCTCGCTCTCTCCCTCTGCCCCTCTCCCCTGCTCATGCTCTCTCTATAAATAAATAAGTAAACAAACAAGCAAACAAATAACACAGTAATTACTCAATTACACGCCAATCAAGGACATAACATTTGGAGCATGAACTCTGCATTGCCTAGCACCATGTTTTAGTCAAGGTACTGAGAACGTGTGCACCCCGGACGTCCAGGCTCCTGTCGTCAGGTGTGATGCCTGCCTGGCTATTTGTTGAAGGCGGAGTCTCCGGAATCTGCAAACAGTTGAGTCAAACAACCAACCCTTCCACCGCAAACGTCAGCTCTAGCAGACACAAGCTGATAAACACAGCTATAAAGATAAGCCGGCGGGACGACTGCATTAGGCTCTCTCCATCCCATTGGCATCTCAGCCCAGAACAAACACCAAACGTCTGAATCCCACCAGGGTTCAGGTGTGGAGTCCAGCCTTCCTTCCAAGCCCCTGACATTCCTTTTATCAACACGGTGTGTCCCTCACCGGATCAAATCCTCCTAGCTTTCCTCCCCTCTCTGTTAATCTGCTGAGGGTGCCTCTCCTTTTTTCCTTCTCCTTTTCCATCTCTTCTCGCTCAGCCAGAATTAAGCTCACTTTCATGTTCCCACGCAAGCTTCCATCTTCTACTTGTTCTTTCTCCTCCGGGGGTGCCCGGCCCGCATCTCACCCCAACTCTTGGGACAGGATGCCCTCTCTCTGACACCATCATAGCGGGACAGTATCCTGCAGGTTCACCCTTCAGGCTGAACACAGACATGCCCGACCCACGGCCACCCAGCACCGTTCATCAAAGGAGAGGTCCTGAGACAAGTCGGTGAGGTGGGTGTGGGACGAGTGAGAACCGTCTTAGGCAATTGATGGTAGGTCCTTTTGCCTTTTCCAATGCACCCTCTGAGCAGGCACTTTGTGATTCTGTGACACTGTGCGTGGCACTATTCATTCATCTTGCAAATATTTATTCAATTGTTTAGCCCGGGAGCCAAGGTCTCTGGGCCCCTTTCCTGGATGCTAGACCACATGTGGCATCAGGGAAGGAGACCAGTTAAGAACCCTGCAATTTAAACATGATGCTGCCTTGCTTTCCATATTTCTATTAAAAAGTAAGGATCGGGGTGCCTGGGTGGCTCAGTCGGTTGAGCGTCTGACTTCAGCTCGGGTCATGATCTCACCGCTTGTGAGTTCGAGCCCTGCTTCGGGCTCTGTGCTGACAGCTCGGAGCCTGGAGCCTGCTTCGGATTCTGTGCCTCCCTCTCTCCCTGCCCCTCCTCTGCTCACACTCTGTCTCTCTCTCTTTCTCTCTCAAGAATAAATAAAACATTTAAAAAAACCAAAAACAAAAAAGTAAGGAGAGGGGTGCCTGGGTGGCTCAGTCGGTTAAGCATCTGACTCCTGATTTCAGTTCAGGTCATGATCTCATGGTTCAGGGGATCGAGCGCCACGTCAGGCTCCTCGCTGACAACACCGAGTCTGCCTGGGATTCTCTCTCCCTCTCTCTCTGCTCCTCCCCCACGTGCGTTCCTTCTCTCTTTCAAAATAAATAAGTAAACATTAAATAAATAAAAAGTAAGGCGGATCCCGCCCCCTCAACCATCTGAGTGAGACAGAACACCGACAGGTCCGGAGAAAGCAAACGTATCAGAACGTGGTCCCAGCTTTGAAAGTGGGCTCTCCGGCACCAACACTTGGCTACCAGGCCTGACCAGCCGCCTGCCGCCTGCCCCCACATCACCGGAGAAGCACTCCAGCTCCAGTCCCAAACTGCCCAGGCAATGGCAGAGACCCACCTCCGGGCAACAGACAGGAAGCAGTGTGGGCGCCCTCTGAATGGTGCTCGGAGTGGTTTGACCCATCTGTCTCTTGATGTTCTGAAATTTTCTTTGAAGCTAATAATGTGACAAAGTAGGGAGATCAAGGACTTTCGAGTCAGGCTGCCAGGGACATATAGACAGGCTGCGTAATCTCAGGCAGGTTACTTGGGTTCTGCCGAAGCTGGCTTTATCTATCAAATGGGTGGAAAGCCACCAATGCTGTAGGCTTATTGTTGGGATTAGAGATCACATATGCAAAGTGTCTGGACGGTGCTCAAAATCACAGCTCTCGTAACTAGCAGAATGCTGGGGTTTGAACTCAGAGACCCAGGATGATCTAAATGTAATCTCTTGAATGGGAACACTGGATGTTTCCTGACCCTAAAGATTTAAGCTGAAAAGAAGAAAATGACACCAACACACCCCTGCCCTCCCCCCCCCCCACACACACACTTCCCTAACCAAAACAAAATGATGGCATAAAAACTCGAAGTGCCCTTTGCTCATGTACCTCCTTGAGCAAAACAAAAAAAACCAGTTTTTCATCTCTGCCCCTGTGTGCCCAGCATTTGCCTTGTTCAGCTGCTGAAGCTGAGCTCTTGGCCCCCATCCTGATTTTGAGAAGGCAAGATGGTAAAAGAAAAAAAAAAAAGGCAGAAGATGAAGGGGAGGGGGGACCTTGACATAGAGGGGAAAGGAAAAGGAACCAAAGAAGGTAAAGAGTCAAGGACACATTACCTCCAGCCCCGGGAGTGTTTCTAGTGCCCAGTTTCCAGAGCACGAATGTTCAGGAACAGCCTCTGTCAGGCGCTCAGTTCTGCAGTCAGAAGAGTAACAGTGGCATCTTCAGGATGGCCAGATGAACTTGGCCAGGGAAGCAGAGGGTAACCTGCTTTCACAACACGCTCCGCAGTGGAGACTTCTGTGGCCAGCTGGCCTTTCCTCTACCTGAGATGGCAGGTGTATGCACAAAGAAACCCCCAGGTCCCCCACCATAACCGATGCCTCAACACGCCTCCCCCTTGCTGTTAGACATCAGCCACACTCTTACTGAGCTGGAAACTCAGAACGGTGTGTCAGTCAGGGTCCCTAGGGCAAGCGACCAAAAGTGGTTTTGATTTTTCAGAGCCATCAAATTTATCAGTAAGATACTGGACAGCCCATACAACCTCCGGGAAAGCTGGAGAATCAGGCTCAGGGGACAGACAGGAATAAAGAGAAGCGAGAACATTCAGAACCCAATCAAAGCATATGTCTAGGCAATCAATTCAGATGAGGGGCCTCACTGGGGTCGCCCACCGCTGCCACCAGGACCAGTGCTACATGGGCAGCTGGGAGCCCCAGCTGGATTCAATGCCCCTGCTGCCCCTGGAGAGTGGATGTTGCCAAGAGGTACCTTCACTGCCCCCAGAATGAAATCTCCAGTGTCCCTGATGCCTCTTGACATCAGTGGCTCTCCATTTAAAGTCCCCAGCAGTTAGTTGTCTGAGGAACCAATCCCACGCCCACAGGCTTTCACCACAGCTGTAAGGGGTCCCTGGAAAAGATCTTGCCCCACAGAGGTGACTTCCCCCAACACAGAAAAGACATTGCACCGATGCTGGGCAGCCAACGTCAAGAAAATGTCCCCTACAGAGCACAACGGACTGTGATGGCCCACTGCAGACCCACCATCACTGAGTGTTCTGAGTTTGTGGAAAGTCGCACGACAAAGCAGAAAAGGCACAAGCCAGGAATTCAAAACTCTAGACGAGATTCCATCCCTCATCAGCCGTGCAACACAGGAGGGCACATAAGCTTCTCCAGGTTTCCGGTTATGCGTGGAACAGAAACGTTATCCCTACCTATTTTGCAAGGCTGATGTGTGTATCAAAGTAGTTCGGTTTGTGTACAGGCTTTGAAAATTAGACTCTTACTGAGTAAGTCCATTTGTTTCTGGGGGTCCCAAATTACCCATCTGTAAAATGAGAACATTTGCTACGTTGTAGGGCTATTGTGAGATATAAATATCAATGGTTTCATTTACAGATTGAAATCTTTGCTGTCTGGGATTTGTCTCAAAGTAACAGAGGCCGTGGGTGGGAGAGGAAGTGAATAGGGGTACAGAGGCGGCAGAAAACCTGGCGGGTGGGCACATGACACCATGCTCTCTGCGTCGGTGTGAAAATGAACTCTTCCATAATAAATGTTTTTAAAAGTGAAGGGTCTTGGAAGTACTCAGAAGAAACAGCTCATCACTGCCGAGTCAGCGTTAGGCACCCCCAGCCCACTGGGGATTCGCTGTTTCAAAGGCACCGCGCCCCTTCCTCTCTGCCCACCACCCTCGGCCCCACGCGAGTGCCAGTGCATCCTTCGTGGTTAAACACCGTCTTGAAACAAAAACCAAACCGCAAAGAACTGATCGACATCAAAAGAAAAACCGAAGCCAAACGAGCGGACGCGCGCCTTAGAGAAGAGCCGGTCCGGAACAACTGCGAAGTTACTTTCGAGGATGAACAGGAACGGATCCCAACTCCTCCACTCCGGGCGTCGCATTCGGCCAAGGGCCCCAGAAGATAACGCCCGGTGCCCGCAGACAGCGCAGGGAGCCAAGTGGTCCAGTTGCGCCGGGACCCCGGGCGGCTGCGGCTTTCCGAGGGGCTCGGGCGTCCGGAGCAGACGGTACAAACGCGCTGCCGGTGCAGAGGTCGGACGCGTTGAGGGTGCACCTGCGCCGGGCGGGGCTGGGGGTCCCGGCGCGCCGACTGACGGTCGGCCCTAGAGATCTACCCCACCCGCCGCGTCGCCCTTTAAAAAAAGTCACCACCCATCCCGGCCCCGCCCCTTGGCCGCCGGAGCAGCCCCTAAGAAGAATGGCGGGCAGCGGGGCGGAAGCGCTTCCGCCCCCATCCAAGATGGCCGCCGGGCGGGCCTCCGGGCGGAAGTGACCCGTCGGCCGACTGACCCGTCTATCATGGCGGCCGCGGCCACCTCTCCCGCGCTGAAGCGGCTGGATCTGCGCGACCCCGCGGCGCTCTTCGAGACACATGGAGCGGAGGAGATCCGCGGGCTGGAGCGCCAGGTTCGGGCCGAGATCGAGCACAAGAAAGAGGAGCTGCGGCAAATGGTGGGAGAGCGGTACCGCGACCTGATCGAGGCGGCCGACACCATCGGCCAGATGCGCCGCTGCGCCGAGGGACTGGTGGACGCCGTGAAGGCCACCGACCAGTACTGCGCCCGTCTCCGCGAAGCCGGCTCGGCCGCCCCCCTGCCGCCGCGGGACCCGCAGGTCAGCCCCGCACCCTCGGTCCCGCCCCCCGCGGACCCGCCCCCAGCCCTCGGGCGGCCACGGGCCAGTCCCCGCCCCCCCCCGCGCGAGCCTCACGTGCCGAGGGAAGAGCCTGCAGCCGCATTTCTGGACTCCCTTCCTGGTGGGGGGAACACGGCTGTCCTGCCTGCGCTGGTTGCTGATCCGCCATTCCGCTCAGGAACCTTCCCTGACTTCCGGGCCCAGATTCTCTCACCTCCCTCGTGGGTTCGCTGGGCTCTCCCTTCCAGCTTTAGATGAAACGCCAGGGTCTCTCGCTCGACAGTTCAGCTCATCCCTGTATAATGTTTCCTGACGTTATTCTTAGAACACATCTCTCCCTTACGTTGGTCCCTTCCCCTTATGTCGTTCCTCATCCCGGTCTTGAGCCCACCGCATTCCCAAGAATAAGTTCCATGATCCCAAACACCTGTTCTACCCTTTGCTGGAGTTGTTGCACGACAGTACCAGCCATCAAGCTCTCATCCTTCAGTAGTGGAACATTTTCATTTTAGGGAGCTGAGGTTATTCTAATCAAGTTACCCTAAGTGTTTTCCCCCCAAAATGCTAACGATTAGGCCTGATGTGGAAGGATTCAGCCCTAAATTCATCCTAATATCGGAGCAGCATTTTGTGTTCCTAAAGAATGCTGACTTAAGGATGACAAAGTGAAGGGGTAGGGAGGGTCAGAAGAGTAAACATGGAATTTGTTCTTAACGACGTGGGGAGAAGGAACCTTAGAGCGACATGTTAGAACAAGTTGCAAAACTACAATTTAGCTCCAGTTTGGAACTTTTTAATACACCCTGTTTGAAAAATCCAAGTCAGTAGCCAGGGCTCACACAACGGAACCATAGAAGATTAGAAATATTTTGCTAATTTTTGAAAATGAGAAACCTCATCCCTCTCCTCTGTTCATTTATATATGCCTCCTTTTAGTGGCCAGCCTTTCCGATAACGGAGTTATGCTTCAGTTTATTAAAAGGTAACTTGTACCGTGCCTGACCTTAGAAATATATTTTTTATAGTTACTATTTCTGATTTATTCTCAGACTCACAAATATTTGCGTGCCCTCTGTGTTGAAGGCACAAAGAAACAGAATCCTGCGCCCACCCCGCCATTCCTGCTCTGATGGAGCTTCCAATCTAGTCAAGGAATTAAGTCCATGGAAAGTTGATGAGAAAAATGTAAATGCTTCAGAGTAGCAATAGAAAACATTTTAGGATAATGTGTGATTGATTCCAAAATAATTACTAACATTTACTATAATATTTCTGAAGGAAGTCACTTCAGGGTTTAGTCTTTCTCAGTAAGGAGGGGCCGTTGTGATGGATGAGATTTGGAATATGGATCTGGAGTATGAAAAGACAATTAAAAATCGGTAATCAATTTGATTAAAGCAGGGGTTCTCAACCTTGGTGCTGCTGACATTTGGGGCTGGATCATTCTTTGTTTTAGAGACTGTCCTGTGCATTGTGGGATATTTATAAGCATCCCTGGCCTTGACCCACTCGACACCAGTAGTACCCCTCTTCTCCTTTCTGAAAGTCGAAAATGTTTCCAGATATTTCCTGAGAGGATGAAATCACTCCCCTCCCCGCCACAGTAGAACCAACGGATTGAAGGGTCCCTGGAAGAAGGTACTTGGAAGGACAGGAAATCTTTGACAACCAGGCCAAGTTACTAAACAGCGAGGAGCCTTTTAGAAGGCTCTCCCTTTGAAGGAGATTAATCTGAAGGCAAAGGTAAAGGATAGATCGGAGGCGGTAGAGAATGAACGCAGCATGAGCGAAAAGTTTTTGGATTAATGAGTGGGAGACGATAAGGACCTGCATTAGAATCCTGGAACCTAGTAGTGGAGACCTCAGCAGAACCACCGGAAGGACACGAATCTCCTGGGAACGTGGGAGCAGAGTGGTGGTGTGCTGAGATATGTTTGGAGGTCAGATGACTGAGATTTTGGGGAGGGCAGTGAATTTCGCCTTGGACATACTGATTACGGAATGGCAGTGACACTTGGCAGGCAGGCAGCAGAAGAGGCGTCCCTGGGACGCAGGAGAGTGGTGAGGGC
The DNA here is from genome assembly GCF_022079265.1 of Lynx rufus. NCBI lineage: Eukaryota > Metazoa > Chordata > Mammalia > Carnivora > Felidae > Lynx > Lynx rufus. The sequence continues at coordinate 31,475,855 of NW_025814832.1, read as the reverse complement.
TGAAAAAGACGCGATAGTGGTGGTCTGCTTAGAGGTGATGCTTCAGGGCAGAGAGTCCTGGAGTAGGATCGTGGACTGAGGTGGGCAGAGGCGTGAGGACTGCGCCGCGCGGAGGGGCGGTAAAGAACAGCCGGCAGAGGGGCGCCTGGGTGGCTCAATCGGTTGGGCGGCCGACCGCGGCTCAGGTCATGATCTCGTGGTCCGTGAGTTCGGACCCCTCACTGAGCTCTGTGCTGACAGCTCAGAGCCTGGAGCCTGCTTCCGATTCTGTGCCTCCCTCTCTCTCTGCCCCTTCCCTGCTTGGTCTCTGTCTTTCCCTCTCTCAAAAATAATAAACATTAAAAAAAAAATTAAAAAAAAAAAAAGAACAGCTGGCAGAGAAGTCTATTGAGCACTCAGAGAAGCAGGAGCAAATGGGGGAAGGCGGAACATCAGAAAAGGGAAGAAGAAAGCCCACTCGAATGGTGGTCCGCAGGGCTCTGTGCCGTGGAGACCTCTCGAGGCTCGCTGATCACTAGACTGCGAGAGGAGGACCAGATCAAGTCCACCTCTCCAGGAGACCGCGCAAAGGTACCCCCAACCGGGAGGAAAAGCCAGTGCGGCTGGACAGGACTCCTGTCTCTGCTGATTCTCTGCCCCAAACTCCGATGCCTCGCCGAGCGGCATCAGCCTTAACAAAAGCTTATGCCCTACGATACCCCGGCGCTTCCCCCCAAGCCTGCCAAACGCTGACCCTGCATCTGTTTGTTCTTCTGACGTGGTGTCTGTGCCTTTCCCTGCAGCCCCAGCAGCCATCCCAGGAGAAGTTCTACAGCATGGCTGCCCAGATCAAGCTACTCTTGGAAATCCCTGAGAAGATCTGGAGCTCCATGGAGGCCTCTCAGTACCTCCATGCCACACAGCTGTACCTGCTCTGCTGCCACCTCCACAGTCTGCTCCAGCTGGATTCTTCTGGCTCCCGATACAGCCCCGTCCTCTTGCGATTCCCGATACTCATCCGGCAGGTCGCAGCGGCCAGCCACTTCCGGTAAGTGGACCCGGCGTGGCGACCGGCTCCGGGCACGGCCACGCGCCACCGCTACCGGGTCGCGGAATAGGTCTTCTCTCCTGATGTACCAAGGTTCTTCTTCCCAAGATGGAAAAAATTCCCCGTTGACCTCTGTCATCGTCTTTCTAGGTCAACTATTCTGCACGAAAGCAAGCTGCTGCTCAAATGCCAAGCCGTGTCTGACCAGGCTGTAGCCGAGGCCCTGTGCTCGATAATGCTCTTAGAAGAGAGTTCTCCTCGCCAGGCCCTAGCAGACTTCCTGTTGGCCAGAAAGGCAGCTATTCAGAAACTCCTCAACCAGCCGCACCACAGTAGGTTTGGCTTCTTTCCAAAACGTGGTCCTTAAACAACGGAGCGGAGACGCATGAGCTCAGGGAGACCGAAGCATCTGGGGTGTTCCCTGTTTCCCATTTGACCACAGGAACTTGTTTACAGGAGGGTGGTTTCTTCTCGTAGGTACTGGCATCAAGACTCAGGTCTGCTCGTTAGTGGAGCTGCTGGCCACCACTTTGAACCAGGCTCATGCTCTTTTCTACACTTTACCAGAAGGCCAGCTGCCAGATCCGTCCCTGCCATGCGGCTTGCTCTTCTCAACTCTAGAGACCATCACGGGCCAGCATCCGACCGGTGAGCTCTTGGCCAGCCTTTCGCATTTTCTGGTCATTCGCCTGTTGTGTACTGAGCGTCTACCGTCTGCCTGCTGCGGTGCCGAGCTCTGGGGATATGGCAGCGCGTGGGACCAATGCGGACCCCACCTTCGTGGAGGTCACAGTCTAGCGGTAGAGGCAGATACCGAACTCACAAATATACACACATCTGTTGGATATCCACATTGGCCACTGTCATAAAGGCCAAGCGCAAGTTGACTTGGGAGGGACTTCACCAACAATGCTTTCCTTGGAGAATGGTATTTAAACTAAAATCTGAAAGTTCAGTAAGAGTTAGTCAAATGAGGGAGGCAAGGAAGAGAGTTCCAGGCGAAGGGGATGGGATGTGCAAAGGTCCTGAGGCAAGGAAGATGTTAGGATATTTGAGGGACTAAACGCAAGCAGGTGAGGCTAAGGGTTTGGGGTAGGGTCAAGAGCAGCATGGGAAGAGATGTGGCCAGTCTGTCAGATGTGACCAGATAATGCAGAGCTGCGTGGACCAGGCTAGGGAGTTTGGACCTTACCCAGAGAACAGTGGAGAGCCTTCCAAGACCTTCCAGGCTTGTACATCCTTCTGTTAAATGTCCCCATACGTCCTGTGCTTTTATTTGATCGCATTTATCCTAATTGGAATTAAACTCATTTGGCTTTTATGTGATGTGGAGAGCTCACTTGGGAGGCTGTCATCATGACCTAAGTGGCAGACGATGGGGGCTAGCTGGACAACTTGGACGTCTGTTTAGCAGGGGATTTGGTAGATTGGCTGTGGAGGGTGTGGGAAGGAGGTGTCCGAGTCTATTAGAAAAGGAGCTGGTCTGAAAGGGCTGATGATGAGCTCACTCTTGAAAATACTGCTTTGGAGACCGTTGAGCCCTTGGAATGGGAGTGTGCACTGGGCAGGCGGCTACAGGTCCAGAACAGAGCAGTAAAAGGTCTGACCGGAGACACACATCTGTGCCTGTGGCTGAGGCCTTGGGGATAGGTGACATCATCACAGGAAGAGGATGACAGAGGACTGTGCCTCAGGGGACTCCAGAACTCAGAGGTCAGGCAGAGGAGACACGGCCAAAGGTAGAAGGGAAACAAGTAGAAAGTGGGGACAGCCATCTGGTCATTTTCAGAGAAACGTGTATTACATAGTCTCTTCCAGCTAGGGTGCCACTTCCTTATGCCTTGGCTTCCCTCTAGGTGCTTCCATTTCATCCTTTCCCCTCCCATGAAAGGTGCCTATGGGCTAATTTGTCGAGGCTTTGGGGAACAAGTACAAGGGACCTCAGAAGGACCCCTGTGTTTCCAGCTCCGGAGGGTGTTTGCCTCCCAGAGTTGCCCCGCGGATGCTGGTGTCCTTCTTGAAAGGTCCACCTCTAAGGAGCTACAAGCCACTCATCAGGATGAGTGGTCTTCAGTTCTTAGCTCTTCCAGGTTGGTCGGAGGATGGTGAGGAAAGGGAAATGATCGCCTTTTATTTTGTGACAACGTAAGTTCTGCCTCTAGGACGTGGAGGGCACTCCAGTACTGCTCCTTCCCCCTGCCCCACCCCGCACCTTTCCTCCCTGCCTTTCACCTTCTCAACCAATATGGTGCCCATATTGGCGGGAAGCTGCCAGCTCCCTGAGGAACGTCTATTCTGTACTTCCCTTTCCCCCCTGTTTCAGGGGTGCGGCCTGACCTGGCCAGAGGAAGGCGAGATGATTTTTGGAAGTTCCTTCTGGGTCCAGGTTGTAATATGCCTTCCAAAGGATGGCCCCGATTACCTGTCACTTGGCCTTCTCTTAGGGAAGGGCGCCGGTGTTCTGCAAGAGGAGGTGAAACTGTGCAGCTGGTCCAGACACCTGCCGGCATCCGTCGTCCAGTTCCAGCCGGCTCTCCGAACCTTGGCACAGCCCATCAGCCAGGAGTACCTGAAAGACACGCTGCGGAAATGGATCCACATGTAAGTAGCCAGGACTTTCCCGAGGCTGGCAGGACCCACTCACGTAGCCACAAGAGGGGCCGGTGAGGCCACGGAGGAATGAGGGGAAAGCCGGACCTTCTAGGTGATGCTCTGCATGCCGCCCGCTGGGTCATGCCAGTCACTCACTCTGCCACCTGTCACTGCCCTCGGGGGGCTCGGGGGGATGGTCAGCCCCCGCTGTAGGAGAACCAAGAAGGAATTCACCTTCCAAAATATTACCTACAGGATTGCAAGAGTTCTGCCACTCCTAAGCTTTTACTTAGTGCCGCGGTTTTTGAAGCCATTCTAGTGGCCCGTAGACGTCCTTCCAGGTAGATACCTCGGGGAGGCAAGGGTGGGCCCCATCCCCCAGTCTAGCCAGAAACGCTGTCTTTAGTGCATATTGATAAATACTCTGAGATACATATACGTTTACATATTGGGACCCAAGTAAGAGGTTTTCCATTGGAGTCCTGCTCTTTTTCTTAAGAAAGGTGTGAAAACCCCAAGTCTAATAAAGCCCAAGAAAAATGACTTTGTTGCAGGTGTAATGAAGACATTAAAAATGGGATCACCGACCTGCTTTTTTACGTGAAGAGCATAAGAGGGCTCGCAGGAATCCGGGATGCCATGTGGGAATTACTTACCAACGAGTCCACCAACCACAGCTGGGACGTGATATGTCAGCGGCTTCTGGAGAAGCCACTCCTGTTCTGGGAGGATTTGATGCGGCAGCTGTTCCTTGACCGGTTACAGGTGAGGTCACTCGGTCCGGTTGTCTTCCGGCCCGTCCTAGTGTGATCTTTTGACTGTCACTTCTGTCACTCCCTGAGTCTGTCCTCTGTCTGCTGACTGACTCAGGGGTGGCTCTTCTGGGTAACGAACCATAGAAATGAGCAGAGATCTCGACTGTGGTACAGAAAGAGACGCGGCGGCCTCTGTCAGGGGGTCGGGAATGTGTCCGGGGCCGTCAGCAACGACCCCGTTCTCTGCCGACACCACGTGAGCTCTCTGAGCGTGCCGGAGGACGTGCGGAGCGCGAGGACGGCGTGCCAGCTGGTGCCGTGGCTTTGAGATGTCCTGACGGGTCACGACTGGAACGCTCGCTCCTCTCGCTCTCTTTCAGACCCTGACAAGAGAAGGCTTTGACTCCATCTCTGCCGGCTGTAAGGAGCTCCTCATTTCCGCCCTGCAGGAGCTCGAGAGCAGCACCAGCAGCTCCACTCCGAGTAAGCACATCCACCTGGAGCATAACATGTCTCTCTTCCTCTGGTCTGAGAGTCCCCAGGACCTGCCTCCCGATGCTGCCTGGGTCAGCGTGGCGCACCGGGGGCCGCGTGCCGGCAGCGGGCTCTCCATGAAGGCGCAGGCGGTTAGCCCCTGCGTCCAGGACTTCTGCTCTGCCCTGGATGCTAAACTGCAGGTTCAGCTGGACGACCTCCTGGCCTACCTTCCCTCTGCGGACTCATCACCGCCCAAGGACGTCTCCCCCGTGCAAGCCAAGAGCTGTGCCTTTGACAGGTACGCGGATGCCGGCACCGTGCTGGAGCTGCTGCAGGCTCAGTCCGTGGCGTGCATCGAGCGCATCACGGCCTGCATCCGGGCAGAGCTGCACGGCACGGAGCAGGTGGTGCAGGGGCAGCGGGATGCCCTCGACAGTGTCCAGCTGCACGCGGTCCTTTTCATGGCCAGACTCTGCCAGTCGCTGGGAGAGCTGTGTCCCCATCTGAAGCAGTGCGTCTTGGGAAAGTCCAGGAACTCTGAGAAACCAGCAAGGGACCCTAAGGCTCTGAAAAAGCAGGGAAAGGGGACCGCTCGGGAAGTACTTCCTTCGCAGGCCAAGTGGCAGGAAGTCAAGGAGCTCCTCCTGCAGCAGAGCGTGATGGGTTACCGCGTGTGGAGCTCGGCGGTTGTGAAGGTGAGTGACCGACCCGTCGGCGGGTTCTTCCTGTGCTCAGCGGCGACCCCCCGTTTGCCTCCCTTCTGTCACGTTCCAGGCTGGCCAGCCTCAGCGAGGGCTTTCCGCAGTAAGGGGACAATGATTCTTACTTCACGCAGTTACTTTTACTTCTCTGCGATAGTGAGATGGCTCTCGTGTACACATTTCTCCGTTCACATTTTTAGCCTAGGTTTTAGAGATAGAAACACCGGCTTTTTCTCCTGCCCCCTGATAAGAATAAAAGACCTCTCGGGGCAAGGGTCTGTATTTCCTGCTCTTCAACCTGAGTATCATGTTCTCTGGGGTCTCCACTGGCATCTTAAGGGGTGGCCGCTGACATCTGTAGGGTAGTTACAACAAAACTCCCCTTACTGCCGCGCGGAATCAGCCCAAGAGTGACGTTTCCACTCGGCAGGGCACACACGATCTAAGCAGCAGAAGCTGGTCTCAAGATTACCCTGGTGGCTTGAAACGCTCTATGGAGGAGCCAAGGGGCCCATTGGACATTTGCCTTTTATTACCAGGTTTTGGCTCACGGATTCACCCAGTCGTTACTTCTAGACGATGCCGGCTCCATCCTGGCCACAGCCACCAGCTGGGATGAACTAGAAATCCAGGAGGAAGCGGAGTCTGGCAGCTGCATCATGTCCACAATCCGACTCCCTACACAGGTTAGCAGGTGCCCCCATAGGAGCACCTGTGGCCTGGACAGGGCCAAACAGCCCACTCTGCGGAGAGGGAAAAGACGAGAAAATCAGTCAGCACACGGCTTCTGAGGAAGAACCGGAAGTGGTATTTATAACTTCCGTCATGGGGGTAGAGTGGACCGAGGGCCGAGGAGTCAGTCAGTTAACGATCCTTTCCTTGTGTGTCCCGGGCTCTGCTCATTAGACGGCTGTTTACCCTAAAGTGAAAACAGCGTAAAGCACAGTGCCACCTGCCGGGCCAAGCCCCCGGCCACCGTGGGGATGGCAGCGATTGTCACTTGTATCTGTTACCGGGCCTGCTGTGAGGGGCTGACTGGAGGGCCAAGGTCCCGGCACATGAGCCTAGTAGGGATAAACGGAGCCACTTTTACCAACTGGCGCAACTTGGTGACTCGACGTTCCTTTGTTCTTTTAGCCATCCTGGTATGTCCAGTCCTTCCTATTTAGCCTCTGCCAGGAAATTAACCGGGTTGGAGGCCATGCTTTGCCAAAAGTGACCCTGCAGGAGATGCTGAAAAGCTGTATGGCCCAGGTGGTGGCTGCCTATGAGAAACTTTCAGAAGAAAAACAGGTGAAGGTTGGTGTTTGAATTTTTTCCCCGCTAAAAACAGAAATAAACACCTTAGCTTTTTCTGGGGCTTGGGCAGTTCCCATCAAGGATTCCGAGCGTTTACACTCAGCGCAGGCTGTCTAATCAGTAGCGGCTTCCCAGGCCGTGAGTTCATCACACCCCTTCTCGAGGATCAAGCAGGTGTTCACTAGAAGGCAGTTCAGTGGGAAAGAAAAAAGGCCTGGTTTCCGACCCCAGCACTGCCAAGTACATGCTGCGGCTTTGGGCAAATTGTGACACTTTCTCCGTTTCTCCGGAGTCAGGTGCGGTCACTCAGAGAGCTGCTTGGGAGGGGTGGAGGGGGACTGCGCCCAGCGCAGCATGTGGCACACAGAGGTACCGGCTTCCGGGAGCTCCTGTGTCCCAGCCCTCCACCCACCCTCCCCTTCTCTGGAGCGCTCTGCCCTTGGTTGATGTCCCGGTTTCATTAGTGACATTTTAAAGACAGGACCACCGGGGCGCCTGGGTGGCTCAGTCAGTTAAGCATCTGACTTCAGCTCAGGTCATGATCTCACTGGGTTTGTGAGTTCGCGCCCCACATCGGGCTCTGTGCTGACAACTTGGAGCCTGAAGCCTGCTTCAGTTTCTGCGTCTCCCTCTCTCTCTGAGCCTCCCCTGCTCACACTCTCTCTCTCTCTCTCTCTCTCTCTCTCTCTCTCAAAAATAAATAAAGATTAAAAAAAATTTTTTTTAAAGACACGACCACCTCCTGATTTGGGGGAGAATTCAGCGAAGTCTCCTCTCCTGAGCTGCCTCAGAATGCCTCTCCTTCACACAAGGAGCTTTTTCCCCTTTTAAAGGGCAGTCTACAGCCCCCAAGGCCTTTAAGGTTTTTAGTTTGGTTTAAGACAAACTTTCGAACATAACCTGTTCTTTTTGTTGGTGTTGTAAGACTGAACTGCCCTCATGAATATAAAAGCGGCTGCTTCTGGAATAAGCTGTAACTCAAAGCATGTAACCAAAGCATGAAGCTGTTTATTTGGCTCATATCACAAGTCTCCCTTAACAGGTGGGGGTGGGATATTCACTTACAGAAAGAAGGTGCGTTCCCCATGACCCAGAATCGGGCCCTGCAGCTGCTTTATGATCTGCGCTATCTCAGCATCATTCTGACAGCCAGGGGTGAGGAGGTGAAGAGTGGCCGCAGCAAGCAGGACTCCAGGTAGGCTCCCGCCACGGGCTCTCCCAAGTGCACGCAGCCCGTTCCAGAAAGCCCCCAAGAGGCAGCCTCTCGTCGTGAATTGGTTGCATTTGTTTTAAACAGGAAGTGCTCATATTACCAGCTAGATAAAGAATAGCCACCTGCTGGGTAAATGCCATGGTCAAGTGTGGTAGGTGGAATCTCATTCCTCTCTCCTCTGAGTCAGCCAACCAGCTCTTGGGCAGAATTTGAGCCTGTGGCGCTGACCCTAACAATGTGAGGAAGGAATGGACTTCAGACATCTTAGTAGGTGGAAGCTCTTGGGATCACTTCAAGTACCACGGGCAGTGACAGGTGGTCCCGAGCCAGCAGTTACGACTACGTCCAAATACGGGGTTTCTGAGCTAGAAAACTGGGTAAAGGAAATCAGAATCCTTTTTTCAGAATTGAGAAAGTGGCCGACTCCCTGGAAACACTCATTGACCCGTTTGACCTGGATGTCTTCACACCACACCTCAACAGCAACCTCACGCGGCTGGCTCAGCGAACCTCTGTAAGTCACGTGAGAAACGTGCTCGTGCTCGGTGTGAAAGCGCGCGCGCGGGCTCAGGTTACCACGCCAACCTGCCTCTGCACTTAATACCCTGGAGGTGGTGCCGGGAGGAGGGCGGGACCCAAATCGCACAGTTTAGTTATAAGGGCCGAAAGAGGATTAGATAAAACCACTGCTGAGGCAACCATGGTCTGACCCCTGGAGGCGCAGATAAGGATTATTAAGGTTTTATGAAGGTCAAGGCCTCAGGAAGAGAACGAAGTAAAAGAGCCATGTGACTCTAAGGTTCTGACCCGTGGGCAGTGAAAAAGGTAATTGTGAAGCATTAACACACTCAAAAGAACGTTCCCCAAAAGGCTGGACAGAAACAAAGTAGAGCTTGATTACTAGCCAGGGGTTTTTCTCTTTTCAACTGGACAGTAAAAACCCCGGCGTGTTACTGCGCTCCATTTCTCGTCTGTCAGGTTCTGTTTGGATTGGTCACTGGTACAGAGAATCAGTTCACGCCCAGGAGCAACACGTTCAACTCCCAAGAACCCCATAACATACTGCCTCTGGCATCGAGTCAGATCAGGTAATGGTTCTAAAGATGTTTTAGCCGGGCCCCGAAGCTTCCTGTTCATGCCCCTGAAATTCCTTCACCTTGTCTTGGAGGTTCGGACTTCTTCCACTGAGCATGACAAGTACCCGAAAGGCCAAATCAACCAGCAGAAGCATCGAAACAAAAACCCAGGTTAGTGCACAGAGTGAGGGGTTCACCCCTGTTGATCCTGTCCCCACCTCCCACCAAACCACCCAATTAGCTCCCCCTTAAATAACCGATAAAGAACCGAATGACAAAATGCACTAATGCTGCTTTTAATGGCGGCGCAATAGAGAAGTACAAGGTTTCACTAGCTCGAGCTGATAGAAGTTTTAAAAGATGCCCATTTACACTGTCAAGTAGCCTCATAATAGGAACGTTCTCTCAGACTGCCAAGGCTGTAAAAAAGAGGCAGGACAGGATGGAGATTATTTCTTTCTTGTAGGGTGAGAGAGTTAACTGCTAACCCAGCGTGATGACTGTACTTGTTTGGGGGAAAAAACCATTCTGTTCTGGTGGTGGTTTCCTCTTCCATTTCTTTCAGTTGGGTGGGAAATTAAAGGGAATTTGCTCTGAGTTTGACATTTTCTTGTTAATGCGCGTTTTGTTTCAGTTGACTGCCATCCATTAAGCCCGCAAGAGTCCTCCTGGGTATTTCTGAGTTGTGTTGTGTACACGCGTTTGAGCCCAAACAGCTTGTCTTCTTTCAGCATTTAGTTGTGTTTGCTTTCTTGTGAGACAAAATATTAGCAACGTATCCTTTCCATCTTCCCCGCCATCAAACCCATTAAGACCCAGATTCTCATCAAACATCTGGTTGTCAAATGTGGGAGATGGTAGTGAAGAGAACGAGTTCCTGCACAGACCATCCCCTCCACGAGCATGGGCCTGTGCCAGAACTTCCCCCCGAACTCGGAATGTCTCTTCAAGTAACTGACCGTAAGTCCTGTCCATAGGAGAGGAACCGACCAGGGAAAGGAGGTACATATGTTTACCCTTTTCCCAGGAGAGTTCTCACCTGGAAGCGTTAGTTGTGTCACATAATAGAATCGCATTTTGTCCCCGATGGCCTCTGCCAATCTTGACAAAGAGCAAAGGCCCCTTCCTAGAGCTCTCCGTGCTTCTCAGATCTGCTCGTGTGTGCTGTGTGGACTCCGAGTGCAGTGGCGGGGGGTGAACAGGCAGGAGGGTCTGGGTAGACTCTAAGGCACTTTCCTCTACATGCGTGGCAGGTTGGCCCCCCGGCACTCTCCCGAGCAGGTGACCCGACGCACCCTGGCTCCTTGTTCAGACAGCTGGTCAGTGAGGAAGAAGACGCGTCTACGCCTTCGTTATTCAAGCTAGGTTGGCTCTCTAGTATGACTAAATAACATGGGAACATAGCCATCCCTCTCTAAATAAATACTACATCACTTCTTCTAACGGTGCCTCTGCTCATTTATTTCTAAGCCACACCAGTCTTTCCAGTTTCAGCGGTGGAATGTGGCCCCCGAATTACTGTTGGGGGTTTGCGCTTTAAGCATAAAGTGAATCCTTGTCCGACAGTTTCACGATACTTGTGACTTCAGACAGCAGTTCAGAGAGCCTACACTTGGTCAGCGTTCAGCAGCGCCTGAATCCTTGACCCCCAAGGCGGACTCCCAGTGAGATCACAGAAGCTGCTGGCAGAACAAGTCTGTGAGTAAGACAAAGGTCATTCATTATGTACTTCTTGACTGTCAGATCTGTGCAGTGTTTTCTACTAAGTCTGAGATGTAGGCTTTGGAGGAGTAACGGTAGCAGAAGTTATCTGGGTATACAAGTCTGAAAGAGATTCTCTCTGGAAATACAAATATATAACAAAGAGAGAAGATGGTTATTAGCAAGGGTGCTTCCCTTCCGCGGTCTAACTTGGATCTGATTGTTCTCCTGTTAGAAAGGACAGCGTACTTTCAACAGGATGTCTACATACTAAGAGGTAGTATGGCAGTTAATTTCAGTGCAAGACTGAATCAAGCTTTCTAAATTTTGGAAAAAAAAACTTAGGTTTTTTTCATGGAAACTAGATACTCTTTGCTGATTTATTGAATTTAAAAAATTGAAGATCCCGCATTGTTAAAAGGCCTTTTTACATGAAGTAGAATTTCTAATTGACAGATTTGGAAACCAATCTGAACTGGACAAACTATGGATTCAACACGCAGATGAGATTTCCTCATACCGTTACCTCGACATGGATGTGATACCCACCCTCAAAAGAATCCTATAAAAAATTGCTTCGAAGCCCCTTTGAAATTGCAATAGTGCAGCAAAACCACAAGTAAACAACTGCCTGTTAACCCGCTCTTTCAAATATAGACTGAAAAGCCAACAGGCATATTTTTGTGCAATTTTTTAAAACATCGTAAGTTGAAATATCAAATCTGCACAGCGCTGTCCCTTCACAGAAGGCAAGAAACCGCCGGCACATCATGTCGGAGGCCGTCCCCGGTGCTGTAGGCTGTGGAAGTGGGCCTCCTTCAGGGTCTGGTTGATGCGGAAGTAAGGGCCTTGGCACAGTGCAGACTGCTCAGGAACAGGCTGAGGGGTGTTAGGGCCGGACCCGGCGCCCACGTGGTTCAAGCTGCTCTCCGGCCCGCTTGCCCTGTCCGGGCTGTTGATGCTGCTGCTGCTGCTGCCGCCGCTATCGCTGCTCGAAGACTGGGAGGAAAAAGAAACGGGAGCTCCGTTAGGCTGTTTTGTTTCTTCGGAACTTCACCGTGGTTTCATTCCCAACACCCTATTTGAGAGTATTCTTGCCATCTGCTTTGAGGAGCGCCAGCATCAAAACAGACCGCGGGCTTTAGAGCTTCACAAAGCACAGTCACCTAGGAGACTTCGTTCTATCCTCACGACCACCACGGGAGGCTGAGTGGGGCCAAGATCCCCATCACATTCCCAGAAGCGGCAGGGTCCAGGATTCAAGTGCAGGCCTCTGACCGCAAACCCTCTCCACTACACCCGAGTGCCTTTACACATCTTCTCTACCTGCGAATTTTATCGTTCATTCCGATAACGTCCAATCATCAAACGAGGAAGTGTTCAGCCTCCAAGGCAAAGTATCAATCACTGGTACAGGGGACAGACGTCATTAACAAATAAAATGGCTTCTGGGCACGAGTCTCAAAAAATCTGGGACAATTTCGTGGTTATCATCTCATGGACACAAAATGGTATCCCCTGGATGCAGAACACACATCCTGAAAGACTACAACATACTTCTTCTAAGTTACAGTAGCATTTCTGCAGCTCCAGATGTGTGTGGGCAAACGTGCACAAGCATGCACAAGCGTGCCTAATTTTTTTTTTAAGGTAGCGAACATGACTTGATGTCTTACTTGTCTTGAAGAAGCTAGTCAGAGATCCCTAAGAGCTAGGGTTCTCAAGAGGGAAGTCAATGGTAAGAATCCATTTCAGAATTCTGATATTTGACAATTTAAATAGTGCATTTCAAATAAATGACTAGCAGTACCCTTCTTCCATTCACAACTCAATACGATACTGTACTGAAAAGAATCGATGCAGGAGAAAGACAGAGTTCTAATAATGATCTAGTGTATGCTTTTTCTTAACTTAGTCGTTTGATACATCTAACTCCTGCTCCCTTACACAAAGTCCTTGGTTTTGAAAAGTCTGCACCTCAGAAAAAAAGACTAGAGAAAAACTGGCCATGGTAGTTATATTAGGATGGAGGGACTGAAGTTGCTTATTTTTTTCCTACCCTTTACTATCACATTCTTGCAATGTGGTTATTGTGTATTTTCATTATAAAAATAAATGTTTCAATAATGTTTCCAGACAGAACTTGAAAAGTGATTTTCAAAATTAGACTAGTTTATCCATTTTTGATCAAAAGTTACACCTAACAGTAGGTACATAAACATATCTGAGAACAGCAGAGAATGCAACGTCCATGAAAGATATCCATTATTAATAACACTTAAAGCACGAATCATCATGGTCCAGAAGTCATCTTGAGCTATTTAACAGGTCACATGTCCCACTGCCGACAGATAGTAAAAGACAAGCTATCTGTCTACAAAAAAACACAAACATGAACGCATTATAAAATGGACTGAATGGAGTCAGATGGTACGGTTAGCTACAGCACTGGTTAAATTTACTTAAAAGACTTAAGAAGTCAAATACGATTCAAAACCAAAAACTGTTTTCTTACATTAAGGCCCCTCCTAATCTAGAGTGGAGCAGCCCACACGTGCGGCTCTCCTGCACCTGGTAAGGCCATGGCTATTTAACAAGTCAGTTACTACACTAGATAAGAAACCCACCGCGCAGAACACTTTGTTTCCTCTTAGTCTGTTTTCTTTACTGTTTTTCGTTACAGGTACTGTCTGAAAATTAAGGCAAGAACTAGAATCAGTTTGTAGTAAGTCAAGTTTCCATCTCAAATTTTATTTCACACTATAATAGCAAAGGTGACACTATTGTGCAAAAAAGTAAAAGCTCTTTAAAATGGGTCACATAAGATACTGAAAAAGGGTGAGGGAGACACACATACCTGTGATTTCTAGTCCCTTTTAAAACTCTTGCGTAAAGACATGGTTTATACCAACTTTATTTTTTTATGTTTATTTTTGAGAGAGAGACAGAGCATGAGCAAGGGAGGGGCAGACAGAGAGAGGGAGACAGAGAATCCGAAGCAGGCTCCAGGCTCTGAGCTGTCAGCACAGAGCCCAACGCAGGGCTTGAACCCACGAACTGTGAGATCATGACCCGAGCCAAGGTTGGACGATTAACCGACTGAGCCACCAGGTGCCCCTGGTTTATACCAACTTTATAAAGACACGTACACAAATGTCTGGCCTGGCCTTGTTTGTAATACTAAAAAGTGAAAACGACCTACAGCCGCTGATAGTGATCCTACTGTCATGCTCCTGTGGCAACGGGAACCCTGCAGCAGGTGAAGAATTAGGAGAGGCTCGTTGAAATGAACGGTGTCTGAAGTGGGCCGGGAAGGTGGAGGAAGAGTTTTAGTAAGCAAGCTGTGACGAACTGGGAGCACAGTAAGAGCAAAATGAGAAGGAAGGAGTGTTCGGGGAGCAAAGCTAATAGTGTGGTGGGGCTGGGCCACTGCGGGCGCAGTCGGTCAGACAAACATCCATGAGAGGTTATGGCTGGCAGATCCAGTGCCCCGAGGTCTGCACCTAATTCTGCCCAGATCTACCCTCAGGAGTGAGGATTCTGCATCAAGCAGGAAAGCAGGTCCCAGGAGAACTGCGGCAATGTAAATGAAAGGTAATGTGTGTCACAGCCCAAAGGGAGATGGAAGGAGGAAATGAAGGAGACATCCAAGCTGGCAAATACCGTGCTCAGTGTGTGTCTGTGGAATGGAAAGAGCATGGGCGAGCCTTGAGATAACTTTCAGGGGGTCGGGGAAGAAGCCGGGACACAGAGCGGAGAGGACGGAAGACAGGTGGGACAGCGCCAGCTGGGCTGAAGGTACCAGACAGCCGCTGGGAAAGGGAAGGAAGCGGTACGGGTATGGGCCGGGCAGCGAGGAGATCTGCGAGGAAAGGCACCTTCGTGGGCTCATGAGAGGACGGGGGGTGAGACGACACTAGAGAGACGCAGAGAAGGGAGGCATAGTGGGCGGGAGGGTGGGGGGGGGGCTTTCAGGAGGTAGAGCAGACACAGAAAGGCAGAGGGACACTTCCCTCCGCAGAAAGGAAGAGTATAAATCCTGACACAGGACAGGAATGTTAAGCTCATTTTCTCAGTCCCCAGGGCGCAAATGATAAAGCGGAGAGTCAAGAACTCTCAGCCCCTCAGCTCGTCCTACCCCTAGGTTCCATCTTCCCAGCAGGTGAAGTCAGTTTCAGAGCTCACCCATGTATACCTATGGTAGAAACAAAACAACTCTGAAGACTGTTCCTGCTAATAATCTTTAGAAAGCCCTCCAGCAGGAATATTAATTACTGAGCCTCTCTGCTTCATAAAGAGAGAACCAGAATATTTGTGCCTATTATTTAGAGCTGCATGCTTTCTCTTTCTTTCTTTCGAGAGAAAGAGAACGCAAGCTTGAGTGGGGCAGGGGTAGAGATGGGGAGAATCCCAAGCAGGTTCCACGTTGTTAGTGCAGAGCCCCTTGCCGGGCTTGAACCCACAAACTAGGAGATCATGACCTAAGCCGAAGTTGGACGCTTAACCAACTAAGCCACCAAGGCGAACCCTGCTTTCTCTTCTTAATTAGAAAAGCAGACTAGCTACGTATTTTTTTTCTTTCAGCCCCCAGCTTCCCATCACCTCCATCTCCCCATTCACTGCTGCTTTTAAATTTATGTGAGCCTCAAAAGACCAAAGGACTCCTGCTCACTGCACACACACTCCCTTCCTGGGTCATGATGGAGTGCATTCTAACTCCACTGCAGAATCTGGAGTGAGGGACCCTAGCCAAGTCTATCAGAGCATCTAATGGAAACTTCTGTTTCCCAAGTGCCCAATGTTTTAAGAGAGCTCCAAGTCTGCTACTATCAGCGAGACCATAAGATTCCAAATGAATTCAGCGGGCTAATTAAAACCACTTTCTAACTATGCAAGGAAAGAAAATGCAGGTGGTCACTCTTCTGTGCCGCTCGACAGGTAGTATGTCCTTTTTGTGTCTCAGTTTCCTTTATAAAATGAAGTTGGACCACACCAGATGTTTTAAGTTCCTTCCTAACTAAAATGTTCTATTAATCTATCACTTCATTTTGTTTAAATTTCAACAGGCCAAAAAATAATCCTGACCTATAGAAAAACGTGTGTATGTAGTCTCATTACTTAACAAACTTGGCCTTCAATGTCAGTATGAAACCACTTGTTGCAGCTTTTTGTGCTGTTGAGCTGACATGATGTATTACAAACACTTCAAGGACTTAAACCAGGGGCAAAGTTTCTTAAAATGTATGCTAAAAATCAGACTAACTTTTGAAAGGCTTGTTACTCCATTTTAAATGGACTGTCTTAGAAGTTAATTTCAGAGTTCATTTGCTACAGGATTTTAAACACAACACACACCTAAGTTTCACCCAAACCCTTCCATCTCTAAGGATGCACCTGCTACCCTACAACAGACTGAAGATGAGAACGGGCAAAACTAAGAAACTTAAGATACTTTTTTAAAAATTGCACTAAAGAATCCCACTGTCCTCTAACTTCACACTACTAAAAAAGATAACCTAATATTCAACTAATTCTTATCAGTTCAGATAAATGGATTGAGAGAATCCTAATTGTAATGATACATGGGTTCCCCCGGTTACTTTTTGTCACATCTCTGCACTCCAAGAGTATCCCTGGGATTTTAGAGTTATGACATGAAAACTTTCCCTTTCTAATAGAGACCCCCCCAAAAAAAGGACAGAGGCTGCTCAAAGTAAGCCACTTCGCTTTTCTTCCACATTTTCTCTCTCTGCTTGTTACACTTTATAGTGATTTAAAAATTAAAATGATCTTGGTAAGTTAAAGATATTTTTTTTTAAAAACCCACAAACTGCGGCACCTGGGTGGCTCGGTTGGGTGTCTGACTTCGGCTCAGGTCATGATCTCACCCACTGTTCATGAATTCGAGCCCCGCATCGGGCTCTGTGCTGACGGCTCAGGGCCTGGAGCCTGCTTCGGATTCTGTGTCTCCCTCTCTCTCTGCCCCTCCCCTGCTCATGCTCTGTCTCTCTCCATCTCTCAAATAAACATTGAAAAAAAATTTTTTTTTAAACCCACAAACCTAGGTCTTTGCATTTAAAAGATGTACTGCTTCTATTTACTCAGGTAGCAGCACCTTTTATATCCTATGTAACAGAAGCCAGATTTATGTGGAAACGTCTAAGGTAATTTGTAAATAAAGATACTGAAACTGAAAGCAAAAAGCATTACTACAAATTAAGATAAAATTCAAACCAAAAAGGCCAGCCCCTAAGAGAACAAATTTAAATGTAGCTAGTTTTTACCCATCCAAATAATTGTCCAAGATCAGGGAATGTCACTGCCTTTCCACGGGACCCAACAGGAAGACACAAATTGACAAATGATTTCACTTTTCACTCAATGAACAGAAAAATGAACCTGACTTCTACATTAACAATTCATCTAGCATGGTGTTACAAAAAAATTGGTTCCCATACCAGTAAACTATATATCAATTTTAAAATAGTATCCTCAAGGGGCTCCTGGGTGGCTCAGTTGGTTAAGCTTCTGACTTTAGCTCAGGTCATGATCTCACAGTTTGCGGGTTTGAGCCCCGTGTCAGGCTCTGTGCTGACAGCTCCGAGCCTGCTTCAGATTCTGTGTCTCCCTCTCTCTCTGTCCCTCCCCCATTCACGTTCTATCTCTCTCTCAAAAATAATATAAAGATTAAAAAAAATTTTTTTTTTAATAGTATCCTCAGGCCCACAAGTCATTAAATCTAAGTCGCTGGAGTTAAAATTTAAGGTCTTTGTTTCAAACACCAATTAGAATTTTGAAAAAACCATTAGACCCCAATTTCTTCACTTTTTCTTTAGTATTTTTTTTTTTTTTTTAGGCTTTGAAAGAGCTACTTATTATCAGGTTGATGATGTAGGTCCATCTGATCTAGCTTTTTAAATATAATTTATCATCAAGTTGGTAACATACGGTGTGCTCTTGGTTTTGGGAGTAGATTCCCGTTCTTCGCTTTTTCTAACTAGAGATCTAAAATTGCTTTCACGCTAATACTGTATCACAGCATTAACCTGGAAAAGTATTTTCCAGCTAAAAGACAGGAGGAGGAAAAATATTCTTCTTGTTCCTATGATTTGAGAGAAGTCTAGGACCTAAGCTGCCTCTGGATATATTTAGCAAAATCCCTCAGAACTTCCGTCCGGTATTCTGTGACACGGCACGTACCATGGTTAGGAGCAAGGAGCTCACCAGCCAAGCTCTGGAATCATCGACCCTGCCTCTTACTAGTTGTGTATCTCCGGGCAAACCACTTTCTTTTTCTGTGCCCCAATTTTCCCATCTGTGAAGCAGAGATAGCACCTACAAAAATGACAGGAAGAAAATGGACAAGTAGACTAAAAGTTTCTCTTTACAGAACTAATCAGGCAAGTCAGTCCACATTCTTCACCTTCACAGTATCTAGGAAGAGAGGCGTATACTATCTTTCCTTTACAGAAGTAGCTGTGATTTACTTCTGGCATACATAATTCAAACACCTCACATCTTATTTCCCGGTACTGGGCAATATGATTACGTTAGGAGAAAAACAGAACTTCTGAAAATTAATTATAAAAAACTTTAATTCTCTCTTAGAATTAAAGCAAACTCCGAGGTGCCTGGGTGGCTCAGCTGGCTAAGCATTCGACTTTTTTTTTTTAATATTTTTAATGTTCATTTTTTTTGAGTGAGAGAGAGAGAGAGAGAGAGAGAGCGTACACGCGCAAGGGGGGTGGGGGTGGGCAGAGAGAGGGGGACAAAGGATCCAAAGCAGGCTCCAGGCTCCGTGCTGACAACAGAGCCCGACATGGGGCTCGAACCCACAAACTGCAAAATCATGACCTGAGCCCAAGTCAGATGCTTAACCAACTGAGCCACCCAGGCGCCCGTTTTTTTCTTTTCTTTTCCCCTCATCCTTCCTCCCTTCCTCCCTCCCTTCTTTTTTTTGTTTTTTTAAATGAGCATCCTACTCTTGAGTTTGGCTCAGGTCATGATCTCATGGTTCGTGAGTTCAGGCCTCGCGTCGGGCTCTGAGCTGACAGCGTAGAGCCTGCTTTGGGTTCTTTCTCTCACGCATGCATGCATGCACGCACGTGCGCTCTCTCTCTCTCTCTCTCTCTCTCTGCCCCTCCCCCACTCATGCTCTCGTGCTCTTTCACAAAACAAACAAACATTAAAAAAAAAAGTAAACTCCTTCCATATAAAAGCTCTTCAAGTCACAAGAAAAAGAACTCTAAAATTACTTAAGTATTTCAGGAAAAACACAAGAAACGGTTTCTCTTCACTGAGTTAGTCTTAAGAAAACTTACCTCACTGGCCCAACCTTAGAATTAAAAGATAACATTTTCATTAATATGTGACTATATGAAATAACAAAATAATCCACTAATGAATCATTTTTTTTATTTTCCTTTTTATACACGATTGTCAAAAAGCAGCCAAGTGCCCCTAAACTTGATATTCTTGTGCTATAAATATAACAATCTATTCCAGTGGTGATGATCCAATCAATTATTTAGGGCTCAACTTTCCACTTTAAAGGTTTTCCCCCCGCTTTTTGCTTCTCTAGCCCTCCCTAGGTTGACTCAGCTTCATTACTTGTTAATCCCCCGCCTCTGGAGAAACAGAGCACAAGCGGCCACCCATGCAGAGAGCCGGTAACTGCTTGGTCGGCAGGGCTGGAAGGAATGGTCAGAACTCTCCGTGCGAGGTCTACCAGGGAGCTTAGATTACCGTGAAAAATAAAAAGTACCTGTACTGACTGTTAATTATAACAAAGGCAAGCTGGTCCATCTTTCAGACCAATGATTACAGAGCAGTTTATCCACTCCATGTCTTTGAACAAGTAAGAACAAGACACATGAACCAAGAGGTTGAGTAACAATACGTTGTTTGCCTCTGTGATACCAATGCCCAGGTTTTCGAAAGGGAAGAAAGATCATTTTCTACGAACAGCAATTAAAACAAAGCAATACAAAAATACTAAGAGTCTTAGTGAAAATAGGAGATCAAAGCGTTTCCTTTTGTTTTTAATGACAACTTATATTCCTATTCTCAGGCATCACCACTGTAAATACAGGGCAAATGATCAATACAGTCAGACCAACTGTACCTTTGAGCTAACAAACCTCACTCAGCAGGATGTGCACACAGACACAAGGAAAGAAACACTGAAGTGGACAGATACAGTGAAAGCACTCACTGCGTGCTCTTTTAACAGACTTCTAATCCAAAGAATGATGGAAAGTCAACTGTCACAGTTTCATCACTGAATGCTCGTGGGAGCCTCTCTAAGCTCTGCTTCACTTGCCCCCTCCAGTTACCGCCTTACACAAAAGCTCAATTACTTTTCTGCGAATCATTTTTAAAAACATAAGAAAAAGGAAAGAAAGCATAACAGAGGATTTTTAAAAGGGGGAGAGAAGTCACAGAAACTCACATCCCCACACAAAAAGATCCCACCCACACTTGTTCATGAACTGCTCCTAGTCGTGTAGGACCTATGTGAGAGTTAACTGGCTTTCCCCCCTTGGGAGAGCTTTGGATTTCTGGTAAGGACCGGATGTAGGTCAAATCCTATTATCAAGGACTGTTTAAAGTACAAATTATTTCGGTGGTACAAAAACTGTGATATGCAGAGCTCTGCTTTAAGTTATAAGGCTAAGGCTTAGGGATCTATGCTGGGGAGGAGCTTCTCGTCAGGGTGACAACTCAAGGGTCACAATTTTCCAGTGTGTAAGTTAACAGAGGCGTCACTTAAATGCTAGCTGCCCTCCTTTCCCTCTGCAGAGCAGCCTTTCAACTGCACCAAAACGCTCCCTGTGGTATGCAGAATGGAGCTCTCTTGTTGGGAAACCAAAACTTCGGGAGCTCTTTCCCCCTCACGCCTCTCTCTCCCCACCACCCTGCCTCCCACAGGAGTCCTTTTAGAACACGATAAAAAAGGAATAACACTCAGGGGCGCCTGGGTGGCACAGTGTCCACAGTCGGTTAAGCATCCGACTCTTGATTTCGGCTCAGATCATGATCTCACAGTTTGTGAGTGTGAGCCCTGCATCGGGCTCTGTGCTGACAGTGCGGAGTCTGCTTGGGATTCTCTCTCCCTCTCTCTCTGCCCCTCCCCGCTCTCTTTCTCTCTCTCAAAATAAATAAATAAACTTTAAAAAAAAGTAGTAACACTTAAAAATAGTATTTTGCATATACACATATGGCATATTCTGAATGCTTACACAGTTTCTCATGAATAAAATTAAACATGAATTTCATGTGAATGAAAGGAATATACTTGCCTTAAGGATGATTAATGGCTTAGAAACTTAGAAAATAGTTGGTTTCTCAAATATCAACCAGACAGCTCAAAGATGAATTTTTAAAGGTCTATGACACTCGTAACAAATTTTGTGCTCTGTGTACATATTAGTATGTGCATATATACTCTTCAATGGAGAAAGGGTGCACGGTTTCCTCAAAGGGGCCGTGACTCAAAAAAAAAAAAAAAAAAGTTGAAACCACTACACTCAAATAAAATCACTTTTATTTATTCAAAGAATAATTTTAGTCACACAAAGAAACTGGGTTATTCAGACTTTGTTCAAGCAATGGAAACAGCAGACACTCTGACCACACTTCCTACCTCTGTGTCCCAGGACTCATGAAAGACAGGGTTTCTACTACTCCTTTTGGTCTGGGGGGGAAGATGGTGGTCTTCTTCATTGCCATTCCTTCTCCTTTTCCTGAAATCAAGTTACGAGAAAAAAAAAAAAAATCCGACAGTTGATCTTTTGGACACTTAAAATCGTAAATCACAACAAATGTGCCCTCTCACCCGAGAAAACAGAATTTGCATGCTACCCCAATAGGTAAAAAGTTGAAAGTACACTACCGTTGGGCACAAAGAGTAAAAATACAAAATAGCAGCAGCAGGGTGAGCTTAAATTAGTACAACTGATTTCTAAAAAGAAGCTTGGCAACTTTAAATGCCTACTGGGAATAAATAAAAGTAGGGTGATGCTAATGACTAAGCTTCCAAATTCCACCTAATCAAGGTTATGGTCCTTCGACGTTTCCTGAAATCACAGTTTCAAGTTACCTAATCCTACTCCTCCCATAGGACAACATGGAAGACAGGAGCGGCTGTCGTTGCCCACATACCCCTAAAATCCTAATAAAACTGGGGTGCTACGCAGGAAGATCGTTAAAGGTTCATGTAGCCTTTGATGTGCAGTTTTCTCTCATCCCTGACTTCCCCCCAATCATCACATGAAACAAAAGCTCAATGCCCTCTAAAGTATTAGATCATTTTTCCCGACATTCATTAGAAAGGCTGCTCTTGGACACATTAACTCCATTATTCTCTCTACACCACCCCTAGTATTATGACACGTTACTTCACTAGATTGTTACTTTGAGTCTGGAACCCAGGCTGCTCAAAATTCTCAAGTTTAAAGAAAAAAATTCACACCTTTACCCCAGTGTTCTCAGATGTGCAACAAAGTTTGTATGTATTCTATGCAAGAATTAAGTGCTTCTGGAAGGACTTCTAAATCCCAGTTTAGAAGACAGAAGTTAGAGATAAATTAACGGAGGTATTATTTTAAGTCGAATTGCCTGGAATTGTGCTGTCCAGGACAGGAGCCACTAGCTATCGTTATATTATGATTATACATTATTATAACATATAGTCAGTTAAATTAAATTAAATTTACTATCCAGTTCCTTAGTCACACTAGCTATATTCTCAGTGTTCAAAGGCCACAGGTAGCTAGTGGTCACTGTACTGGACAGCACAGACAGAGAACATTCCCATCACCGCAGAAAATGCCAATGGACAGTGTTGGCAAGAGGCCATTGATACGTAACGGCACAATGTATTACCATGAAAATTCTTAAAGATTCACATTCCCATAGCTGGAGGGAAAAACAGCTTTTGCGCAAGTACTGAACTTGAGCACGTGGCATCTCGTACGGCCACACATTTTCTACGCGAGCAGTGCGGCAAACCATGGCAGGCCCGTCCGTAATCCTAAGGTTTTGAGCTGAAGTCTTGATATTGGAGAAAATTTAAGGTACCACCCCGAGCTCAAGTTCCCGGATTCTGCAAAATTCCTGTACTCTGAATACATCTAGCTTTATTAATAAATACAGATCTAGGCATGGAATGATAAATTGTGAGTGTGTGGTGCTGATAAAGCATTAACCAACCAGCAAAGGGCTGCACCATTTACCTCATTCCCAGACTCAACTGCTTCTAAGACCATCATTCCTGCTCCCTAACTTTCTCTCAGGACATTAGATCTTACCTGCACGTTACTTTGAAGTATTTGCAGGTTAAAAACGAGGTGAAAAGCAGGCTTAAAACTAATTTAAATGGATGTGCTATTACCATAGATTTGAACCAAGAAATTACTATTTTCGTCCAGCTATGACCAGAGAATTTGTTCTGGAAAAGAGCTACAGTTACAGGGCAGGGTCTGATGGAAGGCCAGTTGACACAGCTGGGAAACTCACCAAATGACAGTATGCTGGTCCCCCAACTCTTATTAATGTGCCAGCAGCTGACTGGGCCACTCTAAGCACTTCTGAGCCCGACCCAAACTTTCTCATTTCCTCACTTACAATCCAGACCGTATCTTTCCAGGGACAAGAAAACGAATGTCAAGGAGGTTGCAAAGCAAAAAGGGCGTAGGAACAAAGAGGATGGGCTGGTTTTGCGGATTTCAACTAAACTCTGGGAAAGTCGCATGAAAATATCCCTGCCTCATGATCAGCTGCTTTCTCAAGGTACCAGAACAGAACGATCTCGTGTCGGGGGCCCTCTCCTTTGGATGCTACCCGATTAAGAATGAGCCCTGCTGTTTTTCATTCTCCTTTTTCTAGGCTCCATGCAGATTCCGTCCTTGGAACAGTCTTCTTTCAACAAAATCGTTAATAATTGCCAAGATTATAGCTTCATGTTCAACCCTAGCCACACAGTCAGATTATAGCTTTCTACATTAGTGCCACAGACCAGGTTATAATTTTAGCAGCTACCATATAATTGATTATGTTCTCCCCAGGCATCTAGCTACAGATTGTTGTTTAGCATCTGTTACTTCTAAGGACGGCTGACTGTACCACTGTCCATCATCTCATTTCTTTCCAATCTTCCTGCCATCTCCTAGAGACTGAGCAGAGAAGAAATCTTAAGAGGGGCGCCTGGGTGGCTCAGTCGGTTAAGTGCCTGAGGCTTGATTTCGGCCCAGGTCATGATCTCACAGTTTGGGAGTTTGAGTCCTGCATCACTTCAGGCTCTGCTCTGCTAGTGCAGAGCCTGCTTGAGATTCTCTATCTTTCCCCCTCTCTCAAAATAAATAAATAAACTTTAAAAAGAAGAAGAAGCAGGAGGAGGAGGAGGAGGAATCTTGAGTATGGAAACTAGTGTTTTTCAAACTTTTTTTTTTTTTTAAGTAACAGAACCCTTTCTTTCTGTTGGCAAAAATACCTCAATATATACGAGACAAAGGACCTGTTCTGGTTAAAGTGGGGGTTTTCTTGACCTACATCCACCCCTCAATGGCTATCCCAGTGTATTTTATAACAGTCTGAAAAACCACCATCTCAGACCAATGCTTCATCCAGAAACTGGACTTGGGAGACATTATGTTAGCGGGAGCTGGCGGAATCGGTACATGAAACATGGGGTGACAAGGAGGTAAGAAACCCCTGTCCAAATCAAACGGTTTCTTTTATGGCAACGAAGTCAGCAGTATAAACGGGCTGAGATTATTTGCGTACCAGGTAAAAGAAATCGGCTACCAGTATACGCACATTTAGATCTGCATACGGCAATGGATAAAAGGAATCTTTCTGCAGGAAATATTTAGGCTTCTCCAGATATGAGACATCACAGGAGCCTATGTTTCTAATTCCAACAGCAAGTTGGTCATCGGGCCCCTAATTTCAAACTTAGACCATTCTTGTTCTCTACACGAGCAGGCTTTGTGCCCCACTCACTGTGTACCCAAATCAATAATCCAGTGCAGAAGTATGGGCGACCCTAGATTCTCACTATTAGACCAAACAACCTCAAGATGCTTTCCAGAATCTTAATCCCTGAACTGACCATCCCCCAGAGCTGGATCCTTGTGGAAAGACTGCCCAGTACAATCAGAGCCAATGAAAATACAGAACGAGGAAACATCCAGCATAACCTACCGAGGCAATCCTTTGGCCTCAGCAGAGCTTCACTGAAAGTACTGGGAAGTAATGAAAAGAGCAGCGAACCTGGAAAGACTGGGGTAAACCTGCTGAGCTCCCTGAATGTCTCCTTATCAGAAAAATGAAAGTGCAGGACTTGGTGATCTATAGGTTTTCCACAAAGGGATTTTTCTAATCTGAAGTAAAACTGCTCCGCTTCATTTGGGGTTCCCAATCCCAACTTTCTCCTCCCCAACTGTCTTACAGGGCGTAAGGAGGAGGAAAGAAAGACAAAGAAATTGTGGTTTGATCGGGACTCTATTCTGTACACGTCAAGCAAGCATAGCACCCCTAGGTCAAAACCCAGGTCCTGAGGTCAAGGTTCAGTGGAAAGTAGAGCATCGCCATATAATCCTACCTCCCGCCTTCGGAGTCAAACGGCTCCGCGTCCAAACAGTTTAGAATCCTGCCTGTTTATGCTATAGGCCACTTTGGTCATCTGCCCTCCTATGTTCACAACCGTCCGGGGCACAAATTCTAGTATCTATCCCAACCCTTCCCCACTGCAGAGCTAAACCCCATCCTTTCTGACCTTGGAGAGACGGCAGCTCCCAGCCTCGGTCCCTCAAAGACGTCCTAGGGGCTCCCTCTCAAAGATCAGACATTCCTCCCATCCCCCCACCCTCCTAAATTTAGGACAGGGAAGCTTCAAGGGCCACTGTCTCTCTTCCGGGACCGTTCAGACTGCATTCCAAGTAGGGAAATATAAGAGGGAAAAAGACGGGATTGGGGGGACACTTGGACCCTGGCGAGTCACTCCTCCAGCACCCCAGAGACCAGGTACCCGACCACTCGCGCATCCTTCTCTTCCCTCCCCGGGGCCGTAGGGCGCCCAGATGGAGACCCACAGGGCCCACGCTTGCTCGGACCCCCGCTTCGCGTGCTCCCTCGGCCCCAGCCCCCAGCGAGGGGCTGGGAAGGAAGGAGGTCCCTGCGGTCTCACCTGGGGCGGAGGCGCTCGCTCATGGCAGCCGGTGGAGGGGAGCGACGCGGCACCGCTCCGCGAGCTGAGGGAACAGAGGGTGTTGTGTTCCGGCGGCCGCCACGCCCACCCCCTCGGGCCTTGGCTCTCGCCGCGGCGCGGGTGGACGCTGCCGGCGGTGAGTACCCCTCAGTGGGACCCGTACCACCGCTACTTCCGGCGTCTGCTCCGCGCCCCCCCATGTCGCAGCCGCCGTGGTACCGCCCTCTCGAGACTGCGCAGTGGCGCGACGGCGGCCGCGCCGACCGGTAACCCCGCCCACGGGAAGAGGCGGGCTCCGAGTGGGGAGGAGCGCCTAGGAGCTTCTGGGAGAGAGGACCTCATGAGAAGGCGGCCCGAGCTTTCGCCTGTTCGCAGCCGAAAAGTGACGGCATATAAGTCAAGCCAGGTTTAAATTAATTTAAATTATTTCATAATAATACGATACAGGTACTTAAGTTAAGCACCTATGCGCTAACAGTTTTGTAGAAACATAGCTGAGAAGCATCAGGCAGTGGCGCAGACGGCCTGCGGCGGGTCCCCGACGGGGAGTTGGGAAGCTGCTGGAGGGCTGCGCTGGGGGGCTTGTCGCGGGGGCTTCCGGGACTTTCACACCTGGCTAGGTAAGGACGCTGCTCTGGGCTAATTGCGGCGGGTCGGACTTTGTCCTAGTGCCCACGCCCTATGTCTGGGGGTCAGGGGAGGGGGCTTCCCGAGGAGAGAGGGGAGTCGATCGGGTGGCGGGCCAGCCGTGGGGGGGGGGGGGGCTTCCCGGGGCCTCAGGATGAACCTCCTCGGCGTCCCTGCGCCTCCGGCTGAGGCTGCAGTGGAGGCCGGCCCGGAGCCGCTAGCTGCCCCACGGCCCCCGCCCACTCCGCGGGAAGCGGCGGCTCGGCTTCCGGAAAGAGTGCCGGAGCTGGGAGGAGGGCGGGCCAGGTACCGCGGCTCAGGGGTGGAGTGGGGTGGGGCGGGTGGGGCGGGGGGGGCGGTTGGCACGAGTCCGACCGGCCCTGCGCCCGACCGGCGTGCGCGGCTTTAACTGTCTGCTTTCCGGAACACGGAGAGAGACCTGCGCTGCGAGTTGGCTGTACTCGGTTCAGTGCCGCACCACATTCATTCACTGAGTGTGCTGTCGAATTACTTTTCCGATTGTGTCTTGCGCTGGCTGATAATTAAAATCGAGTTTCTTTTGCCAGACCCAGGAGCTGCGATCGTGAGGCATGGAGATCCAAGAGAAACAACCACAAAATTAGCATCCTTCTGGGGAAGCTCCTGTAAGAAAGTATTTAGGCACCCACGGTAAGACGTTACCACGAGAGGGTGCAGGATCTTCCCAGTAGGACTGAGTGTGGTGGAGTACTGTAGGGGCAGACACGTCTAAGAGGTCCCAAGCCTTTTCTGAAGTTATTAGCCTAAGGCCCGTGGACTGGCTCCAATTGTGGCTATTTTTGTAAGTCAACGGCTCAAAAGTTTGATTATATTGTCAGAGGGGTACCTCCAAAGTCAGAATGATTAGTGTAATCAGAAACAGTTTTGTTTTGCCTGAGTTTACATAGGATCCTAAATGGATTGGCCAGGATTATGTCTGTTTATCTTGTAAATGGTTTCAGTGTCACTCTTTGACTTAAGCAGTAGTTAGAAGGTATTCAGTCACAGTGATTTATGATAGCGTTTGCATGTTTACGTTTAGAGAAAAAATTCACTCAACAAATACCATATGCCCAGCACGGTGCTCAAAGAGGTACAAGTGATACATGGTATTACTTTTTTTTTCATGTTATTACCTGGTATGAATATCACAAAGGTTTCAAACTAAATGAATTTGCTGGCAGTCCATACACTACGAACCGTGAATGAAAAACTGGGGACCATGTTCCCTCCACCTATATGTTATTAGTGCATCACACACACTTTTTTTGAGAGAGTGCGTGCACATGAGTGTGAGCAGGAGAGAGTGAGAGAGAGAATCTTAAGCAGGCTCCACGCTCACCATGGAGCCCAGCGTGGGGCTCGGTCCCACAAACCTGGGATCGTGACCTGAGCTGAAATCAAGAGTGGGATGCTCAACCGACTGAGCAAACCAGGTGCCCCCACATACTTTTATATATATGTGTATGGGTGTACATGTGTTTTACTAATATGGGAAGTGTTAGTACAGCTTCATTTCTCATGCTGAAAGCCTGGAAGTTCTAATATTTTCTTCTTGCACCTCTGTGGATCTTCCATATACCACTTGGAAAACATGACTCTAGTCAACAGCCTTCAGATCTTGGCCTGAATTCACCATTCTTTCCTTAAGTGGTATATTTAAGGGCTTCAAACAATTTTTTTATACTCGTGTAATACCCAGTTGACTTGCTGTAACTTTAAATAGCAAACATTTTAATCTGACTGCTAGTTTGGACAACTTTTTCTTCCAGTAACCGTTATTTATTAGGTTTCAGTCTTTTAGCTTTGCTCAGCTACAAGCTAGGGATGTAAAACCTCTTTGATTGTCTTTTACTGATGATTGGTTCCTAGAAGACTTTAAGAAATGTATAATGCCAAGCATAAATGGAACCAGGAGTATTTATCTTAAAACCAACTATGTCTTCTGTTTCCTATTTCTGTAAGAAAATGAATCAAAACATATTTTTTTAAAAAATTTCCTTCGACCTGGGTTCTTCCAAATGAAAGGTACACATGTAAATGAAATATTAGTATTTACTTTACGAACTCTGTGCCCCTCATAATCTCCTGTTTATCTTTTTCAGGAATAAGAGAGTGATACTCTGCCAGGATGGAAGTGTGTCCTTACTGTAAGAAGCCATTTAAACGATTAAAATCCCACTTGCCACACTGTAAGATGATAAGGCCGACTGTACCTGCTGATCACAAAGCTTGTCAGTCCAAGCTAGCTACCCGCCCACATGCTACAAGCAGGAAAAGACCAATCACAGATTTAAATAACACTAAAGAGAGAGAATTAGACACCAGGAGTGAAAAAAGAAATACCAAGTTGATAAAGGACAAACCAGAACGGACAGTGAAGTCTTTTCCACTACCGGCCGTTGGTTTAGAAAGAGCAAGTAACACAAAGGCAGATGAATACCTCAAGAATCGAGTTCGGTGCTCCCTCAAAATGCTAAAAGATACTGAACCAAAGGTTGCTTTCCAGGGAGAAACCAAGGCTCAGTTTTATGCATCAGAAAATACCACTCCTAACAAAGAACTTCCCAAAGATTTGCCTCCATTGGGGGAGAGTAGAAGTAAGCTTTCAAAAACCAAAGCATCTTTACCTCTTGGCCCAGTAGAACCTTCTTCATCAAATCAAGATAGAAAACCTTCAGCCTTACCCAGTGATGTACAGACCACTTCTCCTGATTTAAGATTGGACAAAATTGATCCCCCAAGACAGAAGCTTCTAGTAAAGTTAGTAGGTACAGCTAATGGTGATTATCGTAGTTCTCCCATGAATCTCCATCATGGGATTGAAAGAGTAAGAACGTCCTTGTCAAGCAATGAGACAGTGTCCAAGGCCAGGGACCACCTCTTAGAAGTCTCTAGTGATGTTAGAGACCCTGAGATTCAAGAAAAGACAATGGAATCACAATTTTTAAATTTTAAAGTTAGCCCATTAGGTGAAATCCACGTCAGGGAGAACCAAGGGGAAGGACTTGACCTTGGAGTAGAGGCAAGTGGTAGCACAGGAAATGCAGAGAAAAGTATATCTGTGACAGACACGCAGGAACGGGCAAAGAACTTCAGTGGTGGTGATTCGGCCACAGAGAAGAAATGTCGAGACGAAGGTCCCGATTTAAATTCGTTCACTCCAAGGGAGACGACTTGCGGTGAGCTACTTTCTGTATCACAGTCGTATAATCAAAATCTGGCCTCTCTGGCTGTCCGATTTTTTCAAGAAGAAAAAGCAGCAGCCTGCAGTCCTCACCGAGTCCCTGGTGTGAAGGTGTTCACAGAGCGTAGTGAGCGAGCTCCTCTGCCGCACGGACCGGGCTGTGGGCCCCAGGCGTCACAACCTGGGTGCCAGCAGCCTTCACATTCAGTCCTGCTCCACGCCTCTGACAGCCCCTTCAGTCAGGTGGGGGTGGCTGGCAGGAAGGGCCTCTCAAGCTCCCTGGGCCTGGAGTGGTTTCCAGAGCTCTATCCTGGTTATCTTGGACTGGGGGTGTTGCCAGGGAAGCCCCAGTATTGGAATGCAGTGGCCCAGAAGCCTCAGCTCATCAGTCCCCAGGGGGAGAGACTCTCACAAGGTAAGCGTGCTCGTTTTCGAGGACCCTCCAGCCCCTCCGAACAGCTCTGTGCCTTTTGCCTTAATCAGGTTCAGAACACTCCTGCTTTCTCTCAGCTGACTTGTACCCAGGCGTTCCAGTATGCCAGACTCAGTCGTGATTCTGAAAACACTCATTCTTGCTCCAGAGTGCTTTACCACTGTCCCTTCCCCTGCACCCCGAGTTGACGGTTGGACTAGGCCAGGCTGGCTGGTGGCATTGATCACTCGAGTTTCCCCACTGGGCGGGGGCGTGGCCAGTGGGTATGGGGCAGGGATTCAAACTGTCTTGAGAGACTGGGTGAGAGGTTAGGGAAGGAGAGAGGGCTGTGAGGGGGTCTCCTCAGAAGCTGTCCAGAGGCTCCTTGCCCGTGCCCGGAATGGGTTAAGTGGCCCCACAGAGCCAGGAAGTTCTGGCATTTCGGGGATCCTCACTTCTTCCTGCAGAACCTTACTTTTAGTTATCGGACTGCCTCTCTAATTACAGTATGTAACATTTCTTCATTTTCCTCATCGGAGAGCTTTAGATTTTTTTCTTTCAAGGTTTTCTAGAAGCATAGTTCATTTTTTTATTTTAGTTTTTTTAAGTTGATTTGTTTTTGAGAGAGACAGAGTGAGAGGGGGAGGGGCAGAGAGAGAGAATCCCAAGCAGGCTCCGCACCACCCATTCGAAGCCTGATGTGAGGCTCGAACTCAAAAACCATGAGATCATGACCCGAGCCGAAACCAAGAGTCGGATGGTCAACTGACTGAGCCACCCAGGCGCCCATGGCAGCACAGTTTAACGTAGCATCCATCTCGGGGGTGTGTGTGTGTGTGTGTGTATAGTATTCATTGGTGCTTTTAGGTTGGACAGGAGACCTGTAGCAAGTCAGAATACCTTTGCACCTGAAAATCCTGTAACCTCTTCCTAGAGATGTGTTTTCCCTCTCTGGTATATTTTGTAAATTATTCGTATTCACCAAACCCCAGGTTGTCCAGTGTGAAAAAGCATTTTCTTTTGTATGGTCATTATTCCTTTCTAAAGGTTTCAAAGCGGAAGTATATCAAGTGAAGCGTAGTGCTAGCTAAAGCTACAATTTTCTTCCACCCGCTGTACAAACACTCCTAACATCAGGCGCTCTCTACAAAGTTGTAGTCTGTCTCGAGGCCAAAGCCGTGCTCGCAAGCCCCTTTTCCATGTTAATACAGAAATGATATTAACGTCTGAGTTTGTTGATCTCAGAGTGCCTCTTCCGTCCATTTTCTTACTATGGCCCCGCCACTCTGAGAGGTGGGCAGTGATCTGTATCTCTGCTTTGCAGATGATAAAACAGACACAGAGAGAACATGTGACTTGTCCAAGGTCAGGTTGCTGTAAACGGTAGAGCTGCCAGAGAACACAGTCTCTTCAGACCAAGTTTCACCCTTTCCACCAAACCGTGTTGCAGAAAGTGCACCAGAACCAGAAACACGGGGGTCGGTCAGCTGTCTCTACTTCCTTGTGGTTGGCATCACGTAGGTACGCGCACAGCCCGTAGCAAATCACTCTGGCAAGTAGGACTTCTCTGGTTCCTGTGCTGTCTCTTACAGTGCTGAGGAGAGTCTCTGGTGCACCCACTTCTCATTTTAGAGGGAAAGGGGAGGAGACTGACATTGGTCAGATGGTGACTGGATCAGCCTCTGCTAGGTACATTACTACCTCATTCAACCCTCATGACAACTCAGGTGACTGTCAGTGATGTCCCCGTCCCACCGTCTTTTATGGGCAAAGAACCTGAGCCCCGGACATCTTTTATTTATTTATCTATTACGTTGAGAGAGAGGGAGAGAGAGAAACTCAAGCAGGCTCCGCGCTGAGCACGGCTGATGCGGGGCTCCAGCTCACGACCATGAGATCATGGCCTGAGCCCCCCGGGCGCCCCATGACCCCCAGACATCTCGAGTGCCTTGCCCGTGTTCATCCAGTGAGTGGTGGTCGGAATTCAAGTCTGGATCCATCTGGCTTATCTACCCCTGGTCTTCATACTGTGCACTGGGCTTACTATTCGGGGCAGTTAGTGGTTGCTGTCATTTTTGATGTAAGTTATCCGTTGACATGCTCACTTTAGTGGGTCCCAAGAATATAGTGATAAGAATAAGGTAAGGGCTACATACAGTGACTAATCGGACCACCTGGCTTGCTTGTGAGATTGAATATGGGGGAAAAAAATACAAGGTTTTTGTCAACAAGAGTTTCTCCAGAAGAGTGGTGAGGAGCTATTTTGTTCCCTCGTGTTGGTCCCGGTCTACAGTACCGTCACTAGCTTGGGCAGACTGGTGGCTCTGAGGACGCGGCTGAGTCGGGTTTCTGTAAGTCAGGAACGAGAAGTAGGCTTACTTATGGAGCTCGGCAGCATTAGGAGCCGAGCCGTCTTGTGAGGTTTAGTGAAAAGGATTTTCACAGACTTACTACCCCAAAAAAGTAGTTTTCCCAGCATTAGAGAAAATAGACTTTAGAAGTTCAAGATTCAAATCTCGGGAGACTGAGCAAGTACAAGGGGCTGACAGTCCTCAGCAAAGAACTGGAATTGGTTTCCTTTGTTCAAAGGAAAGCCTTGTGAGCACTTCGCTGGGGTGCTTGGCTGAGCCCTGGCCAGATGTCGGTGCCTTGGCTTCTGGGACTGAGAGTTGAAGAGCTCTAGGCCCAAATCAGGACAACCTGATGATCCCATATAGGATTAAAGATTCTTAGACCTCATCCCTAAAGACTGATTCTGAAGTCAGATCTAAGAATCAGATTTCCAAACGTTTCCAAAGTTAAGTACTGCAGGTGTTGGGAAGGCCACTGGTGGCTGGGAGGGGGGCACTCAGACCCTGTAGGGGGTGTTGGCAAACAGATGGTGGGGGAGGGAGGAGGAGGTTTGAATAAAACAGTTCCTAGAAATTGGCCGGTGGGGATAGCAGAAAGTAAAATAGGGAAACCTGATCGGGTCATGGGTTTTCGGAGACCCAGAAACAACTTCATAAGCCTCTTCTCTCATCTTTAAACAGTGTTTCCGCCAATAGGGTGTCCGAGTGACCTGTTTGAGATGGGACACATGTGATGAAGGGGCTCAGAATAGTTAGGATCAGAGCAGAGCAGGAATATGACACGTCAGGATTAGATCTTCTAGTAGCCAGAGGCGGCCATGTGAGGGGACAGGTGACAACAGCCAGAGACCGGGGGGGGGGGGGGGGGGGGGGGGAGTCAGGTCACAGGTCTGGAATTCCAGCCAGGTCAGAGGGGTGATAGGAAATGTTAGAGGTACCAGGGATGGTTCCAGCATTTATGTTAGAGAGTGGAACCGCTGTCACTAGGTTTGGGATAATAAGGATGTCTACACTGGCAGTGGGTCCAGGACAGTGTCTAGAGATGGCAGTGGAGCCAGGCCAAGAGGGGTATAGATCAGAACCCAGGGCCCCTGGACGACGGGAAGGACGACACTAAAGAACTCTTAACCACCTCCGTGGGTTCTGAGCTGGCCTCTCCTGGACCTCGGGCTGCTTTTGTATCCCAGCCCAGGGCCCGAACTGATGTCATTCACACAAGTTTGACTGAACCCTTAGTGGAGGAAATGGGCTACTGGCTGGAGAGGGGACAGAGTGGAGGGGCCGCCCCGTTCCTGACACGGCAGGGGAAGTGGTTTTACAATTGCAGTTGTCACAAAACTGCCTCTTCCCGTCTCTTTTCAAACTTTTTCCAAGAAGAATGGGTTGTGTCACGCTTTGTTTTTTCAAGAGACTAATCTTCACCTTGTGAAATAATTTTCTGGGTAATTTCTTGAAAGCCAGTCTGGTTTGTCTCACTTAATATGATCATTTGGTTAGTATGTTTACCTCTGCAGCAACTTTTACCACATCTGCTAAACTTGTTGTAAATATTCCCTTGTTTACCCTTTCTCCCACTGAGCCAAACCAAGAGCAGAGAACCAGCAATAGTAGACATTCCCTGCCTGTCTTTAAACAGAAAAACAGGTGCAGGAAAGATGTAAATGGAGAGCATAAACCCTCCTTTCTGGTTTTACGTGAGTTATTCACATGTTGAACAGAACTGTTTGCTGTTAGCAGTGGGGTGGTAGAGCACACGTGTTGACCCTAGTAGATATAGTGAGGAGTAGCAGTAGTTAGTATCATGGTAGAAAGTCTTGCCTTCTGCTAAAACATTGCAAGTGGTAGAAAACGTAGACAGTTCATTTCATTAAGCACATGCACATGGAAGGGCTGCAGGGTGTATTCATCAGACCAAAAATGTAGCTAGATCCTGATCCCCAGGGGCTCCCTCAGCCTTTTGCAGAACCTCTTTCGGGGAATAAACCGCCTTGACTTTCAGCACTTAGTTCACTGCAGCCCCGTACACAGTAATCCGGCTGTTTAGAGATCCTCCCCTCAGCCTGGCCCTGGGAACCCCGGGCACTGAGGATCGGGAAAGAGACCGAATCTAGATGAACTGTCACAGTGACTTCTGTTTGGAACCGTAGTTCCTTTGTTGGAAAGAAGCTCGACTGCTCTCAGGAGTTTGGGACCCCCGACCAGACTTACGCCCTCCAGCTCGTCTCTGATGAGGCTCTTGGGAGCTGTCCAGAAAGGTGAGCTGGAGTCATTGACTGTTGGGTTTTGTTGCTGGTTCCAAGCATTTGGAGAAGTTTCTCTTACTTTAGCCCTGATGGTTACAGCAAGGCTAAGGAAAAGAGAAAAAGAGACAAACATGTAGGCCCCCTTCCCTTGGTCGGTCTGTTTTCACCGTGGAGTCTGACGTCAAAGCCAGTAGGAGAGCGGCTGCCATTACGGGCCAGCTTTCCTGTTGGTGATGTCTCCCCTGGCCACCCCCCCGCCATTTCTCCCCCGCTTGCCTGGATCGTCCCAAAGCCAGGAGGGCTCTACGCCTCAAGCTCACCAGGCGTGTTAACCTGCCCACTCGAGATTCCGACCAAACTCCCAAAACAAGAGTAACTCAACTTGTTAAAATTAAGGTCTTCCACCTTTGGGCCTTTTCGTCTGTGTAAAAAAAATACCCGTGTGGTGTTGGCGAGGATTCTGTGACTTCAGTCCCATGGCCCAGGCCGACTGGGATAACTTGAATATCCGGCAGGTCGCGGCCCCCTAGTTCCAGTTCACCATGGCAACCAGACGTGTTTCTCTCCACACAGGCTGGGTCAGGTGCAGCACCACCGTGAGGACTGGAGTTGGGGGCGTCACCATGCTCTTCACGGGGTACTTCGTCCTCTGGTGCAGCTGGAGTTTCAGGCATCTGAGTAAGCTTTTTGATACTTTGAGCCTAAAATCACAGGCCTCGTCCCATTACGGGGACCTCCGGGGGATTCTCCGAATTACTTTGTTTTTGTCTTACGGTTTTGCGTTATCTGACACGGCCCAGTGACTGAGCCACTGCCTGAGGCTCTGGGGGTTTTTTTATTACGGGTTTTAGTTAGAATGACCTTTATAAGATTGGACTAGACTTTACATGATTGCTCCTGTGCTCCCGTGTGAGGTTCTCCCTGGAGATGTGCTGGTCTTGTGCTTTGTCCTTAAAGTGTTTGCCTGCCAGATCGGCGCCCTTCTTAATTCCCACCTGAGAACTGCCTTTCAGCATTGAAACCAAACAGTTTATACCCCGAGAGAGAAGGAGAAACAATACGGTGGTCAGTCTTGTGTGTGCGGGTCACAGGAGTCTTAGTTAACGTTACTTTCCGCATTGAGAACACAAGCATCCTTCTAGCTGATTTCAGCCTGCCTCGGGCCTTCACCAGGAGGACAGCGTCTGAACTCCACCTGTCTTTTCAGTTCAGGTTAACTTCTCTCATTTTTTTTACAATACCACTTTATAAAAATACATTTTTATAAGTAAAAACTTTTTAAAGATGTTCTATATAGGAGGATATCCAAAGAGCCCAGCAGTTTTCCACAATTAAAAAAGAGTCCAGACCCTTTCTGAAAACTTGGGGTGTAAAAGTACAAGATGACCGTGAACCCCAGTAGCATTCACAAATGGTCGGTAGGACTTCTAAAATACCAGCACTTGACTCTCATTGGAGGTTTTCACGCAGTCGGTGCCTAGGAGGCCGGAGAGCAGGTCAAGCGGCAGCCGGACGCCTGCCCGCTGGTGGGGGGCTGGTAGGTGGGGTGTCACACACTCACAGGGGAGAGGAGGTTCCTCCTGGTCAGCCCTGCGCATGCGGAGACCCCCCCAGCCCTCAGCTGCTTTCCCAGGGAAAAGGCCTCCCCGGAAAGGTTTACCTGTCTCAGAGGGCTCAGTTGGTTGATACCGGAGGTGGTTTTTCAGATCTTTGAAGAAAGCGGAGCAGAAGCTCCCGATGGCGCCTAAGACTTTATTTCTGAATGTGTGGAGTGATCTGCACAGGCAAGAGACAGAAACTGTCCTCGGCAGTGGCCTCCTGGCTTCTTACCGCTTCTCTCTGTTTATCCAAAGAGCTGCAGCGCTGGCGTAAGTAGTGACCCGGACACCACGTAAGAAAGC
This sequence comes from Lynx rufus, assembly GCF_022079265.1. Taxonomy (NCBI): domain Eukaryota; kingdom Metazoa; phylum Chordata; class Mammalia; order Carnivora; family Felidae; genus Lynx; species Lynx rufus. The sequence continues at coordinate 31,439,064 of NW_025814832.1, read as the reverse complement.
TCTGAGACTCGGGGAGCACGGCGAAGACCACTGCGGTGCGGATCGAGCGGTTTAGACTGGTATTTGGGGCAGGGAGAGGGCGTGAAAAGAATAAAGTTACTGGATTCTGAAACCATGATATGCGGAAGCCGTCCCTTCACCGTGGACAGGCCTGCGTCTGTGTGGCCATGTCTTCGGCTGGCTCTCCAGAGTGACAGAATCCTGAAAGCCTTCGGTCTGTTGGCCCCTTAAGGCTGATGGTGGTCAGGGAGGCAGGAAGATGACAGAAATTTTTAAAGAGTTCTTAACTTGCAGTCAATAATATCTCACTTTTAGATCTTTCTCCCTAAAAGTATTCTCTAAGCTTTGGCATTTTACAGTTGTTCTGCACGAGATACCAGGCTACATACGCCCTGATACAGGTTAATATCTGAAGTGGCAGGAAATCTGCCTCCCATCGTGCCTTTTGGGGTCCTGGACACCTTGGCGGGTGTGAGAAACATAAAAGCAAAGTCAGGGGGATACAGAGTTGCAGGTGGGTCTGTGGAAAATCCTTAAATATATTTAAGCTGATGAAAATGAAATCGCACACTAAACAGAATCGTTGAAGCACTTTTTATACATCTTGAGTATAACAGCAGATGGTTTCTGTTTATCATCTCTTCCGGGAAACTTCAGAATCCCACCCATCCCTTCCTGAGAACTTCAGTGAAACACTCGGACGCTCCCTTTACTTTGTCAGGGTTGTTGGGTTTTCTGGGTCTCTTCCCCCATCAAAATATTCAGTGTCTTTCTAAGTTTGTGACTTCTGCTTTGGTGGCTTCCTCACCTGGTTACTGACAGATAGAAAAGGCTTAGAGGAAACATAATCCAGATTGTACAGAGAGCTGTTTCTCCAATCCCTTTTCCAACATGGGGGTTGATTATATATCATAGACGTGTTCATATCTACATGTTTGTTTTATACACACACACACACACGTATATTTTAGCTTTGCTTGGGATATTCTCATGCCAAATACAGGAGGTTAGTCTCTTTCATCCCAGCTCTTTCAAAACTACAGAAAAAGCAGTGTGCTGTTCCGAGGCCAGCATTTATTTATTTGCATGTCTCTTCTCTCTTCTCAAAACTTGAATTCTGGCTCTATCTTCTGCTTTATCTGCCTTTTCTCTTCCCAGTCCCCTGTCTCTCTCCCCTTCTAATTATCCCCAGTGGGAGTAATTTAATCCCGCATCAGTTTCTCCTGGTTGGGGAAAAGGTACACTAGAATTCCCCAAAAGGAAAAAATTCAGGGTTGAGGAGAGAAGAGCATTTGTATTACTGAGGACTTCATTGGAATTCCAAAAACAGGATCTTTCCTTTTGAAAGGGCTTTGTGGCCATTCTTTGCAAATGTGCTTTAAGGGAGACACTTGGGTGGGGGATGCTCCCTGCACTTCCCCCTTTGTCCTTAGTCCAGGTCGGGAACTGTCAGGGAGTCAAGGTAGAAGAGAATGCTGCCCGCCTGGGATGCCCTCTTGCCCCAAACCCCTCAAGCAGCTGCATAGTGGCCTGATCCAGCCCACTCCCTGTTTTGTAAATAAGGTCTTCCTGGAGCACAGCCCTGCTCCTTCTGTTAAGCGTGGTCTGGGGCAGCTTTTCTGCTCTGGTGGCAGAGCTGAGTAGTTACAGCAGAGACCACGTGGTTTGCAAAGCTGGAAGTGTGTGCTGACCCTGCCCTGGGGGAGCGGGACCCCCTTCCCACCCCCCTACCCCGCATTTGGAGTAGGTAAGGCAACGAGCCCCTGCATTTGGAGCGTTTGGAACATGTAAGGCAACTTGGGATCCCTGCTCTAAGACAGTTTGGGTTGGGAAACATTTCAGTAGAAGCCTTTCTTGACCTAGAGCCTTAGTGCCCTGGTGCCACCCCCTGCTGTCCAAACACAGGTGCAGTGGTGGTCCCCAGGGGCTGGAGCCCCAAGACCTATTACCACTACTGTAAATAAGAGAGTGTCATTTGTCAGAGTCAGAATGCTAGAACAGTGAAAACATTCTACTTAATTTATGTCACAGTAGGTATTTTATATCCCTGAAAATAAGTTCCTTAATGTGAAGAGCAAACTAAATGAACCAGCCGTCCTAGAGGGACAGCTAGCTGCTTCATTTTACCAAGTTGAAGATGAAGGTGGGATCCTGCACTAAAAAGATTTTTTAGTTTGACATGGTCAGCACCAAGAATCCTGACCCATGTGTAGGAAAGAAGAAAAGGGCTGAACTGATGCCTCTGAATTTGATACTGAGCGTGGATTCTTTTTTTTTTAATGTTTATTTTTGAGGGAGAGTGCGAGCGGGGGAGGGGCAGAGAGAGGGAGCTACAGAATCTGAAGCAAGTTCCAGGCCCTGAGCCATGAGCACAGAGCCCACCGCGGCGCTCGAACTCACGAACTGTGAGATCATGACCTGAGCCGAAGTCGGATACTTAACCAGCTGAGCCACCCAGGCTCCCCAGTACTGAGCGTGGATTTTTAATTGGTCCAGGGGACTTTGAAGAAGCCGTTAGTATCTCCAGATGCTGGAGTTCCTTGGTTTCTGGCCACTCGCATTTCTGCCATGTGGGGTGAGAGGGTGCTTGAAGACCTTTCATCAGGTCTTTTAACAATTTCCTCATAATGTTCCAAACAGTCTGAGTTGTTGAGGTCAGCAGAGAGCCGTTGATTCTTGTCCTAGATTCCGGTCCAGACAAAGTGCTTGATCAAAGGAGCAGTTTCCGCTTACAGTAGCAATGTAAACTTGGCTCGTGAGGCTACATTTAGTACTCAGATCTGCAAATATCCCTGCAAGATCAGTTCATTTGCGCAGCCAATCCTAATCCTGTCTGTGACCTGGCAGATGCAGGGCTCCACCCAGAAAGAGGAGAGATTCTTTTCAAACCTGGGATCGTAGATGAGTGAGGCCCTGTTACCTGCAGGCGTTGAGTCAGGAGTAGCTGCTCATCACAAAGCCGAGAAAAAGAAGCCAGGGATGCTCCTAACCTGATGTTCCGTGTTAAACGGCCTCCTTGATGTCGTCTCCCAAAATGATGCCTCGTACCTCCCACAGCACGGGCAGGAGCCCCCCTAGATGAGCCCGCCCCCAGGTGAGCAACAGTGTTGGTTAGGTTCTGCTTCCAAGGCAGCGGCACGAATTCCCAAACGAATCTTTCAGCAGCGTGCAGAGAATCCATACGAGCGATCCGTATCCGCCTTTGAGAAGACTTCAGGGGAGGGTCGCATTCCAGAAGGTTGGAAATACTTCCCAGCAGGCCCAAAGGCCATGGCTGTGCCCACGTGGTCTGTGTAGGGTGGGTTATCCCTGGTCTTAGCTCCTGGGATTGAAGCCTGAGTGACCGTATCTGAAATACGGAGTTTACTGGGGAAAGTACTTTCTTCTAATACATACCAGAGTATTTAGTTATTAAAGATAATCATTTGTGTATTAGCAACAGGGTGTTTTACTTGTTCTGGGAAACCTCGCTGCCGCTGTTCTTAGTCCTTTACCCTGATTTGCAGATTATCCTAATTCCCCTGCTCCCTGTGTTCCTCCTGTATGTTCCTACCACGACTCTTCATAACAGTAGTTTTAAAATTTTCCTCTCACCTGGTTATTTGCCTCTTCCAGACCCTCACCTTTGAGATGGGTGGCTGTGGCCTGGGGCGAGTTGTCTGACTTCCTGGAGCCTCTTTGGAGGTCTGGACTGTAAAGTGGGGACAGTTATACCTACTTTGCAGAGACTTGGTGGGATTAGAGGCCCTGCGTCGGTAAATTCCAGCAAGGGCCCACGTGTGGTAGGAATTAAATTCTAACGGCTCTTCTGAACCCCCTGTGGCCTCATGCTACTTCAGATTCTAAATGTGAACCAAGCGAGAACAGGCCCGCCACGATCCCCGCTAAAACGTGGCTACCCTCCGGGGCCTGCTCTGTCAAAGCCAAGTATTGTGCAGAGTTCCTTACCTGCATTCTCTCATCTCATCCTTAGGACCACCCTGGGAGGCTGGCGCCGTTACGCTTATTTGTCACACTGAGGAGACTGAGGCTTGAGGCTGAGTGGTTTGCCTACACGGCTGTGTGGTGTTTGTCTCAGCAGCCCAGGCGGGGCTGCCGTGCAGGCCCCCAGAACCTGCGGGCCTCGTTCTTCGATCACCCTGTCCCCTTACCTTCTAGCTCCAGGCGGCCGGGTGGCCGTCTCCACCTGCCACAGGCTGGTGGGGGTGGGGGGGTGCGTCCTACTCACACCTTCTACTGTTTTCTCCATTTCTCCAAAAGTCTCTACTTTAACCTCCCCGCTCCTCTCCCAGTGGGTCAGACTCACTTGACTCCCGCATCCGCGTAAATAGAATGGCATTAAATGGTCCAGGTCACGCCCCTACCTCCCCAGGATAAGACTGGTGTGTACCGTCTCCCTCCCCATAATCCCTCACATCGGGCGTGCACAGGATCCAGCCTTAAATTTAAGTAAGCCGTAACAGGGAAGCAGCTGTCATGCCAAAGGAAACCACGGAGTTTAATCACCAGTTTGCAGCAGCAGGTGAGGCCACGTGCACGGGAACTGCCCCGTGCAGCCCAGGCTGGTCTTGTAGCGGGTGCGGGAGCCGCGCAGACGGGGGCGGCTGTTCCCACTAGCTTGGGTTCAGAGTTTATGTACATTCTGCTCCCCCGTTTTATGGCTAACTCGTCCTGCCACAGGTTGCGTGCCTCCAGTCCTGTTGTGTTTCTAGCAGCTCGTTCACGGACAGAATGAGAGGAAATAGGCCCGAATGCAGCACGCTACTCCCGCATCTCCCCCTACCCTGTTGAGGCGGACAGTAGGGTTCACTGGGAACAGAGAGGACCCCACAGCGTGGCCACTGGGTGTCTTCACTAGAAGGTCTTCAGTTACCCCACAGACCAGGGGTTACTTTTTGATAACTCCTACCTGTTGGAGTCTTTCTACACTTGCTGGCATAATGGCCCGGTTTTCGACACTAGAAGAAAAAGATTAAGGGTGTAACTTTTCATAAATTCAAATCTCAATGGAAACATCTTAACCTGTCTAAGGAACCATAAAAGCTAGTTAGCTGCCGGGGCGCCTGGGTGGCTCAGTCGGTTGAGCGTCCGACTTCGGCTCAGGTCACGATCTCACGGTCCGTGAGTTCGAACCCCGCGTCGGGCTCTGGGCTGATGGCTCAGAGCCTGGAGCCTGCTTCCGATTCTGTGTCTCCCTCTCTCTCTGACCCTCCCCCATTCATGCTCTGTCTCTAGCTAGCTTTTTTTTTCTTAATTTTATTTATTTTGAGAAACCGAGACGGCACAAGTGGGGGAGGGGCAGAGAGACTCCCAAGCAAGCTCCGCACTCAGCGCGGCTGACAGGGCTTGAACCCATGAAGCCGCGAGATTCCCACCTGAGCCGAAACCAAGAGTCGGACGCTTAACCGACGGAGCCACCCAGGTACCTTGATGGATTTTATCTTAAATGAAGCTCCGTTTCAGGCCTGAGAGACCTTGAGATTCAAGCCATTATCACTATCCCAGAGAACAGGGCTCTGGATGTTCAGAGGCCCCAAAAATCAAACATATGAGAAAGGCAAGGGCCCTGTTCCCTGGCCTCTCCCGGTGGAGCTTGCTCTCACAGTGTAGAGCGGCCAGAAGCACAGGAAAGTCAGGGCGCCTGGCTGGCTCAGTTGGTGGAACGTGGGACTCCTGATCGCAGGGTGGGGAGTTGGAGCTTCACATTGGGTGTAGAGATTACTTACAAATAAAATCTCTAAAATAAAAAGCACAGAACAGCGTAGAGTTTATCTCGTGAAGGTATGTATGATGTTTTTCTTCTTGATAAACCAGGGGAAAAAAGGAAACCAAAGTGCTACATTCCCTTAGGAAATCCTGCCCCCTAAATCTTGAGGACATTCTAGATCAACTCAGAACTGGTAACGCAGCAAAGAAGGTGATGAAAGCTGTTTAACTTAGTAGCTTTTAAAGAAAGTCTTGTCTGGCCAGAGAGGTAAGTCAGATGAGGTCGTGGAGACTTAGGGTAACATTGGGGTTACCAGTGCCCGCTCACTGCCCTCATTCACACCCCTAGACCCCAGTGTGGTGGTCTTACCTGACCCGAAGGGAGTCGCACCGCAGCTACTCACCCTGTAGCACGGGCCGGGCTCCGGCGCCCTGAGTCCCAGGTGGTAGGAGACCAGGTGCTGCTGGGGCCTCTGAGCCGGGAGAAGCGGTCCCTCCGGCGGGGAAGGGGGCCGGCGAGGCTCCCAGGCACGAGCAGGAGGGGCTGAACCCCGTGGCCAGTTGACAAGCTGCTGATAAAGTCAGGAGAAAACACTGCAGACGTGGCGACTTTGCACTGAGGGCAGGGGCTCCGGCCAGGCGTGTACATGCAAAGCAGGTTTCAATAAATTGCGGCGTTAATTGCCGACCGCGTGGCTCCCGACGAGCCTTAGACTTGGGCTTGTGGATCGCCCACAGTCATTGAGGAGGCTTCCCACCTTCCAGCCAAGATCCCACCTGGAAGCGGCAGAGGGCGCCCTTCCGAGCCGGCGCCTGCCTTCCTTCTGGCTGAGGGACCGGATGTGGGGCCACTGATTGACAGGGGCTAAGCGCCCGCCCCCCGTTCCCACGCCTATTTTGACCTCCTTCAGACTTAACTGGCCGTCCGACTTTCAGTCTTCCGGACCAGGGGTCAGCAAAGACTTTCTGTAGGAGCCCAGAGAGGAAAGATTTCCGGCCTTAAAGGCCGTCTGGGCTCCGGCGCAGCCACTCCTAAGCACGAGACCGGCTGTAGATGACGCGTACATGAGCGTGGCCCGGTTCCAATAAAACTACGAGCACTGACATTTTCATTTTCACGTGTTACAATATATTCTGGTTTCTTTCCCCTACGATCTTTAAAAAAAAAAAAAAAAAAAACCCACTGCAAGTGCTGGGCTGTACAAAAATAGGCAGTGGCCCGATCTGGCCCCCAGGCTGTAGTTTGCTGACCCCTGATGCGGGTGCTCGTCAGTGCTTGGTAGCAGTGGGAAGAGTATGTGTTCCCGCAGGGACCGGGCACAACCAGGATGGCCCCGATGCAGAGGAACGACTTTGGACCGCAAGCCCGGAGTTGGGCCCCTTGGTCTTTATCAAAAAACCACACACGTCGGGCGCCTGGCTGTCTTAAGTTGGAGGAACATGCGACTCTCGATCTCAGGGTCGTGAGTTGGAACCCCACAGGTTGCTTACACACACATGCCGCCCACTAAGGAGAATTCGAGGGCTGATGAGCTGAGCAGGGCCGCTACCTGCCGCAGAGGCTGCCGAGGTGGGAGGGGGTCTGGGCCGTGGCGGGTGCCTCTCCCGGGACGGGTACTTGGAGCGGATCGTGCGAGGGTGAGGGCAGCTGGGCGTAGTGCGGTGCCAGACAGAGTAAGTGCTCTCCAGGGAGCGCGTGCGGTAAAGGGAACGAAACACCCCTGCCCCCTCCCTGCCTGCACACTCACCTTCGTGAAACTCGGGTTGAATAAAAGATTCATCTTGGGACTGAGGGAAGTACAGAGAGAGAGAGAGACAGTTACAGCCTGGCTCCAGCCCTCCATCCCCTGCTCATTAGCGTGCTCCTCGCCAGCCTACTGCAGATTTCCGGTTTCTGAGCCCCCTGGGGAAGGAGCCCATGCCCCAGCCGGGGGATGACGGAGAACTGCAGAGGGTTGGGGTGGGTTTTAAGTGTTTCTGCTCATTTCTAGAACAGTTTGGGAAGAGCTACATGCCTGTCAGCCCCGCACAAATACACATGAACAGCCTGGGGTAGAGTTGGGTGCAGCACCTGGGGGGGGGGGGGCGGGGGGGGCAATGCAGGGTGAGTTAGTAAGGAAATCACTGCAGGGGGGAGGGGGGGCATGCTCACCAGACACTTCATTTTCCACCTTGGACCAGTGAAGGTATAGAAGGATCTAGATCCAGAAGCCAGAAAGCAGGCACCGTACTAGAGTTGCTAATCCAGGTGTCATACTTACTGTGCAAATTGGCACCTGGGTCCCTCGGGGCAGAAGCCCACGAAGTAGTTAGCGCACATGATCTTACGGACATGGCGGTGTTTGCACAGGGGACCTGCTGGGCAGAGAACAGCCAGAAACACACATGACAGATCTCACCGGGAGGGTATGGCAGTCATAGCTCTCCACTTAACAGGGCATATAAACCTTGTCCTTTCCTGCCCAAAGCACCTGCTTCCTAGCCACGTGACTGAGAGGGGAATGGCCACCTCGGAATGTGCTGGGTGGGTGCCAGCTGGCCAGTGCTGAGCAGTGGGGTCGGAGGCGTCCCTGACACACTGCATCTTGGAGGATTTACGTGGTTGTAGACTGTCATTTGTCACCTTAGCTCCAGAAGCTACAGCTGAGGAAAGACTAACCCCACCACAGCTTACTAATTGTCCCCTAAAATGCCCCCAAAGGAACACTGCCGAGGACTCAGAACAGTGCACCTGAACACCAATGAAAGTAAAGGGCGCAGTACTCAGAGCACAGGGACTCCAATGGGGGGACCCTGCCTCTTAATGGGGCAGGTGGAGCACGCTTAGGTGACAGCACCCCCCCCCAGGTGGGTAAAAGAAATAGACAAGAGAATGCATGTGGTCGGTCTCCCCTGGACCAGACCCGATGCCAAGGGCTTCCTGTGAGGTCCTATATCTGCCAGCTCAATAACCCTATGAAGGAGCTGTTTCCCCTTTCCATAAGTGAGGAACTGCGTTCAGCAATTCGTTCAAGGTCACGCAGCTGATACATTCTGAAGTCACTGGGGTCTGAACCCAAGTAAGCCCGCTGGGAGAAGCCATGCCAGGCTGAATGTTACAATACACAGAGGGTTCTTTTCCATCAGAGCGAGCCTGGGGGAGAACTATGGAAAGGTCTTCCGTTGGGATTTTAACCCAGGAGCACACCCCCACGGGGCCTTATCAGGCATATGCATCCTTCCCCTGCTGGGGACACCCCCCACATCGTGATCACCTAGTGCTCCCTTTCCATCGGGGCCTCACCATCCTTGCAGAAACCTTGGTCATACCAAGGACAGTCCCGGGTCTTGAAAGCTGGCTTCACGTGGAGAAAGGGACATTCCTTGTTGTTGCAATCACCTGAAAAGTCCAGCATTCTTTAAAAACGGGCTCATCTTAATGCTCATTTCCACCCTCCCCAAAGTGGACTGACCGCCTTGCCTAGCCTCCACTTGCCTTCCTTCCATCAGCAGCAGCTTTTAGAAGACAGCAAGGATTTTCTAATCCTTCTTGCAAACTAAGAAGAATGGATCCCAATACTACTTGCTAAGTAGGACTTGGGTAAGAATAAACACATCTGGAAGAGCAGAGGCAGGGCAAGATATCCAGAGGGAGGGACTGGAACGGAAGGCATCTGGAGGCCACCAGAGAGGAAGGAACGAAGAAGCGGCGGGGAGAGGAGAGCCAGAGCGAGCCCCTAAAGATCCAAGAGGACACAGTGTGGATGCGTTTCAATCAAGGCCCTCTGTGCTTTGTCTCTGCGACGGAGACCTACGGTGCTTCTAGAACCAGGGTACAGTCCTTTCTGGCGGACAGGCCAGCAAGACCAGCTCCAAAGCTGGCGGTGGTCTGATGCTAGATGCTACACAGGGACCCCTGTGGTTGCCCAATGCCTGTGCTATAAGCTGTGGGTTATAGACCAAGACTCGGGTCCTCTAGAAGGAGTCAGCCTCGTGGGACAGACCACTGGAGAATTGTTGTAAGAACACTCTTAGATTTCTTGCAGGAGCCCAGGGCTCTGAAGGAGCGTGAGGAGGAATCAGTTCATCTTTCACCTCATGTGAGTAGAGAATTGGTGGATGCTTCCAATCCCATCCTCCTTAAAAGCCTCCCAACACACTCCCAACACACTCACGGGTGCGCCCGGGTGGCTCAGTCGGTTGGGCGACTGACTTCGGCTCAGGTCATGATCTCATAGTCTGTGGGTTTGAGCCCCGTGTCGGGCTCTGTGCTGCCGGCTCGGAGCCTGGAGCCTGCTTCGGATTCTGTGTCTCTTCCTCTCTCTGCCCCTCCCCTGCTCACGCTCTGTGTCTGTCTCTCGATAATAAATAAACGTTAAAAAAAAAAAAAAAAGTCTACAACTCGGTGCTTCTCACAGCCAAAAGGACTTGATGGTGTTTGCCCCATTGGTTTTCAAACTTCTCCAGAGATCTACTTAAAGGTCGCCCTTCTGCAAAGCAGGTTTCACCGCTGATGCCTAAGAACAGTTTGAAATCACCATTCCCTCCTGGCCTTCCCGCCTCACAAATGAGGACAGCAGTGCTCAGAGAGGGGAAGTGCCGTGTGCAGCCAGGGCAGAGTGCAGCCTCTGGGCTCCCGCCTTTTGAGGAATGGAAGTGACATCCCTCCCCTAGGGCTGGCGAGCATTTGATCTAGGAGGCAGCGGGCGGGCGGAGGCAGCGGCGGGAAGTCACCTGCCAGTGCAATGCTGCCTTTCTGTCCTGGCCTGGATGCGCCTCGCTGCATTCCTCTGGCGGCCAGCAGGTGGCACCCGCGCCTCACCCTCCAGTCAGCCTTTTCGGAGTCCCCCAGGTAGCTGTTAGAAGAGCCCAGCCAGCTGCAGGGCCCAAGACCCTGGGCCCCCTCAGCTGCCCCTTCCCACTCCAACACCTCCCAACATAATGTTCTACATAAAACAGTTTACTTCCAATAAGAACGATAATTACTTTGGGCCGCCCGGGGGGCTCAGTCGGTTAAGCGTCTGACTTCCACTCAGGTCAGGATCTCAGTTTCCGTGAGTTCGAGCCCCGCATCAGGCTCTGTGTTGACAGCTCAGAGCCTGGAGCCTGCTTCGGATTCTGTGCCCCCCCCCCCTTTATGCCTCTCCCCCACTGGTGCTCTGTCACCTTCTAGCTCTCAAAAATAAATAAATGTTATATATATATTTTTTTAATGGTAAGTGGCATTTTTAAATGAAAGAGGTTTATTTAGGTGCTGACCAAGGGAAGCTGAGCTTCAGGTAAACTCTGTCCTTCCCTTCCAAGAACACATGCAGGCTGCGGGACCTCAACTCCCAGCAGGCAGGACACAGAATTTTGGCCTGGGAGGAGCTCTTTGGGGATGCTTCGCCTTCTTCCCAAATAGCCGGGACCTCCCCCCACTGCCCCCCGCCACTGGCACTGAGGGCAGCTTACCCCAAAGCTGCCCCAGTCAGAGACGTCCCTGAAGACTGTGGCAGCTCTCTGTCCCTCCAGGTCACTCTTTTGGAACACAGTTTGAAAAGCACTGGACTAGATAATCCTTAAGGCTCCTTCCAGCTCTGGAAAGCACTGAGCCGTAGAATTTCACTGGGAAGATATTTTACAAGATCTGAGGCACACTTGCCGATTCAATCTTAAATGAGGTGGCAAGTGGTTGTGGCTTCCTGCCCCGGGCAGCCCTGTGCACGACAAAAGGAGGTCTGAAAGCCAGAGAGAAGGAGGACACTGGTCCCAACCCGACCACACAAGATAATTTTAGAGGCTGTGCTTCTGAACCTCATGACTGTATGTTTACAGTGACCCTGCATTGCCAATAAGAGATGCTAGTTTTCCGCTTACGGAAGCAATGCAAAGTTTTCTTCTAAAATAACACTCTGTAAAACAAGACAGTCGGAAGAATCGACAGTGACACAGGTCAATGGCACAGGTGCTTTCTGTGTTTGGCAAGCATCGTGAAAGTGGCTTTCAAATCCTGCTGTTTGGGAAACGCTGGCCCGGACCCACCCCGGGGACAGAGACACGGCCCATTCCAGGCTTATTTCCGGACAGTCAGTCCGGGTATGTGATTAGCCAGGACTGCAAAGGGAAACAATTCAGCCTTTGAGTCCAGCCTCACCCCACCCTTCCCGTGGGGGTGGGGGTGGGGGTTACTAGCGTGTGCCCGAGCCTGTGGGCCAGTGAAACAGGGATCCCAGAGTACAGTTCCACTGTTCCTAGGGGGCTGGAAAAGCAGGCGCCTGGGGCTCAGAGAGGCCCGGTCGGCCACCGGAGACATACACGGTCTCCTTTGGGCTTCCCTGTCACACGTCTTCCTGTCTCCCCAGTCCCCACTGCCAACCCCCCTAGGTAAGGGCTGGAGCCAGGAAGGGGCGTTACCGAACTTGGAGTAGAAGTAGCACTCGGGCATCCTGGTGACATCATACTGGTGCAAGAAGTTGCACTGGTCGCCCTTCTTACACAGTCCCCGCAGCCAGTGCTTACACACCACCATCTTCTCCCCTCGGTTGTGCCGGAGGGGACAGAGCTTCCCTGGGAACAGCAGAACAGCCAGCTGGGAGCACCCCCACCCCCTGCTTGCCTGGGATTCCCGGGGAGCGTGCCCCTCGTCCATCCCGTCACCTGACCCCTGGTGGAGGCCACACGGAGGACGGGCTGTCGTCTCAGCACTGCCACACCTTTGCCCAAAGTTTCCTCTCTGCCTGGCCTGCCCTCGTGCTTCTCAAACCCCGGGAAGCCCCAGGGGGTCCGGACAGCTCCCAGCAGCCTCACAGCCCCCCTCTCCTCCAGGCTCGGGGTGGGGCTCCTACCAGAGAGCAGAGCCGTGGCTCCAGCCCGGGACCCCCACCCAGCACGGCCCCTGGCACACAGTGCTTGTTAAGGGCCTGCTAAAACCAGGTCTCAGAAACCCCCCTCAAAGGTTGTGTTTCCTGACCCCGGAGACCTAACGTGCTGACCTAAGAGCCGGCTTTGTAACTAACAACTGAGAAGGAAGTAGAAATGTCCCGTGTGACTCTGCTACCTTCTTATGGGGGGTACGGCCATCAGCAGGAAGGATGCCCCGGTTCCCAAGTTCCTAAACAGGACCAGCCTCATGCTTGGCCACCCCTCTGATAGAATGTGAGGGTTGCTGGGAAGGGGTTCTTTGTAAATAGTCCTACCCTCACCCGGCCAATGACTCGCTTGGGTGTGACCTTCCACCAGAGCACTTGGATTTCTTTGCAAGAGGGCGTGGATGTGCAGACGGCCCCAGCCCCCCACGCCCCGGTTCACCTGCTGACCCACCTTTCTCACAGAGCCCTTTAGCGAAAAAGTTGCACACGGCTGAGCCCGACTCTAGAAGGGGAAGAAGGAAAGAGAGAAGGTAGCTTCACCAGAGGCTGCCCCTGCCAGGGGGTTTTTCCTCCTCAGGAAGTCCCTACCCACCCCCACCCACCCCCGCAACCCTGAACCTCCCCAAAGCTTGGGCCTGGGGGCTAGGGCCTGGCTCTTTGGATGCTGGCCTCCAGAACCAGCCTCAAGACCTCAACACCTAAGCCCCCAACTCTGAAACACAGGTGACGGAGGGGCCCAAGGCAACTCAGGAGGCCAATGTGGACTTTCCTGGCTTCTCACCATTCCCTTTCTGTGTCTCTCCGCTTTCCCCGTCTGGAAAATGGGCTGCCTGGAAGTCAGCTCCATTCTCCTGGAATCCTGGAGAGTATGTAAGAGGGGAGCCCTCAGCCCCTGAGAAGGGGGGTGCTGAGCTGAGAATCACGGGTGGCAGGCCCCAGTCCCCAACTCGGCCGCCCTGGTGTGCCGCAGTGAAGGGGCTGAGCGGAGAAGCCCAGAGAACGGCGCAAGGTCCCCCAGGGGGACGGCTGACACCCTGTCCTCACTCACTGTCCATGCCCTGGAAAGGCAGGAGTCCAGTGCCCTTTTGCATCTCTACATCCTTCTCGAAGGTGAAGGTGAACTGCTCTAGCCCAGCAATGATCTCTTGCATCTTCCATCTCCTGCCGAGCCGCCCAAACCTGCTCAAGCCCCTGCAGGTGCACCCTATATAGCTCATCAGAGGCCCTTAAGGGGGCAGGGTCTGGTGCTGCCCCCCTCATCCCCGGATGCCAGTGGCCAGGTGACAGCTGGGCTGCTCTCTAGGCACAGCTGTCTTCTTACTCCCACCTGGTGCAGGTGCAGACGCCCCGGGGCCCCGCGCCCTCGCGCGGTGTACCTAACATCCCGCTCACAATGCGCGCCGCTGGGGAAGAGTTAGCAAAGCCGCACGTACGCACGCACGCACGGCGTATGCGCAGACATTACCAAACCTGTGCTCAGTCTTTCAACATGAAGACAAAGCCACAGGTTAGCCTAGAGCAGAGTTGCACAAACCGACCACAGCGAGGCTGTTCTGATTCCCAGGAGCTTGGGGGCCAAAGGGTGAGGGGGTGGGCGGGGCAGGGGTGCAGAGGGAGGGAGCCCCCGCCCCCCCCCACCCCGCCTCCCCGCTTCCCTCCAATCGGGTCCCAGCCGACCCCTCCCTCTGGGACTCCTGACATCCCTTTTCTGGCCTGAGTGACAAGCCCTGAGCGTGCTCTTCATGGGAGAGGGAAAAAGGAACGAAATCCAGAGGAATCGGAAATAGTTGGATGAATAGCGCTTTGTTTACGCGCACACAATCGCGAGCTCGGCTGGGGGTGGAACCAACCAGAGGCCTCCCAGCCAGGATTCCACAGGCCACCCCAGCGCCTCCCACCCCTGAGAAAGTGCTTTGTAAACGAAATCTCTATGCAAATGTTGTTTTATTATTATTACACCACCCCTGCCCCCAGGGCTGGGGACATCTGAAAGTGCTTTCAAAGGAGCATTTTAGGGCTCTAACTAGGGCAGGCTCCCCCCCTCCCCCCACGCCCTGGCCCTGAACTGGCCTTCCCTTCAACTGGAGCTGGTGTTTTCAGAGTCGCACTGGAGCCCGCAGAACCCCGACGCCCTCCCTCCTGGACCGAGCGAGCGGGGAGAGGTGGGCAGCGCCCTGCAGGCCCGAGCGGGCCTGCAAGAAGGAGCCTGCTTGCTGGCTTTTGTTTTCCCGTGGCTGTCGCCGCGCTCCTCCTCGATTTGGTGGTGTTCTTTTGAACTCGGGATCAGAAAAGAAAATAGCTGGGGAGAGAGACACCTGGAGCTGAGGCGGGGCTGGGAGGGGCGGGGAAGGGATCCAAGAGTTTCCAAAAGCCCGGGCCTCCCTCTGACTTCATTCCCAGGGAGGCAGGGGGCCCGAGCCGGGGCCTGTGGAAGGCTGGGGCACAGGGGCGCCCCTGGGGCAGGAACCCTATTCCCGTGCATTGATTAGTAGTCCTGAGAACACATTCATCTATCAACACACCAACCCCGCAGGGCAGGCAGGCAGGCAAATGAGGACATCACGACTCAGCGAGGCCCAGGGCACACAGCTGGGAAGATGGTGACACGGAATTCAAATCCTGATCTCTCGATGGTTTCTTTCCATAAACATCCACAGAGCATCTACGTACAAGGGACTGGGGCCCCAAAACAGAGTGCTGCGTTCCTGCCCCCAGGGACAGCCCAGCCAAGTGGGGAGGTACACGCTGGTCCCGGGGGACGATAATGGCTAACAGGGGGAGGTTAACAGGGGTATGAACGGTAAGGGGGGGGGGCGCTCAGCACGGGCAGGGAGGGGCGGCCGAAGAGCGTCTGGTGGCCATGGGCATGTTCCAGAAGGGAGGCCAGCCATATGAGGGCATGGAGAATGAAGCAACATGGTGGTGGGAAGGGGGTTGGTCAGGGTTTAGTTAGTCCTTCTGTTGGGTGGGGGTGACAAGATTGGCATTTGAAACTCGAGTGTCTCTTAGAGCTTAGTTTTCTATCATGAAGCCAGCGGAGCGTCCCGGAAGGGGTAGGCACCCTGGAGAGTAGATGGAGGAGGAGAGGACAGGCAGCTATTTAAGGGATGATAAAAATAATAATTAGAGCCTGGAAATATCTCCAGGGATGCTTCCCTACACTGTGGTGGCCGGAAAGGGTTCATTGGCAAGAGCCGAGCTTGGAGGAGGCCCCCCCCCTCGGCCGCCCCCGTGCAGACTCCTCCCTCCATCCACCCTAGCGGCCCCTCCTCTTTCGGTCAAGGCCCCGCCCACGACCCGGACTCCCGGTCGCACCTCTTGAGTGTCTGGCTGGCCTAGGGTGTGCCCAGGATACTGCCTAGATGACTTCCCCAGTCCCAGAGCACAGTCACTGATTTGGCCTAAGAATGACAGCAGCTGGCATTCGCAGCCTTTGCTTACCCCAAATGCCTTCTAGGGTGGGTTGAATGGTCTCCCCCAAAGAGGGAGACCCAGTCCTAACCCCTGGTACCTGTGAATGTGACCTGATTTGGAAATTGGATCTCTGCACATGTAACTAAGGATCTCAGTGAGGTCCTCCTGGAATTCGTGTGGGCCCTAAACCCCATGGCTGGGGGCCTTACAAGAGGAGAGCTTGGGACACGCAGCGACGGAAGAGACGCAGAGAAGGAGCCGTATGAAGACGGAGGAGGAGACGGGATTCTGGCGGCTGCCGCGGAGCACCCAGGGTGGCCGGCTACCCCCAGAGACCCCGACGGAGGCGGCAACGGTTCTCCCCAGGGAGCCCGCCCTGCCTGCACCGCCCTCTCGGACCTGTGGCCTCCGCGATGGGAGGACATGTCTGTTGTCTTAAGCCATCGCCTCTGTGATAATTTGTCATGGTGGCCCCAGCAAACTAATTCATCCGCCCGCTCGGAAATTCAGCTGCAGGAGACCTCACCCCTTTTACAGATGAGCAAATAGACACACAGGGAAGTAGGTGACTACCGAGGTCCCACAGCTAATTGGTGGCAACTGGGGGCAGGTCTGGGTCTCCCACCTCCTAAATCCTTTCGCACTCTTGTCACTCGAACCAGGAGGCTGCCCCCCGTGTATACTACCACGTCAAGGCTCCCCAAGTGCACCAGCAACCCCATTGTGCAGAGACACAAAGCAAGCCCCAGGCCAGAGAAGGCGCCGGAGTGGGGAGCCGGGTGCCCCCTCTGGAACCTCATAGTCCTCCCTCTGTGCCCCGGAGCCTGTCCCCAGCACTGGTGTTTTCATCGATTAATTAATTCATGGCTGCAAAGTGGACACCCAAATCGTTCTGCAAACAGTGGTGTTAATTTTTAATCACCATCATTATGAGGCGCCCACTTAACTCCGGCTGCAGATTTCCTGAATCAGCATCACCCTGCCCCTTTCCCTCTATAGATGCACTGTTCTGAAAAGCAGGCGTGCAGGGAGCTCTAGAATTCTCTTGTCAGGAACTGGGGGAGGTCCTCGAGCCCGTCCCCCCTGGCCTTGGATCAATCTCAGCCAGTGCTTTTGCGGGCCGAGTGTGGCCAGGCCCTCCTCCCTGGTGTCTGTGCATCTATCTGCCTACCTCCCGCCTTGGGCACCCTGAGTTCATGCCACGGGTATAGACTGTGGCATTGGGCAGGCCAGGGTTCAAATCCGGGCTCTGCGGGGCCCTAGCCCGCGATCGTGGGCCAGTCATTTAATCACCTCCCTGAACCCCAGATTCTGCATCTGTGAAATGGGACCCACGGCGTGACCATACCTGGGGTGCTGTGTGAGAAGTACATATGGGCATGTGGGTGCCTGACATCAGGGAGTAGCTGGGTGGGAGCCGTCCCTCCCAGAAGGTATGTGCCATAAGGAGTGAGGAACGGTGTCCTGCCGCCAGGCCCAAGGTGCCACCTTCCTCAAGCTTTCTGTTCCTAAGGGCCCCTGATAAAGGAGGAGACAGGGGCCCCCCTAGGAGACAGGGGGCTCCATGCTGTTCAGGCGCTGCTGGAGGGGCCGCTCTAAGTCCAGCAGGGACGGGCCCGGTGGCTGGATAGCCATGGTGTTGGGATGGAGTGGAGGTCAGAGGAACCCCCAGTGACCCACAGCTGCTGCTGTTCAGCTCAGCCCCAAGGACAATGAGCCAGTGTGCCCTGCCCTCTCCACTGCTCTGTGCCCCAGAGATGCCACTTGGCGGGGACAGCTGTTGGCCTCACAATAGCCACTTGGAGTGCAGGGCAGGGAGGTCCAGCAGCTGGGATGGGCCTGCTCTGCCTTTGCCCAAGAGCTTGGTCTCTGGGAGTCCGGTGGTTCTAGGAAGTCTACTCTAGGAAAGGCATCCGTCTCCCCCAGGGGCGCGGGCTCAGTAATGGCACTAATGAGCCACCCACACTTCTCATCTGGGCCTCCTCCTGTCCTGGCTTGCAGCTGTTCAAGTTGCTTGTACCCATTTTGCAGACAAAGAAACCAGGGCTGAGAGGTGAGAAGGGCTGCCTGAACCAGTAGGTGTCGCACTTAGATGAGCTTCCCAAAGACCATAGGCTCCGTCTGCAGGAGCCTGGCCTCTCAGGCTCGAGAGTGTGCTGAGGCCACTGAGAGGTCTTGTGACACGCACTTTGGGTCTGAGAGTCAAGGAGACAGGACATTGTGGGGCTCAGGGGGTCCTGATAGCTTTTCTCCCCCACTGTTGCCACCTCCGTGCATCTTGGTCCTCAGGCCGTCCTCTCCTCGGCTTCTGTGCCCAGAGCCCTTCCAGGGGGAGTAGAGGCTGCTTGGAGCCTCCTGGGGTTCCTATGCCCTGTCACCGGCAGCTCTGGGGGGGATGCCACAGGCCCAGACCGCCAGCAAAAATGAGTTAGCAGAAGAGGCGTGATGGGGCCAGCTCAGGTTACACTCTGGTTTCTTCCTCCTTATCCAGAGCCCTTCCGGCGTCCCCTCGATGGTTCTGCCCCCACCCAGCCTCTAGGGAGCTAGTCTTTTGTTCATTCACTCAGCATTCACTCAAAAATATTGTTGAACTTCTCTTCATGCTGAAGGATACAGAACGAACAAGGCGCAGCTTTTATCAGTGTTCTAGCGAGCAGAATACTGGCCCCCAAAGATGCCCACGTCCTAATCTCTGAAACCTGTGAATAAGTTACCTTACGTGGCAAAGGGGACTTTGTGGGTGTGGTTAAGGATCTTGAGACGGGGGAGGTTACCCTGGATTGTCTGGGTGGGCCCAATGTCATCACAAGGGGACTTAAAAGTGGGAGGCAGGAGAGCCAGAGGGAGGCAGGAAAGGAGAAAGAGAGAGAGAGGTTTGAAGACGTTACTCTGCTGGTTTTGAAAATGGAGGAAGGGCCATAAGCCAAGGAAGGCAGGAGGTCTCCGGGAGCTGTAAAAAGTGAGGAGGCAAGATTCTCCCCTAGTACCTCCAGAAGAAATGCAGACTTGCTGACGCCTTCATATTCATTCATTCATTCATTCATTCAGTAAGCTCTACTCCCAATGTGGGCCTTGAAACTCACAACCCGGAGACGAGAGTCTCATGCTCTACCAACGGGAGCCAGCCAGATGCCCCCGGCCTGCATTTTAGAAAGAACCTGCGGCTGCAAAGCCCTGGGGCTGCTCTCCAAGGAAGGCCCCCCCCCCCGCCCCGAGAAGGACTCGGAGCAGCCCGTTAGCCAGAATCCAGCAGTCCCAGGAAAGGGGGTCGTCTTCCCTACAGCCTTGAAGCTGTCTATGCTTTGTAAAGGAGAGAAACATTCGATGTCAGGATCCACAGTAATTATTAGCCGGGTTCTCATATCTGTATCTATTCCTGCATCCCAGGAGATGGCTTTGTGCACCTCCTGGGGTACACGCACCCCTTTCCTCCCACTTGCAGGAGGGGGGCGGAAGGTTTCTATAGGACACAGCACCGCCAGCTGGCTGTTGACAGTGTGATGGATTGATTCTCCCAGCCACGGCCTGGGGCACTCATTTTGATGGATTGGGGGCCAAGGTCACGAGTTTGATCTGCCTTTGGGTCAATTGAGTCTGGAAGAAAAACTCCATTTCCATCACAGCAGACTGCCCTCCAGTCTGTTACTTCTAAATGATTCTCGGGTCACAAGGCGGACAGACAGAGTAGGGATGGAAAAACCCTCCAGGCCCCAACTATTGATGGGAAGTCAATTGTGCCCATTTTGTGTCCAAGCCCAGTGGGTGTGAGTGGCAGAAGCCGACAAGCAGAGGGCAGCCCTGCCTGGCTCCCAGCCTGGACGACCCCCCAACCCATCCCGCCTGCATGTGCAGGCTTCTGGGAGCTAGTGGGGCTAGAGGGGAGAGGCTCACCGATGCTGACCTTCCCTCGGGTCGGCGGTGGGGGTGGGGGGGAGGGGGGAGGGTTATCACAGCCATGAAGCTGTCCTTGGTCTTCTTGGCTTGAATTGCATCTCTGGGCCATGACTCCAGGGAGATGAGCAGCTAGAGACACATGGGGAGTTGCCCCCCGTCTCAGTCAGTGCTGGCTGCCGGGACACAATACCACAGATGGGGGCTGGAACAGTAGGTTTTCGTTTCTCACAGTTTCTGGAGCCTGGGGGTCCAAGATCAGGGTGCCGGCAGATTCGGTTCCTGTGAGAGAACACTTCCTGTCTCGCTGTGTCCTCACGTGGTGGAGAGAGACTCTCCAGTCTCTCTTCCTCCTCCCAACAGGACATTGATCCCATTGTGGGGGTCCCATGTTTGTGAACTTATCTAAACCTGGTCACCTCCCCGAGGTGAGGCCCCCTCCTAATACCATCACGCTAGGGGGGTGGGTAGGACGGTAGGACATCAACGTATTAACTTAGGGGATCACAAACGTCCAGTCCGAGGCACCCGCTTCCCACACAGCTGCCTTCTGGCCGTTTCTACTTGAGATGTCTGAGACCCACCCTAGCTCCCCTGAAGTTGGTGCCTCCTGCCATCTCCTCTCAGGAATGTCACCACCCCAGATGCTCGGGCCAAAGCGAGGGATGTCCTTGATTCCTCGAATGGGCCGGTCCTGCTCTTCGCATCATAGATTTCTCTCATTCGTGGGTCTGATTCCAACTCTCCTCTCTCAGGGACACTTCCCTATTACCTTCTCTAAAGTGAGACCCAGGGGCACCTGGGTGGCTCAGTCGGTTAAGCGTCTGACTCTTAATGTCAGCTAGGTCATGATCTCATGGTTCGTGAGTTCGAGCTCTACATCAGGCTCTGTGCTGACAGTGCAGAGCCTGCTTGGGATTCTCTCTCTCCCTCTCTCTCTCTCTCTCTCTCTCTGCCCCTCCCCTGCTCTCTCTCTTTCTCTCTCTCTCCCTCTCAAAATGAATAAACATTAAAAAAAAAATTAAAGTGAGACCCAGGTCATTTCCTGTCCCAACACCCACCAGTTTATCCCTGAGAAGACCTTAGTGCCATGTCCAGTGTTTCACATGTTTCCTATCTTGCTGGTGCTCTGTTTGCTCCCCCAGCCCACCTCACCCCTAGCCCATGTTCCCACTGTGAGGCTTCTCCATCAGGCCCAGCAGGTGCAGTGCCCGGGCTGGGCCCTCAGCACTTTTAGAGGCCCACGAAAATGTTTTAATTTCCTTAAAATCAGAAGACGATATGGGAGCGTTTAGGCCAAAGAAAACGTTTTGTTTTAATATTTATTTTAAAAAAAATTTTTTTTTCAACGTTTATTTATTTTTGGGACAGAGAGAGACAGAGCATGAACGGGGGAGGGGCAGAGAGAGAGGGAGACACAGAATCGGAAACAGGCTCCAGGCTCTGAGCCATCAGTCCAGAGCCCGACGCGGGGCTCGAACTCACGGACCGCGAGATCGTGACCTGGCTGAAGTCGGACGCTTAACCGACTGCGCCACCCAGGCGCCCCTATTTTAATATTTAATATTAAAGCATGACTCTTTTTCCTAACACGGTAAAAAGTACCCGATTGTCCACTCTCTTACGTTCTCTCACCATTCCTGTGCCTCTCACAGCACCGGGCACATAGCAGGTGCTTAATAAACACCTGCCGGGGACGCACGAACGAGTCTGTGCTGCCCATTTCTGTCTTCGGAGAACACAGCCTCAAACTCGCAGGCGGCTATGATTTGACTCGCCCGGGGCAGGGGGGGAGCCCTGGTTGCGAGAAACGATACTGAAGCAGCATCTTCCAAGTCACCTGGGAAATGACACAGTGCACTCGCCACCCTAGGTCTGCGGAGGGCAGCCTGGCCCCAGCCACCTTCTCGGCGCATTCCTCAGTGTGGCTCCAGAGACAGAGACTAGAAATCTGTGTCTCTATGGTGCTTCTCATATTACACCTTCAGAGATGGGTAGAGACCAGGGATGTTGCTTAACCTCCTCCAGAACAGTTCCCAATAACAAAGAATGATGGGGGCCCACTTGTCAAAGTGCTGAGGTTGAGAACCCCTGCTTTGGAAGAATCTAAATTCTATGTCTTGGGTAAATGACTTACTTGGATCACTTAGGTCTGGCCTTTTCCATAGACCTGATTTTATTGATCTGCACTTTGGCATCGAGCCCTGGATTTACATTGAGCAAAGGCAGCCTGATGGGGTTTGTGTGGCTCTGTTAGGAGACTGTGGTTGAGGACATTGTCTGAGACCCCGCCCCTGGCTCCTTCAAAGATCTCACAAGAATCCCTCCCAGACCTCAGAACACGCACAGTTGCTTCTGGGATCCTTTTAACCTTGTGGACTTCATGAGTTTCCTAACAGGTGGATTTCCCTTTTCACTTCAACTAACGGGAAGCTCAGAGCCCAAGTTGCAGCCCATCTTTGAGAACTGCGGAGGCCCACTCGGAGAACATTTCTGCTGTGCCACCCTCTTGGTTCATTGTACTGTGTGTTCCAGCCCTGTTTTTGCTTTGATCTATTTTTATCCTATTGTAGTTTACTTTGTGTGTGTGTGTGTGTGTGTGTGTGTGTGTGTGTTAAGCTGCCTCCAATCCTTTGGCAACGAAGCAGGCCATAAAAACAAAACAAGATTCAGCAGAGCCCCGTGGCCTCGGCGGGTATTTTTTAACATGCCAAGTGTCATTTCAAGGCTAGAGTCCTGCCGGGGGAAGGCAGCTACCCTTGGCTCCTCCTGTCCCCTCCTGGGAGTCTCCCTTCTTGGAGAACGGCAGTTCCGTGGATTGCAGCAACAGGTTTTAGAGGCAAAGCCACCGACACCCATCTGCCTGCAAATACCTCTCCCTCCCCCAAACATTCTTTCCAGTCTCCCATCTGGCTCCTGCCAAGGGGCTAGACAAGCTCTCCCTTTGCTATTCCTAAGTTGCCTTGCCCACATTTTCAGTCGGGGCCTCCAGGGTTACGCTGTGTAGACTGTCACTGCAGCCAGGGCGGTGTTGGGGGCGGGGTGGGGTGGGGACCTGTATGCAGAGGCGGGGACCTTTGGAAGGCTGTTGTGTGAGGGCGGGGGTGAGCCAGGGGTGGGTAGGGGGAGCTACATACACCTGGAAAGGCCAACCCCGCCCCTCACCCGTCAGCCCAACTAACACTCCCAGCTCAAGCAAGCGCCCGTGCCCCCCACATCCCATAGGCAGGGCTTGCCCCTTGTCCGCCAGGCCGGAGCCAGAGCCAGTCCAGTCCGCCTGTCTCCTCTGCTCTGTTCTGCTCACGTGACCCGGCCAGGGCTTCCTTCCCCCAGCCTCTGTCTGCCCATCTGTAAAATGGGGGACCGGGAGAGGTGGACCGGATCCTAAAACTCGGAGATGCTAAGAACCCCTCCTTCATGTGTCCTGACCCCCTCTATTCCTTTTGTCCACTTTCTTCTGGGAACGTGGTGAAGCGGGAGAACGGCTCGTGTGCGTGACAGAACGGAGTCGGAGGTGAGCCCTTTGCGGGACCAGCCTGGACACCAGCAGGAACACGGGCCCGAGGCTGCAGGCTTGTGAGGCAAGCAAGGGGCCTACCCGGCAGGGACAGAGGCCAGCCCTGAGTGACCCCGAGAAGGGCCTTCGCACGCCCTTTGGATGGCGTGAATCAGCAGCCGCCAGCCCCTCGCCTGGCAGTGAGCAGTACCCCCTTCCCCTTGGGCGCACAGCCCAGGTGAGCTGGGAACACCCCACCCAACTTAGCCTGTCTCTGCACTGGCCTGCTCAGTCGGGTCACTGGCCCTGCTGGCCACTGCCGGTCCCGAAGCATAAATCATCAGGTTGGGACAGTGGTGGAGAGGAAGGCCTTGGAGGCCGTGCCCGGGTCCGTGCCCCAGCTCCTCCATTTGCCAGCTGTGTGTGGCTGGGTAGGTTCCTTAGCCTTCCGTTGCCGCAGCGTCCTCATCCGTAGAATGGGGGTAATCTGAATAGCGAGGGCCTCACAGAGTTGTCATGACGATAAATGAGGCCAGCACCAAGGGCAGTGCCTGGCAGATGGCGGTCCTAAGGGCTGGCACCCAGCCTTCGCCACAGCAATGGTGCAGAACAGCATGTGCCCGGGGAAGCGAGCAGAGCCCTGGCCTGCAGCGGTGGTCGCGGACGGGACACGAAGGCTGGACCGGGGCGGGCTGGTGCTGACGCGCATCTTCAGGCCAGAACCACAGCCCTGCCCGGAGCAACAAGCTCCGCAGCACATTCTTGTTAAGTGTTGGCCGTGACCTGAATTAGCGTGACCTCACTACTGCCCAGATGCAGCCCCTGGCTCCTGCTTTGGGTTGCTGGAGGTAGGAGGGGGCCCTACAGGGCATCTGTTAAGGCGAGATGTGCCCTGCAGGGGCTGTGGGCTTCTCAGGCGAGCCTCGGGGACCAAAGGGGAGAGAGTCCTCTCCCCTCCCTCTTTTGGGGCCACCACACCCTGCGTCTCACTCCCAGCCTCAGCCACATCCCTCATTAGCTGAGAATGAGCCCCTCTAGGGACAGAGGGGCCGGTGCAACATTTTTATTATGCTTCTAATTGCTTCCCAGGGAGGAGGAGCTCAAGTCCAAATTTCTCTGCGGATGCTGGAGGAGAGGGGCAGGGTTTCCAGGAACTCAGCCCCACTGGCCCCCACGGGGAAAGGAGGCTGTGTGAGGGACTTCAGCTAGCAAACCCTGCCTTGCCTGGGCTGACAGGGCGGTCGGGTCTCCAGGTCCCCAACCAGGACAGACACACCCTCAACCTCACTTCCTGCAGGAACGAAGCTCCCAGGAGGCCGTGAGCAGCCAGGTGAAAGGGCTTTCAGTCCATGTTGTCCCGAGTCTACTGCTTAGTGACTTGGGGAAGGTGGCCAGGTGGCGTCTGGACCCGTTTCTTATGGGCTCTCAGGCCGTGAGTCTGGACGAAGGGCACGCTGCCTCTAACATTCTCCGGGTCAGATGGGGAAAAGCCGGGAAAGAAAGGAGGGCGGCGCCTTTCTAGGGACTGTGTCTGCACCCGGCCCAGTAAGAGCAGCAGGGTTCCCGTATCACAGAGGAGCAGAAGGAGGCGCGGAGCAGCTAAGTGACTTAGTGGCCACAGGCCCCCAACTGGCACCAAAATCCCAGAGCCCCCGAGACCTGCCCAGCAGATGGGCACATGAGCCTCGTCCCTCCAGGGGCCGGAGAGCAGCGCAGGAGGGGAGGGGCCCCAAAAGGACAGGGAGAGAAGCCACCCCAGATCCCGAGTGCCTCAGGGGCACAGGCAGCCCCAGGGCCCCCAGTCGGCACCCGTACCCACCCACATCCTGCGATAACCCTCCCCAGAAGCAGAGACGGACAACGGGAGTGCCACAGCACTTTTTTTTTTTTTTTTTTTAATGTTTCCTCACTGTTTTAACAATACCATGAAAAAATATATACAGTTTAGAATCTGGAACTGACCACTGTTCGCATGGGTTTCAAGGGCAGCTGGTGGGGGCTGTAGGGCCCCTTCTGACTCCTCCCCTATGTGGGAGCCACACCACTGGAAACAGTACTGACAGATCAGGATCTGGCAACAAGCGGGAGAGGCTGCAGCACTGACGCCCGCTAACCCTGGCCTGTCCCCTCCCTCCGCCGGGTACGAGGGGACAGGAGAAGGTGGGTCAGCTTGTTCCCAGGACAGGAAAATAATCATCAGTTAACCCTGGGGCACATGCCCAAGCTCCCACTCGACCTCCTTGGGCAGGGTTACAGGACCAAAGTGAAACGCTGGAATCTCAGAAGAACAACAAATAGTTTTTTTAGCATAAGTATGTTCCAAACGTGGTGTGGGGCATACTTATACTACAAAAATTATCTTTTGTATGCCCGACATCGTAATTTATCTCCGCGTTCTGGTTTTGTTATGTTTTATTGCTAAATCTGGCAACCCTCTACCCTTAGGGGCCTCAGAAGTGGGGGAGAGGGTTCTGCTGGCAGAAAGGCCTAAAGAAGGAAGGGGAAGTGGTCAGTGTGTATGTGTGTGTGTGTGTGTGGGGGGGGGGGGAGTAACTCAGTCAAAAAAGCTTCTAGCCCTCCAAGAAATGATATATTAATTTTTTAAAAAATCCTTTTCCAGAAAATTTCTACACTGGCTGCCTTCAACTGTTAATAGCCATGGGGTGGGGGGGGGGGAGGGGAAGGACACACACGCACGGACACCCACCCCATTCAGTTCTACATAAAGTCTGGAAGCACTTAGTATAAAGGTTTTCTAAAAGGATTTGATCTTCCATCTGGTGTCAGAGCTGCTAACACTGTTCCAGATATGCTCTGGAAGGATTTAAACAGGACAGGAGAACAAACAGATCGATAGGGGCCGAGCGAGTGCCCAGCCTGTTCCTAGTGTCATCCTGGAAAGGCCCCTTTTAGAAAATTCAGGAAGCCTGGGGCCTCCTTTCTTTCGCTCCCCATCCTGTTCTCCCCCCCTGGAAGGGGCTGCGTTTAGTGCACACATTCGGTCCGGCTTTGCTCCAAGGGGCTCCAGGCTCACGGTGCAGGAGCCGGGAGTGGGGGGCCGGGGCGTGGGACCACCTTTCCTCCTGCCACACGGCCACCAGTCACAGCAGAAACGCCAGGAGAGGAAAGGCGAGCCGAGCGTCCTTGGCCGAGGCACCGGGGCCGCTCCCGGACTGACCCGCCGCTGCTGCCCCACGAGGCGGGGACTTGGCTGACATGCGTCACCGTCTGAGGCCGGGCTGGAGGGAAGGGAGAACCGGTTCCTGCCGCAAGCACCTGGTCCGGCCCGCAGCACACGGGAGGGCTGGGTGCGCCAGGCAGCTGGGTGCCCACGCCACCTCCCTGTGTCCCCATTGGGGCCCCGGCCTCGCCAGCGCCCCACGTCCAGGACGGGGGACGTCCAGGGTCTGCGGTGGAAGCCAGGCTCCCGGCTGCCTTGCACAGGATGGGACGGGACAGGGAAGGGAAGGGGGTGGTGGCCTGGAGCGGGGGGAGGGGGAAGGGAGGAGACGGAGCCCCCCTCCCGCCTGGTGCCCCTCACACCCGGATCTCATCCTCCTCCTCCTCGTCCATGAAGGAAAACTCCTTGTCCTGCTGCCGGGGCAGAGCGGCCCGGGCCCTGTCGGGCCCCCGCGAGGCGGGGCTGCGCTCCTCCAGGATGCCCGAGGTGCAGCTAGACAGGGAGCTGCTGTCCCGCGTGGTGTGGCTGCCCTCGCTGCGGGCCGAGCCGGGGCTGGGGGCCGCCGCCCAGCCCTCGTCCTGGGGCGGGTCCCGGCCCGACGCACCTTCTTGCTGCCTTGACCGCGGAGGGGCCGCCGGTGCCAGGGCCGGGGGAGCCCGGAGGGTGCTGCCTGCGGGGTCCCCGTCGCGGTAACCGCCGCCCTCCTCCTCGGGGTCCCACTCCTCCTTGTCCATGATGCTGAGGACGTCGCCCAGCATGGAGGGGCCCAGGTCAATGTGGAACGACATGACCGACTCGGCGTGCTTGAGCCCCAGGCTGGCCTTGGGCACCACGGGCAGCTCCGTCAGGTCCCCGAAGGCCTGCTCGTCGAGGAGGGGGTCGGGGGAGTGGAGCGCGGCGGCCCCGTTCCGCCGGGGCGCCAGCTCCCCCTCGCCCGCCTCCTCCTGGCCGCCCTCCCCGACACTCGCCTTCTTCACGGGGCTGGACGACAGGCTCTTGGGCAGCTTGCCGGAGCCCTTCTCGGCGGCCTCCTTCTCGTTCAGCTGCGGCAGGGACATGGCGTTCTTGACGAACAGAGCCGAGTCCCGCAGGGAGCCCAGCATGTCCCTCTGCTCCCGGTCCCCCCTGGTCACCGACTGCGACCGCTTGCTGCCCCGGAACTTCCGGGACAGGAGGCCGCGTTTGGAGGACGAGGAGGCGGCCTGCTCCTCCAGGGACTCGCCGTCCAGCTCGCCGGCCTTGCTGTTGAGGAAGGACGTGTCCCCGAAGGCGTCCCCCGCCCGGCCCACGTGCATGGTGTGCCGGAAGTCGCCCAAGGGGGCGCTGATCATCTCGGCCGTGAGGTCCACGCGGGAGCGGCGCTTGGAGTGCACCGAGCTCGACACCAGCTGCTTGAGGATGGGCATCTTGCCGGTGGGGGCGGGGGGCGGGGGGCGGGCCTCCCAAGGCGGCAGGCGGGTCGGGGGTCAGATGTGAAGTCCGGCGGGCATAGGGGGTGCCAAGGAGGAGATCATAGGGCTGCAAGAAGAGAACAGCAGGCAGAGGGTTAACCCGGGCTGGCCGCAGGGCAGCAAGCCCATCTACAGAGGGGCTGCTGCCCAAACCTCAGCTCTCCCACCAGAATGAAATACCGTCAAAGAAGCCACCGGTGGCCCAAGCCTGCCTGATTCTTCACGCGCAGGCACTCGGGTTAGGTAGCCATGTAGAGTTCAGGTAGCCACAGACACATTTTCCCCGAACCGGAGAGAAGGACGATCCTTCTTCCGAAGGACAGCATCTCCCCCGACCAGGATGCCACCAGCGTGAACACAACCACGTTTAAGGCGGTGGAGATGCACAGGCGGTTCCGTGTGGCAGTCTGGGAAAGAGCCTGGGTCCAGGACAGGACTCCCGCGGACAGCCGGGCTGGAGA
Source organism: Lynx rufus (assembly GCF_022079265.1). NCBI lineage: Eukaryota > Metazoa > Chordata > Mammalia > Carnivora > Felidae > Lynx > Lynx rufus. The sequence continues at coordinate 31,410,634 of NW_025814832.1, read as the reverse complement.
CACGCTCTAGGTTCTTCCTGCTGTCTGACCTCAATCCCCGTGGAGGCAGTGGACACCTCAACCTGAGTCATGGTCCTCTGACGAGGGAGAGAACAGGATGGGCTCCGGAGAGACGCTGCCCGGCACCTCCACGTATGTGGGCGGCCAGACTCGCTTTCTGAATCAGAACCGGGGCGGGGCCGCTGGGACCCACAAAACCAGCTCCCCAGCCTTCCAGTCCTCACTGGGTGTCCCACAAACGGGGACCCCGCCTGCGACCTCTCCACCGTGGGGCCAAGCTCTTTGCTGGACACTCACCCTGTGTCTCCTAGGGATGAAGACTAGAAAATTCTGGTCTCTTGAATCGTTAAGGGTGCAGGAAGAGGGCAGGGACTAGACGGCCCGGCCCCCCGAGATCTGCCGACCCCGGGGGGACAGTTAACCGGAAATGAAGATCAGCGAGGGGGCCCCGGAGAGCCTAGGGCATCTGAAAGCTCCAGGTACCACCCATATAGCTCCTGGCAAGCACCAAGTTGAGGTCGACTGTTGGAGACAAACCAGTCCTTTTCCCTCTGGAGGGACCTGCCCCAAAGGCTAAACCCAGCAACGCAGGGCTGAGCAGGGCAGGAAGACGGACGGGATCCGACAAGGCGGGTGGGTAAGGGGTGATGGTGGCCGTAGTCTGGCCAACAAGACTTCATGGCGGGACCACTCTTCCCACTGCGAAGCGCGACCCGTGGGTGTCCCGCCGGTTTCTTCCTCACCCCCAGCTAGGCCACCACATCCCACCTGGCCCCCGGCGCCAGCCCAGCAGATCCCCGTTTCCCCTTCTGTCCCTCTCCAGACCATTCTTCACCTTTTCTCTAAAACAAAAGCCATCCAGGACTCACCGGTGCAGACCCCTCGATCTGGCGACCCGTCCTTGCCTCCCTCCTTCCTCCACGCCACTGCTTGCCGCTCCCCTACCTTTGCTCTCTGTCCTAGCCCTCTCTCAGCTTCTGCCTCCTGGACTCCAGGACTGGACACATGCAGGTCCCTGCTGGCACACCCTGTCACCTGGCTCACTCACGTCCTTCCGGGCTCGGCTGAGACGTCACTTCTTCCGGGAAACCGTCCTTAGCCAGGGTGAACCCTCTCGGCCACCTCGCCTCCATCCTCCCAGCACTCTGGATGTCCCCTCTCCCGGCGGGCACCGGCTACATCGTTCTACTCCTGCCAGCTGGTGTGTAATGTGCCCACTGGACCCTGAGCTTCCAGAAGGTTCGGACGGGGCCGACTCACCACTGAATCCCATCTAGCGATGGGTCTTCAAAGACCTGTGGAAAGGCAACACCTCCGTCCTGCCCTCCCTCATCTCCCTTTCTGCTTCCCAATCCAGGGGCCACGCTGGCCTCCCTTCAGCCTCTAGCCGGCCCCAGGGTTCCCGGCCGGCCTGACCCCTGTGTCCTCCAAACACCCCCCACGGCATTCTCAGTCTTTGTCCAGCTGCTGACGCCCAGTCTGACGGCTCCCCAACCATCAAGTGCCACCCCCCAAACCCCGCCCCAGGCAGTCATGCGACTGTCACTCCAGCAAACAAAGTTCTCTAGGACGGGAGGCAGGAGCCAGGCACCGGGGCACAGGTGACCTGGGCTGGGCTCAGAGCCAGGTGAGGACTCTCACTACCGCCAGTCGGCTCTCCCTCCTCCTGCCCCTTCCTCCCACCAACCCTCAGGCGAGTTAGCTCTCCCCATCCCTAACCTGAACCCTCTTCTCCTGCCCACGCCCTGGGACCTAACCTCTAAACAATCAGACACGGACCAGCTAGACCAAGGACTGGCCAGCATTTTCTATAAAGGACCACAGACTAAAGATCTCTGGCTTTGGGGAAGATACCGTCTTTCCAGTAGGAGAGCAGCAACATACTGCATGGAAACAAAGGGTATGGCTGCGTCCCAATAAAACTTTATATATAAAGACAAGTTGTGGGCCAGATTTGGCCCGTGGGCCCCGGTTGGCTGACTCCAACTACATGAGAAGTACTGGCCTCAGGGTTATCCCCTCGCCACACTGCCCAGGAGAGGGTCAGCATATGTGACCTTCTGGGTCTGCCATGGGCTCCCAGGCAAACCTTTGGGGGGAAAGCTCTCTTTGGCTAAAAAAGAGAAAGGGAGGCTGGGGTTGGTCTCAGACGTGTTAGGAACAGAAGGAAATCAAACCAGGTTTCTAATGAACGCTTGGTACCAGAGAATCCCTGAGCTTCTGCTGCCCCCAGGACACTGAGGCAACAATGGGAAAGGCTCACGTGTTCAAACGGCCTGCATTCGAACTCCTGCCTCTAGTCACAGAATCTTGGGATCTCAAAGAGCTGGGAGGGAAGGGACACCCAGAGCAGCTCCAGAAAACAGGTGTCACTGAAGCAAAGTCACTCATCCAGGCTTCTGCCCCAAACGGCAGAGCTGGGCGAGAAGCTGGCCTCCTGGTCCAGTGCTCTGCTCCAGACCTTTCTCTGGCCTTTGGTGAGTAGCATCCTTTACCAGCTACCTTTACCAATTGGACACCTCTCCTTGCATCTGGGCCAGGAGAGTCCAGAAAAAGGAGGAGCCTAACTGCTTCCTCAAGAAAGTTCCTGATCGATCCGAGAGTGTCGACACTTTGAACCAGATAATTCTTTGTGGTGGGGGCCGTCCTGCACATGGTAGGATGTTTCACAGCACCCTTGCCTCTACCCACTAAATCCCAGCAGCATCCCTCCCCAGGGGGGACAACCAAAATGTCTCCGGACATACCAAGTGTCCCCTGGGGGGGGTGCAAAATTGCCCCAGGTTGAGAACACAGCTAGGAAACTAAAGCTTATACTACTTACCAGATAAAGAACAACAACAAAAAAGGGGGGGGGGCGGGCGGGTGGGAGACAGGATAGGGGGCACAAAGGGTCAGAACTGTGGGAACACAAGACATGCACTTCCAGAGTTCAGGGTTTCATTGCAACAGTAGGAATCCCCAGACCCAGCAGGCAACTTGAAGCGCTGTGGTTTCCCGATGGGAAGTGCTCCCGACAGAGAAAGGGGAACCACACACTCAACCGCCAAGGGCTCAGCAGAACCCATGGAGTGGCTTGTGGCCACTCACAGGGACCTGGCATTCTGGCCACCAAGACTACAGGACAGGAGGGTCCCATCATGCCATCAGCCCCCCTTCTATCCTGGAGGGTAAAACAAAGGAACAGGTAAGAGCGGCCAGGGGGGAAATCCACAGGCCAGGCCCGGGGCCCCAGCATCCTGCTGGGCCCTACACCCCCAGAAAGAAAGTAAAAGTCTGGCCGGTGCTGTGTGCTACTTATAGCCTCGCTCCCTGGGGGTGGGAATGAGGCTTTCCGGCTTATAAAACACCAAACCATCCCTCCAGCACCCAGCATGAAAGAGTCTGGAGAGAGCTGGGGTCTCTGTGGAGTCACCTGCCATCCCACTGCCTAGCAGTCCTGGGACGGGGCCACGGTCTGGGTCTCTGGGATCCTAGAGCTCAGACTCGATGGGCCAGGCTTCAGGGCTGGTGAGAACCCTAAGCTCTGAACAGAGAGCGATGCGGGGGCGAGGAGATGGAACACTGAGGTTACGGGCAAGCAGGTGGCCTGGGCCAGTCCTGGGGGCGGCAGGTCAGGAGGCCTGCGCTCCCACCCGGAAGGGGATCCTGCCAAAGAGAGCTGTGCCTTTGGCAGGGGGTGCTGCTAAGTGCCATGACTCAGCTCTGGGGATGTGGCTAAATAGGCTGCCTGATGACAGGGCGGCCACTCCCTACAGCCTGCCTGCCCGGGGCGGGGCACCACCACCCTGCCCCGAAGCCATAATTCCACTCTCCTGCCAGAGCAAAGGAAAAGGGAGCAGGGACTCACGGCTGTGCCTCACTCTCCCCAGCCTCTGATGCATCCAGATGCCTCTACCCTTTGGCCCCACCATCCCCAGAACATTCCTTCAAGGCAGGAGCAACGGACCCTCCCTGGAAGGCCAGGCCCCTGGCTGGTTTACACCAATCACGCTCCCAGCTCAGCTCCGCTTCTGGGACCCCGGAGGACAGCGCCTGCCTGGACCCCTCACCCATCTTTCCTGGCATGCTGCACACAGAGCGCTGGCCTCCCAGATCAGCCAGTCAAGCAGCAACCAGACAGACAGAAGGACAGGCTGGACCAGTGCGCTCCAAACACCCAAGCAGTGGCTGGCTCCTGGCAGCCGGGCCAAGGCAGGCGAGAGACCCAAGTTCTCCTGGGGCGGCAAGGCCGGCCTCCCACTCTCGCAGCTGACCCGCAGCTCACCCTGCTTCACGGCACGCATGCTTCTACGCCCACCGTACTGCCATCGCCACCGGAGGCGCCTCTCCGTCAACTCCCCTGAGTTGTTCTAACGCCCATCCGGGGCCAGCCCCAAGCAACACGGTGGAAAGCAAGGGGATGTTTGGTGAAAGACAACCTCAGTCATGGCTTGGGATGGCGACAGGAGGCCGTGTTCATTCATTCATTCATTCATTCATTCATTCATGTGCACCCATTTTCCCATACCTGTCTAGGCTCCCAAGACGGGACAGTGGAAATCTCAAGGCGGATAAGGCCCCGCCTTCCCGGGGGCACGTCTGTAGTGAATATGGGTGGGTGGGGAACAGCGCTGCATACACGCGAGTAAGACAGTCAGTCTCTCAAGTGCTTGGCGTCAAGAAAGGGGAGCAAGTGTGGGTGTCACGGGCCTGGGGGAGGCCCCTCTGAGGAAGGGGCTCTGTGAGCTGAGAACTGAATGGTGGAAAGGACCCAGGCAGGTCAAGAGCAATCCAGGGAGGGAACAGCACGAGCACATCCCCAGGGGAGGGAAGAAGCTTGCGGAGCTTGAGGAACAGAACGGAAACCCAGGGGCCAAGGGCCAGGTCACACAGCCCCAGCCCCCTGAGGACCAGGTAGGAGTCTGGATGGCATTCTTGGTAGGAAAGGAAACAGATGGCAGTTCCCAAGCAGCACACGGTTGGTGCACAAGACGGCCGGCGCTGCAGAGCCCAGGGCAGAGGATGGGGGCCAGGAGACGGGTGCGGCTACGGAGACAGACGGAGGAGGGCACATGTGGGGCAGGGTTTGGAGTCAGTGACACCAGGAGTCGCTGAGGGCCCAGATGGGGGAAGAGAGGAAGGGCAGAATCAAAGACTCCAGGCCCCGGCCAAGCCCCAGAGGCCCTTTCCCCCCCAGCAGGTCTCACCTGCTGGGCTGCAGACCTTTCTCCCAGGGTGCAGCCAACACTCCACCACTAGGAAGAACTTAACTTTGCCCGAACAGGGGAGGCCTTCTGCGACACAGCCCCTGCCAGCCGGAGCGACACATTGGAAGGGCCTTGTGCAAGTTCCGCGTAACACGGGCCACTCCTCTCCCTCCCTGAGAGGCTAGAGGCTCTGGCTTTTGAGGCGAGAGAGAGACTCGGTGCCTTCTGGAACATTCGGCAGCCTTCTCCTGCAAAGATAAGGAATCCCAGCGAAGGCACAAGGCGGTTTAACTCCCAACGGTGGGACGGGGCTGACGGGCTGCTCGGTGAATGAACAGAACCGTGGACGCTTTGATCCACATTCTTACATAATGCGGGAGGAACCGCGGTGGGGGCGATGTTGTTATTTTAGCCGACTTTAGTACTATTTGGAATCTTTTACCTCCTTCACGCGCACTGCGAAAAGCCCTCGTATTTGTAAGCGTGCTGTTTGCACCAGGAAATGAAGAAGCACGGTCTTAAAATAATCTGGGCCCAAACAGCGACAAAAAAAAAAAAAAAAAAAAAAAAAAGCCCGGGATGGAAACATGAAATACCACCGTTACCCACTCCTGTACCTCTTGCCTATCCGTGTCAAATATCTCCTTAAAATCCCTGGGTATGGAGTGACCATACTCTCAGAGATGGTGAAGCCACATTAAGGGACTTAAGGGACACATGAAAGGACACATGAAGGGACTGCCCCCAAGTGTGGTCTTGGGGCAGGGGCAACTATGGCAGTTTCTTTAAATAATGGCTTTAAAATGATAATGATTTAGCAACTGCCCTGTGGAACGATTTCAAAGCAGGAAAAAAGCCACACACGCAGATATGCATAGAAGCCTTATTTAGAATCACGAAAGGCTGGAAACAACCTAACGGCCAGGAATAAGGAAAGGGGTGTGAGGAGTAGGTCCTATTAACTCAAACGATTAACGTGCGAAAACCACGCTGCCACAGGGGCAGCTGCTTCCCAAACGGCATTAAGGGGAAGGAGAAAGCAGGCAGAGCTCAGGCTTGTTCATACACAGCATTCACACGTCTACACGGAGAAAGGCTTAAATGGCACACAGGGAAACTGAGGAGTTAAGTTAGACTTGAGTGGAAAACAGGCAATTTTTTTTGTTTCCTTTGATGTGATATGCTGTTTTAATAATAATAATAATAATAATAGGGGCGCCTGGGTGGCTCAGTCTGTTGAGCTCGCGTTCCGGGCTCAGGTCCTGATCTCAAGGCTCGTGAGTTCGAGCCCCGCATCAGGCTCTGTGCTGACAGCTCGGAGCCTGGAGCCTGCTTTGTATTCTGCGTCTCCCTCTCTCTCTGCCCCTCCCGCGCCCATGCTCTGTCTCTGTCTCTGTCTCTCTCTGTGAAAAATAAACAAAAAAAAAGTAAGAAAAAATAATAATCATAAAAATCCCAAAGCATCAATGTCCCAAAGCATCAACGGCTGATTAAGGAAAAGACATTAATTTCAAAACCAGCTTAAAACTGTCTGGTTCTCAGGGCCCAATACAAGGCACCGAGCTGGGGCTGGGTGAGGTGGGTCTCGGGTCCACTCTCTCTGCGCCAAAATCCCCTGCGGATGTCTGTTCTCTTTTCCTCCTCCCCCTCCCCCAAGCTAGACAGGTTGTATTCAAAGTCGTGGAGGAGAAAGTGGGCGACCTCCAGCAGCCCGGTGTCAGGGGAGACACGGAGATTAGGACTCCCCCGAAAGAGCTCGCTCCCCAACAGCTGCTTCCTGGTGCCTGAGCCTCTTCAACTGAGGAGATGAAAGGTAACAATCGCCACCCCCCCACCGTCACCGGAGACTGGCCAATTTCCAGTGTCACTAAAGCTCCAAGTTGGAGGCCAGCCTCCCACACAGGTGATCCCACAGTGGGACGCTATCCGAGATGCCTGGGGCAGGTGAAAGTTCTGCTTCTGCTGCTCCTACAGCCCTAAGCTCAGCTCTTCCGGTGGCTGCAGGGGAGCAGAGAAAAGGCTGGGGTCACACAGGGCAACCAGCACCCCAGTGCTCCCCCCCAAACGGTGGACCACCAAGCCACGTGTGGAAACAGCAACACTGTCTAAATGAGAGTCTGGTGTCTGACGCATGCCAGGCATTGTCCTAGACCATGGGCCACTTGTGCCCCTCGCCCTGCAAGGAGGGTATCAAGATTGCCCCCCGTTTTACAGAAAGGGAAACTGAGGCTCAGACGGCGTGAGCCTCACCTGACAGATCAGTCTCACATCTACTTAAATGGTGACTTCAGCCCACTTCTGGTGGGTGTTGGACCCATGGTTTCCTGTACGAGGTGATGCCTCCTGGCCTATTCAGATGTTCCCAGCTGAGAATGTGCCCGTGGAAGACGGGGGTGGGTGGGTAGGACGGCATCGGGAGGCTGCTTATCCAAGACCCTTGGAACCAAGACTCATTGGGACGGACTCTCTGTCAGAGATCTGCTCTCAGGGCTGGCTCAGATGCGCTCTTCCCTACTCAGGATCTCATTCCTGCTCCCTGCTCAGAGGAACCTCCCCGTGTTCTGATTCCCTGGGAAGGGGTGGGTGGGGGAAGAGACCAACCTGAAGCAGAAGCCAGGACTCCCCTGGCGTGTGTAGCAGCTCAGCACAAGGCCCCGCCTCCAACGTCCCTCCCTCCCGCTCCGCTCTAGTCCCCCTCCCTCCCGCTCCGCTCTGGTCCCCCTCATGTCTCAGTCCCCCTCGTGTCTCCTGGTAGTCCCAGCTGCCAAGAAGGAAGACCAGAAGCAAGCTCCCTTCCTAAAACCTCCCAGGCTGGGGGCCCTTATTTGCTCCATCACCCCTGCCTGCCTGCCCATCCAGACCAGGCTCACTGGCCCATGGATGCCACTGCCCAGCCCCACGTGGGCAGATCCCACTTCCTGCTTCCTAGAAGAAAGGGAAAGCGAACAAGGGCCCAGTTTCGATACCTGCTTCCCAGAGCGGCAAGTTACCTGTGCACTTTCCCAGCTGGGTGAGCCCGGCCCAGCTAATGAGGATGCGAGGCTCTTGGCCGGAGCAGGGCTCACAAGGCGAACCCCACGTACTCCACACCAGAACTTCTCAGTGACTCCTGCCTTCTGCTGCCTCTCTAGGGCTATTAAATTATTTACAGCTATACCGTTCGCAGCACCAGCCTCACGTGGCTACAGAGCACCTGAAACGCGGGGAGTCCGAATTCACACGTGCTAAGGGGCGAAACAGACAATGGACTTCAAAATGCAAAGTAGCTCATCCTATTTTTCTATTGGTTACATGTTAAAATGAGAATATTTTGAATATATTGGGTTAAATAATAGATTAATTTCACCTATCTCTTTTCACTTTTTAAAATATAGTTATTGGGGCACCTGGGTGGCTCAGTTGGTTGGTTAAGCGTCCCCAACTGTGGCTCAGGTCATGATCTCAGGGTTTGTGGGTTCCAGCCCCGCATCGGACTCTGTGCTGACAGCTCAGAGCCTGGAGCCTGCTTCGGGTTCTGTGTCTCCCCCTCTCTCTGCCCCTCCTCTGCTCAAGCTCTGTCTCAAAAACAAACATTAAAAAAAAATAAAAAGATAATAAAATACAGTTATTCAAAATGGAAATGAAATCTGAAACTCGCAAACTGCTTCCACTGGCTAGTGCTGATTGAGGCATTTTCCCCTTTAGGACAAGGGCAGTACCTTCCACTGTAGGTAGATAAATAAAGCCAAGCACTGTTCACCTTTGGGGGAAAATATTTACACGTTCATAAATAATGTCTGCGTTATTTTAATTTAAGTACTACATTCCAAAATTTTACATCCAGTGGGCCGCTAACGAATGCTAGGTTGTTTCCATTTTATCCCAACTCTGTAACAAAAATCCTCTGGCTAAGTTTGTGCCAATCTTTATTTCCGGTCGAAAAGTAAGTTAAATTACTTCTGTTTCTTACTGTGAACTTGTTCTCCAGAAGGTTCTACACACCAAGCTGCAGTTCCAGCAACACAGGAATATAGTGTCTGATACCAGGGGCTGTATCTTCTTTAGTTGGAAACAACAAAAACACGACAATCAGCACACTCACAAACTTGTCATTTGTATCTCCTTAATTATAAGGGAGGATGAGCATTTAAAAAGTGCATCATCGGCCTCTGTGTCTTTCTCTTGGGAATTGCTTGTCGAAGCCTTTCGCCCAATTCTCCGGGGAAGGGGCTTCACCTTTTCAATGGATTTGTAGGACTTTTTAAAATATTAGAGCAGTTAAAATTTTCTTACCATCCTACATACTTCTGTAAGTTTATCACGCACCCGTTTGCAGTTGGGTGATTTTGTCTTCTTTTCCAGAGTGCTCATTCATTTTTATATAGTCAAATTTGTTTCGTGGTTTCTGGCTTTAACACTCTGAAGCAAAGACCTTCTCCACTTTTCAGTTTATGAAAATATCCACTTCCTCTACAATACCAGGTAATATAATAATGAGCAACTACTCAGAGAGAAAAATACTGGAAGGAAATACAACAAAGTAAAGCTGCCTGTGGCTTATAAAATTGTGGGTTGTTTAAAATAGAAAAACGAGGGGCGCCTGGGTGGCGCAGTCGGTTAAGCGTCCGACATCAGCCAGGTCATGATCTCACGGTCCGTGAGTTCGAGCCCCGCGTCAGGCTCTGGGCTGATGGCTCAGAGCCTGGAGCCTGTTTCCGATTCTGTGTCTCCCTCTCTCTCTGCCCCTCCCCCGTTCATGCTGTGTCTCTCTCTGTCCCAAAAATAAATAAACGTTGAAAAAAAAAATTAAAAAAAAAAAAAATAAAATAGAAAAACGATTAAATTACAACAATGTTGTATGCACGTTACTGATTCCTTATAGGATTGTTATAAAATGTGGGTAAGGCATTAGAAGTTACCTTCACCAGATATTAAATTCTTTATTTACAGATACCCTTCCACTCGTGAATCTATCTTGGGACTCCCCTTTTTGTTTGCTGGTCTGCTGATTTCTAAACCAGGTCTACACTGCCACTTTGTAAAACATTTTGAGCGTCTAATAGGGGAATATCCCTACTTTAATTTTTTCCCTAAAGTTTCCTTGCATTGTTTCTAACGTTGTTCCTTTTCCAGACGGACTTTAAAAACGGTAAGTCCCAAAAGAAATCCTAGTGGGATTATGTTGGAATTGAAAGGACAGAAGAAATGAACTTGGGAACAATGGACTTTATCACAACATCAAAGCTTCATAGCCATTTATTCAAATCTTTTGGATAATCTCCTTTATTAAATGTTCTAAGTGGGGCGCCTGGGTGGTGCAGTCGGTTAAGCGTCCGACTTCAGCCAGGTCACGATGTCGCGGTCCGCGAGTTCGAGCCCCGCGTCAGGCTCTGGGCTGACGGCTCGAATCCTGGAGCCTGTTTCCGATTCTGTGTCTCCCTCTCTCTCTGCCCCTCCCCCGTTCATGCTGTGTCTCTCTCTGTCCCAAAAATAAATAAACGTTGAAAAAATTAAAAAAAAAAAAAAAAATAAATAAATAAATAAATGTTCTAAGTTATACACATTCCTTGTGGTGTTTATCCCAGGTCATTCTGTGCCCTCTTATTGTGAGTGGATTATGCCTCTCCCCCCTTTACCTAGCTGTATTTTCTATTACAGCTGCTAAATGGGGACACTAGTCTTTTCTTGTTTAATTTATATATATTTAATGTCCACGCTGCTAAACACACTTGACTATATACGAACCCACTTTTTCAACCCTAAGTTGTAGGAAATTCAAATTCGAATGAAGAATTTCTAAAATTTCGCATCCAAATAAAGATGTGCCGTAGGTGTTAAAAACACACTGGATTTCAAAGACTTTGTGTGATTAAGTAATGTAAAATGTCTTAATTTTTCATGATTATGTGGTGAAATGATATCTTTTTGATGTGTACACTCGGGTTAAACAAAACATTAAAATTAATTCCACCTGTCTTTAGTAAAAAAAAAAAAAACGTTTTTTAACATTTATTTATTTTTTGGGAGACAGAGATAGAGCATGAGCGGGAGAGGAGCAGAGAGAGAGGGAGACACAGAATCCGAAGCAGGCTCCAGGCTCTGAGCTGTCAGCACAGAGCCTGACGCGGGGCTTGAACCCTCGAACCATGAGATCATGGCTTGAGCTGAAGTCGGACGCTTAACCGATTGAGCCACCCAGACGCCCGTCTCTAGTTTTTCAAACTGTGCCTACTGGAAAACTGAAAATTACGTATGCGGCTGGCACGGTACCTCTCTCTATTGGCAGTGCTGATCTAGAGGGATCTCCACTGATCACGCATAATGCTCACCACTGGATTCAGACATTCTCGTTCATTTCAGAGAATTGATAGTTTCTTACAGTTTATAAGAAAATGAAGCCAGTAACTTAGCCAGGCGAAGGTGCAGTAGGGAAAACACACTATAGCTTAAAAAATCTACCCTTTGACTGCTGGAAAACACAGAAGCAGCTGTCTAGGCTCGTGACAGAACTGTAGCCGAGCCTGGGCTCTAAGGCTGGGGCTGAGGACCCCACTCTGGGAAGTGCTATCCCAGCTCCCACCTGTGGATCTCAGGTGGCCCATGTGTCACCAGAAGTATGAGAAAGGGAACTCATTCACTGAGCTCTTCCTCTGCACCAAGCAGCTGCTCTATCTTGGCTAAACTGCTTTTTTTCCCCCAATTTTTAAAATGTTTTCTTTATTTTATTTTATTTTTTTTTAACGTTTATTTATTTTTGAGACAGAGAGAGACAGAGCATGAATGGGGGAGGGGCAGAGAGAGAGGGAGACACAGAATCGGAAGCAGGCTCCAGGCTCTGAGCCATCAGCCCAGAGCCCGACGCGGGGCTCGAACTCACGGACCGCGAGATCGTGACCTGAGCCGAAGTCGGCCGCCTAACCGACTGAGCCACCCAGGCGCCCCATCTTTATTTTTGAGAGAAAGAGAGCGCAAGCAGGGAAGGGGCAGAGAGAGAGGGAGACACAGAATCCGAAGACAGGCTTCAGGCTCTGAGCTGTCAGCACAGAGCAGGACGCGGTGCTTGAACTCACGAACCGTGAGATCATGACCTGAGCTGAAGTTGGACATTTAACTGACTGAGCCACCCAGGCGCCCGTTTTTTTTTTTTTTTTTTTTTTACAACAAAACAAGTACTACCACTGTCCTGTGTTCTTTCCCACCATCCAAGGGACTTATCATCCCCATCTTACAGATAAGAAAGCTGAGGCTAAGAGACACCAATGCTCCACCAAGTCACGTACTTGTGAAGAACAGGGCTGAGAGAAGAGTCTCAGGATCCGCCTGGTTCTGAGGTTCTTCCCACTCCACCGTAAGGTGTGCAGGGGAGGGTCCTAAGTATCGCTGGGGCCCCGGCCTCTGAGATCTGAAGGTTCTGGATGCATGCACACGCACAGGATACACAGTTTTGCATAGAATTCCAGGTTAAAATATTCCCAGCCTGGCCACTCCATTCTCCACCACCCCAGCGAAAAGGACAGATAAATCCTGGGAAAGACAGGGGCAACTCCATCCTGCTGGCAACCGGCCATCCTCTCCACCGGGCCCCTTCACCTTGGTCTCTGTATCCACCTCCTTCCCGGTCCCAGAACCGTGTGCTCTGGGCCAGGAGAGGGAGGCAGCGAAGGCAAGTGGGAGGGGGAAGGAGAAGGCCCCCCCCCACCCGCCCCCAACCCGGGGGGTGAAAACAGCTCCGGGGAAAGAAAGGGAAGGCGTGCCCTGTGACCCAACGACGGGAAGCCAGGAAGCCGCAAAGCCGCTCAGGAGTTGAAGGAGTCAAGAGCCAGTGACGCCGGGATATCAGCAACTTTGCTTGTTTACGGGACTCTTCCTGGAAGCTTGTGTTTCCCCCCAGCCTGCCTCGGGACGCAAGCAGCGGCTGCCGTCACAGGGGGAAGAGCCAGGAGAGGAGGAAGAGGTGCCTGGTGGGGACCCCCTCGGCCTGAGCACCCAGGGCAGGTCTCCCCGAACCTGGGAGCGGCCCTAATGCTCCACCCTCCAGCCCGGGCGCCTCACAAAGAAGCGGCTGGGCTTGAAATCAGATCTGCCAGGCCCTGTTTGGTTTCACTTCCCTTCTCCTGAGAGTCCACTGCTCAGCCGAGGAGTGGGGATCGAAAGACACTCGAGGCTCTCCAGAGGGTGGATCTGGACTCGCTCCAGAGCGGGCTGGCAAATCTCCATCTTGGCCCTGCTGGAGCACGCAGGGTGGAGGCGGAGAGCACGGACCCTGGAGCCCGACTCCCCACCGCGGCCCGGCCACACTGGGCACGTTACACGTGCCTCAGTTTCCCCGCACGCTTTCAAAGGGATTGGTGCCATTATGTACTTCCTAGCATTGCCATAAGGATTAAATAAGCTCGTGTAAGCAAGGCCCTCAGCGCAACGAGAGGCGAGCACTCACGTATTTGCTGTGAAGATGCTGTAATGTGCTCCCTCTCTCAGTGGATGCCCTATGCCCATGCCTCGAAAGGTAGGAGGAAAATTCCAGCATCTCCAGCGACACTCTGGCCAAGTTCAAAGACATCCACCTCCGGAGCCACCTGATGATACCCAATCCAAAAGGCTCCAGAGCTGACCCTTTTCAAGTCCTTAGCGGGGGGTCCCCAGGATGAAGTGTTGCAGGAGGAGGGGTCCTCCCAGCTTCTGAAGCCCAGAGATAGACTGCAGTCGCCACAGGCCGTGGATCGAGCCATCCAAGACTTGGCTCCGCTCCCCCTCTCCCTTCCTGACCTTTCACGATCCAGGATGAAGAGTCTGGCTTCTCTGGGACCAGACTTAAACTCTTGCCGATTTCAGCCTGATACAGGGGTGGGGGTGTGAGGCGAAGGTGGGATAAAAGAAACGCCTGCCGCTCCTCTCTAGGATGAGGGCCGGATAACGGAGGAATCTGGGGCACTGTGGGCGCCAGCGACAAATAATGCACAAAACCTCCACACGCTCCACCCCCCAATAAAATGCTCCCTGGTTCTCTGGACCTAATCCAACCCTCACTAAGGTACAGAAGCTATAGTGGAGCCCAGAGAAGCCTCCTTTTGTGTTCTCCCAGCCAGGGGCGCTAGCCCCCCTTTGATGCTCAAGGGCGATATTCTAAGGCATAAAGAAGGCTTGCAGGGAGTGGGCCCCTGGGGGAACAGACAAAGGAGGGGCAGGGAACAGAAGCCGGGACACAGAGCTTCCGTGGTCACCCTGGGAAGATCTGGAAGCTGGGGTCTGCAGCCCACATTTGGCCGCTGCAAAAATGGCACGATTCTGAGCAGACCTGGCCGAGCGAGACGCTGTCCCTGAGTACACACTCAGGGGTGTTTCTTGCCCTGGAACGGCTGCCTTTCAGAGGCCCCCGCTCCTGGGATGAAGGAAAGAGGGGGAAATGCCAGCAGGGCAGCTCAGTCTCTGTGGAAGCCTTCCTTCACGAATGTGCCCCACACTGCCCTTGCCTGACCCCGAAAGGAGACCCTTCCCCAGCTCGGGAGGCGGAGTGGGGACTTCCGGTGCCCCTGTTCCTGGAAAAGGAGGGGTCTGGATGCCAGCGCTTGCCACCCTGGCATGGAGCCCCGAGCTGCAAGCCGGCAGTGCCTGGGGGAGACTCTGATGTACGTTTCTGGAAGGAAGCCCAAGGCTCCACAAGAGGCGTATTTTCAGCCGGAGCTTCGAGGACACACTGAGTGGGAATGTGGGAAACTAATAGCTTAGACTTCCTTCGCGATACTCTGCGAGCGAGCGAGGAAGGACCACATCCAGCCACGCACCCGCACCCACACACACCCACACGTCCCTCCAGGTGTGACCATCCAGTTCCTCCAGAGAGGGTTGGCATGGGTCTGTCTCCGCGCCCCCCCCCCCCCGAACATCCCAGAAGTCTTCCCCAGAGCAAGCCCTGCAGGACCCTCTGCCAGCTGGCTCCAAGGTTTGGTTCCTTTTCCCAAGGTGGAGGAGAAGCCTTCAGTACATAGGTCAGAAGACCAAAGCTGGGGTCAGCCCTCTCTCAGCTTCCAGGGCAAGATTGCACAACCCCTGTTCCTCCGCCCCCAAGCCTTATCTCTGGCATCAACCCAGATCCTGTTCCTCCAAGGGACAGACTCCACCCTCCCCACCTAGGGCAAAGGAAGCTGGAGACAGGCAGAAATTCTCAGCTCTCTATTCCCACCCCAGAGAAGGGGAGAGTGACTGCGAGAGAGAGAGGGGGTGAGAGGGAGAGAGAGGGAAAGAGAGGAGACAGAAAACCAGCAAGCCTGGCCAATATCAAACACCTTGCTGGCCACACCTGGGCACGGCCTGTCCTGGCCACAGAAATCAATCAACCACTCCAAAGGCGGAGGGGGTTGGAATCCCTGAACCAGAGCCAATCTGAGGCCCTGCTGGGAAAGCGCCTGACTTGTCGAGAAGGATCTAAGATTCCTCTCCCAGGACGACATCTGTTGGGGCGGAGAAATCCTCCCAGCCCCACTTTGTAGATAAGGCTCTCATTTGCTTGGGGCTCCCTGGGCTCCCGTCTTGTGAGGGCTGGACATTCAGTCTCCAAGAGGCAGGAGGACAGAAGTAGATCCGGGTTTGCACATCCACTTGGGATAAGCATCAGTGGGTGGGCATGTGTAAGGAAGAAAGGAAGGGAAAAAAAGAAGGGTCGAGAGAGGAAAAGGCAGATAAAGGACCCCAATAAAGGACGGAATGTTCCAAGTAGAGGCCTGAGCGAAGCAGTTTAACGGGGGTCTGTGAGCTCAGGGGGACATCAGAGGGGTTGAGATTCATTCACCCCAAACCATCGCGTCTTGGGTGCAGACTCCCTTGATCACACCAGCCCGCTCCCTGTCCCCGTGTGGGTCACCAGAACCCCTGGGAAGACCAGAACCCACTGGGATATCTCCCAAGGTTCACTGAAGCCCCAATTGTGGGAAGGAGCAGCTGTCCTCCAGGAGTGGTGGGCCAAAGTCCACATTTGGAGGAGATGAACCACACTAATCAGTAGTCACATGGGCAGCTCACACAGGGCAGCTGATAAAAGGTGGAGCCCACATGGCACCCCCCCACTCCTGGCAGGCTCCTAGCTACCACACAGGGCCGGAGCCTCACCAGACTCCCCAGGACACCCCATTATTGCTCCGGGAGCCTTGGAGCCACCTAGAGGCCTGGATGGGCCCAGCCTGGGTCCAGAAAACTCCCCATTCCTGGGGAAAATCCACAGCTCAGTTCCCCCTTCCTTTGTGCCCTTTGTTCTCTTAAAATTCAGTCCATCCTGCTGGTGGTCCCCTCCTCCACCCCAGCCTCAGAAAGGGGGCGGAGGCGGCGGGGAGTTATTAGAAACCCAGACTGTTCGAAGAAGTTGCATTGCAGGAGGCCCTCCTGTAACTGGGCCCCTCATTGTTTACGCCGGCTGCATGGGGAAAGCTTTCTCTGGTCCAGATGGCTGCTGGGGTAAGGAAGACGGAGATCATCCCTCCAGCACCACGCACCCTCTAGAGAAGAGCCAGCAGGCTTCAGCAGCTAGGGGACCCTGTCCCCATTCAACTGCTCGGATACACACGAGCAAAGAATAGGTGCCGAGGATGCAGCTGAGGGCGTGGGAGCCAGTCAGACTGCAAAGGGTGAACAGAAAAGAAAAAGCATTGTATTTCCCCTCCATTCTCTCAGGGAGAGAAAGAAAACTTCCAAAGCCCAGGCTGCAGTATCTCTACGGGAAACACCAGGAATCTGGTTTGAGTTAACAGAGAGCACCCCTCCCCCAGACACACACACACACACACACACACACACACACACACACACACACACACACACACACGGCTCAGTCCTCTCCCAGGAAGCCCGCCCAGCCGCAGCCCTCCAGCCCCGGCTCCCGGTTCCCGCCCGGCTCTCCCCGTCGGACACTCACCGGCGGCGGCCCGGCCCGCAGGGCAGCTGGTGGAGGACGCACCCGGGGCAGGGGCAGTTTTGTACCCCCGGCTGGGGGCGCTCCAGGGAGGGGGCGGAGCCAGAGACGGCTGACCGCAGCTTCACCGCCCCAAGCGGGCGATTAAATCATTAACCGACCGCTCGCGGCCGGCGGCCACGCCAGGAGCGCTCTGCCCCAGGCGCACCCGGCGCGCCGATCCCGCGCGTGGCCCCCTCCCAGGGCCGCCAGCTCGGCTGCGCCCCACCCCGCCGGGAGGCACCGCGTCCGCTCCCGCCTCGGCCTCTCCCGCCTCGGCCTCCAGGTCTCCCGAGGAGGCGGGCGGGGCCGGAGCTCGGCTTGGGGGGGGGGGGGCGGCGGCGGCTGGAAGGAGGTTGTATTTGTTTCCTCGGCCGTTCCCTTCCAGGCAGCTCCTTCCTTCTTTCCTCCCTCGCCGGGTGACACTGGGTGGCGTGTGCTGCAGCGTGTGTACGAGAGCGAGCGCGTGTGTGCACGCCTCCGCCACTACACGCGAAGAATTCGGTTTCTATTCACGGAGAACTCCGTGCGCACACACGCCCCCCTCGCGGAGACGGCGGGCGGCTCTCCGCGATTGTTGTGCCCCTGCCCATCCCGGCGCACGCCCCATTCCCGGGCCAGCGGGCGGACCTTTAAAGCCGGGGACGACCCCCGCCCCGGTCCCGCCCGCCCCAGCAGCGCCCTGGGCCGGACGCCGAATCCCGGTCTGGAGAGAGGAAATCGAGGCAGAACGCGGTTTTCCCGGCTCTCGGCCACCCCCTCCTCCCCAAAGCCCGCTCGGCTCGGACACGGGGTGCGCGGCTCCGGGTCCCAAGCACCCGGGCCGCCCCGCGCGCGCCCCGGCCCAGCCCTTCCACCCGGGGCCGGGCGCAGGAGTGGGGGTCTCTGAGCCCTCCTCCCCGCCCCTCGGCCCCCTGTCGCGGCGTCTTCCACGCTCTCCGCCCCCACCGGGGGCCTCGAGCCACCCCCCGCCCCCAGACCGAATCCACCCAGGCCTCGCAGGGCGCGGGCTGCTGGTCGCCTACCTGGGTCCCCAGAGACGCGAGCGCCGGACCGGCGCGGCTGCGCTGTCCCCTCCGTGGGCTCTGCGCGGCGCCGGGGCTGGAGGCCCATGTCAGCGCCGGCGTCCGTTTCCCTCCGGCCCTCGGGCTCGCTGGGCGGTGAGCCGCTCGGACACTCCCCTTCCAGGCTCCTCCCGCGCCCTCCCTCCCGCGCCCTCGGCGCTGAAGTCACGGCGCCGCCTCAACCAATGGCGGCTGGGAGCTCTCGCCCGGCCGCTCGGCCTCCTCGGTTCAAATCTGCGAGTCTGAGGCTGTCGGGGCTCCTCCAGGTGGGGCGGCCCGGGCGTGGAGGCCCACCGGGACCCGGGCCGGTGGGGTCCCGAGGGCCCCAGCGGTGACCAGGAACCAGTACCCCCCCCCCCCACCCTGCCCCCAACCTCCCGGGCCCGGCCCCGACGGGAGAAGGGAACCCGGGGTCTGCGTCCCCCGGGCCGTGGATTCGTCCCCGACCCTAACTGGAAACGAGAGGGGCGGGAAGGAGCCGGCCCGCCAGCCTCGTAGAGGGTGTCAGAGGGGTTTGGGCGGGGTGACCTGGCTTCGATCGGCTTGCTTTCCCAAGGTTTGTGCCCTTTGCCTCCTGGGTATCCGCGGAGGCTAAGTTCTGCTGCAGATGGACCTCGAGGACGACCAACTCCTGAGTCCCAGAGAAGCAGGCCTTGGGCTCCTTCTTTGAGAAACGGCTTCCGTTTGTAAAATGATCCTTACTAAAGTAATAAACGCCAATGGTGAGATATTCCACAGGAAAGGGGACGGGGCACAAACTGAGAATTCCCTTGCTGTTAGCAGCTCCCTGGGTTTTAAAGGAAGTCAGGCGAGGGGCGCCTGGCTGGCTCATTCGGTGGAACCTGCCACTCTTGATCTCGGGGTTGTAAGTTTGAGACCCAAGGTGGGTGAAGAGATTACTTACAAATAAAAATCTTAAAAAAAAAAAAGTAAAGATAAAAAAATTAAAGCGAGTCAGGCAAAGGTGGTATAAACCACAGCTTAACCTTATCTGTCCAGAGAAAACTTAACCTGGTTCGCTGAGTCCCGGCACCCTGCCCCCTTCTTCCCTGCAATTTTAACACATTATTTTGTCTTTTAGGGCTAGCTGTTTAGTAATTTGTTCTCCTTTTTACAGGTGTCTGGGGGTTTGGCCTTCCCAGTTAGATTACACATCAATTAAGCATACCTCTAGGACAAAGTCCTCACCCTTTTGTCATTCTGCCCCTCCTTATCCAAATTCAGTGCTCCGCAAGGGAGGCTCCTTCCTCGAACTTTGAACAATCCAGCGGTTTGCCTTGGGGGCAAAGATATGTAAAACCCAACCCTGCCTTCAGGATGCCCACAGCGGATGTAGGCGGTCCCTGGAAGAAGCTGAGTGCTTCTAGACTGTGATCTCAATTGCCTTGCTAGAACCCTACCTGGTCCGGAGGCTTGACTGAAAGACCGTGTTAATTTTCCCTGTGAATTTCTAGGGATCTTTACCTCCTAAGTATCTACTGAGGCTAAGTTTTGCTCTAACCTTTCAGACTATGGCGGCCTATGGATAACCAGAGGAAATTAGCAAAATGAGAAACTTGAAGCTTGAACATCTACCTTGACATTTCTGGCGAGCTCTAAGCCCCTGACTTTGGAGAGGGATTTGAGGTCTTAACTGCACCTTTGCTATAACTTGACCTATAAGCCTTTAGGCCCCGGGCGCGTGTTTCTGCCTGTGGGAACTGCTGGGGCCTGCCCTGGGGGTTGGGCATACGTGATCCTTAAGCTTCGCGGGCCTGCCCTACCCCTGCTCCCCAGTGTGCCTACCCATCGCAAACTCACACCTCCCTGCTTTGTTGACGCTGGGCTCTGGGCATCTTAGTTCATATTATTTTGCCCCGGCCTTGAAGGTTCGTTACATTAGGTGGGTTAATCCTAGTTCCTTGTAGAGAGGTCACCTAGTCAGCTTTGCCATAAAGTATGACTCTGGGCCAGTCATTTAACTTTCCAGAATGATCGATGGTTTCCCAGCTCTATCCTGAGTCCCCTCACCATTTTCCCCCCACTGAGGTTAGCCAAGATGGTCCGGGTGGGCACCTCTGGGTGTCACCAGGGCCTGATGTCAGTACAGCTTGGGATGGAGCCTTGGTGATCTGAGGCCCTGCCCACCCTTGGCTATTCATGCCCACCCTGCTAGGCAGGGGCTCTTTCTTGCCTTGGTTCCCTGCTCTAGGGAACCACCTGGAGCCCTTTCACAGGGCCCCGGGGAACCTCTGCTGTGCAGCCTGGGAAAATCCCCAGGATACCAGGCTATTGGCAGAGAGCCTGCAGTCAGGGTCAGGCCCTCTACCACTGTGGGGAGAAGTCTGCCTTTGGGGTGGGGGCTCTTTTGCCCCAGGTTCCAGGTGCATGAACCCCCTTCTGAGGGATGTAACCCACATCAGGGCTTTGGAGCAGCCAGGAATCCCACAGAGTAAAACAGCAGTTCATTCCCTCGGGCTCCTGGGGGCGGGCTGGTGTCCGACTGGTGGTGGATCTCCCGTGCGGGTTGGCATGGAGTACATTGGCCATGAATGAATGAAGAGAGTCCAGAGCCCTGTACCCCTCCCTTCCCCCGCTTGCAACCCCAGCCTCAAACCGAGCTCTGTTCGGTGAGCCCCTCAGTGGGCCCTTGCTGGGCCATCCACAGGGTCAGGCGTCCTCCCAGGACAGTAGTTCCCAGGGCTCAGGGGCTGAGGGAGACGCTGTGTCTCAGAGGCGCCCTGGCCTTCCTTGGCATGGGAGATGGACTGCTCACCAGGCTAGGTGAGCCCAGAAGCAGGAGGCGACAGTAGGGTTGAGCTGGACCTGAAGAAGGTGATGAGGTGGGTCAAGGGGTGGAGACAGAGCAGAGGGGCCATGGAATTTACTGGAAATGAGCCCAGATGTGGGGTCAGAACATCTGGGTTGTGTGACCTCGGAGGGGTCACTTAGTCTCTTTGAGTCCCATCTGTAGGGGGGGCACGGATCAGGAGACAAACATGTGACCTTGCTTTGTGAACTGTCAAGTCCAACGTAAGGGACCCTGGTTTCTACTATTGTTGCTAAATCAGACTTTAGGCTTCTGGGTACCGTGGTCCCCTCCTCTATCCTTCTGCCAGGGAAAAAGACAGCACAGGCCCCCCCGCCTCACCCCACTTAGGGGTCCTGTCTGTCACTGGGCATCATCGTGTTATTAACACACTGCCCCTGACCACTGAGCTGGAACATTTCCATGAAGGGGGTTGACGATACTGAATATCTTGTTTATCTGGGAGGGAGAAAAGGATGGGCAAGAAAGATACAGTCAGGGTTCTGAGTTCCTCAGAAAATTAGCATCGACTTCAGCTAAAGATAGCGAGTCTCAGAAGCGGGGACCCTGGAAAGAATGTTTTGTGTGGTCCCCAGATTTCTCAAGTCCAGAGCTTCGACTACCAGCCTTGCCTGTCCGCAGAGGCCTCCTCCTGGTGCTGTAAGGCCCTGCAGGTCTGGATTGGGAACGCAGATCCCTGAGGCCAGACTATCTGGGTTCAGATCCCCACTGTCACTGTATGACCGGAAAGAAGTCACTTGGGCTCAGTTTGCTCATCTGTAAGTGGAGGGCACGTGGTTACCCACCTCAAGGAGTTAGCATGAGGCTGGTAGAAACTTCAAGCCAGAGTTCACGGTCAGGCTGGGGCCACCCAAGGGCCCATGATGTGGATGCTGGCCGGTCTCAAAATAAAGGGCTCGAGTTAGACTTTGTGGAACAAGTCTGTTCCTGAGCGTCCCCCACCCTTGGGCACAGAGTGGGCCCATTCTTGTTAGTGTTTCCCAGAATTGAGCTAACAGAAAAAAAAGAAAGAAAGAAAAAAAAGAATTAGCATTATCTGCAAGAGGCAGTCCTAGACTTCTGATAAAGGAGTCTCTCAGGCTTGGGTGGGGGTGGAGGGGTTCGCCCAGGGCTCTCTGTCACCTCTCTGGGGAGGGGTGGGCAGAGACCCAGCTCTGCTGGAGGGCAGCCCCTGATAACCAGAAACCCTCCTGGGCCCCGAAAAGATGGAAAGAAAAGCAACTGGGGTGAGAAAAGAGCTTTCGTCTGTGCTCAGAAAAGGCTTGTCTGCTCCCCAAGAGCCCAAATCAGAGGCAAATGTGGCCTAAGAGAGGCCCTTAGAAAAGGCAAGGTCGCTGTCACCTGTTGAGCACTTTACTCTGAGTTAAGAATTCTAGATCTCGGTCCAAGAAGGGGTTGCCCGTACTTCCATTTTCGAGATTAAAATCAGAGAAGGCTAAGTAACCGGCCCGAGATTCCATTGCTAGTGAGTTCAGATCCTAGACTGAAAAGGACCCCACGCAGTCGAGCTCTGAAACCCACGGTTCCAGCCACAGAACCACAAGACAGCAGGAAAGGAAGCAGATTCCAGCCGAAGTGTGAGTGAGCTCGCTAACTGTACTCGGCCACAGCAGGCAAGGGAAGGGAGAATGGGTTCCATCTTCACCAAGCAGGCACGCTCCTTTTTCCCCCTGGAAGGTTCTTCCTCGTCTCAAGGACTGACTCAAGACAGTTCTTGGGAGGCCCCAGCTGTATCCGCCTTTTCTGTCACCACCAGCCCACATCCACACCAAAGACCCCAATTAAATCCCTTCCTGGAGCTCAGTGCCTGGCCCAGGGCTGAAGAAAAGATGACGAGAGAGCAGAAGGCATCACTTAGATCCTCACTGACCCAATGTGATGTGACACATCACCCCACATGTTCGAAGCCCTTAAAGGGACAGCTCCCTCAAAGCAGGAGGTCCTTGTGCCTGTACCTTTCATTGGAGCTCTCTACCTCCTTCCCTCCCTCTGCACTGAGCCCCCCAGATCCCAGGTCCCTGGGTTGACCTGGTGCTTGTGTACTTCTGTCTGACTCCAGGCTTTCCCTACGCTCTCCTAGCCGCCCTCCCCCTACCCCCGCGCCCACCGGCCCAGGACACACAGAAGGAAGATCCTCTGGAAGAAACAGGCTTTAAGGGACCTCTGTCTTGCCCTCTTGAATCTGTCCCCACATTCAAGCCAGTGTGATTGTGTCTTGGGCCAATGGCTGCCAAGGAGCTGGCAAGAGTGGAAAAGGGTCTGGAATCACTGATTCTCTCCTCCTTGTGGGGAGAATGAGGCAGAGGTGCCAGAAAATGTGTTTATGGCACACCGTAATTATCAAAGCCCCTCGCTGTGGCTCCAGCGTTGGTTTTCTCCAGAGTATTGTTTCCCGTAAGTGTTGTCATGTCTGCGTGCACGTGTGTCTATGTGGGCGTGCACGTGTGTGTCCTTCCTCGGGTCGGCAAAGCCTTCGAGTCATAACAATAATTCGTCCCAGCCTGATGTCAAGGCTAATTTACACTTCCCAGCTTGATGGCTTGATGATGCAGGACGCTAGCTTTCTCCTCTCCCCAAGCCCTCTGTCACCTTCACAAGCCAGTTGTGGTTGAAGGCAGTGGACCTGTTAGGGTAAGCCAGCAGTGGGGACTCGGCTTCAGGCAGCAGGCTGCCCCAGGCCTGGACCAGAGGCGTTTCTGGGTAGCAAATGAAATCCTGGCTGAGCGACATCCAGGGATTCCTCCGGCCAAGCAAACTTTGCTCCGGCAAGGCCATCAGAGGGTAAAAGGAAGAGCTGCGTGAGAAGGCATACGGGCCTTGTAATGAAATAAATTAATCGCGTGGAAATTTGCACAAGAGAGTATTTTCCCTTTCTGCCTGAGCACGTGGTTTGGCTGCTTTAGGGCGGATGACAGGATGTTGGCCGTCACCCAGGCCACTCACTTTACAGGGCGGGAAATAAAATCCAGAGAGGTGGAGTGATTTTCCAAGGTCACACAGCCTGCTACTACCAGAACCGGGCCAGCGCTGGTTTTGCTGCTTGGGTGGTTTTCAACGATGTTATTTTTTGTAAGCAGGAAGTCTCCTCTCTACCCCTCGAGTGAAACCGGGCAAGATACAAAGCAGATCAGGGTGGTCCTACTGAACTTGAAGTGGGATGAGCCTCCCAGCGCCCCACCTGCTTTACTGTTTGAGGCTTCAGGATACTGAAAAATTACACCAGCAATCATAACGACAGGTAGACCTCAAGACGGGTCAGTTTCTATAAGATTCCAGGCACTCCTTCTGGGGGGTTTGCATATATTTACTTGTTGGATCTCCAGAAAGCCCTATAAGACTATACATCTGTGGGGCTGCAGGCATTTCCCAGAGATCTCTTGTCTACACATTCTGACAAGCAGAGTCTCTTGGAACCTGGGATCTTGATGCGGGATCTTTGCTAGTGGAGGGTGACTTCTTGCACACATACCCCATCCCTGCCTGAATGGTACTGTCCCAGCAGCCCAGCTCATCCCCATTCTTTCCTACCCTTTTCATGTCATGTCACTGCCCCTTTCCCCAAGGGTGTGGAGAAGGCATGGCTCCAGGTTAGGCAGCTTGTTGGCCTCGCAGAGCCCACAGGCAGCCTTGTGATCTTATCCAAAGGCAACCTGGTGGCCTGTGGGTTGGATGCAGCCTGAAGATATATTCTGTTTGGCATGCACAGCTGTTCCAGTTCCTTCTACTGCAAAACAGACTCCTTGTAAGCAGCCATTCGTTATGCTTCTGGATTCTGTGGGTCTCGAGAATGTAGAACCAGGACAGAAGGAATGGCTAGTTTCTGTTTCATGATGTAAGAGGTCGAAGCTGGGAAGCTTGAAGGCAGGGTAGGAAGGGGGTACGGGCGGTGTGACTCAGTGGCTGGGGGCTGGCATCAGACTGGATCACCTTCACCCTGGTGGTTAATGCTGGCTATCAGCGAGAGCACCTATGTATGGCTTCTCCACGTGGGATGGTTTGGGCTCCCTCACAAGATGGCGGCCAAGTGCCAAGATCATGTGTCCCAAGAGAACCAGACAGAAACCATATGATCTTTTATGACTGTATTGGTCTCCGAGGGCTGTCATAACAAACTACTGCAGAGTGATGACTTAATAGAAATTCATTCTCTTATACTTCTGGAGGCTAGAAGTTCAAAATCAAGCCATCAGCAGGGCTGGTTCCTTCTGAGGCTGTAAGGGAGAAGCTGTTCCATGTTCTCTCTTAGCTTCTGGTGGACTCGGGCATCCCTCGGCTTGTAGATCCATCACCCTAATCCTCTGTCTTTCCCTGGCCCTCTTCCTACATCTCTACGCCGTGTTCCTTCCATGCACATCTGCCCGTTTCCCCCTTTTATAAGGATGCCGATCATCTTGGATTAGAACCCACGTCATCTTAACCTGATCATCTGTGAAGACTCTATTTTTTTTTTTTTTAATTTTTTTTTTCAACGTTTATTTATTTTTGGGACAGAGAGAGACAGAGCATGAACGGGGGAGGGGCAGAGAGAGAGGGAGACACAGAATCGGAAACAGGCTCCAGGCTCCGAGCCAAGACTCTATTTTTAAAGGTTATATCCACAGGTCCTGGAGGGTAGGCCCTGGGGATATCTTTTGGGGTGGCACGGTTCATCCTGTAACAATGATCTTGAAAGTCACGTCGCCTCCCTTCTGCTATCATCACATTTCCTTCCCACCCAGGATTAAGGGGAGGGAACACTGGCTCCACCGTTGGTGGAGGGATGTCGAAGTTACATTATAAGGGGAGTGCGAGAGATGGGAGCTCTGTTGCAATCATTTTGGGAAGATATGACAGGCCACAACACCACAACGACGCTTACTATATATATAGTATTTAAGCATAAGGGGATTCAAATAAAATTGGGATTTCTGGTTCTTGAAGAATCCAAAAAGCCTGGAGTACTGGTCTCTCTCCCCACCTCACCCCTTTCCAGTCCAGTCGTAGCAGTCAGGGAGAGCTGCCCCTTTTGGGAGGCAGCAGACTCTGAGCTGACCCACTTCCTGAGTCTCTCTCCTCAGAGGTCGAGTGTCAGTTGTCATCTTGTCACTGTGCATAGTTGTGTGTCCCTTAACACTCAGCCTGCTTCTCTCCCGTTTGTCCTTTCGACCCTCTCCCGGGGCCGCCGAGGGTGTTCCCTCCCCCTCCCCCAAGTCCGGGCAGTGCAGAGGAAGCTCCCTGGGGCAGGACCCCAGCAACTCCCCGCACCCCCAGGTGAAGTCATGGCATCATGAGAGAAACAACTCCACTCACTCCTCACCCCAAGAGCTGACGAGAGGCCACAGAAAGGAGCCCGCCTGTGATTCAGGGCCCGGTGTCTGCAGGACGGGTCTAGGCAGGAGGATGAGGCCGAACAAGCACAGACAGCTGGCTGATTACAGAGGGCTGGGTGAGGAGAGGTGGAGAGAGGCGAGCTGGGAAACTGCAAACAGATGTGGTCACTTTCCGTCGGCCCCGCCCCTGCGGGTCGGCCCCTCCCCCACCGGTTTCCTTCCAAGAAATGACAACCGGGGCTACTTCTGAGGTGGCTTCTCTGACTTCCTACCATTTCCATCCTTTTTCTAGAGCCTTCCGGATCTTCCCTGCTATTGACCAAATCCCTTTACAATACATGCCACTAGAGTAGACAATGACAAGTTTGCCAGCTGTATTTCAGTGTCATCCCAGGAGCCTTGAACCAGAGCAATCATTTTCTCTGAGGAAGAGCCAGTGGAATGGAAGTCGTCCAGGCCTGGGAGTCGGGGAACAGGCTCCAGTTCCGGGTCTCATGCAGGACTGTGGGCAGCTCCCTTCACCCCGAGGAGCTCTCTTCATGCTGGAGCACATGGTGTTTTGGCTGGTGCAGTCCTAGGCATTGGGGATACCACTGGGGGCCCCGGCCCTGTCACTTTGGGCAGGTTACCTGGCCTCTCTGTGTTTCGGCTCCTGCCTTTGTAAGAATTTGTTAATTTATGCAAAGCGCCTGCGAAAGTGTTGGGCTAAGCGTGAGCTGTCTTTCACATGTATCCATGTCCCTGACTGCGTGTGGATTTCTTCCATCTAGGGATGTACTGCTGTGTCCCAGCAGAAGTTGGGGACAGTGGCGCCTTGCCTTGGGAGGGTGTGCGGTCTCCCTACATACCAGGCACCGTGCCAGGCCCCAGAAAGCAGGCAGGTCCTGCCGCTCCCTCTGCCCTTACCCAGCAATGGCCAGAGGGTAAGAGGCCCCCGGAGTACTGGTCATCGGCATCTGTGATTAATATCTTGCAGGTTGGTGGCGGGTGAGGGTTTTTCCTGACCTCAGGGAATGACTGTTATTTGGCTCTTACTGAGAGGTGGAAACAATTTAAGAAGTGGGGAGGTTGGGGAGAAACAGGAAAACAAGCATCCCGGAGTTGCCAATTTAATTCGGGGCTGGCTGGCACTTTTCTGCAGAAAGCTAAGGCAGCTGGGGGCGGCAGCAGAAGGGAGGCCCGAGGTCCGGGAGGTGCCTGGTCCTGGGACACTGTCAGCCTGTGCGAGGCTACTCAATCTAAACCCTCCAAGATAAAACACGCACACTGGAGGGCGCCTGGGCCGTTCAGTCGGTGGAGCGTCCAAACTCAGCTCAGGTCATGATCTTGGAGTTGGTGAGTTCGAGCCCTGCGTCGGGCTGTGTGCTGACAGCTCAGAGCCTGGAGCCTGCTTTGGATTCTGCATCTCCTCCTGTCTCTGCCCCTCCCATGCTCATGCTCTGTCTTTCTCTCTGTCTCTCAATAATAAATAAACCTTAAAAAAATTAAAACACACACACACACACACACACGCACACACACACACACTGGAGCTCCCAGGAGGGCTTATTATTCGTTCCCCAGGGCTGTCATAACAGACTGCAGCACACTGGGTGGCAGAGACCAACAAAATTTTATTCTCTCCCGTTCTGGTGGCTGGAAGTCCAAAATCAACGTGTCGCAGGACCACACTCCCTCTGAAGGCTCTAGGGGAGGCTCGTTCCTTCCCTCTTTCAGCTTCTGGTGGCCCCTGTAGTCCGTGGTGTCCCTTGGCTAACAGATGCACCACTCTGAACTCTGCGTCTGTGTTCACATGGTCTTCTCTCTCTGTGTCTCCCCGTGTCCTCTCCTCTTCTTAAAGGACATCAGTCATTGGGTTTAGGGCCCGCCCTATTCCAGTATGACCTCATCTTAACTAATTATATCTGCAAAGACCCTACTTCCAAATAAGGTTACATTCTGAGGTTCCAGGTGTGTTTATTTATTTTTGAGAGGGAGGGGGAGGGGCAGAGAGAGAGGGAGACACAGAATCTAAAGCAGGCTCCAGGCTCTGAGCTGTCAGCACAGAGCCCGACGCGGGGCTCGAACTCACGAAGTTAGACTGAGCCACTCAGGCGCCCCGGATTTTTACATATTTAAATGATTCAGAAAGAAAAGACTAAAAACCAGAATGATATCGCATTACATGTGAAAATTATATAAAATTTGAATTTCAGGGGCGTCTGGGTGGCTCAGTCGATTGGCCATCCGACTTCGTCTCAGGTCATGATCTCGCAGTTCGTGCATTCAAGCCCCACGTTGGGCTCTGTGTTGACAGCTCAGAGCCTCGATCCCGCTTCGGATTCTGTGTCTCCCTCTCTCTATTATCCTCCCCCAACTCGCACTCTTTCTTGCTGTCTCTCTCTCTCAAAAATTGAAAAAATTTATAAAATTCAAATTTCAGTGTCCATAAAGAAAACTTGATTGGAACACAGCCTCACATTCACTCATGTATCATCTTGGGCCGCTTCCTTACTAGAACAGGCTCCATGTACCCCGAAAAGCCCGAAATATTTACCATCTGGCCCTTTAGGGAAAACCTTTGTCCACCCCTGTGACCATCGTTATCTGGAAACAACGTTTCCCTCCTGGCCTGCGCCCGCCCAGAATGTGGAGGCCTCCCCAAACACCCAGCATTATCTGAACTCCAGCAGGTTGCTTGGTGGTTAAAAGGGAAGGGGGGGCAGTGAGGCCAGGCAGGCCTGGGGTCCGCTTCTGGCTCTGGCACTTACCCGGCAGGTCCCCTCACCTCTCTGTGTCTATGTGTCCTTCTCTGGTAAATGGGAGGAGGTGAAATTCCTGATCACGGGGCCGCCCTGAGGATTAACTAGGTGCAGCGAAGGCCTTCCGCACAGCGCTGGGTGTGGTATGTGGTCGACAACAAAGGTCAGCTGCTGTCATTGTCCTGCGGCTCTAGATGGCACAGGAGATTGCAGGCAACAGAAAGTCAAAGACCTTTCAAATTCTCGAATACACCAGAAAATCCCACCTATTCTGGTGGAGGCTCCCAGCGAGCCTCTCGGGGCCTAATTCCACTCTATCAACATCCAGAAGGGAGTAAGCGTGGAACTCTATGGGGACGTCAACATCAGAAGACACACACGTAAGCACTGCTGTGGGCCTGCCGGCACCCACGTGACCTTCCTGTCCCCCTCGCTCTGGGCCCCCGGGGGAGGTTGGCCCTCGTGGGCTGCACCCCGGTGCCCTCTGACTTCCCGCTGAATTTAGGCCATCAGGAGCCCAGACAGGGGACCCGAGGACGGAAGGCGAGCCAGGCCCAGTGTGGGAGATGGTGCTTCTCCGACCCCCGACTGGCCCCGTGTGACATCTCCGTCTCCATCCAGCCTTCTCTGCGGGTTCCAGTAACTTCCTCCTCTCCTCTTGCCCATTCAGGCCTGGGGTGGTCATGGCTGCACTTCGCTTTGGGTCCTGCGGTGTTCCTTGTAGCTCTTCAGCACTTTACCACAACCCTACGAAACTTTGCTCAACGGGTCCTAATCTGAGTGTTTTCCAGGGTGAATGACAGGCTCTGAAGGGCCGGGGATGACCCCTCCACCCCCACCAAATCTCTACGATTCAGAAGTTTTCTACTGATGCGATTTCCAGCTAGGATGAGTCCTGAGGCAGGTAGAGCACGTTTTTATCAAGGGATTGGAAATCGGGACGGATTGAGCCCGAACTGTGCCTGAACCCAGAAGCTCTTAGCGGATCCCACCTAAGGACTAATCTCTTGCATGTGTCGAGCGGTGTTACGGTTTACAAATTCAGTCTTCATGTAATCTCCCTTCTGACACCCACACACCTTTCGGTGGGGGTGGGGGGAGGCGTACAGAGCCGCTTTCGGCATCCCCCGTGTTCTCGAAAAGGACACCCAGGTTCCAGAAGTTTTGGAGGAGCACCCACGTCTGGTGCGGGGTTAGGATTTGCGGCAGCAAATAAAAATAGAGGATGCCCAGTTCACTTTGAAGTTCAGATCACAACAAATTATGTGGTGTGGGATAAACATATCCCGTGCAAATTTTGGTTTGTGCTTTATCCGGCGACCCTAACTTGAACCCAGTTTCCTCTGTTCCCATGTCCAAGGCCTGGGTTTTCTGCTACATCAACTATGCTGACCAGCAAGATTCCTGAAGACAGCCTAGAACCGGCACGGATTTCCCCCAAGTTTCTACCCAGTGTCACGAGCTATCGGTCAGTCTGGGGGAGTAAGAGTTGAGATGGGGTAGGATCTCTGTATAGGGGAAGATCCTTTGTATAGGATCTTCCCTTGTATAAGGAAGGCCCCATATGAGGGGTATGTGTTTCTTGTTCTTTCAGGCAACTGCTCCATCAGAACAGTCCAGGCAGAGCAGCGTCCTGCAGACATTAATGCGTGTGTCCCAGAGCCCACGGTAGGGAGGACCGGACTGAGGACAGCACAGACCCTCAAGTGTCAGGACACCGAGTCTGAGACAGCAATAAGCGGGAAGAGCTTCCCTCTGAATCTGTGGTCACGGAACCGGACTCAGTGGTTCTTCCATGCCAACCCCCTAGTCCCCAGTCACAGCTTGTGTCCGGGAGATGGTCCCTTCCATTCTCCCAGACCTTCAGCACGGCGGTCTAAGGCCCCAAGTGTAGGAGGGACTGAAGGCTGGGCCCTGCCTGGCTGTCAGGTTACGACTCATCAGTAGGAGTGCGGGGACCAGATGATGAAACAGAGTGAGAGGGAAGTCGGTTAAGTGCCTGACTCTTGATTTTGGCTCAGGTCACGATCTCACCGTTCATGGGGCGGAGCCCCACGTGGGGCTGTGCACTGACAGTGAGGAGCCGGCTTGGGATTCTTGCTCTCTCTCTCTCACTCTGGCAAAATAAAGAAACGTTTAAAAAAAAGAAACAAAACGAGAGGGAGCATTGCTAATAATCACATCAGGGACGATAGGTGTAAAGCAGGAGACTGTTCATCAGCCACTGCATCTGGGCCCCATAGGAGCTGCTCCCAACCCCTCAAAGCCACGCTGCTGAGGGCAGTTGGAGCAGAGGGGAGGTGCAGCCAGCCCACCCCCAGAGCCCTGCAGCCCCATGTGTCATGAAGGTCAAGAGGAGGAACCTCCCTGTTCAGTGCAGAGTAGGGCTGGCACTAGTCTGGGCCCATATCCACGCAGCCCAGCTCCGGGGCAGCAGATTCCAGAGGGATCAAGCTGGGGGTGTCACTGCATCCCTCCAGGGCAACGGCTGGTGTTCTTTGGGCTTTGACCCCAGTGTCATCTGGGGTCACCCCGCCCTGGCTGAAGCTCTGCCTGAGTGGCCATAAAACCCCAACCCAAAGGGCCTGGTTGGCTTGGATGGTCAATGTTGGGAGGGAAGGGAGCCAAACACTAGCTATTTCTGTTTCCATCCCTGTGTCACTTTTGGCTTCTGAGCCCCAACAGCCCCTTAGTGGGAAGTGACAGGGTCTCCTGGATTTCCTTGAGCCCATCGGGGCCGGCATTCGAGAAGGGTGGGTGCAGCAGGTGCTGGGAACCACGAGGTAGTGGTGGGGGCAGCCCGTCTTGGGTGTGCTGGAGTCGACCCAGAGCGGATTCCTCAGGCCACCCGAGTCTCATCTCCCCCTTAACTTCCTGCACCGCACCTTAACAGAACACCCTTCACGACCCATAGCCTCGGGAGCCTGCTGCTTCAGTGCCCCTTCCCTTCCAGAAACTAGGATGCTAGAAACTAGAAAGAGATCAGCTGCTTTCTGCACCTGTTGACTGCAGCCAAGCCCCATTGCCAAAGTTCGTCGTCAGTCAGGTCAGGAAGTCGAAAAACTTGTAGCTCTGAGAGTTCCGGAGAGAGAAGCTGGGATAGGGGGCTGGCTGGGGGCGAGGGACATCTCCGGAGAGCACCTCTGTCCGAAGGGTCGTTTCCCTACACTTCATTCGAGGAGTCTGATGTTGGAAGAGGCAGAAGTTGCACCCCTTCCACGGATGAGGTCGTGGAAGCTGATAAAGGTTGAGCTCAAGTTCAAGTTTAAGCTGAAGTTTCTGGGAACCCAGGTCTGCCAACCCCGCGCTCTCTTTAGCTAACCTCCCCAACCCAAGTGCTTTTCCCATTTAGTCACTCTGGGAGCTTCAAGAAAAGAAACTCCACTGAGTTCTGACGTTTTCCAGGTGAGGTGATCTTTTCTCAGGAGAAAGGAGAACTATGTATAATCTAAGCCAGTATGTGGCCTCACACCGTGTCTCCTTGGCTTTGGAAAACACCTTCCCCTCCCCTCCTTCCTTTCTTCTTACCAGATTTGCCTCTCTCATTTTTTGAGCGGGGGTTGGGGGGGAGGCATCGTTTTTGATAATGGGGCTGGAGACAGCCAAATTCCCCACTCACCAGCTACGGTTGGGGAGAAGCTAGTCTGGGATTAGAAATGAATGAGGAATGGGGCACCTCGGTGACTCAGTTGGTTAAGTGGCCGACTTTGGGTCAGGTCATGATCTCCCGGCTCATGGGTTCAAGCCCCATGTCTGTGCTGACAGCTCACAGCTCGGAGCCTGGAGCCTGCTTCAGATACTGTGTCTCCCTCTCTCTCTCTGCCCCTTCCCCACTCACTATGTCTCTCAAAAATAAACATTAAAAACAAAAAGGAAAAAAAATCATAAAAAAAAAGAAATGAATGAGGAAGAATTTTGGAATTAAAGATTTCAATGAGACATCTCCTGGGTCTAGAATAAACACGCCACCAGGAAGGATATGCCTTTTGTGGTTCAAAGCCCTTCCTTTCAAATCGGACTCCAGTTTGTAGAATGCCTTCCATATTATCACCCTCTACCCAAACATCCTCATTAGTGGAGTTGTATCTAATGTGGGGGCTGGGGTCCACATTTATTAAGGTAAAGATTATATGTCGTCCAAATTACCTTTGAAAATCCCTTAATCACCCTGAAAATTGGTCATAAAGTTCAGTGTGCATGGTTTGTGCTGTCCTATACACGGAAGCTCTCTCACTTGACTTCCACTTAACCAACCAGCCATGTTAATGGATTCCATATATTTTCTCTGCAAAACATGAAGGTGCCCACAGTCCCCAGGGTTCTGAAGGCTAATAAGGGGCTGCTCTCTGTGATGCCCATATGTTTCTGCTGCTACCGAATCAAGTTGCATGTTTATAACGAATCAATTGTCACTGTTCCCAGACTTGTTTGTGCCAGTTGTACTTTTTATAGTCACTCCATAATTTATTTAAAAAAATTTTTTTAATTACATTTTTTTTTCATTTGTTAATTTTTAAGAGACAGAGAGAGACAGGGTGTGAGTGGGGGAAGGGCAGAAAGAGAGGGAGACACAGAATCCAAAGGAGGCTCCAGGCTCTGAGCTGTCAGCACAAACCCGATGTGGGGCTCAAACTCACAAACCGTAAGATCATGACCTGAGCCGAAGTCGGACGCTTAACCAGCTGAGCCATCCAGGCGCCCCGTAATTCCACAATTTAATTAAATATGATGCAATGGCTAAGAGTGCAAAAGAACAGTGATTTCTTTGAAAATTGCACCGAATGCTTTGATAAAAGAAAAGTGGCAAAAATAAAAGGGTGTGTTACAGCAGAGAGAGGAGAGAGAGAGAGAGAGAGAGAGAGAGAGAGAGAGAGAGAATGAGAATCTCAGGCAGGCTCCGCACTGTCAGTGCAGAGCCCCGTGCGGGGCTCAAACTCACCAACCGCGAGATCTTGACCCAAGCTGAAATCAAGGGTTGGACGCTTAATCGACTGAGCCACCCAGGTGCCCCCTTTTGCTTTACTTTAAAGAAACAGACTAGAATTCGCTGCCCATGCACGATGGCTGTGATTCATGGAAGAAAGACAACAGGGAGCTGTATACACGGAGACCATGCTGAGAAAAAGCAAAACGCTATGGCCCAACATTAACAGATTGGTGAATGAATTTGCATTTGTGTTTTAAGTAAAAATGAAGTGTCTAAGAGTATATTTTTGTATATTTTAAGTTCCCTGCTTTAATTGTGCTGAGCAGCCTCTTGCACGAATGTCTGATGTACGTTATACAGCAACGTAGACTATTTAAGTAAGTGTATTCATCTGGTGGCATTACACAATTAAAATCATTTTTCCTTCGTTCTCTTTCTCCTGTTTGACTCAATGTATGTGAGAGAAATGTGGTATCATGTCAATGGCACCACACGCATAAATGCAACGATTCAAGCCCTCACTTAAGACCTGGGTGCATCGACTAGGTTAGTTACACTAAGCACCACAGTGGCTCTTACTAAACCAACCTTGGCGTCTGGGGTGTGGCTGGGTAGGAATTAAAATGAACACGGGGTGGGCGTGGGGGGCGGGCACCTGGGTGGCTCCGGTGGTTAAGCGTCTGACTTCCACTCAGGTCACGATCGTCATGATCTTGAGGTTCGTGAGTTGGAGCCCTGCATGGGGCTCTCTGCCTGTCGGTATGGAGCCCGCTTCTGATCCTCTGCCTCCCTCTCTCTCTGTCCCTCCCCCGTCTCTCACACACACTCTCGCTCTAAATAGACAGTAAAAAATACATAAATAAAAATAAATGAACACGGGTAAGGAACTTGCCTTAAAATAACACAGAGGCAGCACGTGTCTCTAGAGCCAGACTGCGTTAGTACAAACTCCGGCATTTCCAATTCTCAAGGGCAAGCAAGTCCCTTAAATTCTCCCTGATCCGGCTTCTCTGCTGAAGGTGTTGTCATGAGCATTCCCTGAGTTCATCAGTGGAAAGTGATAACAGCAGTGTCTGGCAGGGCGCAAACGCCACACAAATGTTAGCTATTGTCATTGCCAGCATTATCAATCGTTATCATTTGGCCTCTAATCTGGTATAATCCGAGTGGCTATTATCCTAAAGGTGTAAAAGAAACAAAATCCCGCACTATCATTTGAGCATGATATGAAGGTAGGGGTCCCCAGTTACTTTCCCAGAAGGAGAAGAATAAATGTTGCTTCAGAACTCCAAAAAAAAAAAAGTTTATTTATAAAATACCGACAAGTTTGACAGGCCATGGGACATCTCGTGGTATATATTTCAAATCAATTTCTTTTTTTACCTTTCATTTAAAAAATAAACCTGCTAACAAGCTATATGACATATAGATATATATTTTTTCTTACAGATAGACACCTGCCACGATGAATATTCTCCCCACAGTTCTTCGTTATATCTTTTAAATCAAAAAAATAAAGATTTGTGTTGGTTTTTGTTTTTGGAGTCTGTATGTGTAAAGAAAGGTAACACGTTTAAATGCTTTTGGTTATTCTTACGGAAACAAAGAGAAGGGGGGTGGTCCCAGGAGGGCATCTGTGCTCCGGGTGGCGGCCAAGGTTGCCACTGGGCAGGACCATACAGAGGCACTCAGATCAGGTGGCTGCTGCTGGGGGCGGGTCCCCCTCCCCGCTCCTGTCCTCCAGCCCCTCACACCACGTGCACCACGGGGAGGGGAAGGAAGCCCCTGCCCAGAGTGGGCTCTGGGAGGCTCTGGCACCTTTGAACGCTCTGCCCAGGGAGGTGTGGGCAGAGACAGAAGGCCTCGAGACAGCGTGCTCTGGGCGGGGCAGCTGGAAGTGTCCGTGCTTCCTCTGAATTGGGGCAGTGTCAGGTGAGGGGACAGGACGGGCGGCCTGGGTTTGCAAACCCCCTGGGGCCCTGGGAGAAAGGCGCTCTGGAAGCCGAGCAGCTTTTTGGTTCATCTTGGCAGTCTGGGCGAGGAGCTGGCGTGCACGCAGGGGGCGTGGCCACGAGGGGGAAGGGCAGTGCTGGTGTGCCCAGCGTGGGCTGCTGGGTGCAACACCAGATTTCCCGAGGGCATGACGAGGCAGAGCCAGAGGACACAGAGGTGTCCTTGTGTCAACCTGCTTCAGGTGGTCACAGAGACAGGGGCCCTGGCATCGTCCGCCCAGGAGCCCAGAGGTCGGGGAGGTTCCCTGTTACCTACGGGCAGTGCCCGGCACATCCGAATGCGACCGGCTGTCTGGTCAGGGGTCGGGAGCCTCCACTGCCCCGGCAGATATGTAAATGAGGGCAGAGGTGTCCTCTGAGAAATCTAGAGTTCTGTCGTGGAGACCTGGGCTTCCAGATGTGGATGGGGCAGTGGGGCAACATTTTGGGTGGGTGGCTATGAACTCAGGGCTGGATTTTCACGTTGGGCACAGCCTGCCTTCCGGCTCACACAGCGTCCTCGCCAGTGCCCTCTCAGGCTCCCACGTTCGAGCGGGAGTGACCCCGGCTGCCTGTGCCTCACAAAGGACAGACGAGCTACCAGAAGGAATCGCAAGCCTGTTTGCGAACACACATCCGTGCATATCTGTGTGTGCATGTGCGTGAGCCCAGGCGTGCACGGCCCTGTGCTAAGTGTGCGTGGGTGTGTCGGCGTGGGGGTGAGTGAGCGCGTGGGGAGGGGGAGGGCGCACATCTCGGTGCACTAGGCAGTCTGTGAAAGGCAAAGGAAATCTGGCCTCGCGCACACACACACGCGCACACACACGGCTTCACGCATCCTGCTCCTCCCCCCACCCCACCCCACTCCCAGATTCCTCACTGGGCTGGGCTACATGAATTCCCTCCTGCAAACTGGGAACTTCCGCAAATGGCTAAACGCACAGCAGATAAGGAAAGGGATGAGGTTGTTAAAAAAAGATGAGATGAAAAGGAGGCAGCGCGGGGAGATCACAGGCGGGTGGCTGCGGATGTGTTGCCATGGCGACACCAGATGTGTACAGGGCAGACCTCAGGCCTGTGTCCTCGTGGGGGTGCTTCCCTCCCAAGACACCCCGGTGGAGAAGCCGGCGTCTGGGCCCCGTCTGCGGAGACACCTGCCAGCGCTCCTGAGGGTCTGGGAGGTATGTCCTCCCCTCAGGCCCCTGGCCCTGCTCCCATCCCCCTCACCTGAGTGGGGGGCCCGTGGGGCCAGGTGCAGAGCCTCGCTTTCCTTGGCTTGCTTCCCAAATCCCCCTTTCAGACCTCCTCTGTTTTCCTCACCCCCAAGACGGGGCCTGCATTCGGCCCACTAAGGGGCCCCACGCCGCACCCGGTGTCTTCCTGCCGGACCACCTCCTCTCCCAGAGGCTGCTGCCCACCCAAAACCACGCGGCTGGGCCAGCTGGGGGCACTCGGGGAATTCGACAGAACGGTTCCTCCCTCAATCCCTACATCCTGGGGCTGAAAGGAAGATTCGGGCCACTAGAAGTGGCTTTTTAAAAGAACATTCCTTAGAGCGGATTGTGTGTGTGTAAAAGCTTTGCTTCCTGTCAGCTATTCTTGTCCTTGGTCCCATCTGACCTGCTCCTCCTGGCCGGCCTGGCTGTACATCTTGGGAGCTGTGTGAAGATTGGATGGGGCCCCTCCTTGCTCCGAGCCCTGGCTAGGCTGAGGCCGGCCTGGAACACATACCCTGGGGTTGGGTCTTTGACTCTTTGTAAACCAGGTGCTGGGCAGACAGCGTAGATTCTGGGAGCTCTGGCCTCTAGACCAGGGGCCTGGCCCACTCCTCTGGGCTTCCGTGCCCCTGTGCTTGGGACTGGGGGTGCTTTAGACGGGGATCACTCTGGGTTGAGAGCGACAGGGACACACATCTGGAAGTGAGTGTCCCGACTGGCTAGGACCCAAAGGGATTTCTCTTGGGAGAGGATCCTTAGACCCGTCTCCTTGCAAGTGCAAGGGGGACTTGTGTGTATGTGCCCGTCTCAGGAGGAAGGGGTGTGTCCGGGGACAGGGGTGTGTCTGCCTAGATGGCCATCCCTCACCCCTGCCTAGCTCCCCAGCCGGTGCATGCTGAACTTCCTTATCTAAGCGCCTTCCTTTCCCTCTTGCTTTAAGGAGGGTGCTGGTGGTACCTAAATTGGAAGGAAGAGGGAAGTTAAGCTTCCTTCTTACATTCTTGACTTCCTGCGTTATGCCCAATTATCCCAGCGATGCCCGGTCAGTGCCCTGTACTCTGTTCCCCGGGTTCAGCTCTCCTGGTCTGTGCTCAGGAAAGTGAATTCAAGTCAAGCAACGGCCGGGTTCAGTGGTGCTGTGGGGGCCTCTCCCCACCCTGGGGCCCTCTTCCTTGGAGTCACAATAAAAAGCGTATGTAAGAAACAAGGAACTAGCTAGGCAGACTCTCACCCCTCAGTTGTTTTCCTTTTTCTAAATAAACCAAACGCTTGGTGGAGAAGTTGAACAAGGGAGGGGAGCGTGAGGAGCAGGCCAGGGGGACGGATTGAACCCCCAGAGGCCTGTCAGCGATGCAGGGGGAGGGTTGGGAGGGGTGTGTGTGTGGGGGGGAGAGAAGGTGAGCTTTGCCCTCAGGGGCGCCCAGCCTTGCACATCATCATCTAGCAGTGGGCCCAGGGCCCCCACACTGGCGGAAGAGGCAGCTGTCAGGACTTCCAGAAGCTTCTTGCCCCCTGAGCACACTGCCTTACAGCTCTCCGGGCCTTAGCTTTCTCTCCCTCCCTCTGTCCCACCTCAGCCCAGGCTGGGCCCCTGCAGCCCGACTCTGCGAAGTCCGTAAAGGCCCAGGGAACCCTACAATCTGGAGCTGACCAACTGTGGGCCACACACACACACACACACACACACACACACACACACGTCCTCCTCCGGTGGTTTTCTTCTCCTCCTTCTCAACACCGTCTTTGCTGGCCCTGGAATCTCTGGAAAAATAAACTCAGGAGGTGAAAAGTTGACTTGGTTTCTCGGTGTTTTTGTTTTCTGGCAGGCAGTGCGGGGAGGGGCGGATGGGGAGTTTGGTGCTGTTTTGTTTTGTTTTGTTTTGCTCTTTCTTTCTTTTCCCCCTTCCGACGTCACACGAACGATGAAAATCCTGCTATAGGAGCCCGGGGGCCGGGGGTGAGGCTGCTGGGGGGGCGGTAGAGGGTGCTCTGCTGACTCGGGGGGTTCGGGGGGTTTTGGGGCGTAGGGGTCCGACTGGCCTTGGGCCGGAAGAGGCCGCCCTGCTGGGCGCTGCTGCTGTTGGCGATGGTGGTGTGGTCCGGCTCGCCCGAGTCGCTCTCCGTGTAGCTGTACGCCTGGGCCCGCGAGATCCCCTTCTGCTGCCTCCGCCACGAGTTGTAGTAGGTGGGGTCGCTGATGTAGTGGTTGACGAAAGAGTGGGCCTTCTGGTGGGTCGGGTCGGCCTCGTACTCACTG
This sequence comes from Lynx rufus, assembly GCF_022079265.1. Taxonomy (NCBI): domain Eukaryota; kingdom Metazoa; phylum Chordata; class Mammalia; order Carnivora; family Felidae; genus Lynx; species Lynx rufus. The sequence goes on along the minus strand of NW_025814832.1, from coordinate 31,371,213 downwards.
TCGCTTCCCTGGGAGGACAGAGAATCGGGGAGTCAGGGGCCCCGCGGGGACGGGTCCGTGTGCCCAGGGCTGCAAGGTGCCAGGCACCCTGGTTTGAATCTCTCAAGGCCTGGACTGTGGCCACCTCTCTCCCCCTCACTGCCCAGGGGGCATAATGCCCGGATGTGCCCACCTTCCTTGCCTTGGGAGCAGATCGTGGCGTTGACACACACAGCCTTGAAGGGACCCGATGTGGATCGAAGACCTGAGTTCTAATTCTTTTTCATTGAAGGGAACTTTATAGCACATGAAGTTAACTGTCTTAAAGTGTAAGATTCAGTGGCTTTTCATACACTCACAGTGTTTGGGCATTACTCCACGCGGCTCCAAAACATCTTCATTGCCCTGTACCCACTGGCGGTCGTTCCCCCTTCCTTCCCCCGCCCCCACTCCTGGTAACCACTTTCTATCTCTGTGGGTCTACCTACTCCGGACATTTCCTACGGGTGGGAGCCTATAAAACGCGCCTGTTGTGTGGCCGGCTTCTTTTGCTCAGCATATCATGTTTTGGAGGTTGAACTCATCATGCCTTTTCATTTTCTGTATTTCTGATGCTTTGACATCTGGGGCCTTGCTGATTCTGGAGGGGCTATGGCTCCTGGGGCTGGTCAATTTTTGGAGCTAGCGAATGCCCTTTCATCACCAACCGCTGCTCCTAATCACCCCAGGGGCCAGGTACCAGGCAACCAGGGACAGCCCCTGTATCCCAGAGCCCACTGAATTGATTCATACTAACCTAAGCCTGCTTCCATAATAAAGGCTCCTGCCCATGCGTCCCTCCTGCTTTCTCTGCCTCTGGGGGACCCTAGTGCTTTCCTGAATGGCCCTGCATGGTGTGATGGGTCCCCTCTTCTTGGGAACTGTGAATAATAATTTTTTTCCCCCGGGACAATCATCTCTTCATCTCCTGGCCTTGCCATACCTGAATAGGAACAAAGCCTACATTTTAGGACAGCTATTCATGTAGGATGTACTGAGTTCCGATCTCGGTCTACCTCTGACTTACTGTGTGACTGGGGACAAAGCCAGGGCCAGACTTGGAGAGGCTCCGGGCACTGAAAGGACGCTGGTGCTCACCCACGTTGTGATCCAGAATAAAAGCAACATCCATTTATAAAACGAGCATGAGAAAAATATCAACAAAAGCTCTGAATTTCACACGATGATTACCCTGTAGCTTTCCCCGATAAATACAACATATTCAGTTTTTCTTAAAACTGTCGATAACTTTGGTGTCCTCACCATAGCTCCAGCTGCCTGAGGGGGAATCAGCCAAGAGTCAGGCCGGGTTGCGAAGTCAAACAGCGTTCCCTGGTTCGGATCTGAATCGTGGAGCTAAAAATATCATGTGCCCCTCCCCCACCCCAGGCTCCCAGCAATGTTTTGAGAACTAAGAAGAGGACAGATGGGAACACGCTTAGAACTCTCTGGAAGAGATGCGCTCTGATTTTAGTGAGGCTCAGAAGGCCTCGCTCAGGTCGCCGCGTCCCTGCCCAGCTAATACATGGAGGCGGTAAATTTTATCAACATACTCTGGGTAAAGCTGTACCAAATAGACCCAGTGAACCCAATACCAATGAGTCTGGGATGACGAGCTGTGTCCTGCATTACAGGCAGAGCAAACGGAGAGTTGTTGACCTTGCCCCAAGGGGTCTGAGCTATGGGGAGGCGCAACGTGCACTTGCTCTCCGGAACCCCAAGTCCTGTATGGCATCCAGCCCCTTCATGAGAAAGAGCTAGAATGTACAGAACTATAGCGGTGCCAGCCGCGGGAGCAGGTGCTCCGTCAGGAGACTGTACTGAACTCTCACACCTTGGCCCCGTCACAGCTATTGCTCTGGAAGTGCCGAGAACACCAAGGCAGAGAGGATGAGGGTTTGCCCCAAGAGATGATGTGCTGGGGGACTCAGGTCTGCCTGATTTTCCAAAGCCCACACATGCTCCACCCCGCTCCTCCCTGGAGGTCACAAGATGGGAATGAGAGCCCCTGTAACCTCCCCGTGGGGATGACATACACCCTAGTCCATCTGCAAATTTACGTCATCTGCCGCCGCCCCTCCTCCACCTCATCCCTCCGTAGAGATGCTCTCCTTACCACCACCCTGCACAGGCTCCCAGGACCTCAGTCCTCTTGGCAGTAGAGACAATGGAAAGTCCCTCGGTGTCCCCATGACGCAGTGCAGCACAATACAAGCCCCTTTCTTTGCCTACTGCCCAGCTGCCAGCCCAGGAGGGAACAAAAGGGCAGTACAGACAGGGGCTCCATATGCCAAGAGTGGGGAGGAGGCTGAGGGCTGGGCACCCGATGCCTGGGGCCGCAGGGAGGCCGCCCAGAGGCGGGAGAAGTCTGAGCAAGCCATGGTGGATGCCACGAGGCAGGGGGCTGGGGGGGCTCTGGTGCAGGAGCAGCGAGGGTCTGTAAGTGTTGGGTGGTGGAAGGGGGCACCCCACACTTCTCTCTGTGGGACAGGTCTCTCCGGGAGGGCCCCCACCAACTGGCTTGAAGAGTTGGTAGTGTCATTGGTAGAGGTTCTAGAACTTTGGCCAGCCCCAGAAGCCAGTCTCCATCACCGACTCTGTCCCTCGCTAGCTAGCTAGGTTAAGTCTGGGACGCATCACTTGGCCTCTCTCAGCCTCGGTATCCTTGTCTGTAAAATGGGTAGATGCCTGCAGCTCACAGGGTGAAATGATGGAACGTTGTAAAAGGTGTTACTGGGGAGACAGCGAGGTGGGTCTGGGTGCGAAGGCCTGGAAGCCCCCAAGGAGGGATCAGAAGGAGCAGGGGTAGTGGAGGCCGGCTCAATGCTCAGGTGGCTGGCAAGGAAGAAGAATGTTCACCTCCCGTCCCCCAAAGTGAAGCATCACTAGGGGGGATGGGCCTCTCTGGTCCTCCTGGGGGCCCAGACCCCAGAGCCCATTCGTGCTAACGATTACGGTCGGCATCCGGCATCCCGCATTCGGACGGGGGTGGAAAAGCGACGGAAGCCAGAGCGGCAGCGGGGGTGGGGGTGGGGGAGGTGCAGGGGGCTGGAGGCGCGCCCGCCCCGCCCCCAGCTCTCCGCAGCCAGGGAGGCGGCCTTTGCATTTGCGCTGCTCTCCCGCTTCCCTCTCCTGGAACATCTGTTTCTTTTCTGCAGGGGGGTGGGGTGAGAAGGGAAGAAAGCGAGCGAGGGTGGGGGGGACCCAGGGCGCCCATTCGGGCTTTCAACTCTCGCGCGTAATTGAATGCAGCTTCCCGGTAACCGACCCAGCACAAAGGGGACCTTTCACGGGCAGTCCCGCCAGGCCGCCAGGCAATCAGGCGACTGCTCCAGCTCCGGGCCTCTTAACAGCTCCTCAAAGCCACTCAATCAGCAATTACCGGGCCTGCGGAGGGGAGCGGAGGGGCGCGGGGAGGGGGTCGGCGGGAGGGACGCCCCGGGGAAGAGCCGGCAACAAAAGAGAGGGGGGCAGAGGAGAGCTTTTTGGTCTCCCTCTGTTGCCAGCACAGCGCAGGGACGTAGGGGCCAGGCAGGGTGCCCTCATCTTGCTGAATCTCCTGAAGTCTGGTGGGACTGTGCTGCCCCAGGTGACAGGAGGTCCCCTGTGCGGCTCCTTTGGAGGCTGGAAGCCGGAGTCGCCGTGGCCCGGGGGCTCCCTGCACCCGTCTAGGCTGAGGCCAGCTCTACATCAGTCCCTTGGACGCCCTTCCCCTGGAACCAGGGGGCCTCTCCTGCGCATCGGAGGTGGGGGGATGTGCTGAGTGTCTCCCTCTCTAGAAGCCCCCACGAGGCGCAATTTTGTCAGGCATCTGGGCTTCTTGTACTAAAACAGCTAGAAATCTCCCAGGAATGTCCTTGTTCGTTCTTTCTTTCTTTCTTTTTTCCTTCCTTCCTTCCTTCCTTCCTTCCTTCCTTCCTTCCTTCCTTCCTTCCTTCCTTCCTTTCATGTTTATTTATTTGAGAGAAAGTGGTGGAAGGCAGAGAGAGAGAGAGAGAGAGAGAGAAAATCCCAAGCAGGCTCTGCCCTATCAGCACAGAGCCCGATGTGGGCCTTGAGCCCACGAACCGTGAGATCATGACCTGAGCCCAAATCAAGAGTCAGATTCTCAACAGACTGAGCCACCCAGGCACCCCTCCCAGGAATGTCTTTTTAAAAATGTCAGCTCAGCGGGGCCTGAGGCAGTGGGGATTGCCCACACTTCTAAGCTGTGTGATTACGGGCAAGCTACTTGACCCCTCTGAGCCTCAGTGATCCCAGCTGTTAACTGGGAATCCTGCAACTTGCCTGGTGGGGCGACTGGATTTGAAATGAGAACGTGCACAGTGCAGGACTTGGCACAAAGCAAGGGCCCCACGTGTAGCGTTGCCTCTTTCCTCCGGGCTCCCTCTGCCCTGCCCGTAGTGTGTTTCTAGTTTGGCACAAGCCTGGGCTTCCTGGGCCTGTATGGGTCAGGCTAAGGAGAAGCCGGAGATGGGCCCCAGTGAATCTCTTAGACTCACGGCCCAACCCAAGAGGCGAACACTGATAAAAGACCGGAGACACTCAGAGGGAGGGGTTGTCAGAACCACTCAGCCAAACGCACACCTGCAAACCTGCACGGCTCCTCCCTTCTCTGCATGACCCAGTCCCGTTTGCACTCTGAGGCCCAGCTGAAATGCCACCTCCTCCAGGCAGCCCTCTGGGAATCTCCAGGAGGATGGGACCTTCCCCCAAGATACCTCAGAGGGCAGCACCCCAGGAGACAGGAAGACTTTTGTTTCCCATTTTCCTCCTGAAAATTACGGCATGGCACCGTAAAATTTTAATACGTGAAAACACGTGAGTATTCGACGCACGTGGTCTTCCCTAATGGATCATAACGCGGTTAATGCAATGTCCCTGAGAGTCGGTCCTGCTCACCACTATAGCTGCCACATGGAAACGGTGCCTGGTACTGCTTAGTGGGTGCAGAGGAATTCGCTGTTGAATAAATGCAGCAAGGAAGGAATGAACGGGTCCCAAGGAGGACAAACCAGCAAGATGGCCACACAGGGCCCGACCCCGGCGTGGCACACAATAGGTCTCAGGTGGGCCTGGCTTCGTCATTGGTGGCTCCCTGACTCATGCAATAGATAACCCCGCCAGGCTTTGCAGGGGGCTGTGAAGGTTAAGTGTGCCATTCTGGAACAATCCCTAGAGTCATTCTTGGCCACCGGGAAGGGCTCCGTAAACATTCACCATTAATGACTGGGTGCTCAAAAGTGTTACAGAAAACCTAATTTGTCCTGTCTGTTTTCTTACTTTTCCACATAGGCTTAATTTCACTGCAATGGGTTTCCTGGGGCTGCCCAGGAAGTCACAAAGACTGAGTATTTATTAGAAGAGGCGTGCCCTGGGCCGAGAACTCCTTTTCCATTGAGATTTACTTGTGTGCTATATAATTTTTCTCCCATACTTGGGCTCTTATTTTGAAAATGACGTTGGAATGCAGCCATGCTTTGTTTTCAGAAGTTATATCAAACAAGCTATGGGTTTTCAAACCTCAGCCTTTGTTTCCTGCACCCCCACCTCCCACCCCCAGCCTGGAAGCCCCTTCATCAACACCCCTCTGGGGACAGCCCTCCCAGCCCCAGTCTTCCCACAGCCCCGTTAAACCACTTCTTAACATCTTGTCATGCGCGTTTGTTTATAAGCAACGCAGACTTTTGTTTATTACCCTATCACAGGGAGAGGGCCGGGCAGATTTCTGCCAATTTTGGGTTGTCACTTTTGGGTGGTCTGACTTGGAATAGAAACCAGGCAGCATATGGAAAAGTCACTCTCAGAGGATGCAGGGGGAAGGGTATACTTCAAAAAGTCAGGCCCTCATTCTCCAGAGCAGTTGAAACGGGGCCGGGGGGGGGGGCCCATGTGCCTGCTGACCCTCAAGGATGCCCCTCCAGAAGCCATCCCATGCGGGTGGACTGGGGAGCACCCGCCTGAAGCCCCAAATTGCAAGTCGCGGTGGCTGATGCTCTACACAGCAGACACCGGCTCGTACTTGAGCCACATGTCACAGAGGCGAGCGGGTAGTAATCAGATCTGCTTATTTATGTTTTCAGCAAGGGCATCGGAGGGAGACCAGCCGCTCTGTGTCCATGTCTGTCCCCTCCGGCCCACGAGCAGCTCCTTGGAGGCAGGGTCATGTCTCCATCACCTCTCTGTCCCTGGAGTACAGGCTCAAGAACTGAGTGTTGAGGAGAAGTCAGTGTGTGCCCCCTGCCACACCCCCCCGGGGTTGCCCTCTACGCCCTGGGCGGGGGCGGACATCAGGCCTCCTTAGCTGTTAAGACACAAAGTTTGATGTGACCCCGGAGGCAACCAGGCAAGGCCTCTGGCTGAAGCAGGGCCCTGTCCTCTGTTTGCTGAGCCTGTAGGGGCAGAGTCACAGTCTGCTTGGGGTTCTCTCGGTGACACGTAGGGGCTCAGGGTGGTGGCTCTTTCCCAACAGGTATGGAAACAGTTCAACATTTTGACAATGGCACACGTAACGGTCCTGGCACCCTGGGTCTGGGGGACGTGAGCGACTGATGGCCGAATAGTCCCGGGGGCCTCCTGATCCTGGCACCTCTGAACCTTTGAAGACAGGCTTGAGTTGTTGTTTGTGTTTAAAGAAAATCCACAGTTATTTGTTCTCAAGAGTGTCTCATCAGCTGGTTCTGAAGGCCCTTCCAGGAGGGTCTGCCACAAGGGTGACATCACCAGCTTTGGGACAGGGTAGGGCCGGGGGGCCAAGCTGGGCTCTGCGTCAGAAGGCCCGTGTGCAAGGTCTGCCTCTGTGACTCGGGCGCTGGGATCCTGGGTTTGCACCTTCTGGCTGTGGGGCCTGAGCCAACCCAGCGGAGCTCTGTGAGCCTCAGTTTCCCCATCTGGACAAAAAAGATGACACAAAGGCCGCTCGGAGGCTCTCTGTGATTACAAAGTGGTGAGGCGCATGGGATGAAGGGTGCAGCCCCAGGCGGTGTGGCCATGGCCATCAGTGTCACTCTGAAGGATCGCTCTGAATGTGTGCTTCTGGCCTTGGTCTAAAAGGAACAGCTTTACAACTGTGAACCTTTGCGTCTCTCTCTTGCTAGCCTACTAGGTCTGGACTAGCTTGGCCAGCTTCTCCAATGACCCTTTCATGCCTGACACCAGTGTGCAGAGTGCCCATGCACCATGTGCCAAGAAGGGCACCGGGGAGGTAATAGACCTCAGGACGGTCACAAGCCCCTGACTTCATGGAACTTTGCTTTCAGAATAAGTAAACTCAACTCAACCCTGCTGAGCTCCAGATCAAACCCCAAACCACCCTAAAGTCCACAGGCGGAGCTCTAGGCCCAGGCTGTGGTCCACTGCTGCCCCTGAAAGGGAACGTGGGTGTTCTGCTGTGACAACTGGCTTCTGGAACCGGGAGGCCTCCCCTCTCCAGGGCACGTGCTCCCTGAAGGTGACTGGTTCCAGATGGCTATGGAAAGTGCATTCAAGCGGTGGGCTTGTGTCGAACAAAAGACACCAGTGGCAAAGTGGGGGAGTCTAGGGACTCTGCCCGCCTTGAGTGGGCGTGACGGAAGTAGGGTGGTCTTCGGATGAGGTTTCTTCTCTCAGCAACTCCTTCGAGGTGGGGGTGGGTGGCTGGTCTTAGGGACCAGCTCCGCATCCTGGGGGAGGCTCCTCCCGACTCTTGAGGAGATGGCCCCGGGCCATCTGAAGACATCTGGGCAATGTCTTTTGCACTCAGAGGGCTCCCTCCCTGAAAGGTCAGTGCCCAGCCAATGAGTGTGCATGAATGATGCCCTCTATAGAAGGACGAAGGAGGCTGATCAAAGCAGGAAGGAGAGTCCCCCCTGCTGGCCACTGCCTTTGCTCTCCAGAGACAGGAGTGTGGCTTAAGGGGCCTTCTGTTACAGCCTCACGGGCTGTATTTTTTTGAATTTTACCTTGAGTGCCTAGAGCCTAAATGCCCATTGCCATTTTGGGGAGAAAGAAAGAAGAATCATGCTTGGGTGAAGCATGGCCTCACAAGTCCCAGGATGCATATGGCCGCAGAGAGTGAAACGCTTGTAACAAGACGCCATAACCTGAATCGTGTGAGTTCCTGTGTCAGCCAGGCTAAGTTGGGGTCTCTGTCCCTGCCAGCTCAGAGCTGGGGTGTTAGCTCCAGCCTTGTTTGCTCTGCCAAGCCCATCAGTAGCCCTGGAGCTGAACAAAACAGCAGTGAGCCAGAGGCCCTCGGTCTACTGGGCCCACAACCGGAACCCGGGCATGCTGGCACCACCTACCCGGCGACAGCCTTGTTCCCTGCTGGCATCTCTTCTTCCTTGGCCTCTCCCAGGACTGGGCATAAAGGTCTAGGGTGTGGGACGCAGTGGCCTTTCTCGGCCCCTCCCTGGGCAACCACCAGGCTCGGCCGAGGCCAAGAGGGCTGGGTGGGAGGCCATGACATAACTTCATTGGAATGCACTCACCCCCCCTGTCCCCATAGTCTGGGACAGTGTCCCCACGTGGCCCACCTAATGGCAGCCTCTCTCAAGCTCTGTGTCTCTCCCAGAGGCACCATGTCCTTCTTCACATAAAAGCTGACATTTATCGAACAGTTGCCGTGTGCGCTGTGCTCAGTTTCTCTGTGCCTTAACCTCAGCAGTCCCACAGCCCCATGACAGCGCCCGTTAGCATCCCTGCCTGTAGAACAGATGGAGAAACTGAGGCCCAAAGAGGTTACCTACCAAACCCAGGATGCCCGGGCTGGCGGGCAGCAGAGTCAGGATGGAAACTCAGGTCTGAATCTCCAAAGCCTAAGGCCTCACTAATCTGTACTGCTTCCCAGCCTCGGGGCTCCAGAGCTTCTGGCCCTCAGTTTCTAGAGCTCATTCTGACCCTAACTAGCTACATTCTCAGCCATTCTCCAGGCTCTGGCAATGCAGGGCTCCTTCCCCTTGCTTCCATGAGATCCTTTGCAGGCCAGAGCATGTGGGGAGATGCTGGAAACTCTAGAGGACTGTGTTCTTGGCGGGGCGGGGCGTGGGGGTGGGGTCTCACATCTAGTCAAGGTTATAGGGCCCCGTCAGCCCTGGAGCAAACTCTGAGCAGAGCTTGGGAGGTGACGGCTGGTTCACATACGACCCCTCCTCCGTCTTTGCGCTCCAGAAAGGAAAGGAGGAAAGGAGGCCCATGTGACGGGCCGCACTCTCAGAAGGGGCCGCTCCACTCCCCTCTCCGGGGCGCCTGGCCCCCCTGCCCCTCACCTGAGAGTCGGAGATTTCTGAGGGCTTCTCGGTCAGGCTGCTGCTCTCTGCCGGGATGAGGTCGTTGTACTTGGTCACGTCCTCGTCGGAGTAGTGGAGGCTGCCCGGGCTGGGCCGGGGAGGAGATCTAAGAGGGAGCGGAAGGGACGCTGAGAGCCAGCCTTTCCCAGAGCTGCCGCTGTGGCTGGGGAGGCCACGGCGGGGCCGGGAAGGGCGGGAGCCCTCGACGGGTCTGTCCTGCGCTGTTGCTCTCTGTGTCTGCTCCTCGGACAGCGGAGCCTTGGGCTGGGGGCCCCTCCAGGGGTGGGAGAGGCTCAGTTGGGACCAACCTCCTGAACCAGCTTCAGGGAAACGGGGAGGGGCAGCACCCCACTCGATCCTCCACTTGTGGTTTCAAGGCCTCGGGGCACTGGGATCACTTGGCAGAGCCCCCTGAGACCCTCGAGTCGGAATCCCAGGTGAGGCCGGCGTGCCTGCGCAGACCAGCTCCCCACGTCACTCTTGAACTCACCAAGGGAGCTTCAGAGGGTTAACGCCAAGGGTCAGGAGAAAAAGGGAAACCAGGGCCTTTTCCCTCCAGATCTGCTCAGAGACCAGAAATGAATTCCGGGCGCCAAGTCCTGCTCCACCTTTGACAATCAGCCTTCGAGAAAGTGCGCTGCCCACTGAGTTAGAGGCCTGGCTCTACCTCACCTGTTCGAACACGCAGCACGAAGCACAGAGCAGCCTGCCCGCCATGGGCGCCCAGAGGCTGGAGGCAAGGGCCGTGCTTTCCTGAGCCCCCTGAGCTGGGGGTGAGGGCGGTGGGCTGGGCGCCGAGCAGGTGGCTGGGGTCGTTCGTGACTCTGCCCTGTTTGTGCTTCCTCAGGGCCTTGGAGTGGGGGTGGTCTCATGCCCCGAGATCTGCCCAGGTGTTCTGGAACTGTGGCTCTGAACGCCAGCTGCTCCCCCCAGGGGCCGGCAGTGCCCTTGCCGCAGAAATGCTCTTCTGAGAACAATCCCGCGGCCTGGGAACAAGTCACAAGCAACCTCCCTGCCACCTCCAACCTCTCGTGCTAAATCTGCACTGATTTTATTCCAAATAACGGAGCTGCCTCCTTAACTACTTACAAATAAAACAGTAACAGCACTGGCTGCAGTCTCGTGTAGACGAGATGGCAAACATGTGACGTCGGCAGGGGGGAGGAAACGGGGTGCCGGGCTAATACGATCTTGGCCGCAAGTAGGGTGAGCGGAGGCAGGTTGGGGGGGCCGACAGTGTCACCAGGGCTGGGTCAGACTCCCAGAGCCCGAGGCTGGTTTGATGCAAACAGGACTTCTGTGTACACACAGCAGTGTAGGGGGCACGCAGGGGCCGTGGTGTGTGTACTCTGGGGGCGTGAGAAGCAGGCGAGGCCAGGCCGTCTGTGAAACGCCCCCTTGTTCCATGTGGCAGAGCCCCGGAGCCAGCCTGGCGGGGCTGCGGTGGACAGGCCGGGCCCACCACCTCGGCCTCAAATGGCTCTTTCTTTGCAAAGCTAGATCTGGCGGGGGATGAGAGCCGGGCCCGCCGGCCTGCGTGCCCCTCCCTCTGTCCTCCCGAGGAACACACACATGGCCTCTTTCCTCCAGGACCAGACAGAGGGAAGCTTTGTGAGCTGCGCGCCTGGCCAGCGTGCACCTCCGACGAGCTGGGAATGTTAAGAGGGCCGAGGCCAGAGACAGGCGCTCCTGGGCCGCAGCCCCCCAATCTCTCCTGAGCTCCCCGGGGCATAAAACGGCCAGATCACATCAGGTGAGGGTCCGGTGGGCCCCGGCAGCTGCCCTTGCCCTTGGAGGTGCACAGCCCAGCCTGCCACGGGGAGTGGGGTGGGGGGAGGGGAACCCAGGGTTGGAGAGAATTCAGGAGGAAACAGGAACCGGGCGCACCGCCAGCCTGGACCTTTCCTGGTTGGCTGTTCTCAGATGCCGCCCTTTGAGGGCGATGCTGGGAGCGTGGACTTGTGGGGTAAGTAGGAGAAAATTGTTCTAGAAGATGCAGGAGCAAGGACCAGGGGAGAGGGTGTCCACACTCTGAGTGCCCTTTCTTCCCAGAATTGGGAGGAGATGGGCAAGGCGTGAGCAATACCGAGGGGCCTCCCGGTACCTCCCGCTCAGGTGTGTCTGCCTAGACCTACCTGTGCTGAGTCCCCCTCACTTTTGGGGCAAAGTAGCTCTCTTGGCTTCTGGACCCGCCGCCAGGAGCAGCTGGCTCCAAACAGCAGGGGGCTGGCTTGCGAAGTTGTATAAGCCCTTTGCATTTCGCTGGCATTGGCAGAAACCCTTTGTCGCCACCTCCTTGTGGCGTCTCCCCCACTGCGCTCTCATACTAGGCTCTGGCCCCCAGATCCCGGATGTGCCTCCCGGGCCCGGCTGACCATTCCCGGCCCCTGAGCGTGAATGCCATTTCCGGGACATGAAGGCCCAGTGGGCCCTGTGTGCCCTGTGCCCTCCCCAAGAGTCCTCCACACCTCAGGCACTGCGGGCCCCCAAACCTCCATCCTCTGGCCACCCCCCGACTCCCAACGCAGAGATCCCTTTACCTGGTGTACAGGCCGTTCTTCCGGCAGAAGGAGTTCTTGACGGAGAGCCTCCGGTTGTTGAGTTCCAGGGCGGGGAAACTGCTTTCGTCCAAGCTCATCATCTCCCCATGGCCCAGGGCACCAGACTTGGCACTGTTCCCTGGGTGGGCAGTGGGGGCGGGGGAGACAGCATCCAGTCACTTGGGCCATCCCTTTAGACCGGTGGCCTCCTCTCTCCCGCCTGGCTCTCTTGTTAGAGGGAAGACTAAACCACACCACGGAGACTGCGTGCAGGGGCCCCGGGCCGCCCCGCCCATCAGAGCAGGTGCATCCCTAGGAGAGAGAGAACGCCCAGCCCCCTCAACCTTGCCACAAGGGGAGGCAGGCCCACGGGAGTCCCGTCCAGCCGGCGGGGCTTGGTGCCAGCTCACCAGAGTCGGTCTTCTTGGCATACTTCTTGCTCTGGCCCCGGATGATGAGCACGAATACCAGCAGCAGGATGAAGATGAGGCCGACGAGGGCAATGACCACCAGGAACCACCACTCCTCGTAGAATGGGTTGGCTTTCTGAGCTGGGACACGGATGGGGGGGGTTAAGTCCAGGGTGCTCAGCCCCCTCCTGCCTCCAAACCTCCTGCTCCAGCCGGGACCCCACCACCTGGCTCTCAGTAGGCCGGGTGCATGCCGTCTCCATGGGGGAGACCCTAAGACACGGTCGACAGGGACAGTTTTAGCTCAGGTGCCCGCTCTCTTCTGTTGTTGGTCAAAGGATGCTTTTAGTTCTGAGGTGCTTCTGGACTCACTGGGAGAGAGTGCTCCTGTTGGTATTGATTAGTGATGTCTGCTGAGGACACAGGAGGGGAAGCAGCCATGTAGTTGCTTCTGGACTCACTGGGAGAGAGTGCTGGGATTGATTAGTGATGTCTGCTGAGGACACAGGAGGGGAAAGTGGTCATGTGCTTGTTTCTGGACTCACTGGGAGAGAGTGCTGAGATTGATTAGTGATGTCTGCTGAGGACACAGGAGGGGAAGCAGCAGTGTAGTTGCTTCTGGACTCACTGGGAGAGAGTGCTGGGATTGATTAGTGATGTCTGCTGAGGACACAGGAGGGGAAGCAGCCATGTAGTTGCTTCTGGACTCACTGGGAGAGAGTGCTGGGATTGATTAGTGATGTCTGCTGAGGACACAGGAGGGAGAAATGGCCATACACTTGCTAGTTTTCCTTTTTTCTTTTTCTTTCCACTGCCCTGCTCTTGCCACCCACGGCCTAGGGGCTACCTTGGCAGGCAGACCCAGCTTTGTATTGGAAAAGTAGCTGTCTGGCCTGTGGTAGGCCTGTGAGAGCTTCTCCCTGGGGGCAGGGCTCAATCTTTCTCTGGTGGCAGAAAGTGGGGGAGAACCAGGAAGGTGGACGTAAGTGGGTCTTTAGAATGCTTCCTCCAGCCAGGGCTCTGCTTCTTTCAAAGCCCCCAGCATCATGCCTTTTTCTTTTTTTTTTTTATGTTTATTTATTTTTGAGAGAGAGAGAGAGAGAGAGCGAGCGCGCGCATGCGGGCATGAGTGGGGGAGGGGCAGAGAGAGAGAGGGAGACACAGAATTCGAAGCAGGCTCCAGGCTCTGAGCTGTCAGCATAGAGCCTGATGCAGGGCTCTAACTCACAAGCCACGAGATCATGCCCTGAGCTGAAGTGGGACGCTTAACCGACTGAGCCACCCAGGTGCCCCTCTCACTACCATGCTTTTTTGCACCCAGCCACTTCTGATCCGGGGGCTGCCTGATGAGGGGCTCACTCTACTATTTCCCATGATCTGGTTCTATCAACCCGACAAGGGAGAATGTATGTGGGAGGAGGGAGGCAGCCGGGTTTCTGAGACTCACCCAGGGGATGAAAATTTTGAGCTATATTTCTGCCTTGAGAGAAGGGGCCCTGATATTAAAACTTGGTTAGTGACTGGATTTGGGGTCATGGGTTTTGGCATCAGAGTCCTCTGTGAGTCCTCTGAGACATGTTGGATGGGAAGATGAGAGGAAAAGGGGGAGGGATAGGAGTCCTATCCCCCCAGCTCTGGGCACTGCTCCCCAGGCTGCTGACTCTGTTTTTGGGGGCGGCTTCCATGGAAACACACAGTTGATGGCCTGGGTGAATCTCCTGGGTGATGAGCTCACGGAAGCTCTCATCTTGGGTCCGCTGATTTGTCCACAAGCCCCACTGAGCCTCCTGCCCAGGGCTTCTGGAATCTTTGTAAAGGAACCCCAAAGACGTACCGCCCCAGCTCCCTGTGGACCTCAAAACTAACTCAGGCCCTCGCCCAGGCTCCCTGCCCTGGAGAATTGAGAAGACAATGCCTTTTAGCTCCCACCCCAATGCTGCTGGTGTTATGCTGCCTGCCTCTGTCTTCTTTGCCCAGCACCAGTCTCTGCCACAAGGCTATTCCATGGGGTGCCCTCACCCTGCCCCACAGGCAGTACCTGGCACAGACTGGGAGGGGCTGCTGGGGGTGCCGAAGCCGTAGTCGTTGACGGCGATGACCCGGAAGTCATAGCTCACGCCTGGCTTCAGGATGTCCATACTGAACGTGTAGGAGGTCACCTCCTTGGGGATGTCTTTGATGAGGATGTCCCATAGCCCCTCGTCTGCAAGAACATCGGGAGGGAGGCACCCTATGAGGGAGAGCCCCTCCCATCCCACCTGTTCCCCTGAGAGCAGAACCTGTCTGGTCTGTCCCCTCCACACAATCCCAGCAGATGTTTTGACAAAGATGCCTTTTTGGAGTCTCTGACCCTTTGTTCCCTTTATTAAAATATCCGTAAAACATTAGAAAAATGTGTGGTACGCAGAAAATATTGTCACAAGCAACCCAATACCCCCAGCCACAGGAAGAGACTCAGCATCTTAGCCCTTGTGCAGAATAATTCAACTTACCCGTTTTCCGTGTCACTAAAAAGTGCTGGTCAACGTGATTTTAAGTGGCTGCCTAAGCTTTTGTCACGTGGGTGTACCCTCCTTTCCTTAACCGGGCCTCTATTTTTCTGACTCCCACCGCACCCCCCCCCCCCCACTTCCTATTCAAAATATACACAGTAGTGGTGTCAGACAAAAAGAAGAGACTTCTTAAGAGAGCTGGAGGAGGGGTGGGGCTCGCCCGTGAGGGTTTGGTCAAGTTGCGGCGAGGGATGGGACCCATCCTAGGCTGCCTCCTTGCCGAGGAGAAGAGATCTGAGAGAGAGCCCAGAGAAGCTTCGAGGGGCTCTCCACCTGTTCTCTACCCATGTTGTTCCCAACCACCCCATCCTCTGAGCTCCTGACTTTCTTTTCGGACCTGCCCCTTTGTCCGTGGCTCTCTGGGTCTTGCCCCCTTGGGACCTAATTCGTTTCCACCGCATTCAAAAGGAGCAGTGAGCGTGCTGCCCGCCCAGGAGAAGTGTAGACACACTGACGGGCAGGCTGGGAAGGGGCCCCGCCAGAGGCTCCACGCAGGGCCGACATGGCTGGAACGGCGCCCGGAGAGTCGGTGAGTCCTGCCTGTGCCGGGACAGGGCTGACTTGGTGACCAGACTGTCCGACCACCCTTTTCACAGGGTCCAGGGGTCTGTGGCGGGTTGAGCTCCTAGGTCCTCCATTCTGTGGCCTGGCAGCCCTGGACGAGCTCCCACCTGCCTCCTGCTCGCATGAGCCTCCCAGCTCCGGCTGACCCCTCAGTGAGGCGCTGTTCCTCCTCGCCGGTTCTGGGCTCCTCTGGGAAGAGCCGCCTGTCGGGTCCATAGGCTACCCCCTATTTCCAGCTTGGCCCTTGCAGGGGCTGACGGAGTCTCTTTCCTTCACCAAACGTGTTACAGATCCATCCACGTCAGGAACTCTAGCGGAGGTACCGTCACCCCCATCGTCGCCGCTGAACTGTGGACCAAGGATGTGCTGGCACTTTCCGAAGCTGCCTTCCGGTCCTACCCGTCCAGATCCCTCCAACTCAGAGGCAGCCGTGAGGCCCCGTCTGCGTTCTGCTGTCCTCACAAAGGCTTGGGGTCCTGAGCGTGGCCTCATTTTCCATCTTCCTTATTTGTTCTGGGCGTCTGCCTCACACATGCACGGTGGCTCTCTCCTGCTAAGGCTAAGCAGTCCATCCAGGGCAGGGACCACACCTGATTTGTCTCTGCAGCCCAGTGCCCAGCACCCGCATCCTCTAAGAGCTGGCTGGATAACTGAGCACAAACCTTCTTCCCCGACCTTTTCATAGTGTCAGGGGCCCCAATTTCAGTACTGCATGCCTCGAGATCCGAGTATCAGGGTGCAAGTCCCCTCTCCTCCCATGACCTTGAATTCTCTCGTTCACCTTCAATACCAGTCACAGTGATGATCATGACGATGGTGATACCAACACAGCAGCAACGTTCATTCCTCATCCGTCAAGCATCGTGGTTCTAAGGGCTTTACTTTTCAGACCCATGGCAATGGCGGGGAGAAGGAAGAACCATCGTCCCCAGGTTACAGATGAAGCAACCGAGGCTGGGAGAGAGCGGAACCCATCTTCCCAAGGTCAGGCTGCCCTAAGTGGCAGAGCCGGTGTTTCGGCCTAGGGCTGTCGGACTCCTCTGGGCACTGAACACCCTCCGGGTATCCCGGATGCTGCCGTTAGAGACCCGCAGCTGATTCAGTGCTGGCTGGGTGGGCTCGTCCGGGACGCCACTGCCCCGCAGAGGCTGGGGGCCTCCCACCTGCTGTGTGACCCACCTTGTTCCACTCTGCACAGAAACAAACGGTGGGGCCGGGCAACGGGGCCTCCAGCCCTGGGAGTCGGCTGATGCGCACGGCGGGTCCTACGGGCCAGACACGTTGAGTGCGTCCCTCCCTGCTTTGCGGTGCCTGGCTGTTCTGGGTTTGCAGAAAGCAGGCATGGTCGGCTGATTCTGTCCAGCAATGCGGCGCAATTCCACCCTGGAGATCAGGAGGACGTGTGGGGAGGTAGGGGTGCGGAGGTGGGGGATGCTCTCCGGCAGCCACAGGGGGAGGCAGGGCTTCCCCCTTGCCCTCCACCCGCACTCTTTCCTCGCAGCCTTCGACCTCTGTCAGAGCTCCTGGGTTTGGCTCCCAGTCCCGACCCTTCAGGGCTCCCGCCTTGATCCCACCTGTGTGCACCCAGTCACAGCCCCCAACCCCGAAACACCGGGTCCCACGCTGGACCACCCAGGGAACGTTGGAAAATGAGCAGGGCGGAAGTCTGGAGCCAACATTCCATAGCCTGGCATGCCGGCTGGCTAACTTGGATGGAAAACATAGGCACGGGCCTGGTCGGGAGAAGCACACGGCGGATTCCTGGCCAACTCAGCAGCCGGCACTGGAGGGCAGGGGAGGGACCATCTGGGGTGGGGAGACCGCCAACCTCGCACACATCTTCCAGCTACACGTTGGATCTGAGTTGCTTAGATGTGATAGCTCTCTGCCACTGCAATTATTAGCATAAGATTAGGGCAACGAGGAGGTGCTGGCATTAACTATTTGCTACTGAGATGATTAGCGCTCAGCTACCCGCGGGATTAAGTTTGTCACTGGGATGTTGCGATGCTCCCATTAGAAGTATTAGCCCCGATATGCCTGACTGCTCCCCGTGACGATGATTATTTGCTATTCATGCTGGAGCCGCACAGTCGTGTTTTCCTTTCTTAACTTCAACCGGCTAATCCGCGGACCCCGAACAAGCCTCCAGCTCTTCGCTGGCACTGGCACCTGCGATTAGCGGAAACCTAGCAACGGACAGAGCTGGCGGCGGCCGAGGGCTCCGGTGGGTAGCGGGAGCCGGGAAAAGCAGGTGTCTCGGTGACTGTAAAACAAGAGTGCTGAGAACGGACCCCTGGAGCGACTTCTCAGTCGCTGGTCTCCTGATGGCTCTGGAAGTTCTTGTGATTCGGTTTCAGGCTTGACAGGAGGGGTTGGTCGGTACAGTTACAGGAGTTGCTGAGATACTCAGGATGGCAGAGACAGACCTTAAGGAGGCAGCCAGGGCCCCCAGGGGACAGCCGGCCTTTGTACGGGGCCACTGGTCAGCAGGGTCTCACGTAAGACTCGGCGTTTAACCGAGGCGGGGGAGGGGACCAGATGCTTTGCTCCTCTGGCTTCTTGAGTCGGTCCTTACCCGGCCCTAAGTGCTGTTCTCCAGGGGGCCCCTGGGTGTCCCTGACTTAAGCGCGCAAGTCTCCGTTTCCCACTCGCCCCAGGCCACCTCTAGCTTCACCTGGAGCGGCCTAAGTGTCTTCTCAGGAGGACGCGCACGTGCGCCAGGGGGAGGGGTTCTGGGAGGAGGAGAAAGCGAGGCCTGGGATCTGCTCCGGAGGGAGGCAGGGTGTACCTGATGGCCTGGCCTCTATGACGTAGCGGGTGATGGGCCCTTTGCCGGGGTCTCCGCTGGACCAGTGGATGGCGATGGCGGAGCTGTAGCGCACGATGATGGGCACTCCAGGTGGCCCCGGGGCACCTGCAAACAGCATAGGGTGAGCAGGAGGAGGCGTGGCACCCAGCCCCTCCTCCCTGTGCTCTAGGAGGCGGGGCTGGGCAGCGAAACCAAGCCGGGGGGAGTCTCTAGAAACCCTGCAAGTGCCCAAGGAGGCAGGCCGGGCCTGCCCGACGCAACTACGTTCTCTGGGTCACCCACACCCCCACGTTCCGATTTCTAGGGCAGGAGAGGTATATAGGGTAATGCCAGAAAGATCCCTGGAGCAGAGTCAGGAGAACTGGGCTCCTTGTTCCAGCCCCAGAGCTCATTACATGGGGGACGTGGGTCAATTCACATAGCCCTCTGGTGCCTCAGTTTCCTCATCTGTAAGGCCCTTTTGGAATGTAAGGCTTGAAGGGATGTGTCCTGGGGGGACAGCAGAGGCGAGTGTGATGATGTAGCAGGCCTTTGGCAAATGAGGGTTGGGTTTTGGGGGCTGAAGGGCTTCCTGACGTCTCGTCTCCTTGCCTATCGTGGCAATGTCCTCCCTACTTCCTGCCTGAAATCCCCCCCGCCCCGGAGCATTTGCACCCAGGCCAGGCCACAGCAGAGGCTGGGACCGCTGGAGGAGGAAGAAGTGGGCTCTGTTGCTGGCTGTCCTGGGGTGGCAGGTACATCAGGATGGCAGCCTGTCACGTCAGCCACCCGGGGAACCGTTCCCAGGAGTCGAAGCAGGAGAGACTTTACTTCTGAAGTAAGAATAGTGAGCCAATCCTACCTATCGAGGGTCCCGAGCCTGTCCTCTCTGAGGGTGCCCTGCCGTTCAGGCCAGTCCCCTGGGCTCTCACTGTCCCCGGAGCCCTGACCTTGTGTGCTGTCCCCTCCATGTCTGTTCCTCACGAGACCCAGAGCCTTCTCTCCCCAGAGCTGGGGACACAGTTGGTGCTTCCTACGCACTTGTGGGGCAGGGGGAGCAAGTTGGTTACTGAGTGGGTGGGTGGCCGCTTGGCCGAGTGTCTCCTGCGGATGCCCACAGAGAAGAAGCCTGGAGTCCAGCTCCGGACTGAAGATCCTCCAGACCCAAGGGATCTGGACAGCAGGCCAGGGGTGCAGCCCATGGCCCGGCCCTTGACCTCAGAGGGCCTCACTTCCTTCCTTCCTTCCTTCCTTCCTTCCTTCCTTCCTTCCTTCCTTCCTCCCTCCCTCCCTCCCTCCCTCCTTCCCTCCCTTCCTTCTTCCCCTGCATCCTGCCCACAGCACAGGGCAAAGGCGGCTGAGGGGTCAGGGGGTGTGGGACACAGCCCAAGGGGGGCCGTGAAAGGTGGGGTGGGGCTCTCAGGACCCCGAGTTCTCATTCTGCACAGGACAGAACTCAAGGCTGAGAGAAGGAGAGCTGTCCTTAACCTCTTGTACTAGAAGCTTCCAGCACTTCCAGCCACTGCCTGGCCTGGAGGGAAAAGGATGCCTGGAGGCATGTCCTGTCCCTGCGGACCCTTCCTCGCCCACACTCACCGGGCGCAGCTCAGCTCGGCTTCAGAGGGACCCCCACCGCCTCCTCCAAACTTCCTGCCTCCCCCTCCCCACCCCTGCCTGGGAGCCTTAGGTTAGAACAGTGTGTCCTCCAGCCCTCTCCTGTCCCCGCTGCTCCGCCTCCCTTTGTCCCTGCCAGCTCTCTTCCTGCTTTTGTTTCCCAGGGAAGTTGGCTCAGGTGAAGAGACGGCACAAGAGGGGCCGGGGGCAGGTGAAGGGCAGAGGGGGCGGCTTCCGGCCGCCCGCAGGCCTTGTTCCAAAGGCGGCTTCTCTGCAGAACTAGAGGCGGGGAACCACAAGTGTCCACAAAGAGAAAATGAAGAGGGGCCAGGCCAACCCAGCACGAGAGGACACGCCTGCCTGCCAGGTGAGAGGCGAGGGCAGGAATCCACCTCGAGGCCCAGCTTGCCTCCCAGAGGTTCCCAGGCTGAGCTGGGCAGGGAGCGGGGGCGGGGAGAGGGGGAACACAGAGGGAGGAAGGGGGAGGAGCAAAAGGAGGGGGGATTTCAGGGAAAGTTTGAGATGGGCTGTGCACTTTCTCAGGGAAGGAGGGAGCAGAGGCTGGGCAGTGGCTTTTGTGTTCAGGAGGGGACATCTCGCATGGGGGACAAGAATCTTGGAGAACCAGACTCAACCGCAGCAGGTGCCCTGAAAAACTCCCCCAGCCCAAGGAACCTCAGGAGGTGTCACAAACTTAAAAGGAGCCACTCTTCCCTCCCCGCCCCTCCCCGCCCCTCTGCTCTCCCCTCCCCACCCCACCCCTCCCCTCCCAGGCACAGTGCTCAGCCTGGCCTACAACTGCCTTGCTCCTTTCTTCCCCTAACCATGCCAGCCTCTGTCACCTCTGTCTAGGAAGGACAGACCCCCGTGCCCATGGCCTGGAACCCCCCCTCCAGGCACAGTGCCCCTCACAGCGCTGGGCAAAGAGCCACCCTCAGCTCTGGTTCCTGTGCAGGTTCCTGGGGTGAATGCTCAGAGGTTCTGATTTCCCGGGCCCAGGAATGTGACTTACTGCAGGCACCCTGGGGGCCTCTGACATATGTGTCCACGGCTCAGGCCCACCGTCCCTCACACCTGGACACCCAGCCCCTTCCCTTCTCCTCTGCCATAGCTGCCTTGAGAATACGACAAACACTCGTTGGTATTTCCTTGTGTCTGTCCGAATTGCCCCACGAAGTCTTTCTCAATCCCCTCCCTTAAACGTCTCCCTCACCACCCCCTTCTTCTCCGCTAGGCCCCACCCCCATACGCTCTAGGATCATGGCTCTGTCACGTGTCTGCTGTCCCCACTAGACCCCATCTCCCTCGTCTCTGCATCTCCTGGGATCTAGCCCGGCTCCGGACAACCCCTTCTGACTTGGGGGGCGGAATGCTGTGTGGGGGGCAGCACCCCCCTCGTCCGCCCCGTGCTCCCCTACCTTCTCCGGGGCCCGTGGTGACGTTGGCTTCGATCTCCGGCCCGTAGGTGAAGGTCTTGGCTCTGATGCGGAACCTGTAGGTCATCCCCTCTGCCAGGTCCTTCACCTTCAGCCACAGAGGGCTGTTCCCCTTCACGTCCACTGTCACAATCTTACTGACACCTGGGAGGGAAGCACAGCATGTGGGGACAGCAGGGGGGCGGGCAGTGGCCTCAGGGGAGAAGAGCTGTGTGCAATCTGTCCACTGACCAGGCACAGGGTCATTTGGCAGCTGCTGAGAAACGACCCCCCCCATCCTGTTTAACTGAAACGTATTCCAGATGGATCCTACGCTCTGTTTACTCCCCCACGTCGACCTGCCCAGAACTTTAATCCCAAGGATCACCTTTCAGAAAGTGCTTCTGGAAAGACACCACCTGAGTCCAGAGTTGGAGGGGACACACCTCAACCCAGTCCCGGTTTGGCCATATGGCCAGACGATGCCAGACTAAGGAACCGGAAGGCCAGTGCTCACACTGAGCCCCCCGGGTGGGCCAGGCAGAGGCCACTGTGGTGAGAGCCTGTCCCGTCCACCTGCATCTTGTCCCCATGACCTCTGTCCTCTCCTTCCTGTCCGAGGGAGAGATGGCCCCTTTCCCGGGTCCTGCACCTGACCGCATCTCCTCCTGGGGCCCAGCCCTGCTCCGTGTCCCAGCTCTGCAGAAGGAACTAGCTGCTGGCGGGCAGGCAGTGCCGGGAAGACTGAGGGTCATTGTTCCCTTGGCTGACCCAGAACTGCCGGCCACTGCGGCCCTCCCAGGGCTCTGCCCCTTGTTCTGGCCCCGCTCTGTAGCCAGGGAAAGGTGAGAGCGAGGTGACCCCAGAGGCGGTCACCTCCGGCCACCAGGCCACCACCTGGTAGGCCAGCCACACCCTCGAGTCCTCGCTGGGCTCTGGAACGGACCCAGGCAACCAGGGGCAACCTCCTTCCTGCCTCTCTAAGTAGATGGCGGTGATATCCGGGCTCACTCACGTCAGCGTGGGGGTAGAAAGCTGGCAAGTGTCTCTTGTCCACAGTCAGGGTTAGCACGGCCCGGACTGGGAGCCTGGGAGGGGGGCAGGGTCCCCACCAGGGCCCGGAGGAAGGGGTGGGGCTCTAAGGACAGCTAGGTGAACAGGGGTCAGGGTGACGGGAAGACACTTGCACAGCACGGTTCTTGATCTGAGGTTCACAAGGGAACAGGGGTGCAGTGACCCCCCCAAACTCGTGCTTTCCGGGGAGAGGCCCCAAGGCTTTTACCAGATTCTCAAACGGGTTGCTGACCCCATGTGGGGCAAAGACCTATCCGGAGTAAGGTTGACCTCCTAAATTTTTGGGGGGGAGCAGGCACAAGAGGGACCGTCAGGGCCTCCGTCATCTTCCCAGGCCTGACAGCTGCCTGGCCACCGTGGGACCCTGTATCTCTCGCAGGGGGCCCTCCCTTTCCTCCCCTCTTCCGTCCACGGACGGGGAAGGAGACGCAAATTCTCTCCCGGGACTCGGGACTCCTAGGTTGCTGCCCGGCTTTGCCCCCGACTTGCTGCGTGGGAAATGCCCTTTCCCTTGTCTGGTCCCAGTTTCTGCCTTTATAAGCTGAGGAGATGCTCACCACACCCAACTCTGTGCAGTAACCCCAAGCCCTTGCAAAGGGAAGGTTGAGGGAGCCACGCTGGGAGGGTCCCCACTCACCATCCACCGGGGTACAGGGCTCATACACCAGCCGGTAGCCCTCCAGGATGCCGTTGGGGAACTGTGGGGCCTCCCAGGACACGTTCACTGAGGTTGTGGTCAGCTCGCTGAACTTGACCGAGCTGGGAGCACTGGGGGCTGCAGACAGACAGCAAGTGGTTTGCTTCCTCCTCCCACAGACGTTCAAAACCCTGCTAGGCTCTGAGGAACTAGCTGGGGTGATTGGGTCTGCGCCCCGGGAAGAGAGGGCGGGGGGGGCTCATCAGAGGTCATCGGTACCCCCTCCTCTCCCCCACTGACGTTGCTAGCACTCGCTTTCCAATACCAGAGTCTGAGAACTGGGAAGAAAAAGTACTTTCTTTTCCGTAAAGTTGGAGAACTCCGTCTCTTCCTGCTAAGTGGCCCCGGACCCTGGCTGGGAGCTCAGAACACGGCTGTGCTACACCTCCAGGGTCGCTGTGGGGCCAGGCGATGTCGTGGCTTCCTAGGGCTTGCGCTTCCCCTTCCCTGGTGGAGAAGGCAGGGGCCTTCTGGGCCTCAGAGCATGAGGTGGGCACTGAACAAGAAGATGCCAGCACTGCAGCCACGCGTGGCCTTTCTCCCGTCCCTGGAGCCCCGGGGCTTGTCACCGAGAGACCACACTGTCAGAAGCAGAAAGTCAACCATCCGGAAGAGATGTCTTCTTGGCCTGAGAAGCCTGGAAAGACCCCGAAAACACGGAGTGGGGGGGCCTGTGGGGGACTCTGACGGGGAGGACAGAGGAAGGGAAGGAAGCGCAGAGCTGGCTCCAGGCGGGATGACCAGGCTATTATCGTCCGGTGCCGCCCCCCACCGAGCCTGAGCTAATCTGGACCCTGCTTCCGCTCCAGCTCCAACAGCTCCGGGAGGCAGCCCCAGCCAGCAGTCTTTGAAGGAGGAAGGCCAGCTCAGGGGGCCTTTCCTGCCTCCCCTAGGCAAGAGGGACATGGGTCAGAACACTTTGTCCTGCTGACGGAAGCTTCCAGGCTCTCAGGGGCTCACATCCGGCCCATGACACTGACAGAGAGTGGTCTGGACAAGCAGGCACATGCACACACCAGACCCATGGGAGCCAGTGGAGGAAAAGGGTTTCTTTGGAGCCACAGCTTGTCCTCAAAGAAGATAATACTTAAGAACTGACTCCACGGTCTGGCGCTCTGTCTCTTTCTTAATTTTTTAAAAATGTACAGGGCGCCTGGGTGGCACAGTCGGTTAAGCCTCCGACTTCAGCCAGGTCATGATCTCGCGGTCCGTGAGTTCGAGCCCCGCGTCAGGCTCTGGGCTGATGGCTCGGAGCCTGGAGCCTGTTTCCGATTCTGTGTCTCCCTCTCTCTCTGCCCCTCCCCCGTTCATGCTCTGTCTCTCTCTGTCCCAAAAATAAATAAAAAACGTTGAAAAAAAAATTAAAAAAAAAATAAAATAAAAATGTTCATTTACTTTTAAGAGAGAGAGAGAGACAGAGCATGAGCAGGGGAGGGGCAGAGAGAGAGAGGGAGACACAGAGTCCGAAGCAGGCTCCAGGCTCCGAGCCATCAGCACAGAGCCCAACGCGGGGCTCCCACTCACGAGCTACAAGATCATGACCTGAGCCGAAATGGAACGTTCAACCCACTGAGCCACCCAGGCACCCCTGGCTCCCTCTTTAAGAGAGAGGTGATTGGGGCGCCTGGGTGGCTCAGTCGGTTGAGCATCCGACTTCGGCTCAGGTCATGATCTCGTAGCTCGTGAGTGGGAGCCCCGCGCCGGGCTCTGTGCTGACGGCTCGGAGCCTGGAGCCTACTTCGGATTCTGTGCCTCCCTCTCTCTCTGCCTCTCCTCCGCTCATGCTCTGTCTCTCTCTGTCAAAAATAAAATAAACATTAAAAAAAAAGAGAGAGAAGTGATTTATAGCACAGGAAGCAGCAGGTTGGGAAAGATGCTTCAAGGCGGTCGGGACGGGGTTGCGGAGCGGGCAGGACAAAAGGCTTGTATTCAAATCCACAAGGAGAGAGGTTAAAGGCAGGTAAAGGAGGCTGCCAAGCAATGAAGACAGCCCAGGACAGCTCACCTGGCCTGGCCTCGAGCCTCTGCTTCCCCACAGACCAGCCAGGGGTTCCTGGGCAAGAAACATCACTTCCCAGGCCACCCCTCCTCACTGTGAAAGGGGGGTAGCACCAGCCCCGCCCGCCCCGGGGCTTCTGGACCCGAGACCTGCCTTTGGACACTGTATATAGGCCCAGCACTGCACGTGCAGGCAGCAGGGTTCTCACCATCCCCGTCTTCTCAGCCCTGTCCCACCGTCCAGCCTCCTAACTGGCCTCCCTGACGCCCTCCCCTCCCCTCCGTCACTCTGTCTTCTGCACAGCAGTCAGGATGATCTTTTAAAAACATAAACCAGATCCTATTGCCCAACGGCTTAAACCCACCAATGACCCCCCCCCCCCCCCCCAGCGCACTTAGAATCCGTCCCAGGCTTCCTTCTAAGCGTCCCCCCTGCCCCCACCATCCTGTACGGGCCATTTTCTCTCATGCCACCTGGCTTTCAGTTCCTCTAATCCCTCCAGCCTCCTGGGCCTTTGCACCTGTTGTTTCCTATGCCCGGAACCCCTCCTCCAGAGCTTCCCACGCTGGTCCCTTCTCCATCAACTCTCAGCCCTGACGTCAGCCCTCAGAGGCCTCTGCAGGCAGACCGGTTCAAGGCCACCTGTCCGCCTCTGTCCCCGTCCTTCTGCCGCTCGTGCTCAGTGCCACCCGAGGCCAATCATCTAGATACGTGTTTATGATCTGTCTTACTCCCTAGGGTGAGGATCTCGTCGGTGTCCTTCACTGTCGGGAAGCACCTAGCATAGTGCGGGGCCGCAGAAAATGCCCAAGAAATACGTGTAGCACGAACGAAGCCGGGGCCATATAAGAACACGGCATGAGGCAGAGATGGGCTGGCAGGCTACAAGATGTGGGGAGGGCAGGGGACATCGGGGGGCTCCCTCCAAGGCTCTTTGGGGACAGCCTCTCTCTTCTGAGCACTCTCCCCCAGGCCTCTCTTCTTGGACTGTGCTCTCACACGCTGGAAGCCGTCTCCAGGTGGGCTTCCCCCCCCCCCCGCGCCCCTCCCCTCTGGCCCGTCTCCCCTACCTGCTTGCTGGGTCTGGCCCCGGGTGGGGGTACTCCGAGGCCCATCTCCCGCAGCGTTGAAGGCCGCCACGCTGACCATGTAGGCGGTGTAGCCGGTCAGATTCTTGAGCTTTACGCCGTTCTCGGCCAGGAAAAGCGTCTTCACCCGCTCGGTGGCGTTGCGCCGTTGGGCTTGAGCTTCCCAGAAATAAATCTGTGGGCACAGCCAGTCGTGGGAGTGAGGTGGACACATTCGCCTCTCCTCCTGCCCCTTTCGCCCACACCATCCACACGCCCCGGACAGCGGGTGTGAGTCACCCAGTCAGTACAGAAGCACTTAAGAGCTGTTTTAGAGGCCCTTCCAGAACCTTCCTTTTCACAGCTAATACTTCGGTCTCTGCTAGACGAAACCCCAGGAGAGCACAGACTCCACGTATCTGTTCGCCGCAGGGCCTGCGGGCTTAGCATGGCACATCAGCCCTCAGAATATAGTTACTGGAGGATTAAACCAATGCTGCTCCCCAGGAACCTGAGACGGGAGGTTAAGTGCAGGGTAGGCAGACTCCACCCCAGCCGTACTGTGTTAAGGACCGGCGGGCCGGCACCACCTGGGAGCCGGTTAGAGATGCAGAGGGTCGGGCCCACTCTTGGACCTGCTGCCAGGCACCTGCAGGTTGACAAGGCCCCTGGAGATTCACCTGAGCGGGACAGTTTGCACCCACTGCAGAGGCGGGCCGGCCTGGGGCCGAACCCCAGTGCACGACTCGAGCACAGTGTGACTTCACCAGGTGACTCCCCTGAGCCGGAGTTTTGTCGGCTGGACAGGGGGGCTAAAGACACCCCACTTCCCAGGACCAATGTGAGGACGAGCAGAGGTGATAAGGAGGGAAGAGCAGACACACTGCCCGGCCCCGCTGAAGGCTTCTGTCTACTGCTGTGCTCCGCGTTGCTTCCAATGACTTCCTGTTCAGCCGGGGCTAGCGCTCAGGGGCAGTGAAGCTCTGCATTCTGAACTGAGCCTGGCGGGAGGGGGGGGGGGATGGGGGGGAAGCTGCAAGCCCCCCCACCCCCGTACAGTCAGCGAGTATTTGGCGCCACCTGCTGCCCAAGCGGGTTTCTGCACGCGACTGACTTTATTTCTCAACGTGCCTGGCGGAAGAAGCTAACACCAGGGTCCCCCACCTGGCACTCAGGACATCTTGCTACCCTGAAATCCTTGCTTGTATCTAACCTGGCCCACTTAAGAAAAAAAGATTCCTCTGACATGAGTAGACATCAGAGAGAGAGTTGCCGTGGTCCTTCACCCACTCATTTTGTTCACCCCGCCCAGTCCCGGCGACAGGGATACAACAGTGCACACAGAGCTTGCTGAATCTGGGCTGCGGGGGAAAAGCCACAGCGGACGGCAGAGATCCGGGTGTTATCAGCACATACATGGTACCTGCTGAGTGCACACGGAGACATTGGATGCAGAGACAGTCACAGGGTGATCTCGGGGCCTCGATGGGCAGGGGTTGGGGCCGGGAGAAGCTGGAACAGCCAGGAAGGGAAGTGGAGAAAAGAAAGCATTTCTCAGAGGAGGGAGAGGTGTGCCGTGTCAAATGCAGGTGTGAAGCCAGGTAGGGTGAGGCCTGCATCTGACTTCCCGTGAACACAGGGATTGTCGGGACCCAGACAGCAAGGGCTTTAGTGGGGTGGTAGGGGTGGAGGGTGAGAACCCATGTGGGGCAGTGGGGTTGGGCGTGAGAACCCGCTTGGGACAGTGGGGGTGAGGGCTGAGAGCCAACTTAGGGCGGGTTCAAGAGACCCCGGGAGGACAGTGACTGGAGGTGGCAGGGTCTAGAAGATTCTTTTTGAGGATTTCTCCTATGAAGGGACCAACCAGAGAAATGGCTGACAGCTGGAGGGATACGTGAGGTCGGGAAAAGGCAGTCTGAGGAAGAAACGGGTTTCAGAATGCCTTATAGCCCTGCCCATGGAGAGAAAAGGAGGGTGCGGCAGAGAGGGGCCAGTGCTGGAGTCTTGTTCTTGGGTGGGTGGGGAGGACCGGGGTCCAGGACCCAGGGCCACCACACATACAGAAGCGAGGCACCCTCAGTGGGTTTCTCTGGTGCGTGCACACCGAATCCAGCGGACCTTTGCCAGCCGACCACCGGCTGGCACTTCCATGGATGGCACCAAGGGCTGAGCGCTGACCCCGGGCCCCCGAGGGGCACACGGCCGAGTCGTAGCGCACGCCAACAGGTAGCCGGGTGCCTGCTAGAACGCACACTCCGCAGAGGGCTGACGTCTTGGTGGATTGGGCTCCCTTGTGTCCCAAGCACCTAGAATCGTACCTGTGGGCACGCTGGCTCCATAGATACCTGCTAACGAATAAACACCTCCTGCAGGCAGGAGCGGGTGTAGGAGTGAATTCTCACAGTCGCCCCCCTTGTATCTGCGATTTCAGTGCCCTGCCCTTGTGGTTTCACCACATCCAACGGGCCAACGGCATGCCTCTGGCAAATCAGGTTCACGGCCACACGCCGCAGCCGGGCTGCCTCCGGAGGGAATTCACCCTTTCAGTTCAGGAGCACAGCCTCGCCCCGGGCGGGCTGGCCACCGGCCCTGGTCCACTCGCCGCGCATCTCCCATCTCCGAATCCAGTTTTCATTCATCCCTCCCCCATCTCCCCGCCCCTCCTCACTCCTAGCCGAGGCCCCTTTGCCGGGAAGCCATCGGGCGAGATTTGTGCAAGCTCCTGGTACCACCTGTACCTCCTCCAGCCCCTGGGTCCATACCCTCTGTCTGCCTCGGCCCCCATGGCGGCACTGCCCCCTCCTTTCCAGAATACCTTACGTTCCAGCATGAAATCCCAGCCCCTCTCGCCTCCTCTAGGACTGCACCCTACCACAGCTTCTGCTCTTCCTGGAATCACATTTCCCCTCTTTCCGGGACCACAATTAGCACTCACACAAGTTGTCATTTCTTCCATCTCCACCCCACCCCCCACCCCCATCTGTTGACTGTTTCTAGTTCCTGCTCCATTTTCCCTTTAAAGCCAAGCTCCTTATAAGGGATCTCTATCTGTAGTCGCTGCGTCCGCTCATTCTCTCTGGAAGCCCTCCAGGCAGGCATCCCCTGCCCCCAACTCTTGTCAGTTAATGCAATCATCCAGGGTTCGGCAAGCGTTCTGTCAAAGGCCAGGTAATAAATATCTTTAGGTTTTGCAGGCCACACATCTCGGTTGTAACTCAAAAGCAGCCAAGGGCGATGTATAAACAAATGAGTGTGGCCGTGTTCCAATAAAACTTTATTGACAAAAACAAGTGGGGGGCCAGAGGGAGCCCACGGGCTGTAGCCTGACAATCCCTGCACACTCACTTTCTAGATTTCACTTGCTTGAGCTCTCAGGAGCATTTGGCACATCAGATTCCTCCTTCAGGAAGCGTGTTCTTTATGTCGCTTCCGAGATTTCAGTCACTTTTTTTTTTTTTTTTTTTGGTCCCAGGTCTCCGTTTTCAGTCTTCTTGTGTTTTCTACCTACACGTAACCTCAGGGCTTTTAGTATCCTCCATATACTGAGGACTCCACATCTCCAGCTTAGACTCGCCTACACTCCAGACGTGTATGTCCAGCTCCATTTGGCGCCTCCCCTTGGATGCCCCGTAGACGTCTGGACCTGACTCCAGCCTCTTCCTCCCTCCACCCCCTTTGCCTGCTCTGTGACTGGAGCTCCATCAACCAATTGCTTATAAATTCTTGTCGCTTCTCCTCTCCTCACTCCACATTCAGTTCAGCAAATTCTACCAGTTCCACGTTCGAATGGAGCCCGGAGAGCAAACGCCTCTCGCTGCTGCTCCCGCCTGGGCTACACCACCGCCGTGCCTCACTGAGATTACTCAGCCTTCTCTTGGCGGTTTCCTGCTTTCCCCCTCTCAGATTCCTCCCAGCACAGCACCCACCACAGCCTTTAAAAAACCCAAGTCAGTCATGTCCATCGTTTGCCCCAAACCCTCCACGTCTGTCTTCTCATTCCGAGCGACAGCCAGAGCCCTCGAGGGCTCTGGGTGACGCCGCCCAGCTCACTGCTGGGACCTATCTCCCATCACGCCGCCCTTCATGCGCTCCGGGACACACGGAACGCTTTGTAAATGCCAAGCACCCACGGACCCCAGGACCTTTGCTCTTCTTTCCCTCTTTCTGGAATGTTTTTCCCCCGGAAGGACATGTGATTCTCACCCTGTTCTTCATTTTGGCTCAAGCAGCAGCTTCTTAAATCCTTTCCCAATGACCCTACTTAAAATTCCAAACCTCCCCCTGGCTTGCGCTCTCTACCCCCTCCACCTGCTTCGTTTACCACCATCGGCAGGTGTTACTTCTTTTGTGCACCGTTGGCCTTCTTCCCCTAAAATTTAAGCTCGGGTTGCCTCTCCGATCACCGCTTCACTCCCAGACTGAGACCCCCGCCGGGCACAAAATAACAGCTCAATAAACACGCGTCACTGCAAGACCGTAGCCGAATGGACGCACTTGCCCGGGTTTAGTCTGACCCAGCGAAGTTCATCTGAGCTGTGCTCACTGGCTGGTGATGTCAATACATCCTTAACGTCGGTGTTAATTCATGTGGATGTTAATACGCGTCTGGGATGCAGTTACTCAGTGTCCCCAGTTAATGTCCACAGCGGCAATGTTTTCCGGAGCACGCAGACATCTGCCGTGTGATAAATGATGTCTGTCTGTGCATCCTCACATTTCCTGCGTCTGCACATTAACTGGAGACTTCCACGCCTCGGCAGTCTGGGGGCTACTAAATGCAGCAGGCCCCGCCCCGGCTCCTCCCACTTCCCGTGGGAGGCATACGCCGGGGCGGCAATATTTAGCTTTCCCAGCTGGCCCTCCTCGCAGGCTGGAGGCCTGTCATCCGTCTTCAGAGCTTCATTAGCAAGACGCCTTTCCTCCTCCTTCCCGCCTCCTCCCCCGCACATGGAAAGAGACTCCTACACGGGCTCCTGTCTTAAACCGGGGCCACCTACATGAACAAGCTAGTGACCCGGGCGAGCCCCTTCCCTTTGTGGGAACTCAGTTTCTGCCAAGTAACCCACGAGGCCCCTTGGGGGTCTCACACCTGCCCACCCCACCACTGCGCTGGGCTTCTCTCTGGACTGACAAACCACCAGCTGGAAGCAGAGAGGCACAGGACGCAGGCCTCCGACGAGGCCAAGGACCCCGACCGAGAAGACACGTTGTTATTATTCTGTCCACCACCTCCTCGGGCGGTTGTGTTCAGCGCCCCCTCCCTCTCCACCCCTCACAGGCTCTCCGGCAGCCTGACTGTCTGCTACCTGCTTTTTGTGTGATCTTGCCGGACCATCTAAACCGGGTCTCGGTTTCCTCATCTGTACAATGGGCTCAAACATTTATAATCTGCCAGCTTCACCGGGCGTTCAGGAGGATAAAGGAGTTCTAAAGGGCTCCGCTGACTACTGGAGACGAATTGAATTCTGTTGTAACACATGACCTCCACGGAGATCTAGAGATAATTTTAAGCAGCGATTTCTGCGTCTTAGCCCGTCGGTCCTCTACTAATTGGCCAAATCAATACCGTAATTCGGGTTGGCCAAAGACCCACTTTGAGGGGGTCTTATGCCGGCATTGGGAGTTGGTGGACTGGGGCGGGGGGTGTTGCCGGGAGAGGATGCAAACCGAAGCAGGGCCCGAAACGTCCTGAATCTGAGCTGGGCCCGCCCCGAGGTTGCTGGAGAGCATGCCTGTAATTCTGCATCGGCCGCACACCATTTCAGTGGGTCAGGTGCGAACGGCCGAGAGAGCAGGTGTATACTTGGTGACCTCTCCCCCCTACCACCCATGGGTCACTCCCACCCCCGAGCTGGCCCTCTGCCCCTCTGGAGCCCGTACCTTGTAACCCTGGATGTCTCCATTCTGGCTCTCCAGCGGCGGTGGCTCCCATGTCACGTCCAGCTGCGTGGCCGTGGCGCCGTGGACAGCCACGTTGCGGGGCGCTGCCGTGGGCACTGGAGGGCGTGAGAGGTCGTGAGTGAGTGGCACAAGTGGGCTTCAGAGAGGAGGAGGAGGTGAGTCGGGGTGTTCTGGGGCCCCACGATCCCGTATCTCCTCTAGCTGGACTCCTGGGGCTGGAAGGGCAGGTGGGGCTCACCTGCTTCCCCGACAAAGACTTCCTGGGGGGGGCTCGAGGGCCCCTCACCCACGGCGTTGTACACACTCATCCGTATCTCATATCGCCGGTGTTTGTTCAGGTCTGCAGGGTGGGGGAGGGGAGAAACACGGAGAAGTCACCATCCCTGCGGGGGACAGCCTGGAGGCTGGCGGTTGTGAAGATGTACCTGTGATTCTAGTTCCTGCCTGAGGGTTCGGGAAGGAAAAGGCAAGGGGTGGGGTGGCCAGGGGACGCCGTGCCTCCCCCCCGGGAGTCGGGACACAGGTCTATGGTTGGCTTCTCGGCCAACGGTGCGCTCTCAGATACTTTAGAGACTGAAAGAGACACTATTAATATTCATGCACTATTAATTAATTAATAAAAGAGACACTATTATTAATTAATTAATTAATTACAGAGACACTATTAATATTCACTGGTGTGAACCGAACTATTCTCCCTGACACACTGGGCCACCCCCTTTCCTGCCTGTCCTGGGCACACCGGGTCACGGGTCACCCCTTCCCCCCCCACGGCAGATGCTTGAAGTTCCCAGCTGCCCAGTCCCCATCAAACAGCTCTTCATACAAGGGGCTCAGCCTTCAGGGAAGGGGCTTATCTAGCGGATGTGAATTCTGGGCTAAGAAACACTGTGTTTTTGCCAAGTTTGGGGGTCCTGGGGGGAGATGCCTGGACGGAAGCTGGGAGACAGGGGCGGCTGCAGGAGAGTGGGCCCCGACACCCAGGCTGGGATGTGCCACCCCTGCTGGGGGTGAGGCCACAAGGTTCTCCCACTGCTGTCCCTGGGCCCCCTGCTTCGGTGGTGGTGGTGGGGGGGAGTTCTGCCTCTTGCCTGGAATGTGGGTGGGGGGGTCACCCTAAGTTAACTGGCCATGAAGCCATTGGCTGATGAAGGAAGGGTAAGGACAACATAGTCTCACGCTTTGCTTCACACGGAGCACGGGGCTCCCCTGCCCAAGCTCTGGGCCTTTGATGGGAGAACCGTGCACTTCAGAAGGAGAGCGAGAGGGGTTAGCTCGGTGGGTTGAGTGTCCGACTTCGGCTCACCGTTCGTTGAGTTTAACGACGGCTCAGAGCCTGGAGCCTGCTTCGGATTCTCTGCACCGCCCCCTCTCTCTGCCCCTTCCTCGCTCATGTGCCTCTGCGCTCTCTCTCTCTCTTAAAAATAAACGCTAAAAAAATTTTTACTATACGTGCTGCCGAAACGAGCACATTAAAAAATTTTAAGAAGGAGAGTAAGGAACGTTCCCAGGCCCCTGGGGGGAAAGTGGGGGTTCTGCTCGCTCTGGAGGTGGGGGTCAGCCTGAAACACAGAGCTGTGCAGGGAAGTGCCGTCCACGGGCCGAGGCGGGTGGTAGTGACGTGGACACCCAAGCAGCAGACCGAGCGCTCCCCCCATGGACCTCCTGTCACCCCGCTGGTCCCCCCACGGCGCACAAGACCACAGCCGTTCCCTCTGTCCTTCTGCACCCGATGGAGGACGCCTCCCTGGTAACCCTCTAGCTTTTGTGTGTTTCCGGAAAGTCACACGTGCTCGGGGGGGTCCTATTCTTCAAGGAGCCTGAGGCGGGCACACCATTCAGCCGGTGGCCAGGTGTCCTCCCCAGAGGCCCCGCTCCCCGTCCCTGTGGGAGGCGTGGGCCCCGATCTGGAGCCGCCATGCAGGGAGACTTACTGTCCAGCTCGTACTGTGTGAGGCTGGGCCGGCTCAGGTTCCGCATGGAGTACATGGCTACGGGGTGGGAGGCGGAGGGGGCCAGAGGGAGACAGCAGACAGAGGAGGTTAGTGCACACAGCCCGCTCCACAGAGAGCCCGATTAGAGGGGTGGGATGGGGAGGGGGCCAGGCAGCGCACGTGCACAGAGACCAGGGGTCTCTGGGTTCCTGACGGTGGGTTAGGGGCCCCAGACAGGTGTGAGAGAGGGTGTGCACGAGGCCAGGGGACACGGGACACCGCGAGCCCCTTGGAGCCCAGCACCCCTCGGGGCAGCTCTGGGGGACCCTCCGACCCAACTCGCTCCCTTGTCTGAGGCGGGACTGCAGAACCACCGTGAGAGAGTGGTGTTGTTAGTTCCCTCCTATGAACCAGAAACCATTTTACGACCAGGAAATATGACTGTATCATCCTCAGGCATATAAAAATCACAACCACAAGCACATGTCTGCAAAAACGTTAAGAAAACAGCGCCAGCCGTTGGATCAGCTACTTCCGAGTTTTTCTAATAATATTCCTTTGCTACACGTTCGATCATTTTGTTGTCTGCTAACACTCGCTAGAAGACAAGGCACGAAAGGTTTAAGAGAATAATGGGAGAACACCTTACATGCTCCATTCCTCACCCACCTGCCTGGGGACCCAAATCCCGCCCCCCCCAACCCCCCACCCCCCAGACTCGTCTCTCTCCTGGCCGCTCCCCTGCTCCGCCGTGAGCCGGTCACAGAGCTGCCCATGGCACGTTATCTCCCATCCTTGCCCTCAATGCCATCCCGAGCCGGCCGCCTCGGCCGCAGACTCCTGCCTTCCCTCTGTGATTACATTAGCCTTTAACCGGCGCCCCTGCTTCTGGTCCTCCATGGCCAGCCATCGCCCTCCTGCCACCAAAGTCACCTTCCTAACCCAAAGGGCAAGAGTTCCCAGGCTTGTGAGTCTCCCTGGGATTCACACCAGGCTCCTGGCCCTTTCCTTTCCCGCCGCCAGAGGCAGGCTGGATGCTGAGGACCTCAGGACAGAAGAGTGACCTCCCCGAGGAAACAGAGGGGGCCACACTGCTGCTTCTTGGGGTGAGCGCTGGTTCCCCTGGAATACGTGCTCCCAGGCTGTCTTGCCGACCATCTAAGACATTTATTGCCAAGTCTATTTCTTGAGCACCAGCTCTGCAAACTCGGAGAGGGCAGGGACCTCTATCTTGTTCACTGATGTGTGCCCCCAGGGTCTGAGGGCATGCAGAAGGTGCTTAATAAATCCCCCGTGAGGAAAGGGACGAGGGTGGGGTGGGAGGAGAGGCACACACAGGAGAGGGCGGCAGGGTTTGGGTCACAGTCGAGTCCAGGAAGCTGCGAGCTTCAGGGCAGGGAGGGGAGTGTGCCCGCCCGTGTGTCCCCTGACCCCTGTGGATGCCACTCACAGGTAAGTTCCGCCCACTTGGCCCCTGGGTTGTTGATGCCCCGAAGTGTGAAGCCCCTCAGCCCCTCGTAGAGCAGCTCCCGGTACCGGATCCGGAAGCCCAGCAGGATGCCGTTGATCTTGTCCTCTGCTGGTGGCTGCAAGGAAGGGGGTGCGGAATGGGGGGGGGTGGGGGCAAGGAACTCCACTCTGCTCCTCCCTCCCTCCCCATCCTGCCCCTTGTGACCACAGAGTAGAGACGGAGTCTCCACCAGGGAAAGGATCACAAGGACACCGAGCATTTTTAATTTACAAAGCAGTGAGGTGGTTTCATCTCTGCGATACTCCCTGTGACACAGGCAGGGTAGGACTGGAGTCGCCAAGCCATTCCCATTCTCGGAGCAGGAAGGCGAGGCTCAGAGAGGGTAAGGAACTCGTCCAAGGTCACACAGCACCGCTGGGTTCTTTCACAGACTGTTCCTTGCCTAGGGTCACCCTCACATAGCACCAGCCTGCCTAGCCGGGTGGCCCCTCCACGTGCCACCTGACCAGCGTCTCCTGGGAGTCGTCTCCCTGTTCTTGTACGTGAATAAGCGTAAGAGCTCCTGCGTGCGCCCCTGCTCCTCCTTTTATCATTTTTCTCCTTTGCTTTCCGCTCCCATCCACAGCTGAGCTGGAGAACAGGCTCCAGGAGAAGGTGGAAGCTACTTTTTATGATACCTCTTTTTAAAAGCCTGCTGAAATGGTTCAGCTTTTTATTAGCTCCTTAATTGCCTCCCTGGCTGCTGCTGGCACCTCCCTGCCCCCTCCACCAGGAAGGCCCGGATCTCTGCCAGCCTTGTCCTGGCTTCCAGCTGCACAAGGTCATTTTTCACTTAAGGGAGCGTCCTCTTCCAGGGAGGCCTCGGGCGGGGGAGCGGTTGGGGCCCCTTCTTGTTTCTTCAAGGGGCTTCCCATGGCGGGGACTGCAGGTGGACAGAAGTTGGGGTCTGCCCCGTCTGATCCCCCAAAGCAGAGACGGGGGTTTGCTGCTTTGGGGCCTCTGTGGGTAAGCTGCCGAGTCTAGAGCCTGGACTCTGGAGCATAAGGGGGGGTCCTGCGGGCACATACGGCCAGCCTGGTCTCTAAGCTGTATCCTGTGGTCTTCCCCCGGCCATGGCAGGACAACAGTGCCCGCCAGAGAGCGGGAAACTGGGGGAGGAGTGGAGGAAGAGGGTTCTATGTACCTGGACAATGGGTTCCTGTTCACTGCGACAGGAGAGTGGTCCTGTCCGCGTTCAGGCTGGGCATGCACACCTGTGTTTAGCTTCTCGATCGGGAACCCCTTCACGGACAGTGACCGCATTTCACGGAGACTCTGGGGGCCCTGAAGCCCCATGCACTTTTCTATCCCAGGACTGGCAGACCTAAGGGCACTAAAGCTGACCCTGCCACTGGCTAGCTGTGTGACCGGGGGCCACTCGTGTCGCTTCCCCGAGAACTGGGTCCTCATCTGCAGAAGGGGATTGAAGGAGCATCCACCCGAGACGATTATCTGGAGAGGTGGCATGAGCGGCACATCTGTGCACCTGTGTATGGTGTCCCGGCCCTGCTGGGGACCGTTGCCCTTCTGGCCCCTCCCTGCCTGCTGGGCCATACCTGCCATCGGATCAGCACGGAGGTGGTGGTGTGGGGTGTCACCGAGACAATGGTGGGAGCCTCATCGGGGGCTGGGGAGAGAGACAGACAAGAGAGCTCTGGGGGCTGGAGGTTTAGGTCCCCCGGGAGGCCACAGGGACCAGATTCTTCTGCGCGTGTGGAGGGAGAGGGGCTGGAGCCCTGACCCCAGTTCGGACCCAACAGCCCAGAGGCCCCTCCTCTTTGTCCCTGGAGCCACAGGCTCCTTACACGGCTGTCACTGAGGCCTCCCCCAAACCCCCTCCTTCACTGGGTTTCCGGGGTCGGCCATGAGCTTGGGGACATCCGAGAAGGAAAACGTTAGGATGCCTGTTGGCATGGGTGCCTGAGCCCGTGGCAAAGGTCCCTCTGGCTCAAACCTCCTTGGGACTCTGTCCAGGGAGCCAGACAAAGGGCCTCCCATCTTGGAGGCCCCCTCCCCTCGGAAGGGAACACCAGTGCCCAGGAAGGGCCAGTGTGCCAAGAGAAAGAGATCCGAGTGGGGGGGCACTGACCGGCCTGCAGAGTGGTCAGCGGCTCCGACTCCTCGCTGAACTCGCTGTCCCCAATGTCATTGGTCGCCTTCACTCGGAACTTGTAGGATGTGAAGGGCTTGAGTCTATGGGGGCAATCAGGTTCAGTGAACAGAGGTATCCCCTAATGCCTCACCCCACCATCCCTGCATGGGGAAAGGGGGCCAGAGGGTGCTGATCCGTTACACAGACGGGAACGTCGAGGCTCCAAGAGAAGGTCTGCTACAGCAGACGAGCAGGGCCCAGGGCTTCCGATCCCAGCCTGGGTGTGGTCTTACCGGCAGCCCCACTTCTAAGTCATAGGTCCCTGGGGGGCTCTGTCCTCACATTGCCTACCTCATAGGCGTCAAGCCGCCATGAGAGCACTGATAACTCTCCCTCCCAGCAAACTCCTCCCGTGAGAAATGCCATCTCTTTCTAGAATTTAGTAAATTTAGGAAGGGTCAGGGGTCTCAAGAGTTAATCAGCGCTTCATCTCAATAAGCCCCGTTCCTCTTCCAGGCAAACGTCTTCCTTTTTGATTTACTGGGGGCGGGGAGTGAGGAGGAAAGTCTTGCTCAAAACTCTTGGTCACGTCAACCGGAATATAAAAAATACGACCCGCTGGGAATTAAACTGAAGCCGGAAGTTCGGAGCAAGCTCCACTCCCCTATCACAGACGGAGAGGGAAATGCGGTCTGGCGGGTAGGAGTCGCTAATGAAGGCTGGCAAGCGCCTGGCTAAGGGGGCTTCCAGGCTCCAGAAATAGATAATTAAGAGGCAGCCTTAACAGGGCTCCAGAGAGCAGGGAGGGAGGTTAGGACGGAGCTGGAGGCGGGATCCTGGGAGGTGCAGGCTGCGGGAGACATCTGGGGGTGGGCAGGCTCCAGGCGTGCTCAGGACCCCCTCCCCCCCTGCCCCCCCCCCCAACCCCCAGGAACCACCCCGGGGCTGTCTGGGCGGGAAGGGCTGGAGCAGAGACGCTGGAGGACCCGGGCCTCACCTGTCCACCACGAAAGCAGAGGCGTTGTGGCTCACGGAGGCTGAGTGCAACGCCCACCTGCCACCGGGCAGCTCGCGGGTCTGAACAGTGTAATAGCGCACAGGGGACAGCCCGTCGCTTCCCGGCTCCCAGGACAGCAGCACGCTGCGGGCCTTCACGTCCTCCTGCTGTACCACCGGCTTACTGGGGGGCTGTGGGCGGTCTGGGAGTCGGCGGAGGAGGGTAGGAGCAGGTGAGTCAGCAGGAGGGGGTGGGGGGGGTGAGCTCTCCCAGGGAAGGGAAGGAGGTGCTCTGGGCTCAGGCCTGATGGCCACTGCTCTACCCCTCTCCATATGCACACAGGTCCCAACAGCCGGCACCCTGGCTCCTGGCCCATGACCTGTCCTCAGGCCGCGAGAGGCCTGGGTGCCTGGGAATTCACAGCCCCTGAGGGCAGCCTGGTAAGCGAGGAGGTACGAACACCCAGCTCCTGTGCTCCCCGCCCGCCCAGAGCTGAGATGGGGCCTGTGCTGGCCCCGGTTGATGGGACCGAGCTGCCTGGGTGGGGCTCTGCTGTCGGCCCTGCCCCAGCTCGGCTTTCTTCTCACTGCCCAGGCCCTCCTGCAGCAGTCCTCAGCCTCAGCACTCTGGCATTTGAGGCCGATGGTTCTGGGGCCTGGAGCCGTCCCATGGACTGTAGATGCCAGTCGCAGCTCCCTGTTAGTTGTGACAGTGTCTCCAGACATTGCCAACGTTCCCAGGGGGGCAAAGCAGCCCCCTGTTGAGACCCACTGTCCTACTGGTTTTTCCTGGGGACACGGTCTAATGAACCACTTTCACAGGAATCTGGGTCCCAGCCTGCTTCAGGGAAACCCGACCTCAGGCGAGGCACCAGCTCAGGGCCGCAGGCCGATGAGCCCCTCCTCCCCCCAACTGGACACCATCTTTGTTGCGGGGAGGGGAGAGGGGAAGGAAGCTGGTCTCACCAACCCTCCCTCTGCTGAGGCAGAGCATGAGCCTTGGAAGGGGGACTCCCAGCTCAGCTTCTAGAAGTCCCCTAGAGCCCTCGCTGACCCGGACATCAGAGATTTGAGCCCACTTTCCACTCCAGGTGAGGGCAATGTGGCTCTTAACTAGCTGATCCCCAGCCGCCCGCTAGGACAGGATGGGAACGCCTGGGTTGGCTGGGACTCCCCCTTGGCTGCCCCCAGGCCGCCCCAGCCCCAGTGGGCAGTCACCTCTCTTCTCAGTGGTCACCACCAAGGCCTCGGCGGCCTCCCCCCAGCCCTTGCGGGTCTGGGCAGTGATGCGGAACAGGTAGACGGACTCTGGCTTGAGGCCGGTGGCCGTGTACTGGCGGGCGCTGGGCGCGAGCACCTCCACTGTGGCCGTGTTGGCCGTGGTGGCATTGAGCCGGTGTGTCACCTGGTAAGCTGCAGGAAGAAAGGACATGGGATGTGTTGGGAAGCAGGGCAGCCGTCCCCAGTGCCCCGAGACGCGGTTGTTCCTTCCTTGCCACCACGATGTCTGCACCTGGGCTACCTTGGCTGTGGTTCGTCTGCGTGAAGCCCTCTCGGTCACTCTTGTGTCCTCAGCTCCCACTTGGGGAGTGTGACTGTGGGGGACACTCTATACGGAGAGTCTGACCCCCATAACAGCTTCAGGTGAGGAAACTGATGCTTGGAGAGGGCCAGACCACCTGCTAGGAAGTGACTGAGGGGAGTTCAGGCTCATGGCTTTCCGGGCACGTGCCCTTCCTGGTCTCCACGCTGCCTTCTGAGACGCAGCATTCCTCTGGGACAGGCACCGCGGGACGCCAGGCCTGAGAGCCCCGGAAGCGGCCCGTGTCGTGCAATCCATCATTCTACAGGTGCAGGGGCTGAGGCTGTGGAGGGATCCGGCTTGCTCGAGTTCACGCAGCTGCTGACTTCAACCCTGTGAGTCTTCCCCCGCCGAGGGGCTGCGCGCGTGTGTGTTAGGGGAGGAATCTTGACTGCGAAATGGTGCTACAGATCTGTAGTCTCCCTCCTCTGGGCCTTAGGTCGGAAATGGCTGTGCTGAGCTGGCCAGTGCTCCCTCACCTGGCCACGCTTACAAATAGCAGCTGAGGTTTACCAGATGGCTGGCGTCGTGGAGTATTTGGGGGCGTTTGGGGGCATAAAGCTAATGAATGGTATTTAAGGAACCTGAACCTTGACCATGCCCGCCAAATGATATTTCTTTTTTTTTTCAAAAATTTTTAATGTTTATTTATTAAAAATTTTTAAATGTTTTTATCTATGTTTGAAAGAGAGAGAGACAGAGACAGAGAGACAGAGTGTGAACAGGAGACGGGCAGAGAGAGAGGGAAACATAGAATCTGAAGCACGCTCCAGGTCTGAGCTGTCAGCACAGAGCCCGACGTGGGGCTCAAACCCACGAACCGTGAGATCATGACCTGAACTTAGGGTTAGTCAGACGCTTAACCGACTGAGCCACCCAGGCACCCCTTAACGTTTATTTATTTTTGAGAGACAGAGAGAGATGGAGTACGAATGGGGGGGAGCAGAGAGAGAGAGGGGGAGACACAGAATCTGAAGCAGGCTCCAGGCTCTGAGCTGTCAGCACAGAGCCCAACGTGGGGCTCGAACTCACGGACTGTGAGATCATGACCGGAGCCAAAGTTGGATGCTTAACCGACTGAGCCACCCAGGCGCCCCAAAATATTTCTCATGGGAGAAATAAAATCCTTCTTGAGGAGACGTGGACACTTCCTGCGCCACTCTTCCTTTGGCCCCCTTTACACCTTCTGCCTCCTCCTTCGACCTGTAGCCGGGGCACGGGAGAGGGTATGGGCTTACCAAGAATGATGCCATTGGGGGCAGCGGGGGGCTGCCAGATCAGCCGCACGGATGTGGTCCTCACCTCTGGGAACAGGATGCCCATGGGCGGTCCAGGGACTGCAGGGCACAAAGGAGAAGCAGGTGACGGTGTAGCCGTCCAGCTCCGGTGGAACAGGTGGGCGGGGCCGCGGGGGAAGGGGACCCTCAGCCCAATGAGCTTTTGTGGAGTATGTGGCTCGGAGTTCCGTGAAGGGACACAAAGATGCTATCGGTGAGGTTTCTACCCTGAAAACAGGCCTTATTTGGCAGAACTGGAAGGGGCCAGGCTCCGGCTTCCTTTTTAGCTGTGTCCGGGTACATGTGCACATATATGGACACACAGGATTGCCCTCAAAACAGGGTCAGGGGGCCTGGTCCTGGGTCTGTGCTTCAGAAGATGCCACTCTGACTTCCGTCCACCCACGGGGAGGCGGCCGTGGGGCCCACCCTGAGCCTGAGCCCTCCTTTTCCAGGGTCCACACAGGCCTGTTCCCCAGGTCCTCCCTCCAGACTTGCACCTCTGGACTGAGAGGTGGCCAGGGGGCAGCTGTGTGGGGCTCGTGGATGGAGACTGAATGCCACGCGGCAGGGGAGAGAACGGGAAGGGGGCAGGGCAGGGGGAGGATGGTCGCGGACAGGCAACTCTTCTCGCGCTGCCTCATTCCCACAGAGAATTCCAGAAAGTCTCAGATTTCTAAACTTGAACTTGGCCTTCCAGGTCAAGCCAGGAGGATAAGACACACTGAATTTAACAGATCATTAGGTTGATTTATAACTTTGGACTGT
Organism: Lynx rufus; assembly: GCF_022079265.1. Taxonomy (NCBI): domain Eukaryota; kingdom Metazoa; phylum Chordata; class Mammalia; order Carnivora; family Felidae; genus Lynx; species Lynx rufus. The sequence goes on along the minus strand of NW_025814832.1, from coordinate 31,329,146 downwards.
GTGGACATATGGTGTTGGGGCTTCCTTTTGGACTCTTGTCTGGACCCCAGCAATATTTGCGGTGGGTGGTGAGAGTCTGTGTGGGGCAGAGGGGAGGGAGTGAAGGACCCGTAGGTCAGCCTTTGACGGAAAGTTCTATCGCAGGGACCAATGCCTGGGGCCGCGGTGGCATCGGTCTTTTGCAAACAGGACCAGGAGGCTTGTGCCCAGGAAATCAAGCCTATCCCTTGCACAGATCTGTACTCAAAGTGAACCCGCCCCAGGTCAAACACTAATCAAAACGGGGGCAAAGTCTCTATTCTGCTCAAGAGACTGAATCAGATCCAAACTGTCCTCGCATCACTCCTTCCTCAGGGATGCACGGTCTGGAATTAGCACCCCCTCGCGGTGAGGTTGGTGGCCCTCAGTGACCCGCCTCCCACAGGAGAAGCCATGGTTCCCTTTGGGGCCACGTGTGACTCCCCGAGGGGCGGGGCTGGGCAGGCAGGAGGAAGGGGAGCCCCCAGCCTCTCCGGGCTTGCAGGGATCGAGACTCACCGTCATCCAGCGTCCGCTCCAGGATGGGAGGGTGGCTGGGGCTGCCGTCCCCGATGCGTGTGAAGGCCAGCACCTGGACCTCGTACAGCACGTATTTGCCCAGCCCTGTGAGCTGGGCGCTGCGAGACGAGTTCCCTTCCACCAGCCAGAAGCGGGGCTGGGAGTCCGAGTCCTTCTCCTTATACATCACCTGCCAGAGCACAGGGCAGGGGCTGAGGGCCTTGCGCCTGGGTCCTGCCCACCAGCACCTTCCCCAGGCCTCATCCCCAGGAGCGAGGCAGGTGGGAGTAGGGCTGGGGGCCTTGGGTTCCTTGGAATGGCTCGGCCCGGGAGGGTCACGGGATACGGTGAAGCTTGGGTTCTGGGGGAGCGGAGGACACAGAGATGCACTCGGCCATGGAGGTGGAAGAGTCTTTAGAGAACATTCAGGTTGGAAAACAGGCCCAGAGAGGGGCGTGACTGGGCTCCGGGTCACATAGCCAGCAGTGGCAGAGTGGGAACGTCAAGCCACGTCTCCCAACTTGTGGGCCAGGGCTGAACTGAAGTCTGCAGCTTTGGGAGCAGTTATAGAAGATAATGGGAACTGGGCCCAAGGGGCTGAGTGCGCCTGGGGCAGCCAGCGTGGCCTCTCGGGGACTCTGGGGGAGGGAGGGAGGGAGCTTCCCCAAGGACCTGGGCCTCCCTGGAAGCCTCCCAGTCCTGAGGGAGGAGTCCTTGGTTGCCATGCCGACCGGAGCACAGCCTCCGGGATCCCCCGTGTATCCACTGCAGAAGGCGGAGACCTGGGCCCCAGGGGTCATGAGGACAGGGCACCCTGGACGGGGCGTCCTGGGATCCAGGACTCACCTTGTAACCTAGCACGAGCCCGTTGCGGTCGGCCTCGGGGATCTCATTCCAGCGCACCAGCATGCTGCTGGAGGTGGTGGCCAGTGCAGACACATTGGTGGGACCAGAGGATGGGACTGAGGGAGAGAAAGGGACCAGACAGGAGCTCACGACACAGTCGGCCCTACACGGGAAGGAAGTGTGGCAGGCAGCGCCCGAGTAGCCAATTATCCTGCAGTGATCCCTGTTGGTTCTGGAACATCACGGATGTTGCTTCTGGTTTCCCATTAGTCTCCCCAACGTTAGCTCAGGCCAGCGTGAGGATGAGACCCCACTTCCAGCCTGTGCAGCAGTGAAGCGTGAGGAGGGACCGGATGGGGAGGGATGTCCTTTAAAAGGTGTCAACAATCGCCCCCCCCCCCCGCCCCAAGGGGCGAACCACATGTGGATGAATGAGGGCTGCCTGAAGGCTGGGGGTTCATAATCTGTGGGTGACCCCTTGTCTGTTTCTGGAATGTTCTGTGAGCTAATCCGACCTCCCCATCTCAGGTTCTTGCAGGCACTACCGGGTGTCAGGGTTGAAGATGAGGGCGGAGAGATGGGCACGTTGCAGGTGCAGACTGCCTGGCTCACCCACAGAGGTGGGGATCCCCCTGATTTCGGGGGCAGTGAGAAGATGCTGGGGGACACGGCAACAACAGACAGTGTTCTGCCAGGACACGGAGCACAAACAGGAAAGTGAGCCTGGGCCTATTCTGAACAACAGCTCAGCCTTTGCGCCCTTGGAAGGCCCGGAGGGCAGAGAGACAAAGGTGGGGGTATCTCCGCTGCAGGCTGCTGGGAACAGGGGTGTGGCTGGTACCTGACTCCCGGGTCCTGCCCATCACCGTCTGGCTCCAGGGCCCGCTCCCGATGGCGTTGAAGGCCTGGACCTGCACGCGGTACTCTGTCCACTCCTCCAGGTCTTCGATGGTGTACTCGCGCTCCACGCGGTCCTGGACCACGTGGCTCAGCGTCTTGCCGTGGCCGTCTGCCCGGCTGTACTTGATCTTGTAGCCTACCGACTCGGGGTTCCCGTTGTATTCCATCTCTGGGAGAGGCTGCGGGAAGGCAGGGCGGCAGAGCTGCTGAGGCCAGGTCCACTCGGGATGGCACTCTCTGGCTTGTTCACCCTCTTCCGGGGAGCCCTACGGGATTAACGTGCCCACCGTCCAACCTGTCGGTGCCCGTGGGAGGCGCTCTCGCTGGGTGCGGCTTGGATTGCGTGAGTCTGTGTTTCTGGCGGCTCCCCCCATCTCCCCCGTCTCTCTGCTCCAAGCTCTAAGGATGCACCAGCAGCCATTCTTGCGCGCATGGGAAACTTGCTACCCCCGCCAAGGGAGTCGGATGGAGAGCAGACCCACACAGGCTGCCTGTCCAACACGCTGATGAGCACAGCACCTCTGGCCTTGGCTGTCTTTAGCACTTAACTCCCTCGCTTAGGCTGCCAACATGTACTTCTTTAATTGCCTACAACATGCCTGGTCTCAGCTCATGCCCGCCCTTGGAGAAGCCAGCGTGGGGGGACAGCATCTCGAGCGCGGATGGGACACCAGTTTCTGTCAAGTCCTTCCATCGGCAAACTTCAGTTTCTCCTGCTGCGTTTTCAGCCTCCTCCTTCTGGTTTCAGTTTCAGCCAAGAGAAAAGACGGATTCCTTTCCTAGGCTGTGGGGCTGTGGCTGCTGGCTCAAGGTCATTTGGAGGAACTTGGGCGGTGTTGAGAAGCCGGGGAGGTGCGTGCAGGTTGGCGGGGGTGCACTGTGGTCTGCGGACTCGGCCTTCAGAGTCTCTCTGGAGGTGGCAGAGCTGGGGCCCGGGTGCCCTCAGGCCGTCACCTCCCTGCCATTCTGCTTCCCCAGGGGCTCCGAAGAGCCCACGGTCCACAGGCTGCCCACATTCTGACCCACTTCCTCCCGTTCCTCGGCCTCTGCCTCACTCCCTACATTCTCACTGCCTCTTGCCAGGCCCTGCCCCTACAGACACTTAGGGAAGCCGACCAGAGACCATTAAGACAGCAATCGATGGGCTTAGAGCTCACGCTTCCTTACCTGCCAGGGAAAGGTAACGGGCCGTGCACCATTAAGAGGGTCTGGAGGTGCCTGGGGCCCCGCACGGTACAGCAATTGCCTTTTCATTCCTCCTCCAGACCCCCTGGGCATCAGACTCTATAGTCTTTTAGTGTTTGGAAACCTTAAGAAGAGCTGCAGGAGGGAGGCAGGGAGCCAGGCCGGAGGGGGGCCCAGGAAGGGAGGGGGTGGGCAAACAGTAATAGGGGCTGCACGTGCTTGGGGGGGGGGCCTGCCCGTGGCACGCGGGGCCACTGAACTGGATGGAAAGATCGCTCTGTTCGGCGCCGGCTCCCTGGGAGGTGAATCATAATTAATAACTAATGTTGGTCCAGGACTGATGGTGCCATGAGTTCCTTTTATCCGGCATCCACCTAAGCGAAAGGGAGTAACGGCTTTCTAGTAAATCCCACAGCATGGGGGTTTGCAAAGCTGTGTTTTGCGCAAGTGGTAAGAGATCTCACGTGGAAATAAGACAGAGTTATGTGGCCAGGCTGGCTGGTGATGTGGGGTCAGGCAGGTTCTTCCCAGTGCTCCCTAAGGAGAGGAGCCGGGCCGTGTGGGTGCTGTTCCCCACGTTTGCTGGTCTCAGAATTCTTGTATGGTCCTAGAACCTCCTGGTTTGCTGCTCCGTGGGGGCAGCGGTCGGAAAAACGCTGTCCCGGAGGAAAGGCATCGGGGAGAAATGTCCTCTCCCGATCTCCGGAAGATGGGACGGCCGTGTGTTCAGTGGTGAGGGCTGTGGATTCTGGGGGCCAGGCTCCCCGGGTTGGGAATCTGAGCCCTGCTCTTAACCACAGGATGTGGGAGGACGTGTGTGTGGGAGGGTACTTGGGTCAGTTATTTGACTTCTCTCTGCCTCAGTTTCCTCATCTGTAAAGTAGGGGCCAGGATCACTCTGCTGTCACAAGCCCGTGGAGAGGGTTCTGGGTTTGACTTTGAGTAAAGCACTCAGAACAGTGCCCGGCAGGAGAGAAAGCCCTCAGCATGTTCGGATTATTACCTTGCGTAGGGTCACCTGGGGTAATGACCCTTCACAGGTAACCCTGACCTGTGGGGATGGTCTCCCTCACCTGCCCCTCGACCTCAGAAGCAACCCTTCACTCTCGAACTCAGTGCAGACGGGACAACTTACATTTGATCCTCAGACCCACCACTTGGGAGCTGTGTGGCCCCGGCGAGTTCCTAACCTCTCTGAGCCTCGGTTTTCTTGGCTGTGAATGTCAATAGTAACGTGTCTTTCACAGGATTACTGGGAGGATTAAATGGAAGGAAACAGGTAAAATGCTTGTCACCTGGTGACGCAGCGTTTTCTAGCTCCTTCTCACATAGGGGATTTGTTCATTTGGCTAAGACTGATGATTGGGCACCTTACCAGATACTAGGTGCAAAGAAAAGAGAAGGGGGCTCTGGGTATTCTGGTGGGCAACCCCCGCCCCACCTTCAATGTGACCTAGGGGCAATGACTTTTGCAGGATGACAAGGACCAAGGAGTCATCTCATCCCCACTGCCCTTGGGGGAGCCTCACCGTCCAGCGGAGCCACAGGCTGGTCTCACTGGCCGTGCGCAGGGTCACGTTGGCAGGCGCCATGTCAGGGGGTGCCTGGAGGGTCTGGATCTTTCTAGAAGGCTGGCTGGGTGGGCTAGTGCCCACGATGTTCACCTGGCGCATTCGGAAGCTGCGGTGGGGGGTGGGGAGTGAGCCAGATGATGAGAGCAGGACCTCAGGGCCAAAGCCCGTCCCGGTCTGGGCAGTTTCCGCCCCTGCTCCCCTCCCCCGACGCCGCATCCTGCCCTGGTACCTGTAGTAGGTGAAGGGGTTGAGCTCAGGCACCTCCATGGAGCGGGCGTCGGGCTCGTTGGTGAGCTGGTGAACCAGCAGCCACTCCTCTCCCTCCCCAACCACGCCTACCTGGAAAAGGAAGACACTCTTCGACCTGCCCAGCCTGTGGGGCTGGGATGTTCGGTGCCCCGCTTTCTAAGAGGTCAAGCCCTGCCTGCAGAAGGTCTGGAGGGGCGCCAAGCAGGGTCACCATCTTTCCAGGCCCTTAAACATGACTTCAGGTGTGACCCCCCCCCCCCCAAGCCGTCTTGCATCAGAATACGGTGAAATGCTTACTAGAAACCCCCCACGCCAACAGCCTGGCCCTGGTTACCCAGCCCATCAGAATCCCTTGGGCCGTTACCCAGGAATCTGTGTGTTTAACAAGCTCGCCAGGTGATTCTGCTGTGCACCCTAAAACCCCAGCTAACTGAGAATCAGAATTTTCTGGGGGTGCAGCGCAGGTGCTGGAGCTTATAGTTGCGGCCCGGGGGCGGCCAGAGCGGAGACTCAGCCACTTACGGTTATGTGTGTGTATGGCGGTCAGGGGAAATGGGGGTGGTACGGGGGACTGTGGGCACTTCTGGTGTGTTGGGCCGTCTGACAGTGGCATATGGAGATGCACCCGGATGTAAATACGCGTATGAGTGGCACTCAAGAGCACGGGCGGGCCCAAGGCCAGGGAGCCGGCTGCCCGGGCTGCAGCTTCCCCCACGGCAGGTTTTACCTGGGCCTCTACCAGCCAGCGGGAGATGGAGGTTTTGCCATCATAGCCTGGCCTGAACTGCAAGGTCACGGAGCGGGGGCCGATGTTGGAAATGCCCAGGTTGGTGGGGGCCCCTGGGAGTTCTGGAAAACAGGGAAGGCAAGGAGATCAGGTGAGGAGAAGGTCCCTCCACACGGAATGGGGGGAAGGGGCGGGGGTGGGAGGGCAGGGGAGGGGCCGTGTGCCACCCTTTCTCTAGAAACCTCCTAGGAAGAGCAGGGCTGAGGCTGCAGCTCTCCAACAGCCTTCTTCCTGCATTGCAGGCTCTGGGTCCAGACCAGGGGCCTGACACAGCGTTGGGGGCTGGGAGGGTCTCTCAGGGCCACGGGGCCACGGGGAGGCTGACCGGGCTAGGAAACAGGAGCTGGGCATGCGAAGGCTTCCAGAAAGAATCCTCTCCGTCCACACACAACCCATTTCAGCCCTCCCAAACCCAACTGAGGCTGAAGAAGACAAGAAGGAGGGGTGGGCACAGGAGGCAGCCCCTATTTTCTGACCAGAAGCCTTGGGATTCAGGACGAACAGAAAGAGTACGGATTCCGGAATCCAACTTCACTGCTTCCACGCTGGGTGTCTTTGGGGAAGTCACCTAACCTTTCTGTGCCACAGTATCCTCCTCAGTCAAAAGGCGATGATGATGATAATATCATCCGCCTCAGGGGCGTTGTGAGGACTGAATGAATTGATGTATATACAGCACTTAGCTCCAGGCATAACTATTTGTCAGGATTATGGTTATTGTCAGTTGGGGTTGACCGAGTCAGCTCGTTTACCCCAACCATTTCTTGGGGCAGGTTGAGGGACTCTGACCGGTGTCATAAGCATAACTTACAGATCCAGCCAGGACCATGCGGTTCTCCAGTCCATCTCCCATAGATACAGATGGGGAAACTGAGGCACAGAGGGGCCACTTGACTTGCCCAAGGTCGCAGACAGCTTGGCAGGGGCAGGGCTGAGAGCAGATCTCAGCTTGTTCTTTACAAACTGTTTAAGATTATTCCCACCTAGGGGCGCCTGGGGGGCTCAGTCGGTTCAGCGGCCGACTTCGGCTCAGGTCATGATCTCATGGTTTGTGAGTTCGACCCCATGTCGGGCTCTGTGCTGACAGCTTGGAACCTGGAGCCTGCTTCCCATTCTGTGTCTCCCTCTCTCTCTGCCCCTCCCTCTCGCTCTCAAAAATAAATAAATTAAAAAAAAAACTTAAAAATTATTCCCACCTGATTCTACCCCTTTCCCAACCAACACTTCCACTGGTTGGAATCCCATTTGGACTTTCTGGGGGACAGTGAGACTTCTTCCCCTGAATCAGAGATACCATGGCTTGATTCCACACTGCCCCCCTGGTGTGGGGGGGGGGGCGGATGAGACAGGGATGGGGTCCTCTGGGGGACTATCCTTCCTGAGAGCTGTGGAAGGAAGCAGTGAGCCCACAGAGCCTCCATCCAGAGACCTGGAGCCATGAGAAGTAAGCCCGCTCTGGGGGGAAAGCCAAGGGGCCGTGGACCCAAGGCAGTGAGAGCTCTGTGGGGAGAAAGCCAGTTTTCCTGAGAAAAAGGGAAGCCTCTTGGTTAGGAGAACCCCAAGAGGCCAGGAGCCCCTGAGAGGGGGCACCCACCTGGAGGCACCCCGGAAGAGATGGTTGACGCAGACACTTGGCCCTGGCCCTTGGCGGTCATGGCGGCCACCTCGATGGTGTAGGTGGTGAGCGCAGTGAGGCCCGTGACGCGGTACTCCAGGGTCACGTTGGGTAGATAGTGGGTCACTCGGGTGTTGGTTCGGTTATACTCCTCCCAGGAGATCCGGTACCCTGGGGAGAGCCCCGAGTGGTGGCATGAGCTTGGCTGTGACCCAAAGCTGGCTTTGGCCCTCTTCCTCTGCTTCTCCCTTCTTCACTAGTCTGGCAGTTAGACACGTGTTGATAGCAATGGGGCCGAGGGAGCTGGGGACATCGTGCTTGGGACCCCAGGTGTAACCTCTGTGGAATGCCTCTATTGGGTGGGGACTGTGGGAGGGGGTGAGTTATCATGGCGGCCGCTTGAGGCCTGTGGCAGGTGAGCTGGGTTGACCTGGGCGCCGATGGGCTGAGAGCCCCCTCTGAATACTTTCTAAGAAAGAGTGGTCTGCTGGGAGGTTTTGGATGAGCACTGGTCAAAGGCGGGGGGATGGATTAGATGGCCCTGTCTCACCCCCTGGTTCACTAACACCGAGATGCCTACCTGTGAGGATGCCATTCTTCTCTCCTGGCTCTTGCCAGCTGACCTTCAGCGAGGTGTCTAGGATTTCACTGAAGCTCAGGTGTCCCACAGGTCCAGGCACTGTACCCCAAAAGGACCCCCACCCCACCCAATGCCAATCAGATCCAGAGAGAGGCCACTGTCTTCAAGACGGCCAGTGGTGCTCCAGGGGCACCCCAGGATGGGAAACAAGGGCGGGATCCCCCTGTGCCTGGAGCGCTCAGCCTGGCTCTTGGGTAGGGGAGTGGTAGGGGGCAGGGACCGCAGGGGTTGGGCGGTGCCTACCGTCCTCATGGGTGCGCACCAGCTGGGGGGTGCTCCGAGGCCCATCTCCGGGAGTGGTGAAACACAGCACAGAGGTGAAGTACTCGGTGAACTTCTTCAGGCCAGACACGAAGCCCACGTGGATGCTGTCTTGAAAGTTGGGCCGGGCAGTCACCATGGTAACCTCTTCTTCCTGCTCAGGCTCCCAGGCAATCAGCTGGGGAGAGGCCGGCAATTCAGGCAGGGCAGCAAGAACGTTCCAGAAGAGGCCGAGCGCTCTCCCACAGTCTGGGCCAATGGACAGAGAGAGTCTAGGAGCCCAGCTCCCTAGGGTCCCTCCTCCCAGGGAAGGGGTGGCCATGCAGCCACTCACAGGCCACGAGCATCTGTCCCTCTGGGAGTTTGCTTTGGGGCACTGTTCGTTCACTGAGCGAACTTGCTCTCCACGAGCGGTCTCTCACGAGGGAGGTCTTTACCAGATCAGCTACAGAACTTGCAGGTTCAGTGCAAAGTGAAAAGGGAGGGTCCCCTCGTTGAACAAGTTTTAAGAAATGCAAGGTGAAGGGGGGTCCCTCTGAGCGCGGAGCCCGCCCTGTGTGTTACGGATGAGCTCAGAGAGGCTCAGTGACTCCCACTATAGCACACAGCCAGTGGGGAGCTCAAGGGCTCTGATTCCAATACCGAGGCTCCTATGGCTTTCTCCCTCTGGGCCGGGCAGGGTCTCCCTTGGGGTCCCCCCGCCACCCAGAGCTGCCTCCTCAGCTACCCCTTTCCTCTAGTTCCAAGTTGGGATTTCAGTCGGAGGGACTGGAGGGACTCCACGACCTGGAGGTGGAGCTTCAGCGAGAAAACCCCTTCTGGAGGTTCAGCCTGGTTTCCTGTCTGCCCTCCCTCTGCACACCCCGCCTGGAATGGACGTGCCTCCTGCCTCCCTTTCCTTCTCTTCTTGCCTCTTGAACTGTCCCCTCACACGCCTGGTTTCTGGGCCCTTCATCTGTCTCCAGCAATGACAGCTGGTCTCAGAGAGTTCCTCGTGTATTTGAAGTTGATTAACTAGCAATTAATGGTGAAAAGCAATACTTGATGAGTTTTAATAAGCACCGGTATTTATAGATATAAAACAATACCACGCTGATGTCTCCTGATTAACTCGCCCCTATGACAATGCTTCATATTCTTTCTGTGGCCGCGTGTTTATAAAGGATGTTTTGAAATTTAATTGGTATTGTGAAAAGATAGCCTATAGCAAGTTAATTAGACACTAATTAGACCCTAAAAATACTAATCAGAAATACTAAGTGGCATTTAATAAGTATGTTAAATATCCTCCTTATTGCGGTTATCTTGCTTCATGGCAATTAAATTGCCGAACTTCTTTGGAGTAGATTAAGAAACAAGTTTAATGTTTTAATTTAATTTAATTAATGTAAATTTGAATTAATTATGCCATTAGAATTAATTGTGTGGTGTGTTCCACAGCAAGTGCAAAATCTGGGTAAATATTATTTTATTGGGTTCAGGCCAATTATAGTCACGACCGTTATTTCCGGAAGAAAGGACAAAGAATCTCTTTATAGGTGCCTTAAAACAGTATCACTGGGAACCGTCTTCAAAAATGACCCAGAAGTGCCCAGGGTGACGGCTGGGTGGTTTTCTGAGCGATTTCACCATCTTATGGTTCCAAGCCCAAGCCCAAGATGGGGCACGAAGCCCAAGATGGCGGCAGGACCAAGGCTGCTTCAGAATATTTACTCCGCGATGCGAGCCGCCAGTCGTTTAGCTGCGTCTGAAGAGGAGGAGGCTGGGGGTCAGGAGCCTTCTCCCTCAGGCCAGCAGGACAACAGCTGCCTTTTGCACCTCCTATTCCCTGAAAGGAGGTGGGCTCTGGGCAGCCCCGGGTGGAGCTCTGCTAGGAGTTCCTACTCTGCATCTGGCCTTGGGGTGAGCCCATCCCCCACCAGTCCCATTGCATCATCGCAGCAAGGACTGGATGGGAATCACAGCCCTGTGCTGTTGCAGAAAGGGAACCGAGGACCACGAAGGTTGGGCCTGGTCGGTGCGCATGGACCGGCCAGGGGCTGGCTTCAGATTTGTGGGCCTCCCACCCCTAGACCCAGGATGGAGGCCTGTCTCTCAAAGGTCCACACAGCTGTTAGGTGAGCGTCGGGGTTTCTGCGTGTCTGCTCTCGTTAGCCAGGGTCGGTGTTGATTTACTCTATCAGGCCGTTGGGCTCAGAGTCCAACAGACCAGGCTGTCCTCAGCATGGGTGGGGGGTACGGGAGCCTGCGTGCTGGGGGAAAAGCACCCGATCTAGGTTCCTGGGACAGGCAGCGCCCCCTTGGAGAGTGGAAGCCCTGTCATTGAAGGGTGCTGGTGTCGGAGGCGTGTGTTTACGTGTGGGGAGCAGAATGTGCATCCAAAGCAGGGAGGAAGAAAAGCAGAACCCAGCGCTGTCACTTACTGTGTGACCCTGGGAAAGTCACGCAACCTCTCCGAGCCTCAGGCTATTACAGGGAGCAGTGATAGCTGCCTTGCCGGCTGCCAGGAGGAGGGATGAAGTGAGTCCGTGTGCTACGGGGCTCCGAGAGCAGGATGCTATTACATGGCCTGCTAGCTTACTTGAGCTAGCAAAAAAGTAGAGAGATTCTCTTTCCCTCTCCTTTTGTCTTTCCTTCTCTCTCTCTCTCTCTCTCTCCATGTGCATGGGTTCGCACAGAACGTTCTGGAAGGATTCGTAAAAAATTAACAACAGTGTTTGCCAGGGGTGGGGAGAGTTTCGGGGGTGGGACAGAAGCAGGCATATGAAGAGCTGGAACTGGATGCAGGATTTCTGCTACACATCTATCTTTTTACTTTTGAATCACGTAAATATACTTCCTGTTTAAGAAATTAAATTCAAAAATTAAAAAAAATAATGGAAGGATTTGGCAAGAGGGGCAAAATTATATGTACGCTTATCCTTTGATCCAGCAACCTCCTTTCTATGAATCTATTCCAAAGTTAAACGTGAAAAATATGAAAAGATATATAGGCACAGAGCTATTTCACTGCAGAAATGTTTATTATAGTAAAAGACCGGAAACAATCCAAATGTCATCCCTGAGGAGCTGGTTGACAAAACTATGGGAAAGCCACTTGATGGAGTCCAATACAGATGTCAAAAAGGGAACCAGGAATCTCTCTACTCCTGTGAAGTGATCCCCAGGATATACTGTAAATAAAGAAGCAGGATGGAAAAAAGTGTGTAGAGAACGCTGCCATTTATCTAGGAAGGAGAGGATACACATTTATATATGTATGCATTTGTTTATGTTAAAGAAACGAGGGGCTCCTGGGTGGCTCAGTCAGTTAAGCATCCGACTCTTGGTATCAGCTCAGGTCATGATCTCACAGTCGTGGGATCGAGCCCCATGTCAGGCTCTGCGCTGAGCAGAGCCTGCTTGGGATTCTCTGTCTCCCTGTCTCTCTGCCTATCCCCCACTCACTCTCTCTCAAAATAAATAAATAAACTTAAAAAAAGAGAGAGAGAAATGAAAAGAAAAACCAAAACAAGCAAGCAAAAAGAAATCAAACCTATGGGGAAGGAAAGGACCAGAATTCAGGATGACTTTCTCTGAATTTACTTTGTAGATTTAACGCCGGAACCATGTAAATATGTTCCATAGTTACAGAACGAAATTAAATTAAAAAATCAATCCCTAAAAATCAAAACCGAAATGAAACAAACGAAGCTAATGATGTATTGAGCTGTAGCAAAATTACACAGAGAGAAACTATTTCCAGAGATTTTGTAGCACAGCCATGTGAAGTACATCCCTAGCGGGATATACCCTAGGAAGGGAAAGCACTGCAAATAATCGGACACTATTTTGGACACTATTTCGGTAGTCACTGCGGTGGTGTTACTGTTCTGAAAGTGTTGTGGGTGTTTCTGGGGTAAAGTAGACAGGTACTTATGCTGGTGTTGTAGGTACTGGATTTTCAGTGTGGAGTGAAGAGAGACAAAGGCCAATAAGATTACTAAAGATCTTATAGCCCTGAAATTGAGTTGGAAGTATCAGTATGTGTTTCATCAGGAGAAGGAGGAACAGGGGGGTAAGAAGAAGAGGAAGAAGAAGAAGAAGAAGAAGGAGAGGGAGGGAGGAGGAGGCGGGGGGGGGGCGGAGAAGAAGCATTATTTCCAAGCTGTCCATTAACGGAGCCTGAAAATGGCATCCAGTGCTAGAAAAAGGAGCACCCCTGATGCCCAGATTTTGGTATCTAACTATCATTTCCTCCTGGAAAGGACAAGGTTCTCTGAAGATGTGGCTGATCCCAGGGACAGTGCAGGAATTGGGGACAGCTTGGACCATCCTGTCAGACTGCAAGGGAGCTATCGGACTGTCGGGGCCCTGTCAAAAGAACTCCCCAACCAAAGAGGCCGGCGATGGGTCAATGTGGCATCATCACAAATAATAATGGCAGTGGGTTGAAACATACCAGATGTGTTAAAAACCCTTAAGTACATAGTAATATGCCAAAAACGAGACAAAAAGATGCCCCCCTCCCATCCCATGCCCCCCCCCTTTCTAAAGTGACTCATCTGTCACTTTAGAAAATGCTAAGGAATCACATTCATTTTCCTGAAAACTGGTTAAGTGATGGGAGAGGACTAAACTTTTACCATGCTTTCCCTAGATGAACTGAACCTTCGGGTAACCAAAAAGTTGGTAAGGGGAAACTTCTTTTTACTGGAAAGTGTTTTAGCTGATAAATCAAGGAGAAATTATGATGTTTGACTGTCCCCACTTTGCAACCCTACCGAAATAATAATAGATCACACAGGGTGATCAATGGTCACCACACAATAGTAAGAGAGACAGCCAGACTTTATGCCTTCTGATGTAAATGCACAACACCATCTAGAAGGTAATATTTGAAAAAAACAAAACAAAACAAAACAAATCATCAAACCTTGAATCTGATCAAGCCTCTAGTTCTAAGTTCCAATTTACTGCAAATATAGTGTTCAGAGGAATGTGTTAAATGACCCCACAGAGAGGCAATCAGCAAAATCCAGGCTGTGGAAAATTCGATAGGGCAAATGATTAAGTTTCTTTACTAAATAAATTACAAGAGAAAGAGAGAAAGGAGAGACAGAATCTATAGATCAGATGAGACCTAAAAAAACTGGACCAATTGCGGTCGTGTGGACCTCATTTGGACCCTGAAGCAAATAAACCAACTAGTAAAAGAAATGATGTGGTGATCAGGGAAATGTGAACGCTGACCGAATATCTGACGATAGCAAGGGGGCTTGATATTTTTAGGCACAATGATGACAGTGTGGTTACTGTGGTTGTGTTTTGAACAGAGGCTTTATGCTATTTCTCTGCAGAAATATTTAGGGAGGAAAGGATACAGTGGCCTGGGATCTGCTTAAAAATATTCCAGGGGAGAGGCAGAGGGTTGGGGAATAGAAGGAACACGTTTGATCACGAGCCAGTAATTGCTGACGTCAGGATACACTGTGGTCTTCTAAAGTCATTACGGTTTTCCCTCTACTATTGTAGATGTTGGAAAAATTTTAACAATTAAAAGGCGAGGGTGGGGGGAGTCCATTCTCGTTGGAGGTACACAAGGGAAGGGACAGGCACTGCTGTTTTCCTCCCTGTGATACCGAAGGCCAAAGAAGAAACAAAATGCCTGCTTATATCCATTTGTACTTAGAAAAAAAAAAAATCAAGTTATAGTTACATTTTCCCATGAACGCATATGACACATTTTCTTTTTAATGCAAGAAAAGGCATAGGCTCCGGAGTTTGAATCTGAGCCTCTGTGGCCTCTTCCCACTCTGTCTGGGCCTGAGTTGCCTGAACTCTCCCGGCCACTTGCACCTGCCTTAGAAATCTGCAGCCCAAGGGCACCAGGGGTGGCTCAGTCGGTCGAACGTCTGACTTAGGCTCAGGTCATGATCTCACAGGTCATGAGTTCGAGCCCCGCGTCGGGCTTGCTGCTGACAGCCCGTCAGCACAGAGCCCGCTTCAGATCCTCTGTCCCCCACGCCCCGCCCCTCTCTCTGCTTATGCTCTCTCTCTCTCTCAAAACAAAAAAATAAATCATTTAAAAAACCTTTCAAAAAAAGAAGCAGCCCAGCCCTGTCCTCCCCGCCCCCAGTTTGTGTAAGAAAACTCAGAATTGGCAGCAAGAAGCTAATTGTTCCCAGCACAGTGCGAGCCTCCCCTTTTCCCTCCGCTGCCTTCCCCCAGAGTCCCAATTAGGAGGCTCTTCCAGCCAGCCAGGCAGCCCGCGCTGCGAACGTTCAGCTGCAGCTCCCTGCCCCAGGACGGCCCTGCTCGGCCCCGGCGCCCTGCCTTCCTGGGAGCAAGAGGGCTGTGGCAGGGGGAGCCCCCAGCTCTGGACCATCCCTCCTTTGTTTGCAACCCCAACAGAAATGTCTCTTTGCGGTTTAATCTCGGTCCCCTTTCTGCCCAGCCATCCCCAGCTTGCAGTAGTAACAGCCCAGGCTGCCAGTCCTAGGGATCGTCTTGGCTGTTCCACTCGCGCAAACGTGCAACAGAGGGAGTGCGGGAGCCTTCTGGAAGTGTCCTCGGTCACCAGGAGGTCACCAGGTCTCTGGGCTCGGAGCCTGCAGTGTCTCCCCTTCACGGCCTGCCCCCTGGTGGCCCGCCCCTGACATGCGCTGCCTCCCCTCCCGCATCTGGAGGGAGCCCACCCCATCCTCCCACCTGCTGTGGGGGGGGGGGAGCGGGGGGGGGGGGCACAGCCATAAACCATGGTGTGGACCGCATACCGTGCAATCCAGTTTTCTTAGTGGGGGTTGGCATGGGGTGAGAGCAGAGACCCAGGTGTGGGATCAAGGTCTGGGTTCCAGGAAGGGATCGTTGAGATCCCAAATTAAAAAAAAAATTTTTTTTAATGCTAATTTATTTATTACGAAGAATTTTAAATGTTTCATTATTTTTGAGAGAGAGAGAGAGGCAGAGTGTGAATGGGGGAGGAGCAGAGAGAGAGGGAGACAGAGAATCTGAGGCAGGCTCCAGGCTCTGAGCTGTCAGCGGGGAGCCCGACGCGGGGCTCGAACCCACGAACCGCGAGATCATGACCTGAGCCGAAGTCGGATCCTTAACATACCGAGCCACCCAGGAGCCCCGAAAAGTCCTGATTTTTAGCACAGTTACAATGATAGCAACTACAACAGCTGCTGTTATTAGTTGCCACGGGCTGAACCGTGTCTCCCCTCCCCCCCCAAATTCACACGTGGATGTCCTAACCCCCAAGACCTCAGGATGTGACTGTATTTGGACAGAGCATCTTTAAAGAGGCAAGAAAGTTCAAATGAGACCATTAAGGCGGTCTGTAGTCCAGCAAGGCCGGCGTCCTTCTAGGAAGAGGAAATCTGGACACACAGAGGAAAGACCACGCGTGGACACAGGGAGAAGGCGGCACCTGCACGCCACGGACTGAGGCCTCGGAGGGACTCAGCCCCGTCGACACCTTGATCTAAAACGTGCAGCTTCTGGAACTGGAAGGAAATCCATCTTTGCGGCACTTGGTTAGGGCAGCCTGATCAGACGAATACATTTCCACCACGGCCACTATCATTTTCTGAGCGCTCGTTAATGTGTTTGTCACTGTGCTCAACGAATTACAAGTATTATCTCATTTAATCCTCATCCACCCCAAGGGACGGATGTCGTTATCATCCTCCCTCACAAATGAGGAAATGGGAGTTTATTTTGGGTTTCCAGCAGCTAGAACAGTGCGGATAGGAGGGCTCAGTAAACATTCATCGAAGGAGGGAAGCTCAGACAGCTTACAGGACTTGTCCAGGGAGCCAGCAAGGGGCACGGCCAGAGCCAGGATCTTAACCACATCTGTCAGGGTCCTAGTCCTGTGCCCTTAACCATACTCTCTGTGGGGTCAGGTACATTATGCCAAGGACGTGTGTCCCAGCAGGATGCCTGTTAGAGCCACAGCTTGGCGGTAAGAAGTGCATTCTGGATTTTTCTGAGGCCATGGCTATGCCCAGGTGTTTCTGAGCCCGAAACGAATCTGGTTTCGTTTATACCCTAGTCTCACCGAGAAAACTCCCAGGCACTGGGTCACAGACTGGGCAGTGTCCAGACCCCCCCCCCCCCCCGCCCCAGCCTGGAAGTGGCCTTAGAGAGAGCCCGTGAGCCCTTGGCCTTGACCACGCGTCCTTTGTTTGGCTCGAACCAATGATTTCGAAAGTACGGGGGGATCCCTCCCCTTTTCCCCTCCTCCTCAGCCCGTGGCCTCCCTCAGAGAATCCCCGGGCCTCCTCTTGGGGCCAGGAGAGGCCTCACATACCTTGTAGCCCTGGTTGATGCCGTTGATGAACTGGGGGCTGGGGGCATTCCAGGTGAAGCGGATGGTCGTGGAGTTGGTGGCTTCTGCGTGCACGTTGCCAGGAGGGACGGTGGGGACTGGAGGAGAGCAGAGGTGCGGGCGGCGGCGGGGGGGGGGGGGCGGTGCAGGAGAGCACGGTCAGTCTTGCCCGGTTAAGTAGAGCAAACACAGGGAGGGGGTCTGCAGACTCTGCTTCGCCCCACCCCTTCTCCCCCCTTGCTCTGTGGACTTAAGACATCCTCTTTCTCTAGATTAGTGTGGGTTTAATAAAACTCGCCTGACCCATTTCACAGGCTACCAAGAAACAGGAGCGAGGGCTGTGAAAATACTCGGGGAGGTTTTTATGTACGATACTCCGCGTGAGCAGTCTCGTGATCCTGTGGTGGACTGCGCAGGAGGTCCCTGTAACCCGGAAGCTTCTGCCGTGCTCGTGCTCCCCCCAACTCCTCTTTCCCTCAGGACCCTCCCACCCTGCGGGGTAGCCAGGGGCAGCGGGCAATAGCTCGGGACTGGATACAACAGGTGACACGGCTGAGGCAGGACGGGACAGGTAACGGACCGACGGGTGCGAGCCTGGGAGAGAGAGAAGCACCAGTCCTCCGTGGTCACAGTCCCCACCCACCTCCCTGCAGTGTCCACTCGGTGACTTTGCTGCTGTAGACACCCAGCCCGGCACTGTTGTAGGCGGCCACCTCGATCTCGTAGTTGGTCCAGATGATGAGGTCCTCCAACAGCAGGTTGTTGACATCGGCATCCGTGATGTTCTTGAACTGGTACCCGACAGGCAGCCCGGCCAGGCAGTACCTGAGGGGCGGAAGGCAGGATGCGGTGGCTTGGAGTCAGCCTGCTTGGCGCGTGCCCGGGAAACCGGGTGTGACGGTGTGAGCATTCCATACCCACGCTGTCCAATATGGCAGCCATGAGCATATACGGCTGTTGGGCACTTGAAACGTGGTTGGCACTGGGAACCTGTACATTTATTTCCCTTATAGTCAAAACCACAGGTGACCAACGGCCATCTCCCTGGATAGCACAGGCCTAGTGGATGTGTCTATTCTTTCTGATGGGGGAGGACACTGGGGAGATGGCTACATGACCACGGACAATAAGAGTTCTGGGGAGATCACACTGGCCTCACCTTGGAGGGCTCATTGATGGAGGGCCAAGTCCAACCAAAGGTTGGGCTCATTTTCTTATACCCTCCAGAACAGTGGCTCCCCTTTTGACGGTCATTCACTTAGGTGAAGGGAAAACATCTGAGGCTACCTACTTTGCTAATTTCGACCTTCCACTGGAAGAAGAACACACGGTAATAAAGAAGTGGGGTCTGTTCAGGCGAAATTTTGGAGGCTGGATAGCCTCTACCCATTTTTGGAAGATCAGAGGCCTCAAATTATTTTGATGTGTTACGACACCCCATAGCGGTGGTTCTCAGAGGCTTACCCCGCATCAGAACCCCCTGGAAGGCTTGTTAAAACACAGGTTTGCTGGGCCCACCCCAGAGTTTCCCATTCGGTAGGTCAGGTGTGGGACTTGAGAAGTTGCATTCGAATCGATGCTGCTGCCGGCCCCAGGACCGCCCTCTGAGAACCACTGCTGATTTGGGGTCACCAAAAGCTCACAACAAAATGAACCGATAAGGGAGCAAACTCAACAATAACTTCTTCCAGAGAGCGTAAGCCTATAGGAAAAGGGACATGCCTTTTGCAGCCAGCCAGAATTCAGAACATTGGTGAATGTTCCGTAACTTCCACTTATGCTAATTTTAATTCACAAAACCGAACTAATAGCACTTAATAACTCAGTCTGAGGTTGTCAGGGACGTGCCCTTGGTCAAGGGGAGACAGAAAAGTCTATATAACTGGGCTTCAATTGGCAGTAAGGACCAAAGAAAGGAGGTCCGCTTTTTGACCAGTTCTTGACCCAGTAGTTGGTTTCAGTTGGAATATTTTTGGTTTCATGGGTGGTTGGCCCCTTGAATATTTTACCTGTCTCCCTGGGCCTGTGGAGCCGCGACATGTGGCAAACTTGCCCACCCATACAGCCTTGAGGACACGACACTGTACCCCTTCCCTCAAGCATTCCCATTGGTTTCCAAGGCTCTGCCTTCTGGAAGTTCTTCTATATGTCTAACCCAAGTCTTTCATAACACAGTGAAGTCACTTCTTGTTGCCGGGCCCTCATTAGATGGGGAAAGACCCGCCGTGACCTTGCTGTTTCCCAATCCACGTCCGACCCTCCCCTTGAGTCTGGGCTGCCCTACCTTTCCCGGGATTGGACGCCTACCTAATGATGTAGCCCTTGAGAAGGCCATTCTGGTGGCTCTCCGGAGGCGGCTGCCACTGGATCATGATGGACTGGTTGGTCCGGCCGCTGGCGATGACGTTCTGTGGAGGGGCCGTGGGAGGTTCCTCGGGAAGGGAGACCCTGGATATAAAAACGTCAAGAGTGGGTGGGATGGGTTGCTTGGGTGGCTTAGTTGGTTAAGGTGTCTGACTCTATTTTGGCTCAGGTCATGATCTCACGTTTCGTGAGCTGGAGCCCCACGTCAGGCTCTGCGATGACTGTGCGAAGCCTGCTTGGGATTCTCTTTCTCCCTCCCTCTCTCTGCCCCCTCCCCTGATCGCATGCCCATGCCTGTGCTCTCTCTCCCCGCCCCTCAAAATCAATAAATAAACATTAAAAAAAGAGTGGGTGCAGGGGTGCCTGGGTGGCTCCGTCGGTTAAGCGTCCGACTTTGGCTCAGGTCATGATCTCACGGTTCGTGAATTTGAGCCCCATGTTGGGCTCTGTGCTGACAGCTTAGAGCCTGGATCTTGCTTCCAGTTCTGTCTCCTCTCTCTGACCCTCCCCCGCTTAAGCTGTCTCTCTCTCTCTCTCTCTCTCAAGAATAAATAAACATAAAAAAAAGAGTGGGTGGGCTTTTCTACTCTTAGTCTTGATGGCAAACACAGGAGTTTAATGGGAAATGAGGAGGCTGCTTTGTTCCTGGATGACTCTGCACAACTGCTGTGCGCTTTTGGGCAAGTCACTTAACCTCTCTGAGCTTGTTTCTTTATCTTTTAAAGGAGTATAATAAAGCTCCACCTGTCTGCTTTATGAGACTGGTTGAGGTTCAAATGACACCATGTATATATATGAATATTTTTAAAACACTATAGGGGCGCCTGGGTGGCTCAGCTGGTTGAGTGTCTGACTTCGGCTCAGGTCACGGTCTCACAGTTCGTGAGTTCAAGCCCCGCGTCGGGCTCTGTGCTAACAAACAGCTCAGAGCCTGGAGCCTGCTTCACATTCTGTATCTCTCTCTCTCCCTCCCCCTCCCCTGCTCATGCTCTGCCTCTCAAAAATAAATAAATGTTAAAAAAATATAAAAAAACCCACTATAAAGCCCCAGATGTGTGTATTTTCTGTGCAGGAAAGGGACCTCGGCCTCAGCTTCTCACGTGCCAAAGAAGCTGCTGTTGGAGACGATGATGTCATAAGTGACCAGGAATGTCAGAAGCAGGGATGTTTTTCACTTCCCGGTTGCAAGCTGTAACTAGGTTTCCTTTTCCGACCAGCTGGGCCCAGGGCTGGGGACCGGCAGGCCGGGCGGGGCTGGCGAGGCGCGTGCGCGAGCCCATCGCCCGCTTCCGGAAGCGAGTGCCACTGCATTGCCTCCTCTGGAGCTGCCAGGGGACACGGCGTTCCACCGGGGTGCCGCAAAACTGACACGCATCCATTAAAAGCAAAAGTTAATTATTTTTGATGGATGTCTCTCCCTTTCAGCTTATTTTTATGTTTTTGCTTTCTGACGGGGAGCTTTGCAACGCGTACTGCACACTCCCACGTCTTTGTAAAGCCCGCAGCGAGGGCGATTTCACCTTTTTCTTTGTGACTCAGGGCTGTTAGCGTGAGGATTCATCAGGAAGATGAATCAGGGTTTGAAATGAAGCCTGAAGACGTGGAGAAAGGGTAGGGTAGATGTCCCAGCACTTTGAGGCTTTCTACTGTTGCGATTTTGTAGTTCTGAAGGGCTGGGGCCGTGTCCACGTTGTTCCCCGAACCACTGACGGACCACACACAGCCTGGCACATAGTAGGCGTTCAATCAGCAGCGAGTGAATACATTCTCCTGTAAGTGCTCTCCTGTTAAGCTGCCACCTCTCTCTCCTGTGACGGTGTCACCACCCCTGTGGCATCCCCCCCCCAGTGAGAACCAGAAAGACTTAAGCTCACTGGAACTGTGGCAAAACCCAACGATTGTTTTAAGCCAGAGGTCTGCATACACACACCTAAGAGAATCCTTTAAAGAGCCAACGTTCTTGGCTCCCTTGTAAACTGTCAGCTGACCGTATACGTAAAGGTTTATTTCTGGGCTCTCTACTCCGTTCCATGGGTCTAAGTGTCTATTTTTATGCCAATATCATGCTTTTTGATTACTACAGCTTTCTAGTATCGTGTGAAATCAGGAAATGTGATGCCTCCAGCTTTGTTCTTTCACAGGACCACTCTGGCTACTCAAGGTCTTTTGTGGCTCCAAACACATTTTAGGGCTGTTCTTTTCTTTTTCCTAATTCTGTGAAAGACGCCATCGGAATTTTGGTAGAGGTTGCACTGAATTTACACATGGTCATTCTGGGTAACATGGACATTTTAACGACATTAATTCTTCTCAGTGGGGAAAGGAAAGTCTCTTGAATACACGGTGTTGGGAAAACTGGACAGTCCACATGCAGAGGAATGAAACCGGACCCCTAGCTTACACCAGTCACAAAAATTAACTCAAAAACGGGGTGCCCGGGTGGCTCGGTTGGTTGAGCGTCCGACTCTTGGTTTGGGCTCCGGCCATGATCTCACGGTTCATGAGTCGGAGCCCCGAACGTCAGCCTCTGCTCTGACATCGTGGAGCCTGCTTGGGATTCTTGCTCTCTTTCTCCCTCTGCCCCTCCCCGACGTGCGCGCGCGCTCTCTCCAAATAAATAAATAAACTTAAAAAATCGAATCAGCTGGAAATCTAAAGGAGAACAACGAAAAAAAAAATTAAAGACTTAATCGTAGGACCCTAACTTGTCAAACTCCTGGAAGAAAACATAGGGACAAGCTCTTTGATGTTGGTCTGGGCAGTGGGTTCCAGGAGACGACACTCAAAGCACAGGCAATAAAAGCAAAGATGAGTAAGTGGGACCACAGGAAATGAACAAGCTCCTGCACGACAAAAGAAACAACCAACAAAATGAAACGCTAAATCTGCAAACCATATATCTGATAAGGGGCTAATATTCAGAATATATAAAGAACTCATACAACCCAATAGCAATAAATAAATATGTAACCCTAAAAACCAACAACAAAAAACCCCCAACCCGAATTAGAAATAGGCAGATCTGAACAGGCATTTTCCCCACGAGGACACACAGATGACCAACAGGTGGGTGAAAAGGAAATGTGAATGAAAACCAGTGAGGTGTCACCCCACACCTCGTAGATCAGCTCTCATGGAAAATCGAAAAGACAAGACAGAACAGGCATTGTCAGGGATGTGGAGAGAAGGGAACCCTCGTGCACTGTGGGTGCTGCTAGTGTGGAAAACAAAATGGCGGCCCCACAAAAGATTAAAAAATCCATCCACAGGATGGGGCGCCTGGGTGCCTCAGTCGGCTGAACGTCCAACTTCAGCTCAGGTCATGATCTCGCGGTCCATGAGTTCGAGCCCCGCGTCGGGCTCTGTGCTGACAGCTCGGAGCCTGGAGCCTGCTTTGGATTCTGGGACTCTGGCTCTCTCTGCCCCTCCCCCACTTGCACTCTGTCTCTCTCAAAAATAGAACAGACATTAAAAACAAATTTTTAAAACATCCACAGGAGATGAACACAGGATCTCGAAGATCTGTCTGCACGTGGAAACACCCTACGTATCTGTCAATGGATGGGTCCATCAAGCAGATGTGGTAGATGAATACGATGGAATATTATTCAGCTATGAGAAAGAAGGACCATTTGCACCAACAGACACTGTGCGATCTCGTACGTGGGGTCTACAAAAGCTGAATTTAAGAGAAACAGAGAGGAGGGCCGTAGTTACCGAGAGCTAGTGAGGGAGGGACATGGGAAGATAGTGGTCAAGGCTACAGCCTTCTAGTTATAAGCTTAACAAATCCTGGGGATCTGAAGTATAGCCTGGGGATGGCAGCTGAAAATGCCGTATCGTCTACTTAAAAGTTGCTCAGAGAGTAGGTCAAAAGTGTCCTCACCACAAAAAAGAAATGGACGTGTCAGCTAACGCTGTGGTGCTAATCACATGGGAACATACAAGTGTATCGAATCAAAACATTTCAGCTAATCACATGGGAACATACAATCTATCGAATCAAAACACTGTGCCTTCAACTCACTCACACCGTGTCACATGTCAATTAGAATCTCAATACATCTGGAAAAAGTGAAGAGAAACATAAGAAAAGGAATGCTTTGGTGCATGGGATTTGTGTCACCGTCATTCTGCCCTCTTGTTGCATGGCTTCTTTCTCCCCAGAGGTGACCACCTGGTTACAGGACTTAAGTGGCCAGAATCAGTCGCCTCCTACGGAAGCGGGTATTACCGGGTGATGCTCGAAAATGGACGACCCTCTGTTTTTCCTCAATTTTCATCATCTTTAAAGCAGCCTCGCCGAAAGCTTAAGCAGACCTGGCGTCTTGCAAGGCACTGGATACGGACATCTGTCACGTGCACGTAACAGTGACGGCGGCCGATAGGGGAGGCAGAGCAGAGCGAGGGGAGTCTTTGAACTCGCTGGGCTCCCAGTGAGAGGGACCATTAAATCGGTGCTGATCCTGCCCCGGGCACTGCTCACGGCACCTCCCCCGGGTGACCTTTCACCTTGGTGGCATCCCTGTGAGGCAGGTGTGAGTGATGCTACCCCTTTCGACAGAGGTGGACGCCAAAGCCCCCAGGATCTGCACACAGCGGGCCCCGCGTGGCCATACTGGTCTCGGCCGTAGGCAGCCCCCCTCAGCCCCGCCGGCCAATGGGGTCACCGAGACCCACCGGGCGAGAGCACCTGCTCCCCTCACCTCTCCGTGTCCTTGCTGAACTGTCCCTTCCCCACGTCGTTGACGGCACAAAGACGGAACTGGTAGGAGCGCGCGGGCACCAAGCCCTTGACCATCACAGAGGTAGCCTCGGGGTCCACGCTGGCCAGGAGCACGGTCCAGGGGGCATCTACAAGGACAGAGGGTGGAGGCAGAGGTGGACATCCCCGGGGGGCCGTGTTCCTTACCCCCAGCCCCGTTTGGGCCAGCAGAGGCGCGCCTCCCCCAACTCAATCTGGCAGAGGCTGGCCACGTCATTTTCCTGGGTCCCCTTAGCCCACGTGTCCCAGGGGGTTGGAGGGTCCTGGGGAGGGAGCAACGACTCATGGGAACAGAGATGGCAGGTGTCTTTTCTATCTTTTTTCTCCCCCCTCGAATCGATGAGCTCCAGGCAAACTGTATTGAAAATGCCCCTGAGGCGCCTAGGTGGCTCAGTCGGTTAAGCGTCCGACTTCGGCTCAGGTCACGATCTCGCGGTCCGCGAGTTCGAGCCCCGCATCGGGCTCTGGGCTGATGGCTCAGAGCCTGGAGCCTGCTTCTGATTCTGTGTTTCCCTCTCTCTCTGCCCCTCCCCCGTTCATGCTGTGTCTCTCTCTGTCTCAAAAATAAATAAACGTTAAAAAAAAATTAAAAAAAAAAAAAAAGAAAAGAAAATGCCCCTGAAACAAGGCCTGTTAATTCTGCAGGTCCCAGTCTGGAGGCTCAAGAAGAAAAAGAGTCGCCACGGCCTTGGAGGCTCCAGAGAGGCAGGTCCTGAGTCCCGCACCTCACAGACATGATCTCATTCAACAGCCACAGCGGCCCGAGGAGGCGGATGCCATCGCTCGTTCTGCAGGGACGCGGAGGCCTCCAGAAGGTCTGCTCAAAGGCAGAGAACTGGGACGTGGGGGAGCTGGATCCCGGCCCCGGGCCGCCTCCCCGAGCCCGTGCCTCCGGCTGGCTGCGGCGGGAAGCCTTACTGTTCTCCGACATCTCCAGGACGTAGCGAAGCAGGGGGCTGTTGCCGTCGAAGGGCTTGGCCCACGTCAGGTTGATGGCCCGCCTCTCCGCTGTGCTGAGGGTCGCCACAGGGCGCTCGGGGGCGTGGGGCAGCTGCCTGGGGGAGAGAGGTGTGGCGGGGCCGGCTGTGAGGTCTGGAGTCAGGTGACACACGGGCACCAGGGCTCAGACTGAACTTCGAGATGCCTCAGCCGCCAAGCTCGGCCTTCGGGCCGGCCACCTGGAGGCTCTGCTCCCTGGCTTACGGGCCTGCCTGTCCTACCCGTCCCCAGACTCCTCTGCTCTTGACAGAAGTCCTCACTGAGCTGCGGTTGGGGGGGGGGCCCGGGCAGGCTGTCCCCTCACCTGACGCGCAGGTGGGCACTTCGAGAGTCATTGCCCCCGGCTGAGAGCACCCGGCAGGTGTAGGTGCCGATGTCCCCCGACCACGTCTGCGAGATGTGCAGGGAGCCGTTTTTGTCGAGACGGATGCGGGGGTTGCTCTCCATGCCCAGGGTGGCCCCATCCTTCTCCCAGACGTACCTGAGAGTAAGAAGAACCAGTCAGTAAAGAGAGGTAGGGAACTAGGGGGCGCTTCTGGGGCTCAGCCCAGGGCGGGTCTGGAGGAGAGTTCCAAAGGCGGCAGAGTGCCCCCCCTTCCCCCCCACGCCCCGGGCTGGTCTGGGGCCGGAGCACGGTGGGCGCCCGATCAGCCCCCAGCCCACCGTCCCCGTGGCAGGTGCTCCGTCCGGGAGGGTTAGCACACGAAGCCGTCACACCTCTATCTCAGGTCTAGGTCAGAGCCGTGTTGCTTTTGGCCAGAAGCGACTGCCAAGCAGCCAGCACAAAAGAGCCGGCAAAAGGTAATCTTCCGAAGAGGTTAAAAGATTACAGCTGGAAAAAGAATTAACGTTTCCGCACAGACTGCATTTTGGAATTAGTTTTATGAGGGGAATCATTAGATCAATGCATCACTGTGACAAATTGACTTCAGTGTCCAAAAAATCACTTTAGCTTCGGTCAGTCAGTACAAAGGGGGACTTGAGAAATTACACACACGCCCGGGCCTGACAATAAGAAATATCCCCTCTGGAATGATTCTTGAGGAAATACAACTATTACTGTCAACATAACGTGGGGTGCCAGCTCCGGGGAGCACGTCCTGCTGTTGCCCCCCAGCAAGGTTGGCCAAGGTGCTGGGAACAGGATGGGGACTGAGCCGCTCTGTACATGACCCATCACTCGCTCAGCTGGGGACAGGGTGGCCTGAGCCACAAGGATGCGAGAGAACTCTCTGTGTTAGAGAATGCAAGTTTGCTAGGGAGAATGAGCCTGTAATATTTTAAAGCTAGGTTTAAAAAAAAAGGGAATTGCAAATACAAATAGGAAAAAAAAATACAGGAAAACTGAGAAGCTTTCCCATAATGGGTAACCATGATTAACAGCTGAGCATATACCTTCCAGGCTTTTCCCTCCTGCCCCAACGGGCATGGTACCACAGTGTTTCTATGTTCTGGATTCAGATTCCCTGGTCAAATGTTGCCTTGGCCACTTACCAGTGTTTGTGATCCTGGGTGTGTTTATTTACCCTCCCTGTGCCTCAGTGTCCTCATCTGTCATACGAGGAAAATAATACCACCCACTTTATAAGGTTGCTCTGAGGATTGTGTGAGTTAATATAAAATGCTCCAAGAAGTGCCCGGAGCGTGGCAAAGGATCAATAGAAGTTAGTCATCATTATGCACTTTGACTCTTATAGCACATGTTCGTAAACAATATCTAGCTATCTATCCATCCATCCTGACTTTAAAGCTGCTTTCCCGCCCCACAAAATGTCATAAACTCTTTTAAATGGGATGCTTCCACACCATGGTTTTCATCAGCTGCACGGTGCTTCCCACATGATTGCTCTGCGATCGTTCCCATAATGTTGGGTGACCAGCTTGGCTCCTTGTTTGTCGATATTATAGTTAATGCTGCGATGAACATCCTTGCAGTAACGTATTTTCACACGTGCTAAATCATTTCCTCGAGGATACGTTTTCAGCAGTGAAATTGCTGAGTTAAATTTTAAGGCTTTTTATACATATTTACAAATTGTCAGAAGGAATCACCTTCAATTCATCTCCATAGCTAGAAAAGAATCATCTGTGCCAGCACTGATGGCATGAGTAGAATTCCTGCATAAGAAACAGCTACGGCAGGGGCTCCTGAGTGGCTCAGGAGGTTGAGAGTCTGATTTCAGCTCAGGTCATGATCTCACAGCTTGTGAGTTCGAGCCCCGCATCGGGCTCTCTGCTGTTAGCACAGAGCCTGCCTCAGAGCCTCTGTACCTGCCCCCCTCTCTGCCCCTCCCTGGCTCATGCTCTCTCTCTGTCTCTCAAAAATAACTTAAAAAAAATTAAGAAAAAAAAAAAAAACCAGCTCATGGCAAGCAGACATCTTTTGCCCTGGGAGGTGGCGATTTGGGAAGCATAGATTACCACCCGTGGAGTGTTTATGCCCCAACAACTGAACCCGAATCTGATCAGCCAGTTCCTTGAATCTAATTAGAAATACCAGGGATCGAAGTACAAGCGTACCACACCACGAGAAAGCAGCTAGCCAAACCCCGAAGGTGGGGCCTTCTACAGTGGGTAGCGGCCAACAATGGCCCACCGCCTGTTTGTGTGAATAAAGTTTTATTGGAACACAGACATGCCCGCTTGTTTGCACACTGCCTGTGACTGCTTTTGCAGACTCGAAGAGCTGTGACAAAAGCTATATAGCCCTCAAAGCTTAAAACATGTCCTCTCTGGCCCTTTACAGAACAAGTTAGCTGGGCCTCTGTCCTGTAGAACCTGGTCTCTCCAACTAATTAACTGCACGTAAACAAAGCAACAATGAAAACAAGAATAAAAAGGAGGGGGAGGGGACTATGTAGAAAGGAGGCACACCAACCAAAAGCAATGTGTGGACCTTGTGTGGACGCTGAGTTCAACCAACCAACTTTTATTTATTTATTTAGGTAATGTTTATTTTTGAGAGAGAGAGAGACAGAGTGTGAGTGGGGGAGGAGCAGGGGGAGAGGGAGACACAGAATCCGAAGGAGGGTCCAGGCTCCAAGCTGTCAGCACAGAGCCCGATGTGGGGCTTGAATCCACGAACCGGGAGATCGTGACCTGGGCCGAAGTCAGACGCTTAACCGACTGAGCCACCCAGGCGCCCCATCAACCAACCAACTTTTAAAAAGGCACCTCTGAGATAATCAGGGCCATTGCATCAGCAGACATCAAGGGACTGATTGCTCATTGTGTTAGGTGTGACCTGGGACACGGTTGTTGTTATGTTTAAAGAAAAGTCGTTTTAGGTAAGAAATGCACACTGACATATGTAAAGGTGAAATTACATGCTTAATATTTGCTTTTAAAATATCGCAGTTAGGGGCGACTGGGTGGGTCAGTTGGCTAAGCACACGACTTCAGCTCAGGTCGTGATGTCACAGTTCGTGAGTTCGAGGCCCGCGTTAGGCTCGCTGCGGGCAGTGCAGAGTCTGCTTTGGATCCTCTGTCTCCCTGCTCTGCCCCTCCCCTACTCACGAGCATGTGCATGCACTCTTTCTCTCTCAAAAACAATAAACAAACATTAAAAAAATATTGCAGTAAAAAAAGTGTGTGTGTGTGTGTGTGTGTGTGTGTGTGTGTGTGTGTAGTGGGGGAGGGGGATAGGCAAAATCAGGTGAGCAAAGTGCTGACAATCACTGAGGCTGAGAGATGGGTATATGAGACTTAATGACACTGGTCTCTGTACTCTGGCCTATCTTGGAAAATTTCCACAATAGAAAGTTAAGAAAGAATAAAAGAAAGGAAGGAAGGAAGGGAGAAAGGAAGGAAGGAAGGAAGAAAGAAGAAGAAAAGGAATGAAGGAAGGAGGAAAGGAAAGAAAGAAAGAAAGAAAGAAAGAAAGAGGAAAGGAAGGAAGGAAGAAAGGAAGGAAGGAAGAAAGGAAGGAAGGAAGGAAGGAAGAAAGAAAGGAAGGAAGGAAGAAAGGAAGGAAGGAAGGGAGGAAGGAAGGGAGAAGAAAGGAAGGAAGGAAGAAAGAAGGAGGAAAGGAAGGAAGGAAGGAGTAAAGAAGAAAGAAAGAAAGAGGAAAGGAAGGAAGGAAGGGAGGAAGGAAGGGAGAAAGAAAGGAAGGAAGGAAGGAAGGAAGGGAGAAAGGAAGGAAGGAAGAAAGGAAGGAAGAAAGGAAGGAAGGGAGGAAGGAAGGAAGAAAGGAAGGAAGAAAGGAAGGAAGGGAGGAAGGAAGGAAGGGAGGAAGGAAGGAGTAAAGAAGAAAGAAAGAGGAAAGGAAGGAAGGAAAGAAGGAAGAAAGAAAGGAAGAAAGGAAGGAAGGGAGAAAGGAAGGAAGGAAGAAAGAAAGAAAGGAAAAAAAACAACCAGTGGGTTCATTTAACTCAGGGTATAAATTTTCCAAAATTATCTGTTATTATATAGCTGGCTATTAAACAATTTTGACGAGTGATTTTAAATGATATTAGATAGGGGGCACCTGGGTGGCTCAGTCGGTTAAATGTCCAACTTCAGCTCAGGTCATGATCTCACGGTCTGTGAGTTCGAGCCCCGTGTCGGGCTCTGTGCTGACAGCTCAGAGCCTGGAGCCTGCTTCCGATTCTGCGTCTCCCTCTCTCTCTGCCCCTCCCCTGCTTGCACTCTGTCTCTGTCTCTGTCTCTCTCTTTCTCAAAAATAATTAAACATTAAAAAAAACTTTTAAAAAAGTATATGTAAAAAAATAATAATAAATAAAAATAATCCCGTACTAGCGGGTGCACGGGTGGCTCAGTCAGTTAAGCATGTGACTTCGGCTCAGGTCATGATGTTGCAGTTCATGAGTTCAAGCCCCGCGTCAGGGTCTGTGCTGACAGCTCGGAGCCCGGAGCCTGCTTCCGATTCTGTGTCTCCCTCTCCCTCTGCCCCTCCCCCACTCACACTCTGTCTCTCTCTCTCTCAAAAATAAATAAACATTAAACAAATTAAAAAAAATTAGTCCTCAGGAAATCAAAGCCGTGCAAAAATAATTACAAGGATGTAGATCGTTATGTTTCTTAATATTAGCAAAAAATTGAAAAACAATCCAAATATCCAGCATTAGGGAATTGGTAACATAAATTCCATTACAGCCACACAATGGACATGTGAAGAATCATGTAATGCAGTTTATATGAAAATATTCATCGACAGGGAAGGAGAGTCACAATAGGTTCTTAAGGTTCTTACCAAATAGTAATATTTGGGTGTCATTTGTAAAAACCTGGACACAGACTAAGGAATTGTGTTTCCAGTTTTTTACAAATGACACCCAAATATTACTATCTCTGAGAGAAACAGGTAAACTTACTTTTTTCCTTCTTTTTTTTTCTCTCTCTCTCTCCCTCCCCAGTTTTTGGGGCTTATCTGCATTTTCTATATTTTCCTTCTATACAGGATATCTATTAGCCATGCAGTAAGAAAAAAGGCCAACAGAAATACGGATTAGTAGTCATGTTGCCCGAGTGGATTTCTCAGAGTGGGTCTACATCTGGCCTCGGATACCAAACGGAAGTGTTCCCTCCTGAGACTGTTCTGGAAACTGTTCTGCCATTTTATTTGATTTGGTTGCTCGGGTCCTTCCTAGCCTGTCTGGTCAGGGAGCCCCATGGTGTGTTCCCTGAAGCTGGGACAGGGTTTTCAAGTCCAAGGAAGGGGTGGGAGATGTGGGGAGACTTTGGGCACAGGCTGCAAATGCTGAGGGACCAGTTCTGTTCTCTCTCTTCCCATCTAGAAAAAATTGCGCTACATGGAGAATTCCATTCTGAGGCGAGGACCCCTCCAGTGCATCAGAACACAGTTTTCCATCTGTGGGTCCCTGGAGGTCCTTGGAAGGTGGGCCTGCGGCTATATTGCAAGAGATCCACGAATCCCTTTGTCAGTGAAGGACTGTCTGGAGAATGGGGGCGCCTGGGTGGCTCAGCCGGTTAAGTGTCCGACTTCGGCTCAGGTCATGATCTCACGGTTCATGAGTTCAAGCCCTGCATCGGGCTCTGTGCTGACAGCTCGGAGCCTGGACCCCGCTTCAGATTCTGTGTCTCCCTCTCTCTCTTTGCCTCTTCCCCGCTTGTGCTCTCTCTCTCTCTCTCTCAAAAATAAATAAACTTAAAAAAAAAAGAATCGTCTAGAGAATGAATAAAATATGCAAGTATTTTCCAAATAATAGATGACGTTTTAATAAATAAAACGCCAACTTATTTTAAAGTGTTACTGAATTAACCATAGTTTTTTTTATTATAAAATTTTTCAATTAATGGGTGCTAAAATTATAGCTACTTATGTATAGCACTGAGACTCACAGCGGTATTCTATGGGGAGGAACATGTGGGTTCTCTTGGAGAACATTTTTATGGTTGATATATTTATTTTTTACAAAAATTGAATAATCCCAGGAATAAGCATATTCTGAATCATGTGTTGACAACATATTAACTACATCTCTGTGATTTCAAGGCTCACTGCTTGTGTTTGTGCCGGCAGCACACGACGACTGCCCTAAATATCAATGTTTAATGTTCGAGGAGGTGTTTCTCAAACTGGAGGCCCGCAGTGCATTGGCCGAGGACGGATGTGTGTCTAAAAGTCTAGGAACCCTGCGGGAGGGAGGGGAGGGTGGGTGATGGGTATTGAGGAGGGCACCTTTTGGGATGAGCACTGGGTGTTGTATGGAAACCAATTTGACAATAAACTTCATATATTGAAAAAAAAAATTAAAAAAAAAAAAAGTCTAGGAACCCTTACGGGCAACCTTGGCTTCCGGCGGTGGGGGGGGGGGGGGGCATTTGGTGTGGCTGTTAGACTGTCATATGCCCAATGGCCACCAGATGGCGCCCCAGGATGCAGCTGCCTCCAGAGCCATGGGGGCCAGGACTCCCGAGTGGCGTCAGTGGCCGGCCCCTTCCAGCCTCGCTGCCCGCTGCTTTGGCAGTGATATTGGCCACAAGCTGCCCTCCCCTTTTGCCTCCATGGGGTCACAGCAGAGGGAGTACCTGACGGTCACTCGGGGGTCATGGGTCACTCCGCACACCATGGAGGCCTGGGTGCCCTTGATGACACTCTGGTCCTGGGGAGGCTTGGTGATGCGGGTCCGGGCTGAAAGAGGGCAGGGAGACAGGGTGGTGAGAAGGGGGTGTAGAGCCGGAGTAACAGGTGAGACGCAGGTGTGTGGGAAGGGCGCCTTCGGGTAAACCGAGCCCGAGTGGCTGAGTTCGACGGGTAGGTGGAGGCAGGCCCTGCGCGTGGACAGGTCTACCACGGCCGATGTCCCAGAGCGTTAAGGGAACCATGTGCCTCCGTGGTACTTGAATTCTTGAAAGCCACGTTCGTGGCGGGGGCTCGTTTAATCCCGCCCCCACGAACCCGCGTGAGGGATACACAAACGGAAATCTGAGGGTGATCGGGGGCCCATGGTCCCAGCACATCGGTGGTCTAGCCAGCGTGAAAACAGCATCCCCTGCTGCACGGCATTCGAGCCCACGGGTGTTCAGCCTCCCCAGGTGGCCCGCAGGCACGTCTGTCTTGGGCGTGGATCCCCAGTGGTGCAATCTGACCGCACAAGGGGCTTGATTCGCTTCCTTAAAGCAGCGCTCAGAGCACTACGGCCGGGGGCCGAGTCCGGCCGGTAGCCTGTTTGGCTACCAAAGCCACTAGCATCGGAACACAGCCGTGCCCTCTGGCTGCTTCCTTGCTGAAACAGGAAAGTCAGTCGAGGAGTCGGGACGGAGGCCGCCCAGCCCACGCAGCCTAAAATAGTTACTCTCTGGCCCTTTACGCAACGGGGGTGCTGACTGCTGCCCTAACGTTGAAGACAGCTGCCCACCGCCTCTCTGTTCTCACTCGGCCACGCGCGGCGAGAGCCCTCGCTCTCGTGGCACCATCGGCAGAAGCCCGGCCTTCCCTCCGCCGTCATTCATTCGTCCGAGCCCTTCTCTCGGAAGAAGCGCCCCTGGCGGGACCGACGTGCGGGTGTGCTCGGCACACACTCACGCACGGACGTGTGAAGGCACTGTGCACACTCACCCCACACGACCAGGTCGGCCGAGGCTTCGTCGACCCCCCCGAGAGTTGGTGGCCAAGCAGGTGTAGGTCCCGGCGTCGGAGATGCGCGTGGGGCTGACGAGCAGGCTGCCCGACTCCAGCAGCGTGAATCGAGGCAGCTGGACGGAGCCGCTGGCCAGGATGCGCTCCCCTGAGGGCGACACGGGGTGGGCTCGGGGTGCGGCCGGCTGTGCGCGTCCACGCAGCCCCCGGCACTCTGACGCGGCACGAGCCCTCTCCCCGGCGGCTCCGGGCAGGTGGTCTCGGGCAGGCCCCCACTTTAGAAAGACTGGGAGGGCCCGCGGAGGTGGGGGCAGGGCTGGGGTGGGGGTGGAGGCCCAGGGGGGTTTCTGACGTGGTGACGGGCACGAGGGCGCTCGGTCACAGAGCCCGGGTCTCCTGGCGTCTCTCTCTCCACCCACCGCGCCGTCTGCCCTTCGCCGGAGGAGGCCAGGGACGGTCTCCTGGAGTAGCCAGGCACAGCTTTCGGAGACAGCTGGCACCCGGGCCGGGGGGGGGGCAGACAGCTCTGACAAGGTGGTGACGGGCATCCTGCGTCAGGAGGCTTCTGGAGAGTCACCTTCAGGGGAGCGGAGGGAAGTGATGGGCGGGGGGGGGGGAGCAGCAAGGAGCGGGGGCGGGGAGGGGTGGACAGGGACAGGGTGGGCCAGGCCTCCCTCTGCGGTGGGACCTGGGGAGGCCTGGTGCCTGGGGGTGAGGGAGGGAGATGAGCCCGAGACTGTATCTATTTTAAAGACAATCCCACCTGTCCGTGCAGAGGGGTATCTTCATGTGCAAAGCTGTGGGTGTCTCCCTTTGCACCCACGGGCAGGAACGCTGAACCAGTGAGCGTGTCGGGTGAGCGTGTTTATTTGTGTCCATACCCGCGCCTGGCTGTGCCTCCACTCACCCCGCAAATATTTACTGAGCAGCTACCATGTGTCAGTCTCGGCCTGGGCCCCAGGAAGACAGCGGCGGGCCAAACCGAAGCCGGGGCCTTTGCGGGGCGGCAGGTGACAAGCGGAACGAAGGGGCAGGTTTTCTTGTATATAAGGAGGTGGAGAAATTGAGCCGCGGGGGGCGGTGTGGGGAGGCCCGGGGCGGGGGGGAGGGGGGCAGGTGAGTCCTAGGGAGAAGCTTCCTCCACGCAGACTTGGGAGGTGCGAGGGAGTGACCGCAGGTGCACGCACACGTGTGTGCACACGGGGAGAGCTGGGAAGGCGAGGTGCGGAACCAGACCCGCGGAGGAGCCATCGAGGGCGGGACCGCTTGACCTTCCCTGGCTCGGGTGTCGGGAGCCCTCCGCGCTGCCGTGGGGGCAGGGACGGTCTCCCACTTGCACGGACGGCCACCACCGTAATACGGACCGTCAAACAGCGGCCATTCACTGGGCTTCCCCACTGCCGAGGCACAGTGCTGGCTCTTGTTTCGTCCTCACGCTGACCCAAGGTATATGGTCCCATTGTCCTCAGTTTGCAGACGGGGACCCTGAGGCTCGGAGTGAGTAAATGATTCACCCAAGGTCACAGGTCTCTGGAGCTGCAGAGCCGGGCCTTGAGCCCAGTGGGGCGGCACGTGGTGCATACTGTGGTGTGAAAGGCGCCCCGCCCCTGGGCGTGTGCAGTGCACGACCTTCACAACTGTACATAGGGAACCCGACCCGGCTGTCTCCAGAACCGAGCTCTGAGGACTGCCCTAGGCTGTCACACGGCCACACCCTCCAAAGGAGATCAGTCCCATCTACCTTTCTGCCAAGTGATGGCCGGCCGGGGCGCTCCCGAAGTCTCGCAAGCCAGCACGACTGACATGCCATCGATCACTGTGCTGTCCAAGGGGCCCCTGGTGATGTTGGGGGCGATGCCTGCAAAAGGAGACAGTGGAGCCTCTCAGCTACACCCCAGAGGAGCCCCCACCGCTAGAGGGCCAGGTGCTCATCCTGCCCCTGCCACCAAGAAGGACGCAGGTGTCCCGATGGGACCCCAGCACTGGAGAAAAGCCCGGAAGGCCCTCCGGGGCTCCCTGCACCACCTGCCCTGTGGCAGGACCCAGGCTACACCAGCCCTTCTGCCTTGACTCTTCGGCCTCCATCTGGGGGAAAAGGGAGGACCCCCGAGGGCGGCTCACACCCGCCATGATGCCTCCTTCACTGAACAGGACATCGAGGCTCTGGGTTCCTGACAGAAAAAACGGTTATGGCCAATAGGAGAACACTGCCCACTCTGCACGAGGCCTGGCCCTGGAGAGCCCGCAGCCCGGTCGAGCTGTGGTTCTTCAAGATGCAGCACGGCGTTCTTGCTTTGCGCTGGCCTTCCCTGGCCCGGCCCTCGGGGGCAGACGTGCATGGGAACAGAGCTTGGATACGGACCAGCGCCGGCTTCGCCCACACTCCTCGCAAGCAAGAAGTGAGACGGCAGCCCTTCTGTCCCCAGTGCCGTTTTGGGGCGAACCCAGCTGGCCCTCTGCCCCACGGCCGCCCTGTTCGGGGGGACCTCTGTGGGACTGAGGGCCTCCCCCGAGGGGCTCCGGCAGGCCCAAGACCACACATCCTCTTGCTGCTGAGACAAGGAACCCAGCGGCACTTTGCACGTGCACAGAGCTCTGCCACCGACGGTGTGGCCGCTCATGTGGCATTGGCTGCGAACGCAGCTCCGTGAAGAGGGCGGGAGAGCTATGCTCCCCGCCAAGAGACGCCAAGAGGGCAAAAGGTTTGAAGGAGGGACTGAGATGAAAGCCCTGGGTCTCTCTGGAGAAGTAAGCGAGTCTTCTCAGTGGGGACGGGGTGGCTTCAGCCCTGTCCAGGAGGCCAGGGGCAGCTGCGAGGCCGGAGCAAGACGTGGCCTCACAGACGCTTCTCTCCAAGAGCCCGTGAACCCCTCCGCGGCTCAGGGTCCTGGAGCGCCAGACCCGGGCTGGGAGAGCAGTGGGCGCAACCGGCTAGGGCCGCCCCCGCTGCTGAGTTTTCTGGAATCCTAGCTCTGCAAAATGCAGCATCTCTTCTCGAGAGGCTGCTGGCTTGGAGGAAGGCTGCATCCTGGGAGCGGGAGGGACTCCGGGGCAGGACAGCAGAGGCCCAACTTACTGGTGACAGCCAGGTAGGTAGAGGTCTGCACCTCGCCGGCCGCGTTGCGGGCAAAGCACTGGAACATGCCGGTGTCGTCGGGCACCAGCCCGCTGATCTGCAGGCCCCCGTCGCCGCGCTGCCGGAACCGGTTCAGCCTCCCCACCTCCACCACGGCCGCGTCCTTGTACCAGATGATGGAGGGCGGTGGCACACCTAGGGGGACACGCGGGCCCACAGTCAGCCCACCTCCGGGCTCCCTCCCTCCTGCCTCTGAGGGGTGCCTGGAAGTCTGCATGGGGAGGGTGTCCCTGTGTGTCCTGCTCCCTAGAACCTTCTTAGAGGGGCCACTAATGGTCTTGGAGGAGGTGAAGGATGTTCTCGGGGTGGCATTTCTCAAGTTCTTATAAGAGCAGGGGTTCTAAGAAAATTTAGCTGGGTTAGTTTCGCTTGGAAATGGTGGATGGGACAAATGAATCAAAAAAAAAATTTTTTTAAGAAAGAGAGCGAGAGCAGGGGAGGGGCAGAGGAAGAGGGAGAGACAGAATCTTAAGCAGGCTCCACGCACAGCGTGGAGCCCAATGAGGGGCTCGATCCCATGACTCTGGAATCATGACCTGAGCCGAAATTAAGAGCTGGGACGCTCAACCTACTGAGCCACCCAGACGCCCCATAAATTAATTTTTAACTGGAATGAATTTTTTTTAATGCTTATTTATTTTTGAGAGAGAGACAGACAGAGCGTGAGCAGGGGAGGGGCAGAGAGAGAGGGAGACAGAGAATCCGAAGCAGGCTCCGGGTTCTGAGCCGTCAGCACAGAGCCGGACGTGGGGCTCAAACCCATGAACTGTGAGATCGTGACCTGAGCTGAAGCTGGACGCTTACCCGACCGAGCCACCCAGGTGCCCTAAGTGCAATTTAATTTAGCAGAGACTTTTATGTATTTTGAGAACCTCCAACAGGGGTTGTTTTCCCAAGCCCACATGAACACAGAGTCCCGTGTCGAGCAGCACACAGAGGAGGCTGGTGCTTCTCGGGAGCCCTCTCCTACCTGGTCTGCACAGGGAGGTGAACAGGGGCTCCCCGTCTCTCAGCCTTGCCCAAGCCACACACCCCTGGGCCTGGCATGGTCTTCTCGCACGTGTCCCCAGCCTCCCCTCTCTCCCTCTGGGTCCCAGCTCAAATGTGACTTCCCCAGGTGAGCTCCCACCCTCCATCCGAAGGAGCACTCGTGGCCCCAAGCCCCCTACACCTGCTTGCTTCTCCTTCCCAGCTCTTTTTCAACCCTGACATTCTACGACGCTGTATTTCATCCTTTCCACGGGGCACACACATTCTTTCACGTGGTAACATCTCCGAGACAAAGGCGTCTTCCTATCGAAAGCACATCATCATTTCATTGGTAGTCTTTTTTCTTTCTTAGTGGCACATAAAATAATGGGGCATCTCACAACCCATGACATTTTCGATGAAATGAAATAAAGTATCTTTATTTGCTCATGGGTTGGTCTGCCTTCCTTCGAAGAACGTTAAGTTTCGTAAGAGCAAGGATTTGGCTGGCTGTTGGGTTCATTCTGTATCTCCCCAGCCCAAGAGCAGTATCGGCACGTGGAAAACCCTCCGAAAATGTCTGTTGGGTGAACGAATGGATCTTGGCCTTCCCCTCGCGTGGGCTCAGAAGGGGAGTCCTTCCTCCCTCCCTCCGCTGCGACTCTCCTTGCCTGAGCTACGTTCTGCCTCTTTGCTCAAAATGACACCGCGTGCCATGGTGGATGCCCTCTCCTACCATCCGATCATGCCGGATGCCACCCCGGTTTTGGGGCTGCCTTGTAGCTCAGCCGGGCCAAAAAGAGGGAGGCTGGGGATGGGAAGAGTGGAAAGTCTCCAGGAGCTCTGACTAGGGGGGTTAAGTAGAAAAGAGTAGGGGAGAAAATGGAGCAAAATGGACCAGAAACCAGGCGGAGCTCATGAGA
This sequence comes from Lynx rufus, assembly GCF_022079265.1. Classification (NCBI taxonomy): domain Eukaryota; kingdom Metazoa; phylum Chordata; class Mammalia; order Carnivora; family Felidae; genus Lynx; species Lynx rufus. The sequence continues at coordinate 31,291,041 of NW_025814832.1, read as the reverse complement.
CCCATCTCAGGCGAAACGCACCCACACGTTCTAACAGTTCTGACATTGTCTCCAACTCTGAAATTACGGGCAATTTCGGTCTGTCACCTATCCTGAAATTACGGTAATTTGGATTCATTTGTAACCCTCAAGTTAGGGTAACGTGGGTTGATTTCCAGTCCTGAGATTATGGTAATTTGGCCTGTTTGTTTCCTGGGGCGTCTGCTCACAGCCAGACTAACTCTCTGCTCAGTGATGATACCCGGAGAAGGAAGTGGAATTTAGAAAAGTTTGCGACAGGGACAGGAAAGGCTGAGGGTCTGGGCGCGGGGGTCCTTGTTCCCCGCTGACCATGCCGCTGTGTTACCTTTGGCCCGACAGGGAATGTCCATCACTTTCTCCATCTCTGCTGTGATGTGTCTGTCTGGCTCCTTGACAAACTGGGGAGGTTCTGCAGGAGGAGGGACCAGAGGAGGGGCTCAGAGCCGTGCTCCTTTTGATACAGCCCCTGCTCCGGTCACCCAGCCATACTGCCCATAGGATACAGCCACTGCTCGGGACGCCCAGCCGTGCCCCTAGCCCTGGGTGGGGAGCCCCAGCAGCCCTGCCCCAGCTCACCCAGCACAGACAAGTAGGCTCCACGGACGACAGAGGGGGTGCTGCTGCTGCGCAGGGCGGCCTCGCACTCGTAGTAGCCGGCGTCACTGCCCGTGGGGCCCGGGATGGTAAGCCGGCGGTTGAAGTCGCTGATGCCCCCCGACAGCGGCACCCCATCTTTCTTCCAGATGATGTGCAGCTTGATCAGCGGCCTGGAGGGGGTGAGGGAGGCAGGTTCTCAGCCACAGGGGCTTCCAGAAACCTGAGGGCCAGGGTAGGGGTGCGCGGGAGTGCCAGCCCGGGGCCCCAGCCCCTGCCACTTCCTAGAGGTGCAAGCCCTTCAGCGCTCTGGACCTCGGTTTCCTTGTCTGTGAAATGGGGGCGCCTGTGCCCCCCAGGGTTGCGGTCATGGGGACGCTGTAATGCAGGTGGATTAGCTCAGCCCGGCACCCACCGGGCACGCGGGGCTCCCGAGCGCAGGAGCAGCACCCTGCACCCCACGCCGCGCGCCTTGCTCCTCTGTCCCCCTTGTGCTGCGCCCCGTCCAAACAGAAGCCGGCGGGCAGGAGCGGCCAGAACGCCGGGCAACATGACAAAGAGGAATGAGAGAGAATCGCCCAAGGTTTGGAGGGAGAAAGGCAGGCAGACGGACATACCCACCTCCTGAGTTAGACAGAGGGCGAATCGGGCACCCTCCTCACCGACCCTGGCCCCCCAAAGCCCCCTGAGATTGGGTGTGGCCTGCTCTCCCGTTTAGCGCCTGGCGGATCCCGGAGGGGTCTGTGCCAACCCCACGGGGTGCGCAGCGGGGTCCCGCAGAAAAGGGTCCTGTGATGGAGCGGGTCTGGCCAACGCTGGCTCCAGTGACGTTAGGCAGGCTCTTATAGGCGTTCTCCGTGTCCTCAGCGAGTTCCTCTGCATCCCGCAGCCTTTGCCGCACTTGCGGAAAACCTGGGTCCCCGGGAGCCTATGCTTAGGAACGCGGCTCTCCGGGAATCTTCAACTGGATGTGACCTCGGGGTCGCTGGTCTGACTCCCCACCCATCACCTCGGAGCATCTTTCTGGAGCACTTAAGACGTGTCGGGTCAGGCTGGGTCCAGCACTCTACCCACATGCTCCCCCGGGGAGGTGGGTGCTCAAATCCTTCCCATTTTACAGTTGAGGAGACTGAGGCCCCGAGCATGGCCCTGGGCCCCGAGGGGGTGGCCTGTGGTATGGCAACCTTGCTGTTGGCCAGCTGGGTGGTCTCAGGCAGGTCGCTTGCCCTCTCTGGCCTGCGGGATAGCGACAGCTCTGTCGGGCGGTTGTTGGAGGAAAGGAAATCGCGTGGGAAGGCACAGCATTGCGGCCACACGTGATGAGGCGCAGTCATTATTTAACTGTTTCCTGTGCGAGAGGAGTGAGGGCCGTGCACGGCTAGAGGGGGGCTGCGATTGTGCCCAACACCAGGTCTGCCAAATCCATCATGCGAGCCGTCTCTTAGCCCAGCATGCCTGTCACACATGCCTGCGTGGCAGGGAGGTCACCTGTCCCTTCCAGGTCGCTCTCAGGGCCACAGGCGGGGCCTCAGTATTTGGGGCTGCCCCATAACTTCCATTCGGGCCTCAGTCTCTCCTTTTGGGCCACGGACAACGAGCCCGCCCGGCTCATACCCAACAACCCTCTGGAAGTAGCCAGCACGTCCACATGTCGCCCCTCCTCCAGGACAAAGGCCCCATCTCCTTTCATGGGGTCCTCATGTGACACTTCCGGGCCTACCTGAACTGGTCCCCTTGGAGCCCACAGGTCAGGTGCACCGGCTGCAGTTAAGGGCGAAGGGGAGTAGGGGGAATTCGCTACCCACCTGGCGTTGGCCACGCACTCCATGGTCACCTCCGAGGTCCCGGCCACCACGCTGGTGTTCTTGGGAGGAATGATGATGGTTGGGGCGATGGGGTCTGCAGGTCCCCCGACATCTGGAGAGAGGTCAGGTGTTAGCCGGAAACACGGGTCGGAAATCCTATCTCTGCCCGGCCCCCATTAGAGGCTCATGCCACGGAAGACTTTTGTCCTTAAGTAGCAGAGCGGGTGACCACGGGGCAGTGCCACGGCCGAACCTGCAGACATGCCCCCAGGGACCCTCTTACCCCTCCTCCTCCTCTCTTCAGTGTCCAGGGAGCGCCCACTGGAGACCACCAAGACCTTCCCCCTTCTCCCCTTGTCCTGTTTTTGCCTTCAAAATCCTTCCCTCCACCCACATTTATCTTGTTGGCTTACGTCGCCACTTGTCATGTCTTCTACCTGAACGCAAACTCCCTGTACTGGGTTGGATAGTAATCCCCCCACATTCAAGTCCGCGGCAGCTGTGAACGTGACCTTATTGGGAAACAGAGTCTTTGCAGACGTAATCAAGTTAGGATGAGGTCCTTCTGTATCAGGGTGGGCCTTACGCCCAAGAGGGCTTGTCCTTAGAAGAGGAGTGAAATTTAGACACAGACACACAGACACAGAAGAGAAGGCCAGGTGACCTCGAGGCAGAGCCTGCAGCGAGGTGTCCCCGAGGCGAGGACTGCAGAGGACTACCACCAGAAGCTGAGAGGCAGGAAAGGATCCTCCCCTCCAGCCTTCAGGGAGGGCACAGGCCTGCCGACACTTCTGGCCTCTAAAACCTGTGAGGGGACATTTCTGGTGTTATAACCGCCCCCTCCCCAGTTTACAGTACTTTGTTATAGCATCCCGAGGAAGCGAATACATTCCGTGAGGTGGGAATCTCATGGATCGTTGCTTTGGACCGAATTCTGTCCCCTCCAGATCGTACGTTGAAGCCCTAACCCCCATGCGACTGTATTTGGAGACGGGGTCTCCAGTAGACGGGGTTCCAGGAGGCCATAAGGGTGGGGCCTTAATGCAACAGGGCTGGCGCCCTGATCAGGAGTGAAAGAGACGTCAGAGCTCTGTCTTGGCCACGTGAGGACACGGCGAGAAGGCGGCTGTGAGCAAGGCCGGAAGAGAGGCCTCAGCAAAACCCAGCCGTGCTGGTACCCTGATCTTGGACTTCCCAAACTGCCTGTGCTGAAGCCGCAGGTCTGGTAACGGGTTACAGCAGCCCGAGCTAACACAGTCTTGCTCATGCTTACTTCTCTAGGACAAGAGCGACGTCTGACGCGTAGTAGGGGCCTCACGTGTATTTGACAGGGGAAGGCATGAACGGGTCCAGAGCTATCCGTGCACAACTTCGGGGACGATGATTGAAATGAAAGAGAACGTGTCACGAGTGGGCTCTACAAGCACCAAACGAAACGATACCTCAAACTCGTCTAACAGCTTTGCCTTTTCTATTTTTTGAGTTCTTTAGGCTCTTATCTCTGTGGGCCAGCACCGGCCCAATGCTGACAGAAACTCAAGTACTGTCTGTGCACCTGTGCCAGGGCTCCTGAAAGTTCAAACACGGAGGGCTTTCTCTCTCACGAAAAATCCATCCAGTTGGCTCCTTTCCAGGAGACTCTGGAGGTAGCAGACTATAATGACACCCCCAGCCCTGGGGGAGGGGACAGTGACAGGACGGGGAGAACAGGTCACGGCCCCGCTGTCGCTCTGGGCCACCCTGGTTGGCCCTCGGCCACCCTGATCAGCCCTGGGCAGGTTTTCCTGCCTGGACTCCAGGCTTTGCTGGGAAAGGGAATAAAATGTAAAAAATAAAGTAAAATGAAGGGGGAAGAAAGGAAGCATATAAAGGAAAATAATTGCAACAATATAGAAGCCTCATGTAGGTGCCATAAAGAGCGATCGGATTGAAAGCTGCTGATATAGCTGAATCCATAAAAGTGTGCTCTAAGTTGTTTATTACATGCTGGGGCGCACAGGTACCACGGCGCAGATTAATGGGGCAAGAGGAGGAGACGGTTAGAGCCCAAGAGGGGTGCCCCACCGCGGAGCCAGGGAAACAGAGCCCTCGGAGTTTAAAAATATGAGGGCCACCCCAGGGCCTCAGGGCCAACTCGTCGGCTTTGGGAGGGGTGGAGGGGAGACTGACACCTATCCGGGGACCCTGGAGGTCACACCGAGGTCCTGGGGGGTCAGGAAGACTTGGTCTGAAACCTGGTTCTGCCCCAGGCATCCTGGCGTGGGCAGGGTCTTCAGCTAGATCTTGATTTTCTCAGTGACACAATGGGGATAAAAACGACTGTGTCTCAGGGTTATGTGAGTTCGGCCCCTCACTCAACAGCTCTTTTCTGGGTGAGGGCTCAGTCCACGCCGGACCGTGCCAGGCACCAGGGACTCCCCACTGAGCGAGACAGGCAGGGGTCTGTCCTCATGCAGGGCATGGTCTGGAAGGATCTCAGATCGATGCTTAGACATTTATCGGATTAAAGTGCATGGGATAGATGCTGGGAAGAAGCGCCTCGGTGGGGGTGGCGAGGCTGGTCTGGGGCGAGCGCAGAGTACCTGGCACATAGTAGGTCCTTAATAAATGATAGGCCGTCCTTCTTGGGATTTACCTGCCTGTCCTCAGGGAGAGATTCCTGGTCTCCGGTCTTCCACCCCAACCAGACCACGTGATGGACCCAGAGGCTCCCAGGAGGTGAAAGTCACAGCGACTGAGGGCAAGGGGCCACGTGCCGTGCCAGGCACCATCCCAGGCACCGTCCTGGCACTCTGCTAACCGACGCTCATCACAACGGCCACCGGAGGTGGGTCATTATCGTCATCCCACAATTTACAGATGAGAAAGCAGAGACAAACGGAGGAGACCAAAGCAGTGAGGCAGTTTACTTCCCAATGGCAGTTGCTAACAAGGGACAAAACCAGGAACGGGGACCGGGTCTCCGAGGCTGTAAACCCAGGCCGTTAGCCACTCCCCAAATCATCTCTCTGGCTCAGTCCTCACTCGGGCACAGAAGGAAACAACTCTCCCTCTTGGCTGCCGTCAGCTCTGCCAGAAGTTGTCTGAACACACCTCTGAGCACCACCAGGTCCTGGCTGCCACCGGCATCCCTGTCCCCTCTCCCCCAAACCCCCTGCATGCACGCCCCTTCCCCTGTCACCGGCGACCCCCTGGTTGCAAATCCCCTTTTCTCCACTGATTCTCTTCGACCGCTCTGGACATTTGGCTCTGGTGACCTCTTCTCTGGCACCTGCCTCCCACGCGGTGCTCACATGGATCTCTCCCTGTCTCTGGATCCTAAAATGGACAAGCCAATGCCCTCTGCCCCTCCCCGCTCCCCCCCTGTTTCCTGGCTCCCCTCCGACCTCACCAGCCTCCTGTTTGGAAAGGGAGGCTCTTGGGGTGATGTGAAAGCAGAGGACAGCTTGGGGTGGACCGGGGATGCCAAGATGGCCCTGCGTGGCACGGACTTGCCCCAGGCAGGACACATCCTACTGACAGGTGCTCACAGCTGGGGGGCCTGTCCTGTCAGCTCCTGGCTAAGCAGGTCTTCAGATGACCACCTAGGGTGAGGAGGACGGCTGGCTGTGGCTGGGGACGGAATGCAGGACATCTGCCCCATTGGACCCATACTCTGGACAGTGGGGTGAACGGAGCCCAAAGGTCAAGCCAGGAAAATCACATGCAAACCAGAGCAAGGAGGAGGGGTGTCTTCTGTGTGAGTGCCTGATGCGGATTGAACCCGGGGTTGGGGCTGGGTCCTGCTGCCCCTGGCTGATTCGTTTTTTCTTCTAAATTTTATTTACTTTTGAGAGAGAGGGAGAGACAGAGTGCAAGCAGGGGAGGGGCAGAGAGAGAGAGGGAGACACAGAATCCGCAGCAGGTTCCAGGCTCCAAGCTGTCAGCACAGAGCCTGACGTGGGGCTGAAACTCACAAAGCGTGAAATCATGACCTGAGCTGAGGGTGGACAGTTGACCCACTGAGCCACCCAGGGGCCCTGGCTGATTTTGATAATAGTCACAGTGAGGGACATCACTGTGATGCCTTCTCCCCGAGGCGCCTCAGTTAATCCTCCAATTACACGTTGCCACAGGCATCACGTTACAGGTGAGGAAAACGGAAGTTTGAGGACCACATGACTCACCTGGGCCACGGGTCAAGTGCGTGGGGGTGGGGGTGGGGGGCAGGGAGGTAAGCCGCTCCCTTCTCCCGGGCAGGTATCCAACACGGGGGCTAAGAACCACAGGTGGCTGCGAGCTCTTGAAAAGTGGCGCCCCTTTGATTTGATGGGATTTAATTTTACCTAATTTACATTTAATTAAAAACGGATCCCCAAATCAGTTATTAGAACACTTTTAAGTACGTGTAGAACAACATGGGTATCCGACACCACCTTTCCAGCTGTAAATTTGATGAAGTCTAAACACAGATCACGTATTTCGGATGAAAACTGAGCAACCAAATTGAGATGTGCTCCAAGTGTAAAATACGCAGAGGTTTTGAAGGCTCAGTATGAAGACGAAGAAACCCGGTGCAGAGTGCCTCGTTAATATTTTCCGTATTGATTGTGTGTTAAAATGGTAATATTTTGGATATGTTGGGTCACATAAAATACATTAATAAAATTAATTCCCCTATTTCTTTTTTGTTTTTTTTTTAACGGTTATACATTTATTTTGAGACAGAGAGAGAGCAAACAGGGGAGGGGCAGAGAGAGAGAGAGAGAGAGAGAGAGAGAGGATCCCCAAGCAGGCTCCATGCTGTCAGTGCAGAGCCCGACGTGGGGCTCCACCCCACGAACCATGAGATCATGACCTGAGCTAAAATCAGGAGTCGGACACTTCACCGACTGAGTCACCCAGGTGCCCCCGGGTTTGCATTTTTCAAGAGCTGTGACACTCTGTGTGAGGTCACCAGGGTTACTCCTGGGCAGGGGTCAACTCCCAACTCCCGGGCCACTGGCTTTGCTCTTAACTTTTCCATTTCTGAAGAGCATGAGCGCCCCCCCACCCCACCCCACCGCTCCCTGTGCGCCCCAGGGCCGCTAAGAAGTAGCACTGCCCTGGGCTGAGGAGGATGGAGGGACGAGGAGGGAGGAACAGAGGGAGAGGCGAGGCTCCGTGAGATAAGTGAGGGCAGACAGAGCTGGTGGTGGGTAAAGTGGCAACTGCTCCTAGTAAACTGGCTGGCAGGCAGGCAGGCTGGGGGATTTGTGTCAGTGACATGAACAGGGTTTTGAAGCTCAACCACTCGTGGGAGGAGAAATTAGCTGAAAACCAGCCGATTCTGCTCTTAATCCAGTACAAATCGCCGCGTGAGAGCAGGAGGCGAGTGGCGATGGGGTGGGGGAAACAGACAGCCGGGGGAGGCTTGGGCAGATAACGGGGGTCCGGAAGGGTCCTACGCTCCTCCCTTGGGCCAGATGGAGGGTTGCGGGGGGCAGAGCTGAGATAGAGAAGAGAGGGAACGATGTTCACAGTGGGCCCCAGGATAGCTGGCTTAAGTCGGGGGAGGAGGTTGGGTTCTGGGGAGGAGCACCGAGTGGGGGGCTCTAACCTTTGGTGTCAGGGTAACCTGAGTCACTGAGGAAGACGGCCCGGCCTTGATGCAGACCGTGAACACTGCCTCTTCCACAATGACTGAATTCTATTGGACTCCAGGTATTCTGACCACTAGACAATATATGGGGGAAAACATCTCCCTCTGATGATTAAATTCCTTTCTCTGTAGAAACAGCAGAGCCAGGTCATGGCTGGGCCCCAAGGCTACAGGGACCAGACTGAGACCTTGACCCAGGTCAACGTCAGAGGTTACATCTGTGACCCTGAGAGGTCAGTATCTGGAATGGAACTCTCCTCCCTGCGTTCAGGTCTCTTTCTAGGCAGACTGGAACTTGGGAAGGAGAGAATTCTGTGGATACAGGAAGGGATTCTGCTGGTGCTCAGAAAGCCCAGGAAGGCACGTGGTAAGGCCGAGGAACGTTCTGGGCTGTATAGACACTGGCAGACAGAGGCTGGGATCAGGGGAAGGACACGGGAAGGCTCCACATGCAGACCAGCACCCTCATTTTTGCTGCTGGTGGCTGCGTCCCCATGCGACCGCGGGTGATAAATGAGACTTGCTTTTGGAGCAGGAGTGGTGCAGATGTGGAGAGACGTGAACATCTGGCTCCCGCAGCTTGTGTGGTTGCTGGGCGGCTGCGACACGCTCTGGCCCCACGTACTCTGTGCTTCCGGGCCTGGACTGGCTGCCTGAGCCACCCCACCCTCCTTCCCTATTCCAGGGGTGGAGCACAGAGGGAAGGGGCCTGGCTGGCTTTCGAGAATTAGGCCAGGGAGGGGTCCCCAGCATTTCCAGCAGGGATCAGACACCTGCCTTCAGTCTCAGCTGGACAAATACCTCTTGGCAAAGGAGATCTAAGGAGCCGACCCTTTTCATCTGCTACCATCTATTCTCTGCCACTGGGGAGAGCTTTGCCTATCCATTCCGGGGTGCTGGGTGGTTTCCGGCAGAGAGGCATTTTTAGGCAGGAGCCTGGGCTGAGAGCCTATGTTCCGAGAGAAGACGGCCCGCTCTGAGTAGAAGCAGCACTCTGTGTGTAGCCGCTGAGTAGAGGCTGTTAGTCCATTTCTCTAGAAACGAGTGCCCGGTCCCCTGCACGCTCTCCCTGTCAGCGCCTGAATCCCAGAGGGGGCTATAACCCACACGTGCACGCTCTCTCCGGCAGTCCCCGCCCTCCCTGGGCCTCGGGCCCTGCTGACAGCCAGCTAAGTGTCCCCTCCCCCGATGCAGGATTTCCGTCTTCTGGGTCTCCTCCTCCCATTCCTCAGAGGCCCCTCCCCGGCCCTCCTCCAGCCTCTCCGCTCCGCCACCGTTCCATCTTCCCAACGACCCTCTGGAGCCCCGTTCCCAAGATTTAATGACGCGCTCGTCCATCCGTCCCAGGCCCGGCCGCTCACTTACTCTCCACGGCAAGAGTGATGGGCTGGCTCGTCTTGTTATCCCCGTTCTTGTCATTAACAGCCTGCACGTAGTAGCGGCCCGCGTCGGGAGCCACCGTGGACAGGATGACGAGGGTGTTCTCCAGGGTGATGGCTCTGAGCAGAGGAAAAAGATTTGTCTGACAGGGGCCCAGGGGCTCCGAGCATCGGAGGATGGGAGCGAGGACAAGAAGCTGGTGGCTCCCGGAGCCCCTGCTCCAGCCCATCTCCTGGGACCACTTCCCGCCTAAACTTTAGCAAATTTCGTTTGTAGAAAATCTGAATGTACTGCCAGCGTGGGGCGGGGTCAGACCCAAGTCCAGCACATGCACGGAGGTCCGAGACGGTCCACATGAAGCTTCCCGCCCCCCCCCCCCGCCCACACCTGGCCCAGGATGTCTGAGCCCCCCATGTGTTCTGTCCTTTCCCGTGTCATAGCTTTGATGCTGTGTGTGTGTGTGTGTGTGTGTGTGTGTGTGGGTGTGTCCATCTCTGCACCAAAGAAATCCATTCGCTGGAATGAATGAATGGATGAATGAATGGCGATGATAATGAATTTAGAAATGAGCAGGATCATTCCAGAATCAATGCCTTCACCTAGTCCTACATTTGTTCAGATGGATTCCAAAGCCACAGGTTTGCCTATAACACAGATGATGGGGGTTCACCTCTCCCTCCAGCCCCCTCCCAGGGTGTCAGTTTCTACCTCCCTGAAGCTGGTCACCAAGGGTGAGATTGGCTGGGCTGGCTGAGAAGGGAAAAGGAGGCCAGCCGGGCAGTGGGGTGCAGGTTTTCTCTGCGGGGCTCCCATCATTCAGCCCCTCAGCCCCTGGTCTGCAGGCAGGGAAAGGGGTCCGTCCAGGCAGGAAGCTGGGGGCCCCATCCGACGTGGGTGAGACAGCACCGGGAGCATTGCCCACGCCCGCTCTGCCCGGCTCCCCCTCTCACCCATTCTCTTGATGACAAACAAAACCATTAGTTTGTCAAGTCTATCTTGGATTTTAATGTGATGTGCCCGAGACAGCTGTTAAACATCCTTAATGTTAGTTTAACAAGGACAGACCCAGTTGAATTCTTTTCAAATTTTCCCATTAGGTGAATGTTACAGAGTTTTAAAACAGGCTCTCAAATAAACATCCCTGCTAATGCCTCTCCAGCCGGGCTGTGCTGGTTTCCTCTCTCTTGGTTTTGGGGGTTCATGGCCTGAGTCACGTCGTCAGCAGAGCTCTGGGGATATAGGAGAGAAAAGTCGTCCTGCCCCATTTTTCTTTTCCCCTGGAGGAAAACAACCCTCTAGCTAATGAGCTCATGGGAGGTACAACAAAGCCAGTGGGTCCTTGTCCTTTGGTGTAGTCTGCGGGGCGGGCAGGGGTGCGGGAGGAAGACTGGGCCGTGTCAAGGGTAGGGGTAGCTCCAGAATGAGTTTGGTCCCAGCCTCTAAGGAGCACACAACCTCCTCCTCCCTGCTGGGCCTCAGTCTCCACATCTGTGAAGGGGGTGGGGGAAGAAATGTTTGTGAAGCTCCCTCCCAGCCCTGAGGTTGAGCGATTCTGATTCCTGTCACTGCTTTGGTTCTGTCCCCATCTGGCCTGAGGCTGTCACCCTCTGTCTCGGGCAGCCCTCGCCTGCCACACGGTCCAACGTCAGGGCTAATCTGGTGAGCAGTGGTGCCCCTAGACCACGTCACTGAAGCCCCCCACCCTCTCCATCACCACGGCACTGGAGACTCAGGTGGAACAGAGCCCCTGGTGGGTTGGGAGCGCCGGGTGCCCCTGGGTTCCACTCCCCAGTGCATCTACTGCCCCGAACCCCCCCTTGCCTCCGCAGAGGGTCTCCACCTCCAATGTGCTCTCTCCTGGGCGATGAAGACCCACCCCACCCACCGATCTCTCCTTTTGCTCTCTTTTGTCTATATTATGATGGATCCTCAGTGGTTCTTACCCAGGGGCACAACAGGGACTTATTGGACCCCAAGTGTGGGTTGTGCCGTCGCTGAGATGCGCTGGCCTGGGTGAGATGGCAGTTCATTTACCTGTTTCAGGCGCCCCTGCCATTGAGGGGAAGGCGGTGGGACAGCGGGGCTGGGCTGGCAGGTATACGGTGGAAGGTGTGTGCACTACCTCCAGGTTCGGACCCTAAGAACCCCCCCCCACCCCGTGCGAGTCCTAGGTTCTCCCCTCTGTCAGAGCAGGGCAGCTCTGAAGCCCAGTGTTGAGGATGGCAGAGGCCCCAAATGTCGGTGGAGAAGCGACCCTCCCATCTCTTGCCTGTGCCAGGACTTTAGTTGAGTGTGAAATCCACTTCCCTGGTGCTAAGTCCCTGGGATTTTGGGGGGGGGTGTCCGTAAGTGCAGCTGGCATCGTCTTGACCAGCACTCGAGGCAAGGAAAGCACTCTGTGCTGGGGCCCCCCGGGCCAGGGGCGGTGCTCTGAATGTGGACCGGAACGTGGCAGGCAGACGGGCTGGGAAGCACTGATGACTTTGGCCTGCCCTCCCTCCACCCTCAGCAGGGGGCTGAGGTCCGTGGACTTCAAGCCTTCTGCGGGATGACCACCCCCTTGATAGATGGTTCTGGAATGGGCCTGTACCTCACTTCCAGAGTCCACAGAGCTGTCTCTGGTACTCAAAAGGACTTCTGGCCTGCTGCATCCCAGATACGCCCACTCCCGAAGAAGCTGGAGGTCAGGGTTCAACTCTCGGGCAGGGGCTGGGCTGCATTCTTCAGCCACACTCCTCTGGTTCCAATTTACTAGGTCTTTCCCTCTTCCCTGATTGGCCCAGCTCCCAACCCCACCTCCCAACCACTACCCCTATTAAGCCAGCCCTTTTTTCCCTCAGGTCCACGGGGGCCCAATTGATAATTTCATTAAGAATAAAAGAAATCATCCCAGAACCTGACCAAAGCCCCCAGCATGTGTCTTTGTTGGGAATCTTGTCTCCTTTTCAGCAACGGGCACCAGGGCACAGGCGAAGTGTGGCTAATCGCCGTCTCTGTCCCGGCAGGGAGAGCAGCCTTCTGGAGATAGCACCCGCCTCCAGCACCCCTGCACGCCCCTCTGGCTGATTGCGCCCATCAGATGCGTATCTCTGGCAAACAGACGCCAGAGAATTTGCTTCCAGGGACCTTTCCTCTCAGCTATGAATATTAATCTGCTGTAATTGCGGAGATAAAATCTCCAGTGTTCTCTCCTGCGTTTGGCTGGAGTGCTGGTGGGGGTGGGGAGGTGGTGGGCGCGACCACGAGGGCGGGCACGTGTGTGTAAGCCAGGATCATTCTGTCCTGGTGCCAGAGGCTGCTGGGAACGAAAAGGGGGTGAGGACAGAGGGCAGGAGTGAGAAAAGGGGGTGGCAAGGTGTTAGGCAAGGGGTGATGGGAGTGAGGCTTTCATCCGCCACGGCAAACACGGTAGAGGGGTGCCTACGAGCCCTCCCCGCAGCCACGGCACACGCCATCGAACCGTCACGGCACTGCCCTTGCCACGGAGTCTGGATGGGGCCCCAGTGTCCTTCTCAACACCGTCTTCCAGGCAGCCTCTGCCAACGGACTGGCCTGCAGGATGCCATCACTGATACGCCTGGAACTGTGTGAGAACCTCAGAGAAGGAAGGACTCATTCACCCGTCTCTGCACCCGTGTGGCAAAGCATCCCCTTGCTGAGACGCAGCCCAGCATCTGTGTCAATGGTAACCCCTGATCTGCTGGCCTCACTGGCCCTTAGGCCTGAGGAAGCATGAGCCCCCTCGCAGCATGAGTCAGGCCGTCCCTGTGTTAACCCCGGGGTCAACTCCAAAGTTTCACCTGCCCCGTACCCACACCCTTTGGCGTGTGCCTTCATGGGTCTCCCCACTCAAGACGCAGAGTTAATCCCTCCCTTCTTGAGGTTGACTTTTACCACGTGACCCTCTTCTACCATCAGGATGTTAGCAGAGGCTTGGTAAGTAGGTCTCCGCTCCCGCTTCCTCCCTGGTCCTCTGTCATTGCCAGCAGAAGCCGGGGCTAGCCGAGTGGGGCACGGTACATACGGAGCAGAGTGGCCTGGTTGTTTTAATTCATCAAGAGCCAGGCGACCCCAGGCAAGTGAGAGAGTCCAGCCAAGGTCCCCATCGGCAGATTCACATGACAAGTGAACGCTTACTGCTTCGGGTCCCTGGGACCTTTTGTTACGCAGCAGTATCATATCTGTAGCTAATGGATCTAACCTAGGAGAGTGGTTCTCAATTGTGGCTCCACGGCAGAGTCACTGGGGAGTTTTAAGAGACCCCCAGTGGCCAGAGTGTGCCCCCATTTCAGCGAAATGAGAATGTGTAGGGGGGTAGGATCTAAAGATCAAACGTATTTTTAAAAAGTCTTTTTAAATTAAAAAAAATTTGATGTTTATTTATTTTTGAGAGAGAGAGAGAGAGAGAGCGAGCACGAGTGGGGGAGGGGCAGCGAGAGAGGGAGACACAGAGTTGGAAGCAGGCTCCAGGCTCTGAGCTGTCAGCACAGAGCCTGACTCGGGGCTTGAGCTCAGGAGCTGTGAGATCATGACCTGAGCCGAAGTCAGACGCTTCACTGACTCAGCCACCCAGGCTCCTCACGATCCAACGTATTTTAAATCGTCCAAGCCCATTTCCACAGGTATAGCCACGTTGAGAACCACCCTACCGGGACCGATTCTCTACAAGCACAATCACTGTATCCTTCTTCTCTCCTGGTCTCCGTCCCTGCTGTCACCTAATTTCCACTTAAGACAGAATTAAGGACCTTGATTCTGGGGTCGGCAAGCCGGGAACCAGCTGTGTGAGATGTGGCCGGGTCGTTACACTTTTGGGGGGACTTTACCGTCCGTAAAACGGGGACAAAGCCAGCCACCTCATACGGCTGTTGTGACGGTCGTTCACGCGGCGGATGTCTTTTGAGCGCGCACTCTGGGGATCAGGCGGGGATGGAGATAGGGTGTCTCCTGCTTGGAGGTGCGCCCTGATGCTAAAGGACAGGGCCACACGGGCAGTGTGGTTATGAGCCCAGGTGCGAGGACACAGCAGGCACCCGATAAATGACAGCCGCTGTTACTGCCAGGATGTTCCCATGTTATTCTCGTTACGCTTCGCTCACTTGGCTTTATGTTCCCCAAAGGCAAGGACCGTCCGTCTGGGCTCCCGAGACCAGGAGGGGCTCCACCCATCATTGACCTGTGGCCCGAGGAGACCGGGACAAAGGTGGTCTTTCTTTGCTGGGTGTAGGGGACAGCTGGAGTCCAAAAGGGGAAAGAAAGCCTGGGCTGGCTCCAGACCTTGAGGAGGGATCGGGAGGGCCGGGAGAGTCCCCGGAGGAAATGCTTTGGCCCTCGCCCTCTGTGGAGGTGCTGGCTCCACGGCTCCTGCCCACAGGCCCACAACCCACGCCTCGGGCCACACAGAGGGGTCCTTGTTCGTGCTGAAAGGGCCATGTGTGTCCCTCCCTGCCGGGCCTCCCCTCCTCCCCGCAGCTAAAACACACACAGCCGCACCCACACCCCACATGGGAAACACCCCGGAGGCCACCCTGCCAGGGACGTGCCCGCGCCCTCCCACGGATGGGGAGGGTGCCTGTCGGGGGTTTAAGGGCTTTGGGAGGCAGGAGGGATCCCCAGCTGAGAGGGAGGCCAACCCCTGGGAAGGCGACTGAGCCGTCGTGCCCCCAAGGCTCCACACGAGTGCTCCCAGAGAGCCCCTCCTCATAAGCCGCCCTTCTCTCGTCATCATCCGGGAGGTCCCCAAGCCCTTCTCCCAGGGTGAGCCCCCTGCATCCCCCTCCCCGGAGCAGGGCCTCACATGCGGCTGCTGGGCGGGATCTTGCGGCCGTCCCGGAACCAGGTCACCTGTGGCCGCGGGAAGCTGGCGATGCGTGGGGCGCGGATGACGGCTGCTTCTCCGTGGGAGACACTCTGGTACTTCTCGCCTTCCTCAAAGCTCCCCATGTCTGCGGGACGAAAGAGCACGTGTGAGGGTCCGCTTGTCAGGCTCCCAGGCCGGGAGCGGTGGCAGCAGGTGCCGGAGGGGAAGGAGCGTCCTCCGCCCCACCCCCGCCCCGTGCTCAGACCACCCCCATGACCCCGTCACCCCACCCTCTAACCCCATCATTATGACACGCCTGCTTTGTGCTTGGGGGTTTATATCCACATATCCACGAATCGACCGATGCATCCAGCCACCACGAGAGGTTGGTCATTATTTCACAGATTTTGCAGAGGAGGAAACCGCCCAAAACAGGCTCAGAGAGGTTCCTTAACTTGTCCGAGGGCACGCGGCTAGGAAGGGGCCGAGCCAGGATTTGAACTCAGACCTCAGAGACCAGAGTCAGGCAGAGCTGCCCCGGGGTTCCAGGGTGGGATGAAGGGCGCATCCTGGGGCTGGTTGCCTACGCTCTTGGGGGAGGGAAGGTCGGGGACGCTGGAGAGGGTGGGGTCTTGGATGCTCATAATCGAGTATGGAGATGATTTCCCTCCTCTGCCTCGGGTGGGAAGTGTACGAAGCTGCATGGATGTGCGAATGGAAACACCATATTGCTCTTTTAAAAACATGCCTACCCCGCTGGCAGATACGGAGGGGAACACTTATCCCAGCTCCGATATGTCAGCCAGGAGGGGAAGGGAACATGCAGGCAGGAGACTTCTGGTCGCCCACCTGCCTGCTGACGTCGGGGTGGGGTTTGATTCCAGCAGCTGAGGGTTACAGTGGGGTACGGGAAGCGGTGTTTGTGCGGAAAGTCATGACTTCTGAACACTGACGGACATCCTCGCTACTCAAAGTGTGGCCTGTGGGCCAGCAGCATGGGCACCACCCGCGTGGTGTTAGAAATGCAGGGTCTCGGGTCCCACCCCAGGCCCACTGAATCAGAGCCTGAATCGTAACCAGACTCCCGGTGAAGTGTGTCCATATTCAAGTGTGAGAAGCATCACTGTCCTCAACTTGGCCACGTGCCAGTTAGAATCACCTACGGAGTTTAGGGGAAAAAAAGTGCTGATGCCAGTTCAGGAACTTGCTCGGTGTGAGCTGGCCATCGGAACTCCCATGTGCAATCAGGCTCAGGTCACCGAAAACTTACCCTGCATGTCCCCACTGCCCACTGTCCCCTCCCTGACCAAGGGGGCCACATCCCATGCCACCTGGTCTCGTGCGGCTTTGACTGTTATTTCTCAAGCCCTCGAATACCCCTGCCTCTTCTCCCTCTCCTTCACCTGGGAGTCTGGCAGCCTGGCTAAACCTCAGAAAGGCCTGAGGGGCTTCGAATGTTCCCCGAGGTCAGAACCTTTGGGGGTGGTGGGACGTGGATGTTTCTAAACATTTTGTTAGATGTTTTATTTTGTATTTGAGAGAGAGAGAGAGAACGAGCAGGAGAGGGGCAGAGAGATGGAAACAGAATTTGAAGCAGGCTCCAGGCTCCGAGATGTCAGCACAGAGCCCGACGCGGGGCTCGAACCCATGAGCAGTGAGATCATGACCTGAGCCGAAGTCAGATGCTCAACCGACTGAGCCACCCAGGCGCCCCTGGATGTGGATATTTCTAAAGCTGTTCCCGTAGCTCCAACGTGAGCCAAGGTTGAGAACTACCAGTCTGGGCTCAAGCCAGCCGCTCTTACACTTTGGTGGGTCTCAGCACCCCCTGGGAACTCGGGCAGCCCACCGATCTCTTCCCCTCCTCCGCTCCTCCCCGGGGCACGGAGAGACCCTGCTTCAATGCACCTGTATCTCCGAGTTCTTGGTTCGCCCTCCTGAGGACACCGCTGTACCTCAAAGTTTGAGAACCACAGGCCTGTGCTCTCCTTTCCCAAAGTCCTGGGTTCGGTTCTCTTCTCGGCCACCCTGCCCCCTTGGAGGCCTCGCAAAGACTCTCACATCTCCTCTGGCTCTTCCCCGAGCCCCAGCACCCAACACTCGATTTCCCACCGAAAATGTTGGCACATCTTACCTTCCTGTTATCTCAGTTCTGTGAATAGCATCCCACCTGCACCTGCCCAGACCACCTGGGTTTTCAGATCCCTGGAGGCTTTCATGGTGCTTCATTCACCTCCCTGTCCCCACAGGGTCCTACGACTCTTCCTCAGGAATGTGCGTCCAAGTGTTTTCCCCAATTCCCGCAGGCCCACCACCAAGCCCACCCCGTTACTCCAGCTGCGCTGAGCCCCCCACCCCACGTGCTCCCCGGAGGCTCCCCACACCCAACCATCTCCCACACTCTTCCTATTTGCTCTTTCTGGCCATATCACTGACTTGCCCAGAACCTTCGGCATCTCCTCGTGACCCCCCAGGAAAGTCTAAATTCCCTCGCTCGGTTTCGAGGTCCCTCCTACTCTGACCCCAACCAACCTTTCCATGGTAACCACGTCACTGCCGTCCTGCCACACTGGATTATTCACACCCTGCTTCTCATCTCAGGCCTGTCCTCGTGCGGGGCCCCTGCCTAGAAAGCCACCAGAACAAGCCGTGATTCACCAAGGCGCCGTGATTCAACAGCATCTCGGAGAGATCCAGCCAATTAAGTATCTCGGCGAATAGAAGGTGCTGTCGGGCATCCTTGTTCTAAATCTGGCAGGCGGTAAATGCACTGGTAATGGCTTTGGAGTCACTGAGATTTGAGTTCAAATTCTACTTCTGTTATTTATTAGGCATGACTTTGGGAAAAATTTTGACCTCGCTGAGCTTTAATTTCCTCTTTTGAAAAATGGAGCTATGAAGAGTCCCTTCCTCATAGGTTACAGTCAGGATTACGTGAGATACCACATGTATGTGTCAGGATGGATCTTTCTTCTTATTTTTTAAAGTGTATTTTTTTTGAGAGCGAGCGAGCGAGCATGTGTGTGTCATCAGGGGAGGGGAAGAGAGAGAGGGAGAGAGAAAATCCCAAGCAGGCTCTGTGCTGTCAGCACGGAGCCCAATGTGGGGCTCGATCTCATGAACCGTGAGATCATGACCTGAGCCAAAATCAAGAGTCGAAAGCTTAAGTGACTGAGTCACCCAGGCACCCCTTGGGTGTATCCTTCCAAAGATGGCTGCATCAATATTTATCTCCCATTCAACATAGCCTTCTCACGAATGTGCTGGAAATGATGATGTACGACATCCAAGGCCAGGTCATCAAAAGGATGCAGCTTCCATCTAGATCTCCCTCTCTGTCCGGACACTCCTACTTGGGATCCAGCCGCCATGTTGTAAGAAAGCTCAATCTGGCCCACTTGGACATGAGAAGGGCCCATGGATGGAGGAAATGAAGCCCCCAGATGACAGTCAGCACCAACAGTGGACAGACAAGGTCCCAGCCTTTAAATAAGTCTCCCAGCGGAGACCTCACTCATACAGAGCAGAGACAAGCCATCCCCACCATGTCCCGTCTCGATCCAAGGCTCACGCACTCGGTGAGTATACTAGATGATTGCTGGACATTGTTATGATTGAGGGCAATGTGTTACACAGCCACAGCAACTGGGAGAGTATGTTAAAGTGCTAAAAATTATACCTCATATTTACAGTATTAAAATATTAGAATCGTCCACATTTTTCACAGTTTAGTTTAAATATCTACCTCTTCAACAAAGATTACCCTAAGCCACCAAACACAACTAAAGAGCAAAGACCGCTGAATGCTGGCCCTGTGTCAGTGTCCTTCCTAAGTGGACTTCACCTTCGCGTACTCCTCATGCTGCCCCGGTCAGCTCGACTCTAATAAATACACATTTTAAGTTGTTTATTAATTTCCATTACTTGGCTCTGTCTATAAAAAAATTGCATCAATAAATCACATCGATTTCCGTTCTCACAATAATTTTATCTATTTAAAAAACTTTGCACGGAACTCCGAAGATATATTTGAACAATTTAAAGCAATTTCATGGTAATAGTGTTTCTTTCTCCTCTCTCCAGTTTTATTAGCTCCATTTCGTCAGTGAGGAAATTAAAGCTCATGGAGACAGAGTGGCTTATCCCACGTCAAGCAGTCAGGGCAGGGCAGGGCCAGCATTCGAACCTGGCCCCCCTTCTGCATTTCCTCCCTGCTTCTTCCATGACTCGTCCCCTCCGTTGACATGCTTCGTGCACATTCTTTCTCTCTCCCTGCTATACTGTGGGCTTCACGAGGCAGCGGTGTTCATCAGCACGTCCTTACGAGGTACCTGTGCTCTGCACACTGTATGTTCTCTCTAAACTCACCTAATGCCATCATGCAATGGCTCTGGCTGAGCCCCTACTGTGGGATGGATGAATGGATGGAGGGAGGGAGGAAGAGGTGGATGGGTGGAGGGAGGAGGGGACGGATGGAGAAAGGGAGGAACGGTCGGATGGACGGAAGGAGGGCGGGAGGGTGGATGGCCGGACACGCGCATTCAGGCGTGCGTGAATGCACTGCGAGAGGGATGGAAGGAAGGGCACAGCTGGTTTGGGTCCAAATTCTGCAGCTGATGCTCTTCTCCACGTTTCCATCCCACAAGCTCCCTGCCTCCCGTGGCTCTCAGGCCCCCAGCACCCTCCCACTCTCTCCACTCCACAGGCTTCCAGCTCTGCTCACCGGCCCCAGGGCACAGCCATGCGCATACGGAAACAGCAGCAGCAAAGGGCCAAGGGGGCATCCGCTCAGCCGGCCCCCGTGCCACAGAAAGGCTGGAAGGAAGGAGGCCCCGTGCTGGCAGAGCCTGGGGACCCAGGAACCCCTGGGAAAGAGCATGCACACCAAGGCAGAAACAGGTAAGGGTTTTCGGCGCTTCCCCTCCGAGGTACACGCTTGTTAACACCCCATGTTACATCCGTGGCGCTGATCTACCTTTCCCAACAAATTCCCCTGCGAGCAAAGAAGTGTAAGCCTGGGGCACAGCTGGAAGTGGCCTAAAAATTCCTGATGTCTTTGTTACAGCTTAAAAGGTCTCGTGAAGTATGCACTCCACTCCAGAATACAGTCATTGCTTTTTCTTATTTCTAAAACACTTTTTTTAAAATCACAAAATATGTCACATGTACAGAAGAGCGATTATGATTATATGGATACTTTTTTTTTTTTTTAATTTTTAATGTTTACTTTTGAGAGAGAGACAGCGCGTGAGCAGGAGAGGGGCAGAGAGAGAGAGAGAGAGAGAGAGAGAGGGAGACACAGAATCCGAAACAGGCTCCAGGCTCTGAGCTGTCCGCACAGAGCCCGATGCGGGGCTCGAACTCACGGACCGCGAGATCATGACCCGAGCCAAAGTTGGACGCTCAACCGACTGAGCCACCCAGGCGCCCCAATTATATGGATACTTTAAAGAAGAACAGAACAAACACCCACATACCCCCCAACCCCGCTTAGGGAACAGAACGCTAACAAACCTCACCACACCCCCATGGTGTCCCCCCCCAGTCACGCCCCCTCCCTCTCCAGAGGTAACTGCACCCCGAATGTTGTGTTAACCCTGCATTGCCTTCCCCCCAAGCATCACCAGACGGAGATGATTCCCTGAACAAAGTTCGGTTAGGGTAGTTTGGCTTCAGTCCCTTTATACCTGGGATTATTTTTATAGGTCGTCTACTGTGATGTGTGTGTGTGTGTGTGTGTGTGCATTTTTTTTTTTTTTTTTTTTTGGAGCTCCGTCTATGCGCTAGCACTCAGCTGAGTCATCGCCACGGCCGCATGGACGTCCATGTGTGGAGGGAGCAAGTGCAGCTGCTGGCTGACTCTGTTTTCAGCGCTTTGCTGCCCGGCTACGAACAGCGTTACATGGATCTGCACCAATTTCCCGCCTCCCACCCCCGCCGGCCCGGATGGGAGTTTCTGGCCACTCTTGGTCTCGCTGGCCACCTTGGTGTGGCCGATCGGCTGGACGCGAGATGGTATTTCATTGTGGTTTTGTCTGCTTATTATGAAAACAATGCTCCTCCCTCCAACCAGGCCGCATCGTACCTCTTTCCCCCAACCACGCACGCTTCCGTGGCACCGCGAGTAACATCACAAGTGCCACTCACTTCTTGGAGGCCGCCGCCTGTCCCCGATGCCCCACCTCCTCGGCTACATCGCCTTCCACCCTCTCCTTCCCTCACTCTGCTTCAGCTACCCTGGCCTCAGACACCCAAACCTACCCCAGGGCCTTTGCACTTGCTGCTCCCTGGCCTGAAGACACCTTAACCCTCTGACTCCCCTCCTTGCTTCCGTCCGACCAGGGACGAGGGCCGGGGGAGGAGCCAGGGATGTGGCCCAGGTGAGGAGAACACAGAGGTGGCCTCAGGACGTGGATGTGGACGGCCAGGAAGGCTTCTTGACCCAGGAAGGCTCTCCTATCCCCCTCAGCCATTCAGCCAGCTTGCCGCAAGCCAGAAATTTATGGCAACTTAAAAAAAAAAAAAAACAAAGAAGAGACTAATGGGGGTGGTGGTGGTGGGGGGGGGATGCCGGCAGAAAGGGAGCTGGGGAGGGGGTGGATGTTTTATTGACTTCCTCTTAATTGCTGTAATTAAAAACACGTAAAGAATCTTTTGGTAACGACTTGGCCATTATCATTAGTTGTTAGCACAGCCGCCTTATTCATTTCTCGTTAGAACCCGGTTCACAGTCCCTCTTTGGGAAGGGGGTGGGTGGGGGCCAGAGGGGGGTCCCGCTGGGCCCAGCCCTGGAAGGAGCCTCCAAAGGCAGCATCACCCGACGGGTCAAAGCCCTCCGCCCTGGGAGGCAGAAACCTTCGCAAGGGGAGACAGAGGCATCTGGAAAAGCAGCCATTCCCCACCCATCCTTAGATGGACTGGGTGAGCCAGGTGGAAGATGTAAGGAGGCACCGCTCTCAGCACCCTGCAGGTGCACAGTGAGTACCGGGGAGGGAGCACCGCCTCGAATTGTGCGGCCTCCATACCTCACTTGCCTTGCCCTGGCCCCAGCTCGGGGAGCAGACGCGGTGGCTAGGAGTATGCCTGTGGAGGTGGCCAGAGTGAGAAAAGTCTGCAAATGCTTATTCCCGGACACCCTCCCTGGTTGGCCGTATGGACAGGAGAAAGCCTTCTCGACCCTGTGGGCGGGGCGCTGTGTGACAGCCGGACAAGCTAGGCACTAATATTAGCTTCCATTTTCACACCCAGGGAAGAGGAGGCAAAGGCACAGAGAAGTGAGGTAACTTGCCCAAGGTCACACAGCCAGGGAGAAGTGAGCCTGGATTTGAACTGGGGGTTCGTGGCTCTACCCTACAGTGTGGCGGTAGGCGAGGCAAGGAAAGGTGGGAGGTAGAAAGGCCGGCTGCGGGCCCCTGGGCTGTCTCCTACCTCCTCTGAGCCTCAGTTGCCTCATCTCGAGATGGGGCTCGTAACACGCCTTCCTGCCCCCCTGCCTCTCAGACCTGTCCTGGGAACCCACGGAGGAAAGACGCATGCACAGCCACACCGGAGGAGGGATCCTTCTGGAGGCCCCGCTGTACCTCCCTTAGCATCTCCTTCGGGACATGAGCTTGACCCTGTGTCTGTGATTGTTCTAAGGGGTCTTGGGGCACGTGCTCACCTTTCCAGGGGGACGGAGGCCACACGTCCTCCTCTATCTGTCCCTGTGCGCCCCCCTGTGCACCTACACCAGGTGCCCAGAGCCCTAAGCCACTCAGGGCGGAGGCTGGCGCTGGAAGCCACACCTACTGATCCCCGTCCCCACGGCATGGCCGTGTTTTAGGCACAGAAGAACCCGGGATTTATTTACAAGCAATTTCACGCTGGCCGCCGCTGACAGCCAAGAGCGTGTGACCCCCACCCCGTGTGAGACGGCGTCCATCCTGGGTGGACACAGCACCTATTTGCGGGGCTGTCTGGACACGGGACATGACACTCCAGGGCATCCATGTGATTCCATTTGAACCTTGAGCTTAGCAGGCAATCACCCCCCTTCTTCTCCCCCCCTCCACCCCATTTTGATTTTTCTCCTCCCGACCTCAGGTGGCAGTGTGGTGAGGGGAGTGTTTCGGAATCAGGCAGCTGCGGGTTCAAGTCCTTTTCTGGTACTTCCTCACCGTGTGACCCAGGTGGTCGCCTCATGCCCTCCCTGCCCCCGCCAGCCTTGTCTTTCTCATCCATGCAGTGGGGGTGGGGGCGCTACCCTGCAGGCTGTGGGATAAGGACGGAGAGAAAAGGGGGCGCGGCCCAGCATGGCAACAGGCGGGACAGAGCGAGGTTGTGGGTGGGGATGGTTTCGCCAGGTCTCACCTGCCCCAGCACCCGGGTCCTGGAAGGTGTCTTGAGGAGGGGACAGGTTGGACAGCAGATTCTTCAACTTCCAGAACTAAAGAGCAAGAGTGAGACCCCTCTCCCCGGCCCCAGCTCCCCAAGAGACAAGCGTGTCCAGCAAGGGAGGGGACGAGACGTGGGTTTCCCTTCTCCGTCCCGCCGTGGCCACCATGGTTGGGTGAAGCCTTCCTTAACTTGTGAGGAGGGGTGGTTTTCTCAGCTGCCACGTGGAGCTCCCAGGGCTCACCTGACCCCCCTGGCTTTAGGTCCCAGAGGGCTGTAGACAGTGGTTTCTACTTTACGACGCTATGAAACAGAGCGGTTGGGCGCAGTTTGAGGGGCGGGCTCTCAGGGCTGGCCCCGGGAGCCGCAGCTGGTGGTCAAGAAGAGGGTGGACCCGGGCCTCCCCACTCCGTCCGGTGCTTCAGCCCCTTCCAGGTACCCCTTGCTCTCTGCCAGGGACCACCTGTAGCCACCCAGGCACAGCCAGGGAGCAGCGCTGCGTAGCCTGGGGGGGCAACTGTGGGGGCTCCTGAAGCCCAGGGTGACACTTGGCTTTGAGAGGACAGGGATCCCCCCGTGGGGGGCAGTGGAGGGGCGGAGGCTGGGCTGACTGGAGGGTGCAGGTGCCAGCTCACTGCTCTGCCTCTGGCCGGAACAGTGTATGCCATGCGCGCGCACACACACACACACACACACACACACACACGGATACATGCACGTGCACACGCTTGCACACACGTTCTCGCCCACACACGGCGGCGGGGCGGGGGGCAAAGACGCAGACCAGTGCAGACACACACATGTGCACCCTCATGCATGAGCCCACACTCAGGCACATGCACTTGCACGCACACGGGCCCACACGTGCACGCGCATCTGTCTGGAGGCTGGCTCACGGCCCTGCCCCTGTCCTGCGGGATCCGAGCACTGGCTAAATCAAGCTCCCCGGGAGCCCTCCAGCCGCTGACAGTGCCCTGGTCCATCATTTTAATTCAGGGCTTTTCCACTCCTCTGAGTGAGCTGAGTTGCCTTTAGCGCTGATTTATGGAGACAATCCGTCCTCCACTTTTGATTACGGTTGTTTTCCATAATTATTATCAACACTCTTTGCCTCGCTTGAGGTTTTCCTTTTAGATTTCTCTCCCCTACTTCTGTTCAAGTAGCCAGCTCTCTCCTGTGCTAATTCAGAGGCGAGCCCCTGTAGGCTCTGGATGAGAAGGTGGCCTTTTTTTTTTTTTTTTTTTTTTAAATTTCAAGGCTGACTAAAGCTTTCCATATTCCCATGTCCCACTGTGCAACCTTGGACCTCTGCCCCTGGAAGAACCCAGAAAGAAAACAGCCCATAATGAGGCTCATTTCTGGCATACAGCAGCTATTTTAGGATGGGTGGGCAGGACTGGGAAGGTGACACCGAGTCTCAGGGGGAGGGTGTTGGTTGGCGCTTCCGGGGCTCTGGTCCCTGAGATGCCCTTGGGGTCTTTTGAAGCTGCCTTCTCTTCTTCCATTTGAAAAAGTCCTTCCAGTGACTGGGGGCGGGGCGGGGGGGGGACTTGGAGGGACCGACCACTTTGCCGTCTGCTCACCTGGCTCCTCCGGGAACCCTGACTTGTCATCTGCCCTCTCCCTCTTAGAGTCATGGTGCCACCCTGAGGCATCTCCCTGAGGATCATGGGACCCGCTTCCTGTGACTGCTCCAGGGCTGAGCGAATTGGAGGAGGGAAAGGTTAAGGTCATGGTGGGGGGGGGCGCCAGGAAGTCTGCCAAAAAGACTGTAAGTAGCCGGAGAGGGGGTCCATCATGAAGACCCCCCGTGTGAGGCCCAGCCAAGCCCAGAGGAGGCCCATGAACCAGGTGGTAGGGCCCGTTTTAAAAAAGCAGCAGCTGGTCCCACGTAAACGGAGTTGAACTCAGAGCCGGCAGACGTGTGTCGCTTAGCGGTGTGGACTCGCCAGCTCCCGCCAGCTCCGTCAACCGTAGAGTGAGGGCTCACGGATACGCAGGGAGGGCCACCACGAGGACCCAGTGAGCGTGGGAGGCTGCGGCCGGGATCTGGCTCTGCCCAGAGCGTGGTGGCGGGTGAGGACCCTGCGGGCCCTTTCCCGCTTCGCGCCCCACCCTGCCCCAAGTCGCCGGCTGTACTTACAGGCCACCTGGACCTCGGTTTGCCGCTGCAGCAGGGCGCCCATCCGGTTACGCACGATGCAGCGGTAGAAGCCCGCGTGGGTGCGGTCCAGGCTGGTGATCATGTACCTGGGGGGAGATGAGACAGCCAATGAGCGAGTCAGGCAGGTGCAGGGATGTGCCCGTCAGATGGGATCGAGGGCAAAGTCGCCAGGTCGGCCTCTTCCTGAACGAAGAATACCAGGGGGAGTTCTGGATCCTCTGGCCAGGTCTTGGAGTCAGAAAGGGCCGCGTCAACAGCAAAGTCCCTCCCAAAGGCAACCAGACTTTTGCTCAGGTGCCTAGGAAGGAGTCTGCATTTTCCCAAGGACAGGAGGTGCTACGCCTAAGCCCTTGACCCTGGCTGTGACCAGGCCTCCCACCGGGAGACGTCAGGGATGCGGGAGGTTGCCGTCCTCCCTTGCCTGTGACTCGCGTGACTGAGAAAGGTGGG
This sequence comes from Lynx rufus, assembly GCF_022079265.1. Classification (NCBI taxonomy): domain Eukaryota; kingdom Metazoa; phylum Chordata; class Mammalia; order Carnivora; family Felidae; genus Lynx; species Lynx rufus. The sequence goes on along the minus strand of NW_025814832.1, from coordinate 31,264,834 downwards.
GGCGTTCTCTTTTGGCCAGGCCCAGGACTGTACTAAATATTAGTGGACATGGACGGGGGTGACAGAGGCAGGGAAGTTTACACGTTTCCCCAGATGCTTTGCGTCGTTCCATTCTTTTTTTTTTTTTTTTTTAATTTTTTTTTTTCAACGTTTATTTATTTTTGGGACAGAGAGAGACAGAGCATGAACGGGGGAGAGGCAGAGAGAGAGGGAGACACAGAATCGGAAACAGGCTCCAGGCTCCGAGCCATCAGCCCAGAGCCTGACGCGGGGCTCGAACTCACGGACCGCGAGATCGTGACCTGGCTGAAGTCGGACGCTTAACCGACTGCGCCACCCAGGCGCCCCGCGTCGTTCCATTCTTAAAGTTAGCCCCACTGCAGCTTTGTGGAGGGAAGAGGCAGAGCCTTCTGAGCAGGACAGACTGGATTTCTGTATGAGTGGGCCCTGAGGCCAGGATGCATGAACCTGAGGAGCCGCTCTGGGAGCACATGACTGGCTCAAAGAGCAGCAGGGTCTGGTGTTGGGGGAGAGGTGGCTGGAGAACAGGTACGTGCCGATCTGGCTGAGAGGCGGGGCGGATGCAAGGCCAGGTCGGGACAGGAACTTCTGGTGGGCAAGACATGGGCAGGTGGTGCTCTCTGGGGTGGGCGGGGCTAGTTCTCCTGACACCCCCTCTGTGATGACCTTTCCTGTCCCTGGGCAACGAATGGCCCAGCGGGAACCTCAGAGGATCAAGGGGCTTGTGCCTAGAACATCTCCATCCTTGCGTGTCCTGAGGCTTACCCAGACTTGGTGGACAAGCTCAGTGTCCCTTGTCCTCGGGATATGCCAATGCTGGCACGGACCAGTAACACTTAAAAAAATGGGGCTTGATATAAAACTGTCAAGTTTTTACTTTGCCAAGTAAGATCATTAAAACCAACCAACCAAAAAGCAAACAGACAAACAATCAACCAACCAGAAACCCAAAAAAAGCAAGCAAGAAAAAAAAAAAAAGATAATATTAAAAAGTGCCAGGTTGGGGGAGAAAAATAAATAGAACTGGTCAGCATTTTCTCTGAAAGGGACATTTTGAGGTCATCGAGAAGAAATGTAATCTCAGCATAAAAGCAATTTTAACAAATTTTAATAAACTTAAATCTTACGCAAAGCCCGCTAGCTTCACACTCCTTGTCGTATGTGAACAGAGGCACCCGGCTGTGGGTCTACATTCGAGTGTCGTTCACTTAATCCTACGGAGGGGGTACTTTTACCGCCACCCCCATTTTACAGGTGGGGAAACTGAGGTTCAGAAGTGTTTCACCACTGACAGGCAGTCTCACAGGTGCTAAGAGGCAGGGCCAGGGTCCCACAGAGCCTGCCCGACTCTAAGCTCAGCTGTAAGCCAGTTCAACATGGACACCATATTCCAAGGGGCCCCCCCTTCCATCCGGGGACTGCACGAGCCCCAGACTCACGGATGGGCAGGTGCCGAGCTCGCTCTGGCTCTGGCTGTGGCTCTGCAGCATGGTTCAGAACCTTCTGGCTGTCCAAGCCTCTTATCTCTGCCACCGGCTGCCGTTCTTATCTGTCCCTCGCTACTGTGCACGGAGAGGTGATGGGGAGATATCAGGCGCCCAGGCTCTGGCAAATTCCCCGTCCTCCTTCCACCCCGTCCTCAAGCCCATCACACTCTTGCTCGCCTCTGCTGCGGGGAGGGGAGACAGCTTTGGGCAAACCGTTTGGGTCTCGAAAACGATGGGGTGACCTGAGAAGAAAGATGGAAGGCGAGATTGGCTGGAAACGCTCTCTATCTTTGAAAATGGAATCAGATATTATTTAAAAGGCTCCAGGGAGAGGAAAATGAACAGAAATGGCCAGCAAGCTAACAAAAAGATGCTCAACCTCTGTCACAATGAAAGTCCAATCAAAACAAGACAACATTCACATATCAGACGGCCAGAGACTCTCATGCTTGATCACGTGCAAGGCTGTCAAGAGTGGGGGGCGGGGAGGTGTACCCTCAGATTGGCCGGTGCCAGTGCAGAGTGGCCCAGCCTTTAGGGCAAAATCTATCAAAATGAGGACAGGCAAAGCACCGAGAGCTGGCCCTTTAGATATACTGCAAAAATGTGGCAAAAAACAGGTATGAGGATGTTCACAGTGGCATTGCTTATAATGGCAGAGATAACCACGCAATCAGAAGCACCCTAAATGTCCATCAACAATGAATGGATCAGTTAACGAGTTAACGATGCTGCAGCCGGGGAATAAGCAAGAACAGAGATCGTATGCAAGAGACAGAATGGTGTCCGACTCGCACAGAGCGTGGAAAGGACGTCGAAGCTGCAGAGGGGGAGATGTTTATGGAACTCACAACACGAGGAAGGAAGAAGTCAATCAGTGTCACGGCTGAGTGCTAGGGACAAGGGTAGTATCGGATGGTTGCCACTCTTGGTAAGCTGTTGTTCACGGACACAGGCTACCAAACCCTCAGTTTAATGTTTAGGATCAGGCAAATTGACCCAATAAAAATAATTTTAGTTTGTGGACCAAAAAAAAAAAAAAAAAAGAATAGTGTAAATGGTACAAATACCATGTGAGTAAATGAAATTTGCATATATTTGGATACATGGGATCACAAGTACATACATTGTATATATGTGCATATACATGGTACATGGACATAAGCTTTGGAGACGGATATGTGTTCTCTCCCTTTTGAGAGCAGTGCTGGGGAGGGGGAGAGAGGGAAACTTCTACTTCCCCATTTTATGTCTTTCGACGCCACCGGAATTTTCTTTATCGTACGCATATATTGCTTTTATCTTAAAAATAAAATGTAAAAACGTACTTTGAGCATATAATTTAAGGATACATTATAAAAAAGACACCAGGGACTCATTGGATGTGGGTTTGTTTGCTGATGTCAGTGATGCGTAGTGAAATTTAAACTTTAATGGAAGTGGATTTCTGCAGAAGGCTCTGTGTCCATTTGCGTCCGCCGGGAGCCCCCAGGGCCCAGGGAAGGTCAACTGGCGGCAGGCCTGCCCCTCCCCCGAGGCCAGAAGAGGAGCACTGGCCCTCGACCTCCCTCTTGGTCCCTCTGTAGTTGAGGCCACGATCCCTGGCCCCTGCGGAGTGGGGCGCATTGTGCGTCCTCTCCATCCTGCAGCTTCCTTCTCCTCCCGCCCGGGGGACCTATTTCTGGCTGGTTGGCAACATTATTTAAAGTAACAGTTCCGCCCACTGCCTTTCCTACCAGGGAAACCCGCTCCACTCCACCCCAGTTCCAGCTCCCGGTCCCCCTGCCTCCCAGGCTCCCAGGAGGGTGGACGAGGCTGGCCAGCACCTCAGCATGCGAATCCAGCGTGATGGACGGTACGTAGCCTTGACAGTGACAGTGGCAGTGCCCGCTGTCCCCGAAATGCTCCCTCCTGGGCCCTCGGGAGACACGACGCCCACAGCTCCGTCTATCCCACCCACCTGCTGCCGCTGGCCTGGCAGGAAGTGGATGAGCCCAGCCCTGTGCAGGCACAGGGGGATGGGTGGAATGCCCTGTCTAGGACGGCCCACATCTGATCTCCTCTCAAGGGAAGCATGGCGTTGAAGAAAGCACCAGAGCTTCTGACTCAGGGAAATGTAGGTCTGACTTGCCCCTCTGCTCTTTCTTTTTTAGGTTTATTTATTTTGAGAGAAGGAGAGCAGGGGAGGGACACAGAGAGAATCCCAAGCAGGCTCTGTACCGTGAGGGCACAGCCCAACTCAGGGGCTCAAACTCACCAACTGGAGAGATCATGACCTGAGTCAAAATCAAGAGTCAGACGCGGGGCACCCAGGTGTTAAGCGTGCGACTTCGGCTCAGGTCACGATCTTACCGCTCTCTTGGGTTTGAGCCCCGCGTCAGGCTCTGTACTGACGGCTGACGGCCTGGAGCCTGCTTTGGATTCTGTGTCTCCCTCTCTCTCTCTCTGCCCCTACCCTGCTTGCGCTTTCTCTCTCTCAAAAATAAACATTAAAAAATTGGAAAAAAAAAAAAAAAAAGAGTCAGACGCTTAGCCGACCGAGCCACACAAGCGCCCCACCTCTCTGCTCCTTCTTAAGAATATGTGCTGAGGAAGTTCTGGAACCTTGCGAGCCTCAGTTTTCCCATCTGTAAAATGGGGACAATGATGGCCGACTTTGATGGGCTCCTTATAAGAGGCCCCAGACATAATTGCCAGGCTGTACTAATGCTTGTCAAATGAGGGAGCAGGTGTATGAGTCACTGGTGGGGAGTGGAAGGTATGGGGTGAGGTGGAGAGGTTCCGGGAGGGAGACAAGGAGGGTGTTGCAGAAACCCCCCACCGGAGTGAGGATCCATTAGGGGCTCCCCACCAAGCATCAGGAGAGCACAGATTCCCTTGTCCGGCAAATTCTTTGGCTTCCCCCATGGACGTGTGAACCCCAACTGTCCCCAGCTGCCCATGAAGGATCTGTCATGCCCCCTTGGTCACCTAATCCTCTTTACTGGTAGAGGGGCTACACCTCAGTCCCTCGGCTGCCAGTAGAGGACACCGAGGACAGTGAGAGAATGACAGATCTCCTTCCAAACGCCGTTCCTCTCAGCCTCCTGACCCCAGTGAGGTTCTTGCCACCAGCCTGACCTCCCAGCCTCCCGGTCACCTCTGTTTGTGTCCTCTGGGTTGGGGGACCTGAGCCTGGTTCCTCTGGGGATGAACAGCAGGGAGTAGGTAAGTGGCATCCCTTCTTGGCTGACCTGCCAAGCTTCATTCTCCCTCCCATCATGACAAAGAGTGGCAGGTGCGTGGCTCCAGGGGCCAGAGAAGACCTGGAATCAGCTACCTCGAGGCCCCCTCGAAGGACCACTTATTTATTGATTTATTATAGGACATACATGCCCAGGATTCAGAATTCAACGAATAAAAGAAAAGGCACACCGGAAATGTCTCTCTCCTCTGTGTTCCCCAGCCGCCCATGGCTCCCAGCTCCGCACATGCACAACCATAGCCACTAATTTCTCGGGCACCTGTCCGGAACGTCGTCATGCAATTACAAGCAAATGCCAACCCACGATCCTTCCCCTTTCCAGCAGGAGACTCGGCCTCCAGGAGGCTGTTTAGCGCCTTGCTTTGTGCATGTGACGAGATCTTTCCGTAGTAACCGCACTCGGAGCTTCCTCAGGCTTCCTGACAGTGGCCGAGCGGCAAGTGGCGAGGAAGCTTTGCTTTGTCCCAGTCGGATGGTCAAGGGGAGCGGGCGGGGGAGAGAGGGCCTTGGGGCAGGGCTGGGGTAGAAAGAAAGGACGATGCAGTACGAATCCACATGGTTCTTCTTGCCCCTCCGAGTGTCCTGACTTGGCCCGCGGGACCCGCCGGCTCAGTCCAGTCCTCCCACAGGAAGAGATGAGCTCGGGGTGGAGGGCACACGGGCATTCGGGGAGGAGCCGGGACAGATAGATGGATTTTCAGAGACACGAGATGGGCAGGGAGAAAATAACCACCTAACAAATGTGGCATCTTCTCCGGCACCCAGGGAAACACACGATGCCCTTTCTGGTTCGAGTCCTTGAGTGTCACAGTTGATATTTAAAATGATTCTCGCTCGCGTTAAATAAGATATTTCAATTCCACGAAGCTGTCAGCAGCTGATGCGGACACGAGAAATAATAGGCACGCTCTCCTTGTATTGTCCTCGTTAATAAATCAGACGCCTCGAGAGGCACGCGGCGATGCTCACAGGGACGAAGGGGGTGTGTGTACACGCGCACACGTGTGCAAGCACACGCACAGCGCACACTCACCCAGGCACACACGTGTGCCTCCGCCCACGTGCACACGGTCACACCCACATGCATGCACGCTCACGTATACACGTACAAAGTTGTGTGCACACAAGCACACTCACGCAGCCTCCGCACAAACTCACACACACGTGTGCGCGCACACCCGGCACAGGAACACTCACGCACACACCCGTTTGCATCTAGGCACATACGCACCCTGCACACGCCCATGCACGCCTGTGCACGCTCACGCAAGGCACACAGTGCCTACACGGGTACACATGCACACCCACACGTGCACTCAATGCACGCACAGGTGCACACGCTCCCACACGGATGCATACTCATGCACTGTTGCGTGCATACCCGCTCACGCCCACGGCCACACACTCACGCACGTGGGCAACACTCCCAGGGTGAACCCACGTCCAGCCACTCCCATCCGAGGTCACCCGGGGCAAATCCACCCTGCTCGGGTACAGGCCACTCTCCCTGTCACGCTGAGGCCACGGGCACTCCGGGCTGCCTCATTCAGTAAGCTCTTTGCCCGACGTGGGGCTCGAACTCATGACCCCGACATCAAGAGTCACATGCTCTACTGACTGAGCCAGCCAGGTGCCCGGGGCTGCCTCATTCAGATGCGCTCAGGACACCCGGATGTCCGGTCGCAGACACGCACGCTCTCTCCCACCAAACCGCGTCTTCTAGATTCCTGGTCACTGATCCCTTGGCCCTAGGGCTTTCTTCTCCAAAGACACCGTGTGTGGCGAGGCTGGAAGGGGAGGGGGGAACAGCAGCACTGAGGTTTGGGTCAAACAGACCCCCCGGCTGTGCCCCGTCCCTGGGCTCCCCCGCGAAAGGTGTGGGCTCTCCGTGACTTGCCCGCTAGGCCTCCGCATCCACAGGGCGGTCAGCGGGGACCCCAGGAGTCACCACAGATGGCCGAGGGGACAGGCCGTGGGGATAGCGGAGTGCGGCTGAGCCCTGGGGACCCAGGCGTCCTTCCCTCTTCCCAGGGGCTTCTGGGCGACGGGAGAGGCAGCGGGTCCAGGTGTGCGTGCCCGTGTGTGTAGAGTGTGTGTGCGGGCACACGCCCCCACCCCTGCCTGCAGCGGGAGACAGCTGAGGCTCCAAGCGCTGGCCACTGCAGCGGGCTACCCGTGGGCCCGACATCGTGGGTTTGCTTTTGCACAGATTCCTCAGGAAAGAAAGCAAAACCCTGTGCAGAATGATTTAAAGGGAAAAGTACATGTACCAGGAAATAGATAAGAGCGATGTACCATTTTATAATTAACACAATTAGCGACAGGATAAAAAGTGTCACGTATTTAACATATATCAACGCAGCTAATGCTCGTGATGCCGTGGGACGCTCGTGCTAACAGGAAGCTCGGCTAATGGATGAGAAAACCGAGCCCAGAGTAATGAAGTAACCTGCCCCAGGTCACACAGTGAGCCAGTACCTAGTACATAGGGACAGTCTAGGATAGAGAGAGGCTGAGCCTCACCTGGACGCTTACCCAATAGTTTGGGGTCTCTCATTTCTGGGGTGTGCTTTGAAGAAGGCAGTTGTGACTATCTACAGTCTGCCCCTTACACACAGAGAGACGGTTGACGGAGGGGACCGAGAATTTGGTCTGCGGCACCCTTACAGAGAAAGCAGGTGCTGAGTACCGACTGGCCAGTCCGGTATCAGGGGAGACCGAGGGGCAGGGGGCGGGACTGCTCAGGAAAACTCTTCAGTGGGCCTTTTGGCTTTTGGTTATGGAAGGGGCTCAGGTATGAGAGGCACCAGGAGCACAGCTCAACTGTTCTGTATGATGCGCACTCACTGGGCATGTCGCGTTTTCCCTCTGGCAACAGCCTGAAGGATCTGGAATTCACGGGCAAGTAGGGAGGAGAGAGAGAAAGACAGGAAGAGAGAAAGAGAGAGAGAGGAAGAGAATGAGATAGTGGGGTGGGGAGAGAAACAGAGACACAGAGACACAGGGAGAGACAGGGAGACACACACACACACACACGCAGAGGCAAGAGTTACCCCCGCACAGGAAGCAGAGGATCCTGAGGACGACTGGCCCCGGGGGGATGATGCCAGGAAGATACACCCCGTGGCGAGGGCTGTCAGGGCAAATTCAGGAACAGTGATTTCTGCTCTATTTTAAGCGGTTTCTGTCCTGTGCTGTAATTCCCCTCCCACATCCTCGGTAAGAGTGTCGCGCCCAACTGGCTTCTGCTAATGGCACTCTGGGGAAGGAAGGGAGCCGTGTGTGCTCAGGCCGGGGGAGGGGTCGCCCTTTGAAGGGAGGCGGCAGCCGCAGGGGGAGGCTTGAGTGAGGACTGAGGGTCCTCTGGAACAGGAGCAGGAGCAGGAGAGGTGACCGCGAGGCCCAGGCCAGGTGAGCATCCTCCCCCCCCAGGGTCCTTGGAAGGCGTGAGACGGTCATGTGGATGTTCGAATAGTGGAGGACTTGGTTACGGTGGGTGCCCCCCGCCACCCGGAGGACTGCAGAGTGGAGGCTGTCACAATAGACAGAAGAGGTCCCCTGACTCTGACTACAGAATACGGGGGAGATGGACGCTGGGCCACTCATCCCTTCCTGCCTCAGTGCATCCCCCCCGCGGGCACACGGGGGTGGCTGGAACCCCGGGAGCGCTGGGTGGCAGTCAGGGGGCGGCCAGGACTTACATCTGCAGGCGTCTGCAGCACCCGCAGCCTGCAGGGACCGGGCTGGGCACACGGGGGCTCAGGAAGACCCCTGCCTCCGGGAAGAGGAAAGATCCCCTCTGGTCCCGCTCTCCAGCTCTCCCAAACTTCTGGAAGTTTCTGATGAAAACGAGCCGCCCCTCGCCTCTTCACGTGCAGCCCCTCAGCCCACAGGGATCCTCTCTTCTTCCAGCCAGGATTGTAACAGCCGGTCTTAAGGGTTAACCCACTTCAAGGTAACACACTCCTTGCCTGCTGACCTAAGGTCCTTCATCTGTAACACAGCTAGTTTACTTTCTTTTGAGATTTGCAGACCATTGGCCTTGGGGAGCGAAGGATCAGAACTTTTTCAGGCCACAGAGGCCAGCCAGTCTGATGAAGCCGCCTTGACTTTCTGATTAGTGCAGCAATCTTTTAGCAAAATGTTTTTCTTTTTTAAGGGCACACCAATGACTTTACTGACCTCCCTCTGTGCATCTGGAGACCCTGACCTCCTTTGCAGAAAGAACAGAGCACTTGTGCACATCACCAGGCTCTCTTGCACAGTCCCCCTCCCACACCCCAGGCATCAAAGATCTAGAACTTCTTGTACAACCTCTGAGCACCGAGATAACTCTGTAGCTGGCATCATCGAGTCTGCACGTAATCAAGAAATGTCACAGACCGCTGTACTCCCTTAGCCGATTAAAACCCTTTAAAAATCTCTGGGGCCAGGCAGAGAGCTCAGAGTTGGACTTTGGACAAGAATCCAACTTGCTGGCCTCCTGAATAAGCTCATATTCCTTTCCAGTCAAAACTGGTCTCTTGGCAGGCACTTGGGTGGCTCAATTGGTTGGGCGTCCAACGTGGGCTCAGGTCATGATCTCATGGTTCATGAGTTCAAGCCCCGTATCAGGCTCTGTGCTGACAGCTTGGAGCCTGGAGCCTGCTTCGGATTCTGTGTCTCCCTCTCTCTCTGCCCCTCCCCCCACTCGACTCTTTCTCTCTCTCTCTCTTTCAAAAAATGAATAGACAAAAAAATTAATTAAAAACTGGTCTCTTGGATATTGGCTTTTTGAACAACAGGCAGCCAAACTCGGTTTTTCGGTAACAGGATGTCCCTTCCAGGAAGCCTTCTCGAATACCCTCTGGGTTGTCCCAAATCTGGTGCATTTGTCACAACTTAATGTAATGTCCTATGTACTTGCACGTGTCTCCCTGAGGCCACATCTTGTATGCTGTCCCACGTCCCCCGTGCACCATGGAAGGCCAAATAATGCCCCCCCTAAAGATGTCCACATCTGAATTCCCAAAGCCCACGAGTATGTCACCTTCTAGGATATGATGGTTGAATTGGGTCCCCCCAAAAAGATGTGTTGACATCCTAACCCCCAATACCTATGAATGTGACCTGATTTGGAAAGAGGGTCTCAGCAGACGGAATCAAGTTAAGATGAGGTCATTAGGGTGGACCTTAATACAATACAGACGATGACCTTCCAAGAAGAGAAACAGACATGGAGAAGGCCATGTGACACTGGAGGGGGAACTAGAGCAGTGGCATCACAAGCCAAGGGGCGCCAACCACACCACGAGCTAGAAGAGAGCCACGAAATGCATTTCCCCGGGAGCCTTCAGGGAGACGGGCCCCGCGGACACCTTGATTTCAGACTTTCGGTGTCCAGAACTGAGAGAGAATCAAGGTCTGTTGTTTCAAGCCCCCTGGCTTGTGGCACTTTGTGACAGTACCTCTGGCAAGCTCACACGCAGCAGGGACTCGGCAGCTGTGATTTAGTGAAGGACCACGAGCCACGGACATTTATCTCGGATTACTCGCTGGGCCCGACGTGATCCCAAGGGTCCTTCTGAGAGGGCGATGTGAGAAGGACGGCAGAAGCTGGAGGGGTGCAGGGCCGACAGCCAAGGGATGCAGGCAGCCTCCAGAAGCCGGAAAAGGCGAGGAAAAGAGTCTCTCCCCTCCTGCCTCCAGCAGGGCCAGCTGCTCGCATAAGGCACAGCGTGTGGGCTTGTGCAACCACTTTCTTGTTTTGTTTTTTTAATTTTTCTAATATTTATTTCAGAGACAGAGAGACAGAGCACAAGCAGGGGAGGGGCAGAGAGAGCCTGAGACAGAATCCGAAGCGGGCTGTAGGCTCCGAGCCGTCAGCCGAGAGCCCGACGCAGGGCTCGAACCCATGAACCCTGAGATCGTGACCTGAGCCAAAGCCGGATACTCAACTGACGGAACCACCCAGGTGTCCCTACAAGCACGGATGGTTCGTTTAGAAAGCAGAGGACCCTCTGCAGAGCCTCCCGTCCCTGTCCTGGTGTTCCTGCTACCTGTGAGCCCCGTGTGTGGTCCCGAACCTCCCTGCTCTACCAGGAGAAGCCACGATGTTCGATGCTCGGATTGATCTCAGGAACTGTGGTCAATGAGACGGCTGGTGGCATTATTGAGCTGGAGGCTGTAACACTGTGACAGCCCTGGCTTGAGTTGGCCGGGGATGGTGCTGTCCGCCCCGGGACCTTCTGGGCCAATTAACTGCTCTCGAGGAATAAGGAAAAGCACTTCATTAAAGGCTGGCATCAGCAGGGTGGTTCTCACAGACATGGACCAAGAAGACAGGTGTGGGGGGAGGGAGGTCTGAAGTGGCCACACTGTCACCATGGGGAGATTAAGCAGGGACCACCCCCTCCCCGCCCCCAACAATGATAAGAGCATCTAGTTCCCCACAAACACTGGACGTACGTTATCTGGCTCACCTCCGCGTTTACTGCAGGGAGAAGGGACTCCTGTCCCGTTTCATAGCCAGGGACCTGGGCTCAGAAAGGTTGAGCAAGTCACCCGAGGTCACCCAGCTAGAGGGCAGCAAAGCGACATTCAAAGTCAGGCCCACCTGAATCCAGACATGTCCCCGCCCCACGCCTGCCCCTGACCCGGTGCCCTGGCTGGGGAGCGGGCACATCCCAGAGCGAAATGCCTCCCCGGGAGCCGCCCGGACCTGTCCTGCCCCAGGAGCCCCGCTGAGAGAATCCTCTAAGAGCCAGGAGTAACAAGATGTGGGATCGTTGTTGCAAAGACTGGGGCGGGACACTATTATTACCGGGGATAGAGAGAAAGGAACAGAGAAGGCAAAATCTGCGCTCAAGGAGTTCAAACTTGCAGACAATTCAGTGTGGATTTTTTTTTTTAATTTTTTTTTCAACGTTTATTTATTTTTGGGACAGAGAGAGACAGAGCATGAACGGGGGACGGGCAGAGAGAGAGGGAGACACAGAATCGGAAACAGGCTCCAGGCTCTGAGCCATCAGCCCAGAGCCCGACGCGGGGCTCGAACTCCCGGACCGCGAGATCGTGACCTGGCTGAAGTCGGACGCTTAACCGACTGCGCCACCCAGGCGCCCCACAGTGTGGATTTTTAAAAGGTGACTGGGAAGGAAGGAATCCTGAGGCTTGAGGGGTGCCAGTGTGGCTACTGAGAAAAAAAAAAAAAGAAAAAGGAACAACAGAAAAAGGCAACAAGGGTGGCCTGTCTTCTGCTTACAGTGATGCTCTGGAATTTCCCCCCATGGCTACTTCTTCTCCTCCGCAGAAAAGGAGGCTCCTTTGTCAAGGAGCCAGACTGCTTGTGCTCTGTGGCCAAATCGTAGAGGGCTGGGCCAAGCAGCCTCTTCGCTCTGTCTGGGACTCCCCAGCCTCTCAGGTGCACAGAGTGAGGCCGTCTATTTTAATGGCAGAGAAGTGGCCTCCTAATTAGACCTGCCGGCCGGGCTGGAGGGAGGGCCCCCCAGAAGCCTTCTTCCTCCACGCTGCAGGGACACATCGGGGAAACAGCCGAACCTCACTGCAGTTTACCATTTGCCCACGCGTGACTCATCCATAAGCAACACCGGGTAAACGCACAGAGCCACACCGCCGCCCCGCCCCCCAAAGCCCCCTCTGCTCACCTGCCCCTGTCTGGTCTGACAGCTTTCCTTTCCATCTCAGACACCGCTCCCTCCCGCACCTCACAAAAACTCCGGACCAGCAAGCTTCGCAGGCCGGCTGCAGGCCTTTCCCGAGGTCGAGTGCCAGATTTATTGTAGTATTCACGCATTTCTCACCCACGGAACGCGCGGGAGACCGTGTGAGCGCCTTCAGTAGGCTGCTCTCTTTTGTTTCGTGTGTCCCTAATGAAGTTTTTGAAGGTCGTTCCCTCGCCCCCATTTCCCCCATTAGCCTGTGATTTTTACTGCGTGATTTTGCACGGCGGGGCGGTTTTTACACGTGAGCAGAACTGACTGCCAAGCGCTTCACATGGCGTCTGACGCTTGGGAACCACTCAAGAAACGCGTCCGGATGTGTTTGATGTGTTTGCTGTTACCGTGAACCGTTCAACCCGGCCTGGAGTGCCCACTACGTGCCAGGCACTGGGTTAGTGTGAGCAGCGGGCACGGCGGTAAGAACAGTAAGACCGTCAGTCTGTGGTGTTGTGCTCCCGTCAGCCACTTGTGTTTAGACGAAGATGTTTCTGCCACCGTCATACCCTGCTTAGAAATGCATGGCTCCCCAGTCCTACTCCGAGTCCATTCTGTACCCATTGCTACCCGCCAAGACAGTGCGCTGCCCCTGGGAGCTAAACACTGGCCCCTGGGCATCTCTGAGTCTCAGAGAACAGAAGGGAATAGGGACTTGCTCATCTCTGAGCAGGAGGGACTTTGTGAGGGCCCCTTTAACCACCACAAGGGATAAGGGCTAATTCACACCGAGGGGGTGGGGCGCACGTGTGTTAGAAGCACTAATTTGGAGGGGGGAGCTCTAGATGGGCACTGAGTGCGGGCGATGGTGTGAACCCTGCCAGGCTCTGCCCAGCTGAGCCCTGCTCCCTGGCCTTCACCAGGCTCCTGATTTCCCCAGGCCAGATGTTTGTGGGATTAATGAATGTTGATAAGGCTGGAGAATGAACCACAGTCTCCCCGGGGGTCCCTGCAGCTTGCCTGGGCGGGTCAGGTGGAGGGAAGCTGGGAGGAGGCCTCCCCGGCCATCCTGAGTGCCTGCTGCTGGGTAGTGCGGCAGGGCGGGGAGGGGGGCACGTGATGAGATGCCCACTGGGTTCCTCGGGCGGACCTGCTTCAAGGTCACGGCTGATGTTCCACCTGAGGCAAGGCTTCAGGTATCACTGCATGTCTCCTCTCCGGGTCCCAAGGCTCAGGCACCCGGGCAGGGAAAGCGTCTGAGTCCTGTGCCCTCCCCCAGCTCCTGGCTCTGGGTTACGTCTCCCCCTGTGAGAGTCGTGGCTGCCCCCCCGCCAAGATCAGAAATCTGCACCCAAACAACCAGTGGGGTCGAACGCTGCGCTGGGGGCTTTGGGGGGCAAAGGCTGTAAGCGCTGGTGGGCACCGGTGGAGGAGGAGGGTTTTTGACGGTCAGTGTATGTGTGACCTCGGGCCAGTTGTCTGACCTCTCTGTGCTTCCACGTCCTCATCTATAAGACAGAGGTAATGATAATACTAATTAATAACCATAATATAAACCAGGCGCTATCTTAAGCGCTTTGTATTATGGTAACGCACTCATTCCTCATTAACTACTCTGTGAGGTCAGAATCCATTTTATCCAAATCTGGCAGATGAAAAAAAGCTGAGGAAGCCAAGGCACAGAGAGGTTAAGTAATCTGCCCAAGATCACACAGCAGGTGGCAGAGCCCCAGGAGGCTGCCTCTAGACTTTGTGCTCTTAACCATCACGCTGTAGTCCCTCCCTGCGGGCACATTGTGAGGGTGTCATGAGATGGGACCTGGAAAGGACTTAGGACAGGGCTGCACGTGAGGTGTGCCACAGCTCGCTAAGAGTTAGCTGCCACTGGGGTTATTAATGTTATTATTTTTCACCTAGCCATCGGTCCCGCGAGGAGGGAGCACTGCCCTCGGCCCTCTCTAACAGCCCCCAAACCCGGCGCCCGAAGCCCACTCTTCCCCGTCAAGTCCTTGCCCAGCAAGCCAGTCGGGGAAGCAGTGGCAAGGTCGGGGCTCCATGGCGTCTCATGTTAGGAGCTGTGGTGGTAGATGCCCTGAGCCCTGGGGCCTTGAGCCGCCTCTCCTCCCCATCCTCGTGAACACCTGCTCAGACCCCAGGCAGCTAGCTCTGCAAACAATCCCACCGGCCCCGACTTTTCTGGCCTTTGTCCAGCATGACTCACTGCCATCTCCGCCCGTTCCCTTTGGGTTTTCCAAAGTCACCCTCGGAGGTGACTTCAGGGAAACTTAGTGGGGGAACTAGGCCAGAACTGTGTTAATGAGGCCCTGAGGACCCGCCTGTGAGCTGCCATCTGGAAAAGGTAATCTGTGCCGACTGCCAGGCACCGGCCGGATCTGAGTGGAGGTTGGGAGACTCGAGAGCACGGCCCTAATATTTTGCAATGGCTCCAATCCCAGCCTGCCCTTGTGACTTGCTTTCACCAATAGAATCTGGTGGCACATTCCAAAGCCCAGGCCTCAAGAGCCTTGCAGCTTCTATATTCACCTCTCAGACCACCAGGCCCCCAAGACCACTAGGCCATGAAGGATGGTAAGCCACAGGAAGAAAGGCCTGTACCACAGCTGTCCAGCCCAGCCCAGGCCGGCCCAGCCCAGCAGATGGCCAGCATAGAAATGATAAATCATGGTTGGTTAGCCAGGAAGTTTTGGGGCGTTTTTCTGGGCAGCAATAGGTAAGTGACTGGAGGCTGGGGCCGGGAGCAGACTGGGCATGCTCCTGTGGGCAGAGGCTCCCCAGCTCTGTATGGTTCCCTAGGGGTCAAGGGTAAAGGAGCAGGTGCAGACCTCCACGGTCTGCTCAAGATCTTTGGTGAGATGACCTCTTTTGGTCACCCTTCCCCATTCTGCAGGAAGAATGGCCTCTCCCTTCCCTAAGCCCTGGATGATCCCCCCCCCCCACCGCTCCCCGCTGACACTGAGCCCCCAGAGACGCCAGTTGGAGCTGAAACTCCTGTTCCCAACCCCCACCCCTCCTACCACTCCCAGGAGGCTCTGTGGGGCAGGAGACTTGGGCAGCCGGCTGGGAGCAGGTCTCTCCCTTGGCCAGAGTGGGAAATTCAAAGTCACAGACACCTCGGTACCCTATGAGCCAGAGGGCAGAAAAGCGGGCCATTGCAGCGACTTCTCTTGATGGGGACAAAGACACAGGGCAGAGACCGCTTGAACCCTCCCACACAGAGAAATCCCACGCATGGGCCAGAAAGGGGCTCTGAGGGGTATGGGTGGGGAGAGGGGAGTCAGCCCCCAGGAAGCAGGGGTCATTACCAACTCCCCAGGCATCTGTCTAGACCATTTGCCTGCCTGAGCGCATAACTGAGTCAAGATCTAATTAGTTTCTGTGTCCTGGCTGAAAGCCAATGAGGGAGAGGCCCACAGGAAGATCTGGGGAGAGGGCGTTCTTAGGGCACGCTGGGGTCTCCAGTCCAGACGCGTGGGGAGAAGGAATGAACATCTCATTTTCACACATTGGACTATCCCAGATAAAAAACATATGTGCCTCAGATGGACGCCACCCCTCCCCGCCTCCCTAAGGACCTTGGGCCGCGCATGTCCACCCTACGCCCATCTCTGTGCACAGGTTCCCAGGGATTCAGGCCAGATTCAAATGTGTCAATTTCAGGTGATGAATGATCAAGCCCTTCCTAATTTGCATGTTAAGTTTCCTTGTGCCAGAAATAAATAGCCTCAGCTCATCAGAGAAGAGCTTTCTTGGGGGGGCCTTTCATTAAAGCGGTAGTGAGCACTTCTCCAGCGTGTTCCGTCCCGTACTGTGGGGGGTCTGGGTCCCCAGGCCACCTGTCTCAGGGCTGCTGGGATGGGCTCTGGAGAATCTGTCAGTCACTGCCAAGTGGGAGGAGGGGAGGGTGGGGAAGAGAGGGCGTGGCTTGTGTGCGCACACCTGTGTGTTCTAGAATGTTCCGGCAGTGAAGCTGGCAGCCGGTGCACATCCCTGGCCTCATCCCTAATTTGCAACATAACCCTGGATGCGTTAACTTTACCCCTTGGGTGTCAGTTTCTGCATCTATAAAATGGGAAGTGTAGTTACTGCTTTGTGGGTTCCTCGGGCCGCCTGTGGGCGTGACCCACCGGGACGCTGGTGAGTGAGCACACACCATGGGCGCCCGTGTGATGGGTCCTGCGGGTGGCCCGTGCGTGGGCTGTGGCGGGACACCCAGAGCTGTGCCTACCTACCATGTCAGCAGAAGAAAGACAGCAGCTTCTCTCTGCCTGCCCCAGCTTCGGGGGAACCCATGATGCCTGCAATGTCCTCCCTGCCCCCACCCCGCCCCCCCCGCAAGGGCTCTCGGGGCCATGACTCCTCAGGGTGGTGCTCTGAAGCCGTGGGGACACTGGGAGAACTCAGAAGACATCCAAGGGCAGAGAGAGGGGAGGCCAGAACCGCCTCCCCCAGCACAGGGCATCCCTCCCACCTCCTGAGGGGTTCAGCCTGATGAGGAAAACGTCACCAAATCAACCTGGATCCTGGAGTCTTTGCTCTCTACCAGACCAGAACCCTGCACAACTGGGTAGCCCGGTCAGACCCCAGCAGCCCCGGATGCTGGTGCAGGGAGCCTGGGTTTGAATGGCAGCTCTGGCCCTCCCACCCGGTCTGGTCCCTGAGGAAAGCCACTTTCGTCTCCCGGCTACGGAGAGTCCCAGCTGCAGGATGGAGGGCTTAGCCTAGATGCCAACCGGGCCATCGTTGTGTGGCCGCGTGACGGTGTCACGGCTCCGGGCTTGTGCCCCCACCTCCCCGAGGCCTCAGCTGGGGTCCAGCGAGGTGACACCCACCACGAGTCTCTGGCCCTGGTGGGAGTGGGGGGCCCACTTCCTCCCCAAGCCAGGACCCATTAGTGAGGATGTGAGGAGACAGGTTGCTATGGAAACCGAGACAGCCAATGTTTCTGAGACTTTTGCTTCTTGTTTCCCTTTCCCCCCTTACATTTCGAACTTATTCATCTTAATTGACATAATTATTGCCGCGTCAACCTGAGGCACAGGGAAGCCAGCTGTGCCCCTCGCTGCCCACCACCTGCCCTGACCCTGCGGGGCTCCCTCCCTGTCGCTTCTCTCCCGGCTTCTCCTGTCACTCACCAGCAATCCCCCGCGGCCAGGAAGAAGATGTCCCAAAGCAGGGGGAGGCCCCCACCCCAGCGCTCCTGGGCCCCTGTGGGGACAGGGGTCATGGCCGCTCCAGGTAACTGAGATGCCAACTTGTCTTCCAGCCCAAGCTCCTCACCTAGAGCTGACTAGGACTCTTTATTTACACCTCGGGAGCGGACCCTTCTGCCCACTGGGTAAATGAACTTGGGTCTCTCCGAGCCTCCATATTCTCATCTGTGCAATGGATCTGTCCTACCTGCCTGTGCATCCCATGCCCGGGGAACAAATGGAGCGTGGGAGGAAAGCAGTTCTATTGCAACAGGAAGTCCCATCGATTTGGACCGGGTGGGGGGAGGAGAGACCCCCCCCCACCCACAAGGGGCTGGAGGGTGGCCAGCCAGTTCCGCCCTCATGTCCCCCAATGCCAAGCCAGCCGCCGACTCTAGCGTGTGGGACTGGACGCCTGCTCGCACCCGGGAAGCTCTGGTGGCTCCAGCTGGGAGAGTCTGGGCAGGGGGGGCGGCACCGGCACCTTGCTCTCCACCACTGGTTCTCAACGGGGTGGATGTGGCCCTCTAAGGCACACTTGGTGGTGCTGGAGACATTTCTGGCTGTCACATTTCAGGGAGGGGGCTAGTGGGATGTAGTGCGTGGAGACCAGGGGTGCCGCTAACCCCCCCTGCCGTCCACACGGCAGTCCCCACGACAAAACGCGATCTGCCGCCAATGTTAACAGTGCCCGGGCTGAGAAACCCTGCTCTGCTCATGGTCTTCCTCGTGGGCGGCACAGGGTATCGTCTGGGGGGGTCCCTCTCACCCTGCTCCCTCCCCCATCGTTGAAAGCCGGCCCTGTGTGTGCAGGCGCGGGGCTGGCTGGGCTCCCTGCACCCCTCCTCCCTTCCCGGGCTCCGGCGGAGCGGGAGGGGGGCCTCTGGGTCAGGGGAAGGACAGCACGCTTGGCTGGGGGCCTCTTTCTCCTCCCAGCCCACCTCCCCCATCCCTCCCCGAGGATTACGACATTTCTAAACTCGTTAACTTTTAATTACTACCTTCCCTCTGCCTGAGTACACTGGCTCCAGGCCACGTACATCTCTATTAAAATTCAATTTATGCCCATCATAACTAATTCCTGCACTTCAGCTTCCTCACCAGCAGCCTTCAATTTTCAGACAGGATGTCCAAACTCATGGCCAAATCAGAGTTTATCTCCAAAGAGGCTGGCAATGGGGTTGGGGGGGGGGGGGAGGGGAGGGTCTGGCTTTGTTGAGGAAGAGGGGTCCGGAGCCTCCTACAAGCACTGGAAGGAGAGTGTGGCCAGACAGAAGGAGGCGGGGACAGCCTGCCCCGCGGTGTGGACATGGGTGGGTGGTGTGTGCTTGGTGGCCTGGAAGGCCGCCATTTCCACTTACACAGCCATCGATGAGCAGCCACCCTTCCTTACACTTAACCTTACATGACGCTCATGACCCTCCGGGAGGCAGCCTGTAATAACTGGTGTTATTATTCCCATTTAACAGACCGGGCAGCTGAGGCAAGGCTTAAGTCATTTGCCCAAAGGCATACGCTGAGTCACAGTCACGACAGGGACTCCTACTGGGGGGGATGCTCGCACTGAGCCTTGGAAGATCAGGCAGCAAAAGTGAGTGAGGACAGTGCAGGTCACTGGGGAGAGGTAGAGGCAGGTGGTCCTGAACAGTAGGCACCATCAGGAAAGGACTCATTCCGCCCATTAGCCAAGGACGCGGGTGAGGGAGGAGACTGGGAAGAGGGGCAGGACAAGGGCACACAGGGGCCTGAGGCGCCCTTGACCCAAATCCTCCAAAGACCGCCTGCCTCCTGCAGGACGCAGCCCAGAATGTCCTTCCTGGCAGTCGTGATCCTTCCTCCGCCATCCCGTGCCGGCCGTGTCTCCCTGATCGCAGGGCAGCATCGCTGGCCCAGTCTCGCCCCCCCGCCACGTTCACATCTTCCCCTTCACTGGTTCCTCATCCAGCCCCCCTCACCGTCCCCAAGCTCCCCTATGTCCCTAGACCTAGCTGACCGTTGTTAGTGTCCCACAGCCGTCGACACACAGCCGGCCACTCGGTCCTTCTCAAAACCCCCTCCCCGTTCTGTGACACCCTGATCTCCGTCTTGGCCTCTTGCTTTCGTTCCGTTGGGCAGGTTCCCACCTGTTTTGTTTATCTGCTTTCGGGGGCCCTGGGGCTCTTTCCTCCGCGCTACGTCTGCTCTCTCGCCCTGCCCGTTCCCACGGGGTCCGCTGTCACGCTGATGTCAGTGATCCCTAAGTCAAGATCTTCAGCTTGGGCTTTCCTTCCCCACGCCAGGCGCGCGTATCTTCCTCGCCTGCTGGATGCTACTACCTGGTGTTTCTCCACGCACCCAAGGGGAGCACGGAGACTCCCCACGGTGTCCCTGCTTTTCCAGGGTTTCCTCCACCAAGTCCCTGCCTCTCCACCTGCCTTCCTCCCTCACCCGCACGTCCAGCCCCTCGTCACGTCTGCTCAGTTCTGCCTCCTGGATATGTGTCAGACCCCTCCGCTCCTCCGCTCCCCACTGTCTCCAAGATGGCCCGGCCACCCGCCTCCCGTCACCCCTGTCCACCCCGGCGTTCGCCTGTCCTCCTCCAGTCCACTCTCCGCCCCGGTGCCTGGCTACAGGGTTTAGAAATGGACACCTGATCGTGGCCCTTCTCTGTGAAAAACGAGTCAAGGGCCCCACACAGCTTTTGGCCTAAGAGAAGAGCTCCCCGGGAGCGCCAGCGAGCCCCGACTTGACTGACCCTGGCCGCTTCTCCAGCATCCTGACCTCCTGTCCGTGCCGGCTTTCTTTCAGCTCCTCTGTCTGCGCGCATGGTACACGGCTGCCTCCAAAGGCCCACTTCCGCCTCTCCCAGCTCTGCCTAACCCTGCTCATTCTCAGCGTCCCCAGTGACACCTTCTCCGACCTGTCCTTCACCTTGATGGCGCTTGTCGAAACTGGAGCCCGGCATTACGTGAAGAGTTACTGAGTGCTGTTTCCATCCCGCGCTGCACACTCTATGGGGGTCAGGGCTCCCCTGTCTTATTTAGCACCCAATGTCTACACTCCAGGGGAGCTCCACTCGTTCACTTCCCGTCCCCGCCAATGCCTCTTTCCCTCTGGGTTCAAGTTCGACATCTTCCACAAGCTGCCCCCAACTTCTCTAGGCCTTTACACCTGCTGTCCCTCCTCAGTCTGGGCGCACACGAGCCAAGAGTCCTGCTCCTCAGCTAGAACAAACCTCTCCCAAGGGCGGTGGGAAGGGCGGGGCTGGCTCTGCCTTCCCTGACTGTCCTCCTTGACCAGCTGTGTGCCAGGTGGGCAGAGTCCCAGATCCGTGCCTTGCGACTGAGCAAAGTAGCGTCCCCCGATGTTCCTCCATCAAACCTGGAGGGAGAGGATCTGGCTCTCATCTTGGCTCAGAGACTTCAGTCTTGAAGCCCCACGTCCCTCCCTACCAAGACGACTCTCCTGTAGGAGCTGCTGATGCACGGGGATTGAGAACAGGTGCCTACGGGAAAGGGGCTGGCACTCGGCCTGGCATGGGGTAGATGATCACTTGAAGCGTTCGTCATCAAGAGTTAACATACGTGAAGTCCTTGAGACGAGGCTGGGCCCACGTAAGCTCCTTGTGTTAGCTGTGACTACTTCCCCTGTGCTGGTTTAGGAGGCTGGCGGGGGCCATCCCCGGAAAGTTGGGCCCCGCAGTGCCGCCACTGTTTGGGGGCGGGGGACAAACACGGCAAGACAGCTCAGAGCAGGGGGAGGGATGCAGGCTCGGGGTCCCAAAGACCCTGGGTAAAACCTGACTTCCCAGGTCTGGCTGTGTGACCTCGGGTAAGTTGCTGAATCTCTCTGAGCTGGGACTCCCAGCTAGGAGGTGGAGATAATAATGGCGTTAATCTCTCAGAACCGCTGTTAGTTAGAGGTTGGCTCAGTTCTGGGCACCCACGTGGTATATGCTCCAGCACCCGCCAGGAGCCCGCTGGCCTCTGCATCCTTGGCCTCGGCCGCCTGCTCTCACTTCTAAGGGGAGGCCAGAGGACAAGCCAGAGACAGAGCAGCTGGCCCGGAGAGTTTCTCTTCATCCTCTTCTCTGAAGAATTTCAAAGGCTGCGGCTGCCCCCCATGTGTCCCCTGCTTTGTGCCCATAGCGAGGGCTGCGGCATGCGTGGGTCTCTGCCTCAGCCACGGGGCTTTCTTCTCTCTGCCGCTGAGCCCGCGGGCAGCGCCCTGACACCACAGCTCCCCCACAAGGGACATCAGCCTGGCCGTGGGGCTGGAGACGCAGCCTGGGGCTGGCCAGTGTCCTGCCTGGCTCTTCTGAGCTTCCCCTCCACACACCTGCTCTTCTCCACGCCAGCCAGGGGCCAGCCGGGGCCTCAGAGTCCGGACTCGGCCTCCACTCGTCTTACCTCCTCATGCCTGCTCATCGCAGGGTCTGCGGGGCCCCTGGCTTCTTGCCCTCTCAGGGCAGAGGAATGGCGTACGGTGACAGGACCGTGGCAGAAGGAGCCCCGTCAGGACCCCGTGTGCGTCTACACAGGTGGGACAAGAACCCACACGGGCCACACAGCCTTCCTGGATCTGCCACTTGCTCTCTTCATGACCCCAGGCAAGTTCCAGAACTTCTCTGAGCTCCAGTCTCCTCATTTTGCAAAATGACGGTAATAACACTCACCTAGTGCTGCTGTGAGATGATGTATGTTCAGTTAACCATGCGTGGGAATCTAAGTGTGTGTGTGTGTGTGTGTGTGTGTGTGTGTGTGTGTGTGTGGGCTGTCCCCAGCCACACAGTTCTGGCTGGTTCAGTGGATGATGCAAAGTGAAGCAGAATTGATTCGACTTGGGGAGAGGGCCCTGGAGGGTGGAAGGCGGGGAAGAGAGGGCAGAGGAGGGGTGCCGAGGGGAGGGAATGGGGGAGAGTGATCTGATGGAAGAGACTCCAGGGGCAGCACAAGAGGGCCTGACCTTTCATGAGCTACCATCCTACCCAGTCAGGAAGTTAGGCTAACAGGCCAATGTGCTTCACCCAGACATAGACTCACGATGGTTAAACAAGAGCCTGAAGGAATCACACCCACCCACCCAACTACCTACCCACCCCCCCAACATGTGTGCGCATGTACAGAGGCTAACAAACACATTAGAGCGTATACTTCCAAGTAAGTATTGTGTTCAACCTCCTCCCACCCACCCCCAACACACACCAAGAGCCACGGTGAGAGGCCGTGCACCTGTCCCACTGGTGGAGGGGTGGCAGTGGGGACAGTGCCCAACCCTTTGGGATGGTCTTCCCAGGCAGTATCCCACCCACATGGGAAAAGAGATCTCATTTCCTTAGAGTCTGATAATGCTTTATACCCACAGTGGTACCCCAAACTCTCAAACTGGGAATTCAAGGCTGGTTTCAAAACCGGTAACATATGTCACCAACAAGGGGCTCTCACAGCACTTGACCACAAAAAGAGCTCTAAAGAGGGTCCTGGACCATAACAGTGTCATCGGACAGGTGCACAGAGCCCCCGTGACCACCTAGGAGGAGGTGTGCTCGCTTGCACACGAGGTCCCGAGGTCCGGCTGGTTTGTCACCAGATCTGTCCTGCTATTCTACCGAGACAAACACTTTGTATAATCCTAGCAGGTGCTGTTTATTTCATGCCTGTTGCAGCAGGGACTGGGCTTGTCCTGTAGAATCTCACTGTATTCTTACTGGAACTTTCTAGAGTGGGCATTACTGCTCCCGATTCTGAGAGGCAGGGTGGCTAATTCCGTCCAAGGCCCAGAGCCAGGAAGTGGTAGGAGGGTGACTGTATTCAGGGGCGCCCAACTCTGAGGTCCATGCTATTTCCATTCTGCCCCCCACAGTCATTCATCCTCAGAAGGATGCGGCAGGCTTTCCTTCGTGTGGGTGTCACACACGTGCACACACGCCACGGCCATTCTGTTTCAGATCCCACTGAGAATGAAGGCTGGTGGAGAGTGGATGTGAATGCAACGTTCTTCCTTTGGAGACGGACTAGGAAACATAGTGGAATTTATGGCGGCACTTCCAATCTTATTTTCTCTCAACTTGCTGAGTAAATTCAGCCATCTTTCTGCCTGAAAATTGGTTATTATCACCCAACTCAAGCCCTGGGGTTCGCAAGAGACTAGGAAGTTCTCAGCGGCAAGCGGTGGTCGGAAAAGCAGGGGATAAGCCGGCCAAACTCCTCTGGGTTGCAATTTTCAGTATGCATTTATTTCAAAGGTGAATCCGGTACATTTTATTGAGCCAAAAAGCAAGAAAGTGCTAGAAATCCAATAGCGACATGTCAAAAAGACCCAGGATCCAGCTTGAGGAAGCTCCACGGGCCGATTATGGGTTACTACGGAGCATCAAAGTGAAGAATGACAGCGATAGATTGAAACACACTGAATAAGAAAAATAATCCATCAGTTCATACTGATGCTAAATTATTTTAAAGGAAGGTGAGAAAGGGAAGATCCTTTTTATAAAAGAATGACAAATTGGGCATGCAAGCTGGTGCAGCCACTCTGGAAAACAGTATGGAGGTTCCTCAAAAAACTAAAAATAGAACTACCCTACGACCCAGCAATTGCACTACTAGGCATTTATCCACGGGATACAGGTGTGCTGTTTGGAAGGGATGCATGCACTCCCATGTTTATAGCAGCACTATCAGTAATAGCCAAAGTATGGAAAGAGTCCAAATGTCCATCGAGGGATGAATGGATAAAGATGTGGTATATATATATATATATATATACATATGACAGAGTATTACTCAGCCATCAAAAAGAATGAAATCTTGCCATCTGCAACTACGCGGATGGAACTGGAGGGTATTATGCTAAGTGAAATTAGAGAAAGACAAATATCATATGACTTCACTCATAGGAGGACTTTAAGAGACAAAACAGATGACCATAAGGGAAGGGAAACAAAAATAATATCAAAAGGGGGGGGGGACAAAACAGAAGAGACTCATAAATATGGAGAACAAACTGAGGGTTACAGGAGGGGTTGTGGGAGGGGAGAGGGGCTAAATGGGTAAGGGGCACTTAGGAATCTACTCCTGAAATCATTGTTGCACTATATGCCAACTAATTTAAAAATTTAAAAAAAAAGATTACTCCCCCCCACCAAAATGACAAATAAAAGTAAAAGGAAAGATAGAAGTAGAAAATCTGCTTATCACAACCACAAAGGTAGTAACTGATTCAGGTTAGATTCCTCAGTGGATACTCAACCACCGAGCGAGAGATTTCTGGGGAGGAGAAGAGTCACAGTTTCGAGTTATCCCTCAAAGGGAAGGGGCGCCTGGGTGGCTCAGTCGGTTGAGTGTCCGACTTCGGCTTGGGTCATGATCTTGTAGTTGGCGAGTTCGAGCCCCGCGTCGGGCTCTGTGCTGACAGCTCAGAGCCTGGAGCCTGCTTCTGATTCTGTGTCTCCCTCTCTCTCTGCCTCTCCCCTGCTCATGCTGTCTCTCTCTGTCTCAAAAATAAACATTAAAACACACACACACACACACACACACACACACACAACAAACAAAAAAACAAAGGGAAAACGATACCTCCAGACCTTGACAGTGGAGAAATCTGGTGCACATCACCTTGACCAGCTGACCAAACGTAACCTCACCAATAATGGGGCAAAGTGACAGGAAGTGTCTTCAGGTATGAAGCACGAAGGACTCACATCTGGGTAATTTTCTTGCCAAGAAGGTTTAACCTGAATCTAATCAGGAGGATGTAACTGGACAGATCTACCCTAGGGGACATTCTGCAAAACTGGCTGAGCTCTTAGAAATGTCAACGCCGTGAAAGGTAGCAAGAAACAATGAGGGATAGTTCTAGATTTCAGGAGTCTAAAGAGTCATGACAACCACATTTCATGTGTGGTCCTTGATGAGATCTTGTATCAAACAATAATAAAAATGGCCACAAAGGACATAATTGGGACAGAGGTATCAATGTGAAATTTTCCATTCTTTTTTTTTTTAATTTAAAATTTTTCTTTTGAGGCGGGGGGTAGAGGGGTAGAGGGAGAGAGAAAGAGAATCTCAAACATGCTCAGCACAGAGCCTGATGCGGGGCTCGATCCCTTGACCCTGGGATCATGACCTGAGCCCAAATCAAGAGTCGGACGCTCAACTGACCAAGCCACCCAGGTGTCCCTCGCTGTGAAATTTTCTGAGTGTGAAAATTGCACTGTGGTCCTATAGGGCAATGCCTTATTCTCGGGAAATTCTACTTAGGGGTGAAGTGACATGATGTCTACAACTAATTCTTCTGCTTTCCTTTTTTTTTTTTTTAAGTTTATTTATTTATTTTGAGAGGGGAGGGAGGGGCAGAGAGAGAGGGAGACAGAATCCCAAGCAGGCTCCACGCTGTCAGTGCAGAGTCTGAGGCGGGGCTCGCTCGAACTCACAAACCGTGAGCCCAAATCAAGAGTCGGATGCTCAACCGACTGAGCCACCCCGGCGCCCGGAGAAGAGACCTTTCTTATGGGCACAGCACATATTTGATTAGAACAAAATCCCGACCGACTTGTACTTGGGCACCCGGTGGCTGCCGTGCCGTCACGGCCAGCCTTCCTGGGTGAGGAGGCAAGGGGATGAGTTTCCCCCCCGGACGCGTGTTTGCGTCCCCCTGAAATTTCCACCCAACCAAAACTCTGAAACAGAACACAGCTCACCCACAGACAACGTAAAAGCCGGAGCCGACGCCCGTGCTGTCAAAAATCCACGAGTGACTTCTGACTCCCCACGCCCCTCCAACTGAACTACTAAGACCTACGTTGACCGGAAGCCTTCCTGATAGCATTAACCGTCAATTCTCACGTTATTTTGTACACTATATGTATCACATACTGTAGTCTTCCAGGAAAGTAAGCCAGAGAAAAGAAAATGTTATTACGAACACGGTACGAAAGAGAAAATACATTTACAGTGCTGTGTGCACTGTATTTATCAAAAACACCCGCATGTTAGTGGACCCGTGTGGCTCAGCCCATGCTGTTCGAGGCTCAACGGTATTTGCATTCCCCTCTCTGCTTTGTTTTCTAGAACCTGCAAAGCACACTTAGTAGAGGCTGCTTGGGATGCATATTAAGGAAGCCACGGTCACAGTCCTTCCTCAGCGAGAGGCTGGACGTAAAGAATTTCCAGCCCTGGAGCCGGACGACTTCTATTTGAAGCCCAGCTCAACCTCTGACCTTGGGGGAAGTGTTTAATGTCTCTGAGCCCCAGTCTGCGCATCTGTCGAATGGGAAAAATAACCAAACGTTCTCAAAGGATGGCTGGCAGGATTGAATGAGATAATCACACAGGGCGCACATAACGCCTGCCAGGTAGTTAATTCCTTTTCATTGCCAGTGATTCCGATGATCGTTACCATCATCAATAGCTGGGGCCCTGACCACTACCTGGATGCCTCCAAGACAAAGAGCTGTTTTCAGAGGAAGCCCGTTGCATCCATGGGCAAGTCTGATCCTTAAGCTGATCCTTAGCAGCTGTCCCTGTGTACCATCCACACTGGCAGCCTAGCAGTCCCAACCCTCCTCCTCCTTCCAGAAGAAGTCAGGGGCAGGCTGGGAGGCCACTTACAAAACTGCCCCAGGGAGCCAGGTAGCAGCCAGGAGCACTCTGGGTCCCCGGGTGCAAACCGCCACAGAGGCTGCTCGGGGAGACACCCCTGGTCTCCCTTGTGGGCTCCCTGGAGACCCAACGCCCAGAGCGGCCAGCACTGGAAGGCCCCCTGCTTCCTTGGCCTCTCACCATCCGGAGGGGAATGTGGTCCTCCTGTCCTGGACCTTCCAGCTCCCTCCTCTGACAAAGTGGCCACGTCCACCAGCCGATCCAGTCCAGGGTTGGGGCAGAAGGGATGCGGAGGGAGCAGGGTGGGGGGTTGTCGCCCTGAACTCTGGCCTCCCTGCTCGGCAAAGAAAAGGACGGTTCTCTGGAAAGGACAGATCCGCCAGTAATTAAGTACCGTCCTGTTATTTGCATTCTGGTCCCTGGCGGCAGATCTGTATCAACATCCCCAGGGCAAGACAATCTTGTTTCCCCAACAAAACCGATTATGCACATCAGGCCTGGGGATTAATCACCAGCCGCAGGGGTGGGGAGGCGGTGAAAGCAGGTGGAGATGCCGGAGGGAGGAGGGAGGGATTGCCGGGAGGAGAGGCCGGAGGCCAGGCCGGGCTTGGGGGCCCAGCCGCCCGTTGCTCATGCTTCTGGCGACAATCCCCCTTCACTAAGACCCTGTGCCCCTCCCTCCTCTCCGTTCTCCCCATTTGGCAGTGTCCTGGGGAGGGAAGGGCCAGTCCAGAGTTCAGGGCATGGGCACAAACATGGAGTAGGGACAAGCCCAAAAGCCTTGGGCAGGCCACTTCCGTGCCCCCAAATACAAGATGTCCTTCCCTTACTGATCCCGGGTTGCTACATGCCCCACCTGTGTGTCGGATCCAAGCCCCCCCAGTGCTCCCCGGAGATAGCAGAGTTCTCCTGGGGGCTGGGGAGCAGGGGCTGGTCACAGGCATGACCACAGCCCAGCTGCTGGGAGTAAGCTCCCCGACCTCAATCCTTGTTGCATGAGCCACTCCGTCTGGCCCCCTGCCTAGACATCCTCCATTGGGCTCAGCAAGGCAGGGTCCTCATACTCCCGGGGCAGTGCTGTCTTCCCCCCTCCACCCCGACTTCCGCCACCCCAGCCTCCCAGTAGCACTGGTGTGGGAACCTCTGTCCCCCAAATGGCCACGCGGGCCCCCCACCCTAGTTCCCCTTCAGGGCACAGCAGCGGCTCTGGCAGCCAGGAGGGAGGGGAGGGGAGGCTTGCCTGTACTCCAGCGAGAACTTGGTCAGCTCCCTGCTGTTGTGGAGCCACTTGAATTCCAGCGGCCAGCTGCCCTCGGCCATGCACGTGAGCACCAGGCGGTTCCCCTCCAAGTGCACCTGCGTTCGCACCGGCTCCGTCTTGAAATAGGGGGCCACATCATCTGTGGTAAACAGAGACACAAAGCCACCAGTTAGCAGTGCTCACCTTCAGGTGGTTGCTCACGTGGTGCCCTAACGCCCTGGGCAGACAGAGCAGGTGCAGCCAGCTAACTTGCTCAAGGTCACGTGGCCGGGAAGGACTTGAACTTGGGTCGGTCTGACTTTGGAGCTTGATCTTCAGAGGGAGTCCTCCACCCCTACCAACCAGTTCTCGGCCTCCCTCCTCCCAGACCGCGCCAGGCTCACGGCCTCTGCTGCCACCGCCCTGTTCTGGTGCTTTCTGTCGCTCTCCCCTCGAGATCCCCATCCACTGGACACCTTGTGATTCTGGGGGCACTTACTGCCCTTTGGTCAAAGGGAATATAAATGTCACAAGGAAACCGGGGGAGGGGTGGGTTGATACGAGTGGCAGGTGGCAGGGACGTCCCGGGTCCTGCCCCTAAGGCTGGGAGAGCCCGTCAAAAGCATCATGGGCAGAGTCCATCCGGCGGGCCCTCTCCACCGCCAGGTTGTTTGACCCTTCTGTCCTCTTACCCTCAGATTTGGCCAGAATTAGGTGTCTGTGGTCTGCAGGTGGGTTCACATTCACGTCAAGGCCTCACCCTGGGTTCAAGTGCAGACCGACCACTCAGAGCACCAGCGATATACGTCTGGGGCTGGGTCAACTGGCATCATGCCCCACCCCACACCCCAGGTCTGAATCTCATGAGTGCATAGCTTGTGATTACTCGGGGGGGGGGGCCTTCCTTGAACCTCATCCCTGCTACCAGCTCTCTTTGTGAGGGCCGCTGGAGGGCAAGCCTGGGTGTGTGTGGAGGGAGAGCCAGGGCAGGCAGGTGCTGAGCCCCTCCCCCCCCATCTCTGCATCACTCCGGACAACCATTCTGCAGCTTACCGCCTTCCAAAGCCCTTCAGGAGGTCCTCTTTTGGGGGAGTGTGCTGCGGGAGTGGCACCCATCCCTGGTCCCCTGGTCCCCTGGTCCCCCGCCCACCTCCGGTGGCAGCAGAGGGGAGAGAGGCGAGCAGGCACCCATTTGCCCGCAGCCCACTCTGCTGAGGCAGCGGCTCTGCCTCTGTTTGACAAATGGGCATATTCGCACTTCAAAGGCACATTCCTATTCCCCAGCAGCGTTTGAGAGCCCTTTGAATTGCGTTTTTAAAAACCCTCTGTTAGTTCCTGTCATCACTCATTTGTTTTAAAACAATAACACTCCTAGTGATTCAATCCCTCCGATGCGATGCGGGGCTGATTCAGAGCCAGAACATCAGAGGGGGCGGGCGGGGTGGGCGCTTGCACACTCGCTCGTGCACACGTGTGCACACGCGCTCTGCACTCAGACCCCCTCACCTCCGTAACCCAGTTCACTGGGCAACCTGTTATCACGTCCGCCTGTTCCAGTTCAGTGCTCGGGCTCTCCGGGGCGCCTGCCTGGAGCCCAGCAACAGGAGCTGGGATGGGCTGATTCCAGCGGCTGCCCTGCCCGAGATAATGACTCTGGGAAGAGGAGGGCGGGGCTGCCCTTTCCTGAGAACCTGCTGGGTACCACCGAGCCCCGAGCATCCCTGCATCCCTCCCCATCCCTAGTTACCCTCCGCAGGAAGCTTGGGAGGAACTGAGGCTCCTCTCCCCCAGCCCCTGCGGTGTGGTCCGCCCTCCCCCTGCCATCCGATACAAGGATTTGGCGGGGGGAGGCCCTACCCAGCACTGAGCAATGTCAGGAGTGCAGCCAGCTGGTTTCCCTTGATAGGCCTGCCGTCTTCCAAAAGCAGGGGATGGCGGGGCGACTGGCAGTGCGGCAGTAGGGGGGAGGCACCCACAGGGAAAGGATGCTGGGGTGGGGGGCGGGGGGAGCCAGCCGGGTGTGCACGTGCACCCGTGTGCATTGTCTATGCGTCCTTGAGTCTCCGTGTGTATCTGTGTGTGTATGTAGGTGTGTGCTCTTGTGTGTGTATCTACGTGTTTGTGTGTTCAAGTGTGTGTCTGGGCACATGTATACGTGCGTTTACGTGCAGAGAGAGATGTCTGTGCCGTGAATGCACCAGTCGTGGACCCTGGGGAGCTTACTTATAACCTTTTTGCATTTCAATCTCCTAGCTGTAAACTGGGGGATACGTTTGTTGTATCAAATGAATTAAAAAACGTAAAGAGGTTAGAAACGGTGCCTGGCACACGCTTCAGGCACATGCTTTACTATTAAGCGTGTGGGCAGATGGGCAGACTACAGGAGAGAAGAGCTCATGCCCTGTTGGCAGGCACCGGCAGCACCTTTCACAGTCTAAGAGCTTGGATTGTGCAGTTTACTACTTGTGCAACTGTGCACAACAGCCCTGTTAGCCACTTTCTCAGTGGGAAGGAGCTGAGAAAGGAGGAGAAAGAAATTTGAATTCTTGAATACTGAAAGAATCAATATTATACGGGTGTCATTCCCTTAAACTTTTCCTCACTTGGAAAACACACGCACACACACACACACACACACACACACACACACACACACACTACAGTTTTTTTAACTACACAAAGTGAATCTAAAGTTCACACTTAAAAAAATGACAAAAGAGGGGCGCCTGGGTGGCTCAGTCGGTTAAGTGGCCGGCCGACTTCGGCTCGGGTCATGATCTCGCGGTCTGTGAGTTTGAGCCCCGCGTCGGGCTCTGTGCTGACAGCTCAGAGCCTGGAGCCTGTTTCAGATTCTGTGTCTCCCTCTCTCTGACCCTCCCCCGTTCATGCTTTGTCTCTCTCTGTCTCAAAAATAAATTAAAAAAAAACGTTAAAAAATTTTTTTAAAAATGACAAAAGAATACCTAAGAAATTCTGTAAAAGTGTAATAGGTGAAAAAGACAAGCCCAGATACCGAACTGTATTATAAAGTTGCAATAATTAAAACAGTGTGTTCTTGCACCAGTAATCTGATGAAATGACAGACTCAGAATCTAGAAATAGACCTCTACATATGGGATCATTTAATATATGATGAAAGTAGAATTTCAAGTCGGTGGGGAAAAGATCAATTATTCACCAAATGGCTTTGGAACAGCTAGGGAGACATTTGGGGCGGGGGGTGTAGAGGGGTGGGGAATAAAGTTGAATCTCTTCCTCACACGTTTCCTCAAAATAAATGCTAGATGGATGCATCAGTGTTTTAAGCGAGAAAAATGAAATTCTAAAGGGAGTAGACGAAAGTCACAGAGGTTTAAAAATATATAATCTTCAGGAGGTGATGCAGTATTAGACAAAGTCCAGGAAGTCATAGAACAGATTGATAACTTCAGCTACATAAAAATTCTGCACGGAAAAAAAAAATACCCATAAACAAAAAGGCAACAAATGACAAACTCGGGGAAAATATTTGCAACTTCTATCATGGACAAAGAGCTCATTTTCCCGGTATAAAAAATATTCCCATAAATCAGGAAGAAAAAGATGAACTAACCAACTGGGCAAAGGATCTGAACAGTTCACAGAAAAGAATTACAAATAACTCTGAAACACAAAGATGCTGAACCGCCTGATAAGAGAAAGGCAAATAAAACTCAGTAAGATACCACTTTTTCCTATCCCTTGGGCCACGATCCGAAAGCACGATAGGGCCCCGTGCTGGCCAGCCCGCAGGGACCCAGGCCAGCGCGCACACAGCTATGTGGGGTTGTAGCTCGGGACCATATCTACAGAGAGTAGTCTGGAGGTTCCATCGAAACTAAAAATGCATGCCTTCCCCCTCCCTGCCCCCCCAATCCCCAGCTCTTCCCGGGACTGCTCCTTCACAGACACACCTGTGCATGGGTAAAGTGACAGCATTTCTTAGCAGCATTATGGTTTTTATTAAATGTTTATTTTTGAGAGGGGGGGAGAGAGAGAGAGAGAGAGATAGCGAGCCAGGGAAGGGCAGAGAGAGCGGGAGACACAGAATCTGAAGCAGGCTCCAGGCTCTGAGCTGTCAGCCCAGAGCCTGACGCGGGGCTCGAACCCACAAACCGCGAGATCATGACCTGAGCCGAAGTCCGGTGCTCAAACTGACTGAGCCACCCGGGCGCCCCTAGCAGCATTATGTTTCGTAACAGTGAGAGCTCCAGAATCACCTGCATGTCCGTCAAGAGGGCACTGGTTACAGGAAATGATTGCACTTCTACGCTAGAGAATTCTCCGCAGCATCAGGCTCTGGAACGATTTTGGGGAACTACCGGTAAGTGAAAACAAGCAAGGTGCAGAACGGACACGTAATCTGCTGCCATTTGTGCACGTTCTATTTCCTCGAAGCATAAAAATGTATTTGCTTGTCTAGCCACAGGCTTTTTGTCTAGGGGGTTACGGAAGAAACTGGCTCCCGTCAGGCTTTAGGAAGAAGAACGGGGTGGGACGGGACTCGTTCGTCACTCTGTAGCTTTTGGTAACTTTTGTTGTATTGCGCAAGAACGGATTACTTCCTTAGAATCAGACACACGCTCGCATCTGCATGCACCTATGGGAGAGTGCCGGGTGAGCGGTCACGGGCCTGTCCTGCCGGGGACAGAGGAAAGGGGAGGCCCTTTATGTGCATGGGACACGGGGTGTGGCACGGCTGGGGGCCCCTGACCGCCGGAGTCTGACACCCTTGAAGGAAGAGCCGCCTTCCGAGGCGGAAAAGAGGCCTCAGTCTTGGGCTTCCTTCTCCTTTCCCGTAACAGTTCAGGGGTCCCTGACTGCCCTGCTAAATACCCGCATTGTCATCCTTCTACGCCAGGCTCCAGGCTTATAAGAAGCTTATCAACTCCAACTCTCCCCTCCCTCCTGCCCCCAGCGAAATAACGTCCTCTTTCTCTGGAGTCCCTCCACGGCTCCAAGGATTTGACTTCCCAGCCAGCCCAGGCCTGGGAACCCCACTTTCCTGGAGCCAGAATCTTGCTAGCCGGGGTGAAGACCTCCACCCACCACCCGATTGGCCACAAGATGTCTATTGCCCTCCAGAGCCCGCTTCCAGGGGCAAATTCCAGCCCATCCCAGCTCTGAAACGTGCCAAAGCCTGTCCCTTGCAGCTTGTCCCTGGGCACACAGTAAGTATGGCTGCTCGGTCGTGGGGCATCTCTGGAATGCCTGGGAACAGGGAGGGGGTTGGGATTCTTACAAACTCCTCACCTCACCCTCCCCTGGTCTCTGCACCTTTGTCCTGGGTTGACCCCCGTGGCCCGCTAGCCCGTCCCGGCTGGAAAGCCCTGTGCTCCCTGGAGCTGGCCGGGCCCTGGGCCATGGGAAGCAGGGATTCAGGGAGCCCCCTGTCACCGAGCCTCACTTCTCCCCACACTTCTGTGTCTGCTGCCTTTCCTTCGTGCTTCTCATGGAACTTTCCATACGTGGAGCGCTTTAGGCCCAACATCTCAGTTAAGAGGCATGAGAACTTCCAAGGAAGTTGGAAGCTGTCATCACCCCCTTTTACAGATGAGGAAACAGACGCTGGGGAAGGTTTGGTCATCTGACGCTTTCTCCCAGACGTGAAGTCAGGTCTGGCCGATTCCAGAGCTCTGGATCTTTCCATATCTGATGCTCAGCTGGCCTGCTCTTCATACTCTGACCTGTGGCCTCACGGTATAAGTGGGGGACGGTGCCTGGTTTGAAGCCACAAGCAGGGGTCATGCTGGTTGTAAGGCAGGGACATTCCCAAATGTCACAGCCCCAGAGCGAGATCCAGGGATGAGAGGCGGGCTGGCTGGGAATGCGTCGGAGACTGGCCACCTCGGGGTGGAGGCTGCAGGGGGGTGGACTAGGGGGGTGCAGGGAGAGAAGCCCCCACCCACTCACCGCTCAAGGCTCCAGGTGCCCACCTTTTCCAGGGGTCTGGCTTGAAGGTCCCAGGGTGGGGAAGAGAATCCGGGTTTCCATCCCAATTCCTACGCTAACTGAAGTCTGACCTTGAGCAGAGTAACTTTGGAGCCTTCCTTGTCTTATCAGTGAAACAGCTTCTAACGCCTGCCCCAGAGGCTGCTGGGAAGGTCAAAGTGAGCTAACGCACGCCACGTTTGGAGCACTGGTGCTTGGCACCCCCAGGCTGCTCGTTCTGCAGAACAGACCTTTGCAGGTGATCACACGGGGGGGGGGGGTGAGGATCACCCCACCCATTTCCTGCCTCTCGGAGATGTCCCACATCGGAGCCTTCCACATGCAGCTTCCTCACGGCCACTGCAAGCTGGCTCAAGAACTGAGTCTTCCCTCGGGATGCCTCGGAATCGCGGGGGCTGCGGGACATCCTGCACAGTGTCAGGAACTCCTGCACGTCCCTCTCCCTCCCAAATCCAGGTGGGGAGGTGTTAAGCCTGGGGCTGCCTGGAAAGGGAAGGTTTGGGAATACCATGCCAAGGGCACAGGAAGAGGCTGCCATGCATGACCCTGCGGGAGCCCCTGCCTTCCAGAAACGTCCGGGGAGCACATGCCGTGGCAGGTGTTTGCGGGCACTTTCTGAATAATGCCTGATAAAGACCAGGGGACCCAGGGATGCTCCCTTCTCTCCTCCCGCCCCCGGGGCCGAGCAGGGCATGCCTGCTCCCACCCCATCCAGCCAGGGCAGTAGTGGCCCAGCCCCGCAGGCCCTCCCTTCTGGCTTCCCTTCTGCCTCCCACAAATGAGATGCTAATTTATGCCCCTCCACTGTCTCCTGGCAGATGCCTGGCCCAGCTCAGCCCCAGAGCTGCCTGCATGCCAAGTGCTTCATTAGCCAGGAAAGAAGGCTCTCGCCCTCCTTAATCTAATCCTCGCCAGTGACCTTCAGGAGCCAGGCACCTTCTGATGCCGGGGCCTGGGAGGGTGGGACAATCAATTACGCCTCGGCCTCCACAGCTGCTGCCGAATGGATTTCTCGCTCAGAAAAGCATGTTCAAAAAGCATCTAATGGAACGGATCATCAATTTGTTTGAATACACATTTAATCTGATTAGGGGGGCCCAGCCACCGGGGCAGCCAGTGCAAGTGAGCCCCAACACGGCCCTGGGGAACCGTGAGTGGGGTGGAGGGGCCCCGCGTGGGGAAGGGGAAGGAAGGGCGTATGCCCCAAGCCCACCACCAACCAGCTTGACCCGCTGTACCTTCAGCCAGAAAGTCACACAGAAAAGAAGAATGAACCATGCAGAGGCCACAAGGGCTGGGCAGATGCCTCCTGCTTTTCTACAGCCCCAGCACGGGGCACAGAGCCCGGGGCAAAGAAAATGCTCAGGAAATAAGTGAATGAACACACGAATGGCAAATGAATGGTGATGAAGCCAAGGGATGCCGATCTTGTCACTTCCAGGAGAAGAATAATTGACGACTGAATTGGGTTGAATGATGCACTGCCCTCTCCCCCGCCAAATTCATGGCCTAACTGGAACCTCAGAACGAGACCCTATTTGGAAACAGGGTGTTGTAGCTGTAATTAGTTAAGAGGAGGTCAAACGGGAGTCGGGTGGGCCCCGTGTGACTGGTGTCTTTATGCGAGACACATGGGAACAGAAATGCAGGGAGAGGATGGCCATGTGACGGTGGAGGCGGTGCGTTGACCGCCCAGGGAAGCCACGGATTGCCAGGAGCCCCCACGAGCTGGAAGATGCAGGAAGGATTCTTGCCTCCAGCCTTCAGAGGGAGCGGGGCCCTGCCGACACCTTGGTTTCAGACTTCTGGCCCCCAGAACTGTGAGAAAATCCATTTCTGTTTGAGTCACTCAGTTTACAGTACTTTGTTACGGCAGCCCCAGGAGACAGATGCAATGCCTCACAGAGACTTGGGTCTGTCATTGCACATAAGTCAGCCTGTCAGAGAACAAAGAGCACTAACTAGGAAGTGAGTCTGGAGCCCCAAGTCCTGCCGGTCTAGACCACGACCTTCTTCAGACATGTCCGCATGTCTGCATGTCTGCCATGCCCCAGGGCCTTTGCTTATTCCACTCCCTTTCCCCAGAGAGCCCTTTCTTTCCTTCTTTGCCAGAAAAATGTAGGTGTTAAATCTGTGTTAGTTTCTGCCCTGTGTCCCCTCTAAGCTCAAATGGCCTGTCCTCTGTAACTCTTTTCCTGCTGTCCTCCTCCACATCCTTCTGACTTCTGAGGTCCTTTGCCTCCCTTACAGCATAGAGGATGCACATCACAGCCCCCTGTGTGGTGGCACCCATGCTGCTCTTCCACTGGAAGACAGGGACAGGGGACCCCTCGCCTCTCCAGCCCCAGAGCCTGGCAGTGAGTCCGGTGTGCAGGAGGGCCCAGATCCGTGAATGCAAAAGTGGACACATAAACTTGCCGTTGAACATGGCCAGATCATCTCCCTCGTGTCGGCAGACCCTACCCTGGACCTTCCCTTCCAGCTCCGGTGTTGCAAGATCTGAGTAGTGGTATGGGTTACGACCTCGCTGGGCCCGGGGCAGGCTTACTCGGATTCAAACCTGGCTTGGCCACTCACTAGCTGCGTGACCCCGGGGGCAGCTCCAGAGCCCCTTTGAGTCTCCGTTTCCTCACCTGGGAACTGGGCTGTGGGCAGCGGCCTCCTCCTAGGCCTCGTGAGAAGGGTAAGGGCTGAGACCAGCGCCGGGCACAAATGGCCCATCCTTACGTTTGCTCTGAGCCCTGTCACAGCCAAGGCCTCCCGCTGGAACTGTGCAGGTGAGGAACGCCTAAGCAGCCCCAGCCTTGGGCGGAAAGAAGGGGGGGTTCTCATTTCCAATGGGTTTATCTTGCAAATAACAGAGGGGAAGGGAGACTTTCCTTACATTTCGGCTGGAGGGTTAGGAGATTAAAATGACACCGTGGATTAGAATGCTTTTGCCTAACGGTGCTATTATCATTTTCCTGTATTCAGATTCATTTGAGCTATAAAAGCGGCGGTAATAAAATTTTCACTAACTCCTGGAATTTCTCCCACGAAGCTCCATTATGCTGTGTGGATGTTTGTCTCCCCCCCTCCGTGACCCCAGGGCGGGGCACCTGCTTGGCACAATTCTCCGGTCTTTCAGCTGGGACCTGAGACCCCTGGCCATGAAGGGATCGGCAAAGCTCAGCTGTGGGGGTCAGCTGCCCGGACAGGCCTGCGCGGCCCCACAGAGACTCGTTCCACTGGCATCTGGCACTTCCCCAGGGGACCGTCTTACAGATTCCTCAGGTGAGCTCTCTCCAGCACGTGGGTACCACCATCAGCCCGTCTCTAAGCTCTAGAGATGGAGAAACATCTCACCGGCCCCGAGAAGCCAAGGTACGGATATTTTCAAGAACCTACAGCCTGTGGGTCCCCAGCGCCCCACGATGGCACCACCAGACGCAGGGAACCGAGACCTGTGCCAGGGCAGTGGACAAGTGATCCCAAGCTCTGGGTACCATGCTCTCCCTTGTCTCCTGTTTCCCACTCTTGAGAAAGGCCATCACCCAAAGGAGACTGTCCACTGTGTCTGAGGAAGCGAGGACAGAAGGGGACGGAAGACAGAAGAGGGGGGTCTGACGTAGCACTGGCATCGACGTCCTAATACACACCAGAGAGCTCAGGCGCACGGCAGCATAATGGGGGCTCCCCCCGGGCCTCGGCATCCCACCCAATTTCAGTGGCCCTCCCCTCCCCTCCCCTCCTCTCCCCTCCCCTCCCCTCCCCTTCCCTGACATCAGCGTGGGCCGCTCAGCCCAGGGAGAAGGGAAAGAAGGATGTTTGGTGAAGACCTCATCCCCACCAGCCCCCCGTGTTTTCTCACTTAGCCCCCGACCACTTTGGGGGAGACATCATTACCATCCTTTTATTTCCCTCAGCAAAGCCCAGAGGTGAGCGGAGCGAGGTCACCCCAGAGTCAGGGCCGGGTTTCGAACCCGCGAGGCCTCTGATGGCCGCTCAGGTCGACGTGGTGTTCGGGCCACGGGAGAGGAGTCTGACGCCGGGCCCCCGTGGCGGGTGGGTGCGGGGGGCGCGGAGGGAAAACCAGAGTGGCGAGTCTGCTGCCTCCACGCAGAGGCCGAGGCATGGAGCCCGCCCGCCGAAGAAGCACACACACTCATCAGCCCGGTGACCCCCGTGTCCCGGCGCTTTGCGGCGTGTAACGAAGACCGTGGAGCAGAAAATTGGAGTTCAATTTGCCGTCCACGCTGCGTGGCGCCCAGCCCATTCCAGTCCCTGGCAGGTACCTCTGAGCTCCATCATAAATAATAATACCACGCGGCCCTCTGGGCTGCTCGGCAGATACAGACCCCAAGCGACTGACAAGCTGTGTTATACACAGAGGCCTGCACGCGCCTGCCCCACCCGGGTCCCTCCAGCGGGCCCCCGTGCCACCCTCCTTTCCTGCTGTCACCCACCCCCCCAACACACACACACACACACACACACACACACACACACCCCTCTCTGGGCCCATGCCCAATCTGGAGGGAGACAGGCCCTCGTCCATCCCCGGACACTGAGCTCAGCTCCTGCCCCGAAGTCCTCCTTGCCCCCTTTCCCGGCACTCATTAGCAGAAAGCCCCCGGGGGCCTGGCAGACACCAAGCCCCTTGCTGTCCCTAGTGTGGGTACCACAGTCGCTCCGCCTTGTTTTATTCATTTATCTCTCTTCTTAAAACACAGTCATGTTTTAAATGTTTATTTATTTTCGAGAGAGAAAGAGACACAGAGCGCAAGTAGGGGAGGGGCAGAGAGAAAGAGGGAGACACAGAATCTGAAACAGGCTCCAGGCTCCGAGCCGCCACACAGAGCTCGAAGCGGGGCTTGAAATCACAGACTGCGAGATCATGACCTGAGCAGCAGTCGGACATTCAGCCGACTGAGCCCCCCAGGATCCTCTTAGAAAGGGATCTGGATCTGCTCGGGTCTGCAGTGTGCCCTTGTCTCCGAGAGAAGCGGTTTCTCTCCTCCAAACTGCACAGGGTGAGTGGAAACACAGGCCCCTCAGATGAGGGGCAGCTGCTCCCCTGGAGGCTCCACATTAGCTGCCTTGGGACCCACTTGGGGGAGGCCCACCGAGGCAGCTTCCTCTGAGCAGGGCCTGGAGATTTCCCCAGAGGAGGGGCTTTGGGGCCGAGAGCACAGGGGCTCCCGTCAGAACAGTGAAATGTGGTCGCACGTTGTGTGATTCCACGTATAGGACACAACCCGGAACAGGGAAATCCACAGACGGGGCAGCTAGCAGGCGGTTGGGAGCCTGAATGAGCACGGGGTCTCCTTTTGGGGCGATGCAGGTATTTTGCAATTAAGCAGAGGTGGTGACCGTAACCACTGCGAAAGTTCTCAATGCAACCGGACCGTTCACTTTTAAGAGGTTGATTTTATGGCACGCGAGTCGGTCTGATCCCAATTGAAAATGAGCCAAAGGCAATCTGGTACGAAAGGTCTTTCCCTGGCCCCCCGCCCTTCGGCTTATCCCCCCTCCAGGACTCCCACTCTGCCTTCTGTCTCCCCGGCCCCAGCTGCTGATTAGGAGGGAGACTATTGAAG
Source organism: Lynx rufus (assembly GCF_022079265.1). Lineage (NCBI taxonomy): Eukaryota > Metazoa > Chordata > Mammalia > Carnivora > Felidae > Lynx > Lynx rufus. The sequence goes on along the minus strand of NW_025814832.1, from coordinate 31,224,850 downwards.
AAGTTCCACGTGCTCCTTCCTGTCCCCGGAAGTCACCTGGCTCCTCCCCTCGCTCCCTCCTCCTCTCATCTGCTGTGATGCTCAGGGGCACGTCCCCGGTCAGCTGCGGGGTCCTCTCTGGGACATGGAGGGCAGGGCTGGGTTTGCAAGCAGTCTCGGGAGCACAGGGCTAGAAGCCTGTGCTAGCCGCACGTGAAGACCCTTCTGGGGCCACTGCCCAAGCTAACAGGCCACCTGGAGTGAGGGCCGGAAGATCTGGCTTGGCAGGTGGATGATGGAGGGTGGGCCCCATCTCTGCACTTACAAACTGCTGGGCACCGAGGCAGCACCGCGGTTTTCTGAGCTGTCCTTTGCTCCTTTGCACCACAGACAGGAGGGGTCCCGCCACACCTGCCCTGCCCGGGTTTCTTTAGGATCCACTGCGACAGAGTCTAACAACCAGGAACTCAAGGTCTGGCCGAGTGCTGGCCACACGCGGCCTCTGTTTTAGCGTTGCCCATCCTGTTCTTCCCGCCACACAGTTCTTCTCGCCCTGGGGGTGGGCTACTAAGCATCCCACGCAGGCAGGCCGAACGGAGCCACTGTTAAGGTCGGTGAATGGGAGGTGGCCTGGGTTCAGATGTAGGTGGACGCTGGGATCTCCTTTCCTTGCTAATCCCATAGATCGGGGCCATCAGAGGGCGGCCCAGGGCGTGAACTCTGAGGATGGGAAAGGAAGGAGGCAGGCACAGCTCAAGGGGCGTGAGGTTCAATGACCGGCTGTCCGACCCCCTCATCCCCCACCCCCTGCCCCTGCCTGCCTTGCCCTGGCCTGGCTGCTGGGCTCACGTGCCCTGGTGCCAGCTGGCTTTTTCCGGGCAGCACCCGGCAGTGCTGTTTGGGGAAGCAGAGGGAGCCTGCTCTGGAAACCTACAGCTCATCTTTTGTGCCTTATGGTGGCCGAACCAAAGGCTGCAGGGGACGTGATGGTATTGGTGCCCCGATGTTGGTCCTCTGCCAGGTGTCCACCTGGGAAGCCAGCGGCGCCCCTGGCCTCCCCTGATTGTCACCGTGTCCCCCACAGCGAATGGGGCTCCCAGGCCTCTCCAGAGGAGCCTGGGCCTGGCAGAGCATGCTGGGAAGCAAGCGAGAGAGACGGAGGCAGGATTCACACCAACGAGACGGGCCAGGTTTAAGCAAGAGCACATCCATGGCGCCACGGTTCACACGGACACCGGGTTTGTGTTCCTGACACTGGGCCCCACGCCTTCTAGGTACGAGGTCTGGCCACCGGGCAAAACCCTGGCTGCCGTGGCCTCCCACCAGCTCCAAGTATCTCGAGTAAGAAGCATTTGTGGAACTCACCTAGTCTAACCCCTCTGGTTGGCCAATGGGGAAACTGAGGCAGAGGAGTTTAAGGGAGGACTTGATCCCAGTTTTTCTGACCCCAGGTCACTCTGTCTCACTTGATAGCTCTCGGCCTCATTTTCCCCTTCTATAAAAGGGGCCCGAGGGCTTAACAGATGTCCTCTGTGCTATTCCCGTGTAGCTGACACACCCGGGCTTTCCTGGGGCAGACCGGCTGATGCTAGGAGAGCCTCTTCTCCCCCAAGGGAACCCGAGCTGCCGCTCTGGACGGAGGGAGGCCGGGGTGCCTTCCAATGTTCCCCACGGACCCTTGCTGTATCCCCTGCCGCGCGGGGGATGGTGTCCCTGTTGTGCAATAAGGTGTCTGCAGACGTGATCAAGTAAAGATGAAATCACTACGTACGCGTGGGTCCTGCTCTGACACAGAGAGAGACACGGAGAAGACGCCAGGTGAGGACAAAGGGCAGGATGCAGCTCAGCCACGGGAGTGGGGATTGTGGGGGACACCAGAAAGTGGAAGAGGGAAGGAAGGGCTCTCCCTAGCAGCCTTCACGCAGAGCATCCGGACCCTGACTCTGGACTGGGCCTCCAGAAGGGTGAGATAAGACATTTCTTTTTTTTTTTTTCCTTAAAAAATTTTTTTTTAATTTTTATTTTTAATTTATTTTTGAGAGAGAGAGAGAGAGAGAGAGAGAGAGACAGAGCACAAACAGGGGAGGGACAGAGAGAGGAGGAGACACAGAATCCGAAGCAGGCTCCAGGCTCCGAGTTGTCAGCACAGAGCCCGACGTGGGGCTCAAACTCGTGACCCGAGCCCAAGTCAGACACTTAACTGACGGAGTCACCCAGGTGCCCCAGAGACAAGACGTTTCTGTTGTTAAGCCGCCCTAGCTGGTGGCACTGTGCACGGACCGCCCCGGGGCAACTCACATGCCCCCCCCACCAACGCCCACCCCTCAAAAAAGCCAGACTGGAGCAAAGCACATCCTCTCTGAAGGCTTCACGGATGTCCCTTCCCGCGGCAGAAGCAAGCCCCCCGCTTTGTGCTCACTGAGCCGCATCCGTGGTCATACCAGTACCTGCTGTGGCACCTGCCACATGACTGAGCACTCCGCTGGCCTGGAGGCTGTTCGAGGACACATCTCACGAGGGCCCCCACGGTGCCTTCAGTCCCTAACCTGGCTTTGTGCACGGACTAGACGCTCGATGCTAAACGAAGGAATAAAGGCACACCTACTCCGGCTCAGGTCATGATCTCACGGCTCGTGGGGTCGAGCCCCGCATCGGGCTCTGCTTTGGATTCTGTGTCTCCCTCTCTCTCTGCCCCTCCCCACCTGCACTCTGTCTGTTTCTCTCAAAAATAAACATTAATTTTTTTTTTTAAATGAAGCAATGGATTAAAGAATCATCTTGTTTCCAGAGGCTCTGTTCTGACTCCTAACCTGCCCTGCCCCGGACCTGTCACGTCCCCTTCTCTCTGGTCACTTCCATGCAGGCCTCAGCGTGCCCTCCCTGGCCCCACAGCAACGTCGTGCCAGCCACTCTGTCGCAGGGCCGAGCTCAGCTAATGATGACAGACGATGCCCCGCGTGCCAGGATTGGCATGTTGGCAGGAGGTGCCGTCGTGATTGATGGCCCCGCGTGGCTCTTTCCAATTTGCTCACCGGAAGCCAAGCCTTTCTGGGAAGGAGAGCAGCTGACCCCCTCCACCGCCCACTCACGCACGTGAGTCTGGTCTCCTCTCCTTCCCAGAACCGAAGCCCTTGCCCTTTCCCTGGTGATTGGCACACGGCGGCAGATGGCATGTTTCGCTTTCACGGGCTCAGAAAGCGGATAAGATGTTCCTTGTGGACCCGCTACTTTTCCCTCTCATCCAGAGAGGGTGATCTGGGAGTCACACACTTACTGTCCTCTCCCTTCCGGCTTGGCTGGAGAAGGGACCCCAGCCAGGGCCCCACACCCCCGGGGCCAGCCTCTGTCTGTGGTTATGAGGGCCAGTGTCTCTGCGCTCTCTGCGTGTGGCCCCCAAGCCCAGGTAGGTATGACTCCCATTGCACAGATAGAAAAACGGGGACGGCAAGACGCGAAGTGTTTTAGCTTTTGCTATAGCGACGGCCAGTGTGGGCCCTGGGGTTTGCGTTCAGGGCGGTCCATCTCCAAAGTTCACGTGCCTTCTGCTGGAACACACAAAGTAGGTTTGGAACGGCGACGGAGCCGTCTTTCGGCCCTCCACTGTCCCGCACAAATCTCGAGGCAGGGACAAGAGTCTCATCTGCCATGGTGAGCACAGAGTTCCCGTGGGTGTGGGCTGGCCTAGGGTCACAGGGAAAAGGGCAGGGCCAGGTCTCCAGCGGGGGAAAAACCTCGACACCCAGCACATGGCGGGGGCTATCAAGAGACTCACTTTCCCTGGGACCTGTGTGACCCTGGGTGAGCCCGGCTAGTTCTCCAGGCTTCAGTTTCCCTGTAGGTCATGACCGGCCTCATCTTTGCCCATCTCTCCCCAGGGAGCTCATGAGTCAGTGAGAGATGGCATCTGAGGCCAGAAATCAGGAGGGGCGAGGGTCTCGTCACCAGTAGGGTGAGACCCAAGAGAGGATGATCCCAGGCGGGAACTGATAGGAGGAGGCGGTGGTCCCCAGAAGCTGCCCTTGAAGGGCTGAGGCCAGGAGGGTCCCAGGAGGCCTCTGCCCGTTGCCCAGCCATGCCCGGCCTCGGGGAGCAGGAGGGCGAGCTGGGAGCTGTGGTTTGGCAATGGGCAAACCCAGCAAGGGAAAGGAGGGGTTTACAGGAAGGCTTCAAGTTACCGGAAAGGACAATAAATTAATATAATAGGGCCGCTTGGCTGGTGACAAGGGATAAAACATGTGGTCCAAAATAGCCCCATGCAAGATCGTCAAAAGGATGAATGAGAAGGCAAGACGGAGCGAGGGAAAGAGCGGGAAAGGTGCTTCCAGAGCGGGGAGCAGGGGGAGGAGGGGACAGGAGGCAGCGTGTGGGGTGGCCGGGCCTCCTGACCCTCCACCGTCTCCCCCCGTCTCCCCTCAGCCCCTTCCTCCGCACCTCAGCACTCGCTGCCCCCCCTGCCAGCTTTCCTGGCCCCACCGCCCCCACCACCTCCCTAGAGCCTTTTGCTGCCTCTGGCGCCCAGCTCACGCAAGTGCTCTCGGCCTCAGTCAAAATGCGACGTGTGCGTTTCGCTCGTGCACCCATGCGCTCGCTCAAGCTCCATTCGCTCCTTCAACAGACGCCGTGCGAACACCTACTACGTGCCAGGAGACGTCACGGTGAGCGAGAAGAAAGCCTCTGCCCTCCAGTTGCCCTGACGCACGTGGGGGGTGGACGGGCCACCAGATGCAACGGAGTGAGGCCCGTGACACATCAGGCCTCCGGTGCAGCTGCCGGGGCCACGGGCTCCCAGCAGCACTCTGAAGGGAGAGCAGGCCGCGTGCCAGGCGGGGGCGTGCATTTGTGCCACAGCCAGGAAACGACAGAAGAACGACGGCTTCCGGGAACTTTGTGTGCCTCGATGCGGACACGGGGACGATGGCGAGAGAGGGTGCGGGCGGTGCGGGCAGTGAGGCGGGAGACGGGGCTGGCTGGCACAGCGGCCACGGAGCAGGCCTGTGTGGGATGACCTTGGATTTAAGCTCTGGCTTCTCCACTGAGGAACTGCACGACCTTGGGCAAATCATTCAGTCCCTGTGAGCTGGTTTCCTCACTTGAGGACAGTGACGTGGGATAACAGCACCTGCCTCACAGAACGGCGGCCAGAAGAAAACGAGACAATTGCTGGCTCTTGAATGAATGAACGGTGGGGGGTCAGGGTCCCCGAGCATGAAGGGCTTCTACACCGTGCCAAGGAGTTAGTTGTCACCGAGGGCAGTGGAGCGATGCTGGAGATTCCACGTGTGTGTGCACGTGTGTGTGTGTGTGTGTGTGTGTGTGTGTGCGCGTGCGCGCGCGCGCCCTGGGGGCTCCCTAGGGCGCCAGAGTGGCCCCGGCTCTCCCAACTCTCGCCCATTTGTTCCCAGTTTCCTGGAGGACAGCGATGGTGCTGCATGACCCTTGGTGGGGATGGAGGAAGGATCCCCACCTTCTCAGCACAGGCTCAAGGTCATGACTCCTCTTGCGGACCTCTCCCGCTCAGTGAACACTGACTATGGGCAGGCCCTTCAAGGCGCCGCAGGCTGGCAGGAGAGATAGGATTCACAAGGGCAGCGATGACTAATGATGTGAGGCGTTAGGGAGCGTGGCACCTGCAGACGTGAGAACCAGGCGCGACGGGCACGAGGCACAGGGTGGGGTGGGGGGGCTGCCCCGAGGACTAGGTGGGCAGTCAGGGAGCTCCAGGGAGGAAGGAGGCATCACGTGAGTCATTTGCTTGTTGATTAATCCGGAGGCACTGGACCGTCAGCTCCGCACCGGCCACCGTGGGATGCGCTGGGACGCAAAGGGGGAGCAAGACCATGCTTACGAAGCTTAGACTCCAGCAAGAAATGCAGGTGTTAACCCGGGGACTGCAAGATCAAAGATTCTCGAAAGCAAGGTGTGGGGGGGGGTGGTGGGTACACAGAACACAAAGGAGGGACCTCCCCAAAAGTGACACGCCAGCCAAGACTGAAGTCAGGCAAGAGCGAGAGCAGGTGTGCCAGAGTGTAAAGGGACAAGCAGCCTGGCCCGTTCATGTCAGAACCGGAAGGGGGCCCTTGCGTCTGCAGCCCGGGAGGAGAGGAGGAGAGGAGAGGCAGACAGAGCGAGAGGGAAATATGCGGGCTCAGCACCGGCCGTGTGACTGAGCCACGGATGCAGACTTTCTCCCGAGGGCAGTGGGAAGCCACTGGAGCGACAGGGACAGGACTGTAGTTCTCTCTGTGCCTCTGGCGGTGCAGGGGGCGTGGGAGGAAGGAGGTGAGAGAGGACGCCAGAGTCCAGCTGGGGGCTGCTGGTTATGAGTCCAGGGAGAGATGATCTCCTGGGGGGAAATGCCTACTCGGCGGACCTGGCTTTCTTTCGGGGGAAATTCTTCCTGCCCAGACAGAGGGGATGTGGAGGACAGAAGAGGGGGTTTAGCTTGGTCCCTGGGGCCGGCAGTGCACTTAGAGGGAAGCAGGGGGACCTGGGAAGGCAAAGGTCAGTGGTGATGGTGCCGCTTCCCGAGACCCGAATGCTGGAGTAGAAGCCAGTTTGGTGGAAAGACCCTAACTCCTGTTTTGAGCGTGTGGTGGCCTGCTGGACGTCCAGGACTAGAACCCAGGGCTGGAAAAGGGGAGTAGAGCCCGGGGTTAGAAGGGGGAGCAATGGGGAGGGAGCTGCGTGGCCTCTGTGGAGCCCGCCTCCAGCCTCGCCGGCTCTGGGGACCACGGCCGCTTCACAGTCGCGCACGTACGGCACAGAGGAAGAACTAGGTGCTTGTGTCACGCCAGGTGGCCCCAGGAGCTCTGGACGCACATCTCACCAAATCGACGCAGTCACCCTTCAAGGTCATTATTGCCCCTCTCACAGATGGGGAAGGAGCAGTGCAGTGAGGCTGGGATCTGCCCAAGATCACACAGGAGTGAGCAGCGGAGGAGGGATTCACACCCATGTCTGGCCAAGTCCACGGCCCAGGCTCTCGTTCCAAGGAGACCTACCGCCTTCTTAAGTCCCAAGTAAACAGGGACGGCTGCCTGAACTGTGTTCCCCCAAGACAGCTTAAGAGTCGGGAGGGTGCGCCCCAGCATCAGCCCTCACGGAGGGCAGGGCTGTGGCGACCACGTCCCCAGCAGCCCCCTGGTAGGGGCACATATGTCAGCACGCCCACTCTCCTGGGAAGAGTCCCCGGGGCCGGCAGGGGACTCACTGCCCCCTGGCTCTGCGTTTCTGCTCCTCGTCCCTATCTGGCTGAGCCCTCCCAGCCTCATCCCTCTCCCACCCTCTGCTGACTCTTGGACCCTGCAGAGCCGTCATGCACCACGGGAGAGGCAGATCAATCTCTCCGGGGCTCACCCACGCACACATTCATCCCCCTCAAGGTCGAAGCTTTTATTTCTGGGTGAGAGGAGAGCCCCTCTGGCCATGCCCAGGCCCAGATAACTCATGGACCAATCAGTGCCTCCGAGCCACTGGCGCAACCCGGCCCCCTGCACCTGTGCCTTCCTGGGGGGGTCCCTGTAACTCTCCCCAACCTCTGCAGCTCCCTCGGGTGGCTCTCCTGGGCCTTGCTCACTATTTCCCTCCTCTTTCTTGAGTCCTCTTACACAATTTCGTCCCCTTGAGCCTTCTGTAACTATCTCCTTTTGGGGACTTAACTCTCCTTTCAGTGACGGAGAGCAAACATTGCCCTGTCCAGAGAGATGATTCTGGAGACAGGAAGTGGTTTAGCTCTAGGGCGCAAGGAGTGGGGAGGACGGAAGCCGCTGAGGCGTGGCAGACCGGAGACGGGGCTGGGACGCCTACAGGTTTCACTTGGGTCAGCCTCCACATCTCTGAGCTGGAAGACTCTAGAATATCCACTCCATCCCCTCCATGCCTCAATTTTCTTGTCTGAAAATGGAGGTGCCAACATCTAGGTGAAGTCAGACAGGGTAGGAAGCTGGCCTTGGGAAGGCTTGTCCCCCACCAAATTCACGTCTGCCTAGAACCTCAGAATGTGACCTCCCTTCAGAAACAGGGTCTTTGCAGATATAATAAGTTAAGATGAGGCCATACTGGATGACGGTGGGCCCTAAATCTAATGGCCGGTGTCCTCGTCAGACCATGTGAAGACACAGAGAGGCACACAAGAAAGAAGGCCACGTGAAGACAGAGGCAGGGGTCAGAGTAACAGGCCTACGAGCCGAGGAACATTAAAGATCGCCGACAACCGCCAGAAGCCAGGAGACGCATGGAACAGGTTATCCCTCAGAACCTCCAGAAGGAACCAGCTTTGCTTTTGGACTCTGGCTCCAGAACTCTGAGGCAATACATTTCTGTTGTTTCAAGCCAGCAAACGTGTGGTAATTTTTCATGGCAGCCGTAAGAAACTCATACAGTTGGAAATAAGGGGGTAGGAGAGTTGCTTCCTCAATACTGGACCCATTGCTGTCTGCCTGGTATGTGGAGGTGGACAGAACCACCCTTCCATGGTGTCACATCCTCGCTTGGACCAACACTTGAAGAGAAGGTGGAAATAAGTCTCGTTATGCCCTGCTCCAGCTTCTCGTTTCCTCTCTGGTGTCCATACTCTCGTCTCCAGCATCCGGGGAAAACCCATAACCCGGTAAACTGGGGGAGGGGCTGTGGGGTGGGGCAGGGGCGGGGCCTATACTGTTGGAAGGATGGGGACAGCGGTGCAAAAATGGCACCACCATCTGCCCGCCTTTCACTCTGTGTCACAGCCCTGTTTTCGCCCAGCTTTCTTGAACCTCTTCTCTGTCAGAGTCTTCGCAAACGTCATGGCGCCATGTTAGTTTTCAGAACAGAACCATCTTGGTCAAGTGCCAGTGGAAATGGCGATACCCCTTGTGACTCCAGTAAAGCTTCTGGCTGACAACCTGTGGGAAAATGTAGCCCCATCCATCTTCTCCGATCAGGGGCATCAGATTCGCCCTCCCCACCACCCCTGGAGCTTCACTGGACCTGCCTGCCGCATCCGGCCATGCCGGCCACTCCTTCCCTGAAACTCTGCAAACCTGGGCGTCTAACGGCCTTCTAGTTCTCCTCTTGCTTCCCTGCCTCCCTGCTTTGCTCTTCTTCTTCCTCGGGCTCTGCAGTGTTGGGAGTTCCCAGGTCTCTGCTCTGATCTTTGCCATTCCCTCCTTTTCCCTTGGTGCAAACACCCAGTTTTCTCTTCCGGCGGCAGCCATTGCTTGGATGCTGGTGCCGTTCAGACCTTTAACTCTGATCCCCCGCCCAGATGAATCAGCTCTATTTGGATGACCTCCAGGCTCAAATGTTTCAAACATCCAAAGCTGAACTTGGGTGTCTACAAGCGTGTTGCATTCGAATGCTCTAGTACAGGCAGTAGCATTGTGCATCCAGGCGCCCAAGCCAGAAGCAATGGCGGCCGTCTTTGCTTTCCTCTCCTCCCTGTGCCCCATCGCATCACTCACCCAGACACTCCTTAGATTGCAAGCCACCCTGTGCCATCTCCTTTCATCTCTGATCTAGGTTTCATCTGCCGAGCCCTTACCCGCCTCCTGGCCATCAGTCATTAGCTTGATCTACTTAATTAAAGGGATTTCTAACCATGTGCTTCCTGCTTCATGTGCTTCCTTCAATGGTTCCCACCACATGTAGGATAAACTACTCCTTTACAAGGAATACCAGGCCCTTTTGGTCACGCCAGACACATGGTGGGTGTTCTGGAAATACTGGTTAAATGAAAGAACTCAACGACTTACGGTTTCCTACCACAACACACAGCCTTACCCCTGGGTCTTTGCTCCTTCAAGCCACTGATGGACTCCTCCCCGCCCACCTCCCCTGGGCACTGCTGTCCCAGCCCCACAGCGGGCCAGGTGCACGTCTCTAGCTCCATACTGTTACCTGCACAGTGTGGCATTATGATGATCTCTTTATGCATTTGTGTCTCTCTCCAGACCGGTGGTTCTCAACCAAGGTCCCACCCCCCAGGGGACACCTGGCAATGTCTGCGGATATTTTTGGCTGTCACAACTGGCAGGGGTGTCCTGTTGGTATCCAGCGGGTCAAGGTCGGGGGATGCTGCATAGGTTCCACACTGCACGGGAGGGACCCCACCCCCCCGCCCAAAGAAGGACCCAGCTCAAATGTCAGTGGTGCAGAGGTTGAGAACCCCCTCCCCCCACCCCGTCTAGACGTACACGGGGCCCACATCTGCCCGTGGCCATACTCCAGGGCCTGATCACGTGCCCACCGTCTTGCAGGCCCTCGACACGTGTTGGCTGAATGAACATCACCACACTGTGCCCCGGCCTGAGCGACAACCAATGACATCTCCAGGCGCGAGGCCCAGGCCACAAAGAGAGGCCGTGGCTGTCTCGCAGCCCCAAGAATCAGGCTCCGGGGGCAGGAGGCCGTCCTTCAGAGACAAGCTGCTTCCTCCGGGAGCCAGGACGGATGCGAGCAGTTCAGCCAACAAGTTGCCAGGGCTGTGAGAACGTTGCCAGTGAAAGTGCCCTTCTTACCAACGCTGACTGCCAGGCTGGGAGGCAGCAAGCCTGTTACTTAGGCCCCTAGCGGCAGCCACGGAGAGGACGGTTTTTGCAGGGAAAGAGAGGGCAGGGGGCTCTCTCTTGTCCCATCAGAGATGGAGCCTGAGGCTGGGCTCTGTCACGTTTCAGAGAAGGAGGAGGACTGTTTCTCACCACTGCTGCAGCCCCGGTGGGCGGCGGGGAGAGGGGAGGGTCAGACGGTCTGTCTTCAGCCCCGGGCTCCCCAAGGGGCAGGGGGAGACCAGTTAACTCTCCACCGCAGCTTGCCCACACAGGCAGTTGATAAAGGCACTTAATAAAGAGGAGAACACACATCGAAGGGCCCCTTCTCCCCTCTCAGGTCCTGTCTGTGTCCTTCTTGCCATCTCCCTGGATGTCCCACCTCGTTCTCCCCTCTCTCCGAGCCCACGGCTCCCTCCAGCCCTCGGGGTAACCCTGGGGCCCAACCGGATGCAGGCAGAGCTACGCTCGGCCAAGCAAGGCACAGAGAAGTCCTCCGTCAGCGTCCCTTGCAGCTGGCAGTGCTCACGGGGCTGTGCCAGCCACCGCGCCCCAGCCCAGAGCCTCAGTTTCCCCAGCCCTGCATCCTCGGACGCAGGCAGGTGCACGGCCAGGGCACGCTTCGGGCCCCCGGGGCCAACTTGCGCTCATTGGCACGGCGGCTTGGCCTGGCTTCAGGGGCAGTTTGCCGAGCCCAGACGGATGACATCCCTAGAGCAGGCGAGCACATCTGGCAGTCTGTCTGGTCACTGGGCAGTGGCCAACGACACAGGTTTGTGTCCCCAGCAAGAGTGTAAAAGGTCTAGGAAACCCCAAGTCCCTGGACACGAGCCTCTAAGGGCCACGCCCGGCTCTGAATCAACACTCTCGAACATCAACACGTCCACAGGAGCCTCCGTCCATTTCCAAACTCACGTCTCGGGGTGCCACGGGGGCTCACGCTGCTACAGAGGCATCGGTGCCATAGACCTGCCCACCGCAGCGGCCAGCAGCCAGCACCTTCTCAGCAGACCCCTCAGACCCCCGGGGGGCGCCTGTCACCAGCAGGGACCGCCCGGCCCCGCCCCCCGCCTGCCCTCCAGCACCTTCAGGGAAGTGCCTCTCTGAGCTGCACCCCAGAAGAAGGGTCATTATTGCTAATGCCTTTTCTCCCCCATCTGTTGTGATTGTTTACACTCCACTTGCTAATTAGAGACTAATTAGCTGGTGCTGAAATTCATCACTTTCCAAACACAACACGGCAGCCGGAGGAGCACAGCGACCGGGCCAACATCTGCACCTCCACTCGGAGCCAGGAGCCAAGGTGCCATTCCTCTCCTCCTGCCTCTGCTTCTTCCGCTCCCCGCTCCCCGCCGCCCCCCTCCTCCTTCTCCGCCTGCTCCTCTTCCTCCTCCCGCTCACTCCCACCCCCTGCCAAGCCCCAGAGGGCCTGGGGCTATCTGCTTTTCGACTCAGTACCCCCGTGTTGTGCCAGCTCAGGGTAAAGACCCGGTAAATTGTCACAGAGCTAGCGAATGAATGAGGACCAGAGCATTGATGGGGCCAGGTGTGCAGTGGGGTTGGCACCGGATGGGGTGGGGGCTGGGAGGGATTTCCTGGGGGGGGGTGGGTAGGCCAAAGACAGGATCTCTGTAAGGCCTTGGGGGTACTGGGTGAGGGGTGCAGGGGCAGAGTGGGGTGCAGGGAGAAAAGTCATACAGGAAGGAGCAAGTTGGAAGATTAAGTCACAAGGCCAGGGGCAGAGAGGCAGGCACTGGGAGAAAGAGATAGGACAGGCAGGACAGTAGGGGAGTGGAGGGGGGGGGATGCCAGGGGAAGGAGTCTCAGCACTGGCTCCCTGGCTCGGGGTGAGGAGGTGTGACTGCATCTGAGAGAAATCTCGGTGGCCTCAACTGAAACCATCCATTTGCATGACAGCCAGGACCCGAGAGCCTGGGCCCTGACCTCCCTTCCTCTCATCTCAGAGAAAGCGGCTGCTATTCCCCCAAGTTCCCTTCTCCCAGCTAGGCTGGGGACCTAGGGACCGAGGGGCCAGCTGCTGGTGACACTCCCAAAGACACTGTCGACCCCCGCAGCCCCGGCCAGGGAACCCAAGGTCACCTCGCCTCAAAGCCCTCACCAGTGTGTGACAAAAACTTAAGCTTGCCTTCATTTGTGTTTGTGTTTAGGCACGGCTCACCGTCCCTGAGGGCAGGTTTCTGGGGGACCCAAAAGCCTGAGGCTAAACCATCCCTCTGCCACTTCCTTCGTGCGGCTTAAGACACGTGCATCACTTCTCTGAGCTTGTTCACAACCCATCTGTGAAATGGGGACGTCTGGCTCACGGGGCTGCTGCGAGGACAAAGATGACGGTTCCCTCTTTTCAGCATGGCACCTCTTTTCAGTGAACGGCAGGTGGGCGTTCTGTTCGCCTCTGGGGGAACACAGACCGTTCCCTCCCTCCCCTGTCTTCCCTCGAGCTCAGTCGAGGGCCGCTGAACCGTTAACCCTCTTTCCAGGAAAAATAAGAAAACCCTGTTGGCCGTGTTTGCCAAATTTCCATGGTGTGAACACCCCCAGCGTGGCCGATGGCGAGCTCTCGATGGCTCACCACTGTACAGTGACTGGGAAGAGAGGCACAGGATGAGCAGAGGCCCTGGGACACCTGTGTGTCACCGAAGTTGACTCTGGAGCAGGAATCTCTCTGTCGGTGGGTGTGACTGGCAGAGGGCTGTTCGGAATCTGGGTCAGGCCAGGCAAGTCCCTGGAACACCAAGTTGCTTTGCCCATTGGTGGCCCCTGTTCACCAGCGGACTCGCCTCTGTGGGGCATGGGCGGCGGGAGGAGGGAAGGGCAGCTCGGGCTGATATACGCCCGCGTAAGGACCACAGCCGCACCAGACACATCGTATCTTCCTAATTCCTCCCCTTCTCTTCACACCGGTCCTGTCACCTTTCCTTTGTTCACACAGGCTGTACACATCTTCTAACCTCTTCCCATGTTCCAGGGGCTCTGCTTCCCTAGCAAATGGGCCCCCATCCTGGCCCCACAGAGTTGATGGACCAGGGCAGCATCTGAATCCCCTGGGGGGCTTGTTAGGTAGGAAAAGACATGCTGAGCTCCATCGGCAGAGTATCCGATTCAACAGGGAGAATCTGCATTTCTAACCAGTGCCCAGGAGACCCCGTTGCCATGGGTCCAGGGAGCGCACTTTGGGAACCACTGGCCCAGGGGGAGAGCCAGAGAATCAAGCAGGCAATCGCTACCCAGGGGAGGTAAGCAGTGCTGGGCTGCGGAGGGCTCGGGGGCTGCCGGACTTCCGAGGCCCTTCTCCAAGCCCAGGAAAGGCCGTGACTTCATTCCTTGTTTGCCTTGCACCCCCAAGCTCCCCCTGATCTAGTTAAGGGACAATCAGAAGCCCTGGGTGTTTAGGTCCCGCCTCCCACCTGCCCCCATCCACGTTATCCAAGCCCCCTGGGGGGGGCTACGCCACCTGGGCACCCCACCTCTCTCTGCAACAGGGCCAGACATGCTGGTATCTGTTCAGGCCAGAGAGAACGGCCCAGGTGGACCACAGAGAGACACCCCCCTCCAAATAATGAGGGCTCACCGAATCACCCATCCCTTTCTCTCCGCTTCCTCCCACTCAAGGCCCACAGTGGGGTCCCTTCCATGAGCAAACATGTGGGGAACGCAGGGACACAAAGCTAGCTTCCAACTTCCCCTGTCCTCATTGGGGGCAGGTGACAAGGGGCTGCTGGGGCCTCTTTGATGTTGGAAGGTTATGAACAGCCTGCAGGTAACTGCAGCCCAGCCCCCTCCTCTCCCTGGAGCCTACCTCCCCCTTCCTGACACTTTAATCCCTCCCAAAGGGATCAGGAGCGTCCTGCACTTTATTTACAAAATGGGGACAGGGAGGCCTCTTGTCGGAGCTTGGAGGGCAGTGGGGTGGGGGCAGGAGTGAAAGCGGGGGTGGAGGAGCACTAGCCTACCCTGAGGCTTTGGGGACGAGGGACGGATCTTGGAACGGTGCCCGCCTGACTTGGCAGCCTGGGATAGCGGGGTGTGTGTGTGTGTGTGTGTGTGTGTGTGCATATGTGTGTGTGCGCGTGCACGCGTGTCTGAACATTCAGTTAATACTCAGCCCCAGATATTAATCCCTTTTTATGCAGAGACGATGGATCGTAAGCCCCGAGAAATCAAACTGAAACGCGGCCAGCCTCCTGCCCCGCTCCCCTCACCCCTGCCAAATGGACCCGCCTGTTAACGAGGGAGATAAACGGAGAGGCCATCAAAGCAGATTTTCAATCTGTCCATGATTTCGCTTTGGGGCCTTCAGAACTCGATGGCTCCCCTCCTCCGGCCCCAACTCCTGCCTCCTCTGCCTTGCGTTCTCCACTTTGTTCCCCAACCCCCATGCTTTTATCTCGCAAAGTTGGATCTATTGACCCGACTCATAAGGGCTCCTTTTATCGGCTCCAGATCTGATAATGGAGAGCAGGCGGGAGGGGGGAGGGTGGAAGGCAGAGAGGTTGGCCTGGAGGGTAGAGGCTGGGAGAGAAAGGGGGAGAAGGGTTTGTTCCCACAGCAGACTGGGGCCTATGCAGGTGGGCATGTGTTCGCCTGGGGGCGAAGAAAGATCGAGAAACCCACCGCGGTTGGGGAAATGTCCCCAAAGCAGGGGTAGCGCCCTTTCTCAATGTGCCAATCCTATGGCATTTTTCCCTGGTGCAGTGACTCTGCTTCCCCGCTTTAAATTCCCTTTGCTCTTCTTTACGGTCTTGCCAGGAGGCACCTAAATCCGATGAAAATTACCCCGGAAGAGAGAAACCCAGCATCTCCATTCGCAAACCCGCCACTGGCCGAAGAGAAAGGACCCAAGAAGTGGGCCTGGCCTTCGGCACTGCTGACCCCTCCCTGCCTGGCATAAGGACTTGCTGCTGGGTGGGCGTGGCCCCACCTAACCCTGCAGGGGGCGTGGCTTGTTCCCACCCTGGAGATGCCTGGCTTTCGGGCAGGCACCTTGCGCTGGGGGCACAGGGCTGGTGAAGATTCATGACATCCAGGGACGCTGGCTTTCACTGCATTGGGCCCCGCAGGAGGGGGTCAGTGAGTGCTGGGGTCGCAGCTCACACTCAGAAGCTGGACAGACTGGTCTCAAGTAGGTGCCATGATTGTGCCCACTTTATACTTAGAGAAACTGAGGCACAGACAGGTTAAGGACCTTCCCAAAGTCACTCAGCTAATAATCCCAGCCTGTCTGGCTCCTGAGTCGGTAAGCCCTGTCCCAGGCTCCCCGCATCTCTGCTTTGCTGACACTCCCCACATTGTCCCCTTCATCTCTCTGCCCCCTTTTGAAGGGATCACTGACGGCCTTCTGCCAGGTGATGATCACATTATGCTGGGGCCTTAGGGACTCAAACCAGGATTCCGGTTTTACAATGTGCAAGGATAGCTGGGGCACCCGGGGAGCTCGGGAGGTGAAGCGTCCGACTCCTGGTTTCAGCTCAGGTCATGATCTCACGGTTCGTGAGTTGGAGCCCCACGTCGGGCTCTGTGCTGACAGCTCGGAGCCTGGAGCCTGCTCCGGATTCTGTGTCTCCCTCTCTCTCTGCCCGTCTCCCACTCATACTCTGTCTCTCTCTATCAAAAATAAACATTGAAAGAAATTCAAAATGTACAAGGATAGCTTTTTCAATAAATACATAAAGAAGTCAATGTGCACAGGAGACACACGAAACAATGAGGAGTGAAGCAAACCACTTTCTGGCCTCCCAAGGAACAGTGTCCAACAAGGTCACGCTCAGAAACACTCAGGCCTGCGCTCCACCCCACTGGGTGCTCAGTGAGGGGAGGCGCCTGGGAAGTTCAATGATTCCTTGGGAAACAGCAAGGGGGAGGGGCTGGGCAGGAAGGGTTGTTCCTACCCACTACACCCCACAAATGGCCTCTTCTCAAATGTAAATTGACTGGGGGGGTTGGTCATGTTGCCCCATTTCCTGGATGCTTTCCAGGAGAAGTACGGTGGGGCCAGACGCTGGGCTTCCAGACTCCCCACCCTACTTTTGCCACCCCATGGCTGCCCTAACCTACAGGAAACTTGGTTTCTGTCCATCAGTAGCCACCGTGGTCTCCCGGTCCCGGACATGCTATCCAGAGCAAAGTGATCCCCCCCATGAAGCAAAGGGCATGTGACCTCAGAAGGAGGCCAGAGAGAGGACAGATGGGGTGGCCCTCACTGTCCTGAGCACCACCCCGGCTTCCCTGCCTCAGTTCCTCTGCAGCCGCAGCCCGGAAGAGGAGAAGAAGCCGCCTCTGCCCTTTCCCCTCCAAATCTCCCAAGGAACTGAGGAGAAGCCTTGGGGACATTTCCTTGTCGCTTGAAATTTGTCTGGCCGTCACTCACTGGACAGGCTGAGCAGGCCCCTTACGGAGGAAAGACAACCATAAATGGGAGAGTGAGAGATCACTTGTTTGTCATCAAAGGGAAGTGAAGTCTAAGGGAGGCAGCCCCGGAGGGCCGGGCAGGGTCAGTGGGAAGGAAGGGAGATTAAA
Organism: Lynx rufus; assembly: GCF_022079265.1. Lineage (NCBI taxonomy): Eukaryota > Metazoa > Chordata > Mammalia > Carnivora > Felidae > Lynx > Lynx rufus. The sequence goes on along the minus strand of NW_025814832.1, from coordinate 31,207,814 downwards.
CACCGGGCCTGCCGTAGATCAACCCCGCTCTGCTGAGCACGGCCATCAGTGACAGGGTGCTGGGGACCTGCACAGGGGAAGGGAGGAGACAGAAGTTGGGAGCCGGTGGGCCCTAGCCTTGGGGACACAGACAGCATGGCTGGGCCTCAGGCCCAGGGCCCCTTGGGTAAAAAAAAAAAAAAAAAAAAAAAAAAAAAGTGTCACAACACCAGGGTTACAAAGCCTTTTGCATGGGTGGGAGCAAGAATCCTGTTATGGGTTGAATTGTGCCCCAGAGACAGATATAATAAAGGTCCCACCTCTGGTAACTATGACTGTGACCTTATTTGCAAAGGGGGCCTTTGCAGATGTAACAAAATTAAAATGAGGTCACTGAGGCAGGTCCACATCCAGTATGACTGGTGCCCTTATAAGAAGAGGGAAATCTGGACCCAGGCACCCAGGGTGGAGGCCACGTGAAAACAGAGGCAGAGTCTGGGCGGGGGGAGGGGGGGGTGTTGCAGCCTCGAACCAAGGAACGCCAAGGGTTGCCCCGACTCTGAGAAGAGACAAGAAAGGATTCTACCAGGGTTTCAGGGGACCACGGTCCTGCCGACACGCTGAATTCAGACTTCTGGCCTTGGGACTTCGAGACAAGACATCTCTGTTTTGGTTTAAAAAAAAATTTTTTTAATGTTTATTTTTGAGAGAGAGAGAGAGAGAGAGAGAGAGAGAGAGAGAGCACGAGAGGGGGAGGGGCAGACAGAGAGGGAAACACAGAATCCGAAGCAGGCTCCAGGCTCAGAGCTGTCAGCAAAGGGCCCAACGCGGGGCTCGAACTCACGAACCACACGGATCAAGACCTGAGCTGAAGCCAGATGCTTAACCGACGGAGCCACCCAGGAGCCCCGGGAAATTTCTGTTGTTTTAAGCCACGCAGCTTGTGGTACTCTGATAAGGCAGCCCCAGGAAATGCATCAGGTCCCCAGAGCATATTCTGTCCCCGACTTGATTCCTCTAATAAACTCCAAAGCTAGCAACAAGCTGGCAAACAACTCAGGCCACGCCCCTGCTCACCACCATCCCTATTCCCCTATTCCCACCTCTGCATGCGGGTCCCCAGGACCAGAGGCTGCAGCGTCTCCGGGAGGTACGTGCTCGCCCATATATCCACAGCAGCCTTCTTCACGGTAGCTGAGGGGTACGAGCCACGCAAATGTTCATCGACAGGTAAGTGGATCATCGAAATGTGGCCTAGCCCTACCAGGGAATATTATTCAGCCCCGAAAAGGAGGGAAATTCTGACACCGGCTACAACGTGGATGAACCCTGAGGACGATGTGACGCTAAGGGAGATAAGTCAGTCCACAAAGGACAAGAACTGTGGGAGCCCACTCCCAAAAGGCAGCTAGACAGACCCCCAGAGACAGAAGGAAGATTGGTAGGTACCAGGGCCTGGGTGGGGGGAAGGTATGGGGAGCCAGTGTTTATGGGGACAGAGCGTCAGTTTGGGGAGACAGAAAAGGCTCTGGGGTTGATGGAGGCAATTGTGGCACAGGGCGTGAGTGTATTAATGCCACTGACGTGTCCACTTAAAAACGGTTAAAAATGGCAACTATGCGTATGGTGGTGAGCTTCCGTGAAGCGTCTAATCGTCAAATCACTCTGCCGCACTCCCGAAACTAAGATACAATTACACGGCAATTCTACCTCAATTGAAAAAAAAAAAAAAAAAAAAAGGTCGGGGGGTCCCCGGGTGGCTCAGTCAGTTAAGCGTCCAACCTCAGCTCAGGGCACAAGCTCACGGTTTGTGAGTTCGAGCCCCGTGTCAGGCTCTGTGATGACAGCTCACAGCCTGGAGCCTGCTTTAGATTCTGTGTCTCCATCTCTCTCTGCCCCTCCCCTGCTCATGCTCTCTCTCTCTCTCTCAAAAATAAACATTTATAACGTTTATTTATTTTTGAGACAGAGCATGAACGGGGGAGGGGCAGATAGAGAGGGAGACACAGAATCGGAAACAGGCTCCAGGCTCTGAGCCATCAGCCCAGAGCCCGACGCGGGGCTCGAACTCACGGACCGCGAGATCGTGACCTGGCTGAAGTCGGATGCTTAACCGACTGCGCCACCCAGGCGCCCCTCAAAAATAAACATTTAAAAAAAAGAAAAAAAAGGTTAAAAATGATAAGCTTTATGTATAGTTTTACCATAGAATTTTTTTCCAAAAAACCCGCATTTCCACGGCTCCCCACTGCCTTTGGAGTAAAACCAGAACCTCTTTCCGTGGTCTGGAAGGCCCTACGTGGCCCGGGTCCAGCCAGCCTCCGCGTACCGCTCCCAGCCTTCCGACAGGCCAGGCTTACCCCCATCTTTGCATATGGTTTTCCCTCCACCTGGGCCTTCTGCTGGCTTGGTTCCAACGTCACCTCCTCCAGGCACCTGCTCTGTGCTCCAGCACTGTTCATTCACATCGCTTGGTCTGTCCCCTCTTAGCAGTTATGACTGCTTGAGTCTATGGTGCTGCTTGGGGGTCCCCGGTTTATGGTCCGCTCTGCCCCAGACATTCTCCGTGAGGGTCAGGATTCACCTGCATGTTCAGGGCTGCTTCCCGGGGTCCAGGGCAGAATCTGGCACAGAGAAGGTGCCCAGCGAACAAACGACTGAACAGTGGATGGATGGACGGTTAGATGGACGGACTGATGGATGGACGGACGGACGGGTGAATCATTCCACTGAAGGAAAGGAGGCTGGAAGGAGGAGCTCAGGGCAGCAGACGGGTGCCCACTGACATACCCACCTTGCTGATTTACAGCAAGGGAAGGCGTTTCTCAGCTGCCTCTCCGGCATGGGGCTGGGCTGCCTGTGGCCACCGGAGAACTCTGACCAAGCCCTTCGGGACCCCGTCGGGGGGGGCAGGCCTCGGGGATTACACAGACACGGCCCTGGGCACACAAGCGGACAACGTGCATAAAGGGAGGCCCACAACCTCCATCTGACACACATCTACACCAGGCTGGGCCCCTGCTGGGGCCTTACAGCTTCCCACACAAAACCGAGGCCCAGATGAGACTGGCACTCACAGGTTAGGTCGCTTGCTCGGCAAGACCCGTGGTAAGCACCTGCCGCGATGGGACGCAGCGGGGTCCCCACCCCTAGCCGCCAGGCCGCCCTGCCTCCTCCGCTCCCGGTGGCCTTGCTACACAGTCAGGAACCAATCAGACATAGACGCAAGGTTTGGGGCAACAGTACTGTGTCTGTGTCAAACACAGGTTAAAGTTACATAAAAACTGAGACGGGAAATAGAGAAACCCGTCAGCTCCGTCCTGGGAGAAGGGAGCATGAGGAGGTGGGGCGCTGAGTGAACCTCTTATTTTGGGATAGATCCGGACTTACAGAACAGTTATGAAGGGGGTTCAGAGGGTTCCTACCTCCCCCACACCCAGGCTCCCCCCGGTGTCCCCATCTTACATGACTATGGCACGTCTGTCACAACTAAGGGACCAGTGCCGGTACCTTCTCACTAAGTAAACGATGTGATCTACATAATCTACTCAGCTTCCTGTTCAGTGTTTCCCCCGTGTCCTTTCTCTGTCCCAGGACGCCACATTCATTTGGCCGTCACGTCTCCTTAGCCTCTTACAGACCGTGCCCGTTTCTCAGACTTCCTTGTTTTTGACGATCTGATAGTTTCCACGACCTCAGGTATTTGCAGAAGGCCTGTCAACGACGGTGGCCTGGCTTGTTTTAATCCTTAACGACCAGTAGGAAGCAACATTTTACACGTGCACACGTGCACGCATGCACACCACACACCAAATGAACACACTTCTTTGTGTCTAAAACTCCAGTCCCTCCTGCTGTGATGCTGATATCACGGTAGTGTCCGTGGGGCTTTATCTTTGATCACTTCTCTAATGTCCCCAACAGAATATGGCATTAGGCATGACATTCAGCATAGCACCCTTTTTATACATGAGGACACAATGGGGCGCCTGGGTGGCTCTGTCGGTTAAGCATCTGACTTCGGCTCAAGTCATGATCTCACGGCCTGTGAGTTTGAGCCCCGCGTCGGGCTCTGGGCTGACGGCTCGGAGCCTGGAGCCTGCTTCGGATTCTGTGTCTCCCTCTCTCTCTGCCCCTCTCCCACTCACACGAGCGTGTTTTCTCTTTCTCTCTCTCTCAAAGATAAATAAACATTAAACAATTTATAAATGAGGAGACGAAGGCTAGCTGGCAAGGTTAAGCTTGAAGATACTCATCACTGGTAGTGGATGGTCAGGGTCCTTCCCTGTGCCTCTCTGCTCCCTAAGACTTCTACCCACCGCTCAAGTCAAGCCGGTCTGGGAGGCAGGGGACGAGGAGGTAAGGCAAGAGTCCAGCGTCTTGATCCCTTAGAGGCCCTGCCCCTGCCCCTGGTGGAGAAGCCAAGCTCTGGTTGCCAGTTCACGCCCCAGCCTCCCCACCCCGCCACCCCCCACCCCCCCATACACAGCGGTGCTGTGTGTTGTCCGCTGAGCAAGTCGCCGATGGCAGCTGCCGGGTGCCCGTCCTGGGGCCCTGCCTGCTGTCCGGCCCTCGCCGGGGGGATGCCCCTTTCTCGGCATCCCCTCCGTGCTCCTGGCCAAGGTGGTGCGGGCACCCTCACAGCAGTCGTGAGGGCAGCCCTGGCGGGGGACGGGCAGCTGGGCTGGAGAGCCTGGGGTACCAGGGAAGGGGATCTGGGGGGACGGGCCACAGCACCTGCCAAGAGCTCTGCGTCCTTCTCGAAGAGCAAACGGCACCAGACACGAGCTCTCCCTGATGGCTGAGTGGACGCAGGGGTGTGGACAGTCCCCTACGTGGCAGGTGACTCCGGAAGGACCCAAGTGAACCCTGACCGTGCACTTGGCAGCTGGGACACCCTGCTGGCTGCTTCACCCCCATGGTTTTGTGGCATCCTCACCTGTGTCGTCGGGCGATGCCCCGCCACCCCCATTTCGCACAGGAGGAGGGGCCAGTCTTCACTGGCCCGGCCCTACCTGTCTCTCCCTGCTGGCTCTGCGTTTCTCCCGGTGGACCTACCCTCCTGATTGAGGCTGCTTTTGTTCGATTTGATACGAAAATGGGTTTGCCCAGAATGCACAGCGGCAGAGGGAAGGGGGTGCAGGGTGGCCCCGCGCTCAGTGGCCAGCAGGGAGCGGACGTCGAATTCAAAGCAGCCCGTCACTAACGAATCCACCCACGGAAAACTTGGGATGCGTTTAGACACCAGCGTAAGCTCCTAGCCAATGGGGCTCAAGGTTTGGTGGAGACTGAGTGGGGCTTGGAGTCTGAGATCTGGGGGAGTCTGAGACCTGGCCCGTTCTCTCCTGTGTGCCCTTAGGACAGCCCCTAACCTGTGACCTTTGGCTTCTGCGAATAAACGGTGACAAGAGCATCTCTCTCTCTCTCTCTCTCTCTCTTTTTTAATGCTTATTTATTTTTGAGACAGAGAGAGAGAGAGACAGAGAGAGACAGAGAGAGAGAGACGGAGACAGAATCCGAAGCAGGCTCCAGGCTCCGAGCTGTCCGCACAGAGCCCGGCGCGGGGCTCGAACTCACAAACTGCGAGATCATGACCCGAGCCGAAGTCGGACGCTTAACCGACGGAGCCACCCGGGCGCCCCAAGAGCATCTCTTTTACAGGGTGTTGTGAGACCGTGAAGCTCCTGCTGCAAACTGTCAAGTGGCATACAGCGGGGAGGGTTTATGTTTGGGTTCCCAGCAGCGGGGGAGGCTGAGCCCCCAGGCGGGAGTGGCCTCGGGCTCTGGGCCTCTGGACACTAGGCTTCCACCCCTGGGTCTACAAGGGGCCTGAAGCTTGCAGAACCACGATTTGGTGATTCTCTTTAAGACACAAAATATCAAACAAAATTATGTATAAAAGCCTCCGAAGGGCGGGCAGGTGAGGGGCCCCGAAGCTAAAGCCTCATTAGCTTTGAGGGAAATTGCCTATGACCGCAGGAGGTGCCCGGAGGTGACTACACTCCCACAGATGCCCACAAGTCATGACACTCATTAGCGACCGCACTCACTCTGTGCCTCCGGAGCGCACGGCCCTGGGGTCCACGGTCTGCGGGCGCAGCGGGGCTGGCATGAGCTCCGGGAGGGGAGTCGGGTCACGCGTCCCAGGGCAGGACAGGCAGGTCCCCTTTAGGGCACAGCTGCCTCACGTGCAGACGAGGAGGGGCCCCGGCGATGCTTCCCAGCAGATTTCATTGCTTCTGCGATTTGGGGAATAGATTTCAGTGGTTCCCCGAGGACCACTGGGGAGGAGGCCGATCCTGCACTTCCCTGGCCTCCTGTCCAGGACTCGGGACTCCAGATGGGCTGAGGAGGGAGGAGATGGAACGAGAAGCGAGCTGGGGATCAAGGGTCGTGACGGCGCCTGGCCTGAGCCAGCTCTCACCTTCCCTCTCAGGTGCAGTATGGGGGGGGTCCTTCCTGCGTCCCCAGAGAGGGATGCTAGCGGTGGGGGCGGGGGGGGGTGTCAGCAGACAGCCACCACCCGGGAAAAGATTCACACTCCGAGGACAGATTCCCTGCACCGTCCGCTCCCCCCTCCCCCTGCCCCTTATCCTTGAATGGAGAAGCAGGACCAGGGTTCAGCACCCGCCAGCGAGATTCGCCCTCTCTGCTCCCGCTGCACAGAGAACCGTCCTGCACAGGTAAGTAGCAGGTTCCCCAAACCTGTCCCCCAGCCCATGCAGGAGTCACTACTACAGAAGATGACCCGGGCCGGGACGCACAGAGGAGGCTGTGCATCTGACCCCAGAAAGAGCCACTGATTCAGGAGGGTGCGAGAGGCCACACCGGGCCTGCTCCCCTGCCCTCTGCGTGGCCTCTATCCCCTTCCAGATTCCAGCCTGGCCAGCTTCCAGCAGGGGGACGGGGTACAAGGGCGAGGCCCATCCTCCAGGAACCCCGGGGCATCAGGGGGAGGGAGGCAGCCTCTGGACCCTGGGCACTGCCCTTCGGCAGTGGGTGCCTCCTGGCTGAGGCCACCCACGTGGCTGACATGGCCCACCTGCCTGCCGTGCGGAGGAGGCAGGTGCTTGGAGCGACACACGACGCTTTCAAACTGCAGGTAGGGAGAACCTCCTGGGGGACACAAGGAAAGCTCCGTGGAGGAAGTCACGCTTCAGCATGGTCTTAAGGAGGCACAGAGAGGTGAGCAAGAGAGAGAAACGCTCATGGTGGTTCAGGGGACGGGAGGTACTTTGAGGCGGCTGGAGGTCAGGACACCCGGAGACGAGATGATGCTAAAGGTCCGTCCTGTGATGACGGTCACCTGCATTTGTGGAGAGGGGCTCCACCCCCTTTGCCATTCATAAACTCATTTATATTCTCACAACAAACCCTGAGGCTTGCCTGGCACCCGCACCCTTCAGGTCAAAGCTTCAGTGACTTTCTTCAAAGCCTCCCCTGCTACTCCCCAGCGGGTGGTTGGGACCCGTCCTGTGTGTTCACACAGCTCCCTCTCTTCACAGATTGCTGTGTCATCACCGGAGTCTGCAACAGGATCTGGCATGGAACAGGTTCTTATCTACTGGATGGATGGATGGAAGGACGCGGGGATGGAGGGAGGGAGGAGGGGAGGATGGATAGAGGGATGGATGGACGGATGGACAGGTGTGTGGGTGCACAGATGGACAAGCGAATGGATGGGCAGACAGATGAACAGATGGATGGAAGGATGGATATATGGATGGCCAGAAGAGTGGATAAGGGATGGATGGATGCATGCATGGGTGGATGGACGGACAGATAGAGGGGTGGATGGAGGAGGTATGCACGCATGGATGAACTGACGGATGGACGTATATGCGGATGGACAGAAGAGTGGATAATAGATGGATGGACAGACGGGCGGATAGAGGGGTGAATGGGTGAGGTATGTACCCATGGATGGAGACACCTAGCAGTCCCAGGATCACGTCACATCAGACCAAACATCGTTCCAAGAAACACCTCAGATATCATCTGACTCAACCACTTCACATCACAGGTAGAAAACAGAGACTCACCGGGGGGGCAGGGTGGGGACAGGGGATGGCTCACAGGAGACCTTTGAGGAGATCAGGGCAACAGCCAGAGTCAGTGCCCAGGTCCCCACGCCAGGCCCACGGTTGCCCAGGACACTGGGGAGCGGGTCTCCAGCAGGCAGTAGTGAGTCCCAGATCCCGGCCACTGATTCAGCTCCCCCAGTCTCCCTCCCTGTCCTCCTGCAGAGAAGGGTCTCCAACCCCCACATCCCCTTCCCGAGACACCCCTGACTTTGGGGAGGGAGATGCAGGGAGCGTACCCCTACTGGACTCCTCCAACCTCTCGCCCTTTCTTCCCCAGCTGCCCACCCAACCGCACTGGGGGTAGGTCACCCCAGCCCCGGGAGGGCACCCCTGAGGGTTGACTACAACACTCTCTCGGCGAGACTTTCTCCTCAATTAATGTATGTGCATCAGTGCACGTGGGGGGCTACTGGGAATATGGGGAGGGGGAGGAACAAGGGCCAGGGAAGGGACTAGAAGGCACTAGGACGTTGAGCTCAAGAGGGACAAAAGCAGGAGCAGGGACTTCCCCCCACCCACACGCTGACACCCCGTCTCAAGCCCCAGAAGGCTGATGAATGTCCCCCTGGGAGGTGGTTAAGGGACAGCACTGCCACTTCCCGCTGCTCCCCCACCCTGATTAATGCCAATTAATGCCAATTAACGCAAGCCCCACTGAGCGGGAAAATGTGACTACCAGCTGCTCTCACGGGGTGTCCCTTGGCTCTCTGCAAGGCTGCCCCGGGGACATCAGCCTGGCTGTCTGGACTGCTTCTGGCCCCATTCCTCTAGGACCTCACTCCTCCCCTCCTGCAGCCTCCAGGCTGCCCCCACCCCTTCCCTAAAGCTGGAGCTTTCTTTTTTAAATTTTTTACATTTATTTATTTATTTATTTTTTAATTTCTATTTATTTTTGAGAGAGAGAAGAGTGTGTGAGTGCGAGCAGGGGAGGGGCAGAGAGAGAGGGAGACAGAGGATTCAAAGCGGGCTCTGTGCCGAGAGCAAAGAGCCTGACCCAGGGCTCGAACTCACAAACAGTGAGATGGTGACCTGAGCTGAAGTCGGTTGCTTGACTGAGCCACCCAGGTGCCCCGAAGCTGGAGCTTTCGTAAAACCACATCAGGGAGAAGCCCCAAAGGGATTCTCACCTGGTCAACTGGAGCGGGCGGAGGGGACCGCCCTGGGGGGGGGCGGGGAGAGGGTCCCTGAGAGGGGCTGGGGGTGGCACTCTTCTGCCTGTCAGGATGGGGCTGGGTCAGCCAAGCTGGGAGGCGGTGGTTCTGGAAGGGACAGGCTGCAGTGCGTGGAGGTCTGTGGGACCCAGGACTTAGGCAAGGCTTGGCCCCCTCCACAGACCCGGAGTCTCCGCAAAAGATGACAACTCTCAAGGGGACAGAGCAGCCACAGACTGGGAGAAAGCGTCTGCAAAAGACACATCTGCTGAAAGACCGTGATCCAAATTACACAAACAACTCTTAAAACTCAACCGCAGGAAAACTAACAACCCAATTAAAAAACGGGCCAAAGACCTCAACAGACATCTCACCGAAGAAGACAGACGGAGGGCAGACGAGCACACGAAAAGACGCTCCACGTCCTACGTCTTCAGGGAACCGCGAATGCGAGCAACAGGGAGGTACCGGTACACGCCCGTGAGAACGCCCAAGACTCGGAACCGGGGCAGCACCAAATGCCGGTGGGGATGTCATCGTCGCTGGTGGGAAAGCAAAACGGCACAGCCACCCTGGAAGCCAGTTTGGCGGTTTCTTACTAAACGAAACGTACTCTTAGCATGTGATCCAGCAAAAGGGCTCCTGGGTGTTTAGCTGGAGGAGTTGAAAACTTAGGTCCGACAAAAACCTGCACGTGATGTTGAGAGCAGCTTTATTCATCATCGCCAAAATGTGGAAGCGACCAAGGTGCCCTCCGGTAGGTGAATGGATAAATAAACGGTGGTCCATCCAGACAATGGACTATTATTCATTTCTCATTTAAGAAACGAGCTATTAATTGGGCGCCTGGGTGGCGCAGTCGGTTAAGCGTCCGACTTCGGCTCAGGTCACGGTCTTGCGGTCCGTGGGTTCGAGCCCCGCATCAGGCTCTGTGCGGACAGCTCGGAGGAGCCTGGAGCCTGCTCCGGATTCTGTGTCTCCCTCTCTCTCCGCCCCTCCCCCACTCACGCTCTGTCTCTCTCTGTCTCTCAAAAATAAATAGATGTTAAAAAAAAATTTTCAGAAATGAGCTATTAAACCATGAAAAGCCACGGAGGAACCTTAACTGTATTATCGCGCAGGGAAAGAAGCCGGTCTGAAAAGGCTACAGACTGTATGATTCTATCTGTATGACATTCTGGAAAAGGCAGAACTATGGAGACAGTAAAAAGATCAATGGTTGCCCGGCGGGGAGGGAGAGAGAGGGATGAAGAGGAGGAGCACAGAGGATTTGGAGGGGAAACTACCCCGTACGACATTGTAATGGTGGACAAGTGCAATTATACATTTGTCCAAACCCACGGAATGTGCAAGAGTGACTGTGAACTTTAATGTAAACCACGGCCTCTGGGTGATAATGACGTGTCCACGGAGGTTCATCGATTGGAATCAATGCACTCTCTGACGTGGGATGACAGTGAGGGAGGCTGTGCATGGGCGGGGGGCACGGGGTACAGGGGAAATCTCTGTACTTTCTGCTCAATTTTCAAGTGAGCCCGAGACTACTCAAAAATAAAGTCTTGATTGAAAAAATTTGCCAAGTGGAGAGAGGCTGGGGAAAAGTGGCCAAAAAAGGGTTTGAGGCAAGGGTCGGGGGCTGGGGGGCGTCCTAAGGGAATGGAGAGGGAGGGATGGGGGGGAAGCCTGGGTTCTCACTCTCCCCTCCCCGGACTCGGGCGGGGGCAGGCTGAGGCGCCCAGCCCGGACCTGCCCTCCCTCTCGGGGCAGGCAGAGGAGGAAAGAATCAATTAATTCATTAGGCTGACATGTCTGAGAACATCGCTCCCGGGACTCGACGGGCCTGGAAGCCAGTGGTGTTTAATGGGCACTTTTACTCTGAAATGACACCTGGGCCAGCTGCTTCTTCCGTGGCATGAGATGTGCTTAAAGATGTAGGGAGGCGCGGCGGGGTCGGCTCCCCAAGGCAGAGGGGCAGAGGCAGAGTGGGAAGACAGGGCCAGATGTTCATCTCTGGGCCGGGGAAGGGCCTGCTGCCTCCCAGGTCACTACTCGGGCCACATTTCCTCCATCTGCCCCCGGGTGACCAGAGGGGAGCACAACAGAGCCGGTGGGGAGACCTGCGTCCAGCCTCTGAACCTCAGGGCCCTTGTGGGTCTGGGGAGGGGCCTTGCCCTTGAGTTCCGATATTCTAGAATCTGTGATTTGGAGTGGAATTCACATTTCAGAAGCTATGGACTGTTTTCTCCTTCCTTCCTTCCTTCCTTCCTTCCTCCCTCCCTCCCTCCCTCCCTCAAGTTTATTTATCTATTTTGAGAAAGAGAGAGAGGAGAGTGCTCTCCAGCGGGAGAGGGCCAGAGAAAGAGGGAAAGAGAATCCCAAGTAGGCTTTGCGCTCTCAGCCCAGAGCTCAACACGGGGCTTGAACTCATGAACAGTGAGGTCCTGACCTGAGCTGAAATCAAGAGTCGGACACTTAAGCGACTGAGCCACCCAGGCGCCCCGCTATGGATTGTTTTCAAATGCCCAACGAGTCAAGGTGTCACACACCAGAGAACAGGACTGCTCAGAGAGGTGCAGGCATCATCTCTGGTCACACAGCTCATCAGAGGCAGAGCTGAGATGCAAACCCAGTTCCTGGGTCCTGAAGCTTGCACTTGGCCACCTCCCCGGGGCCCAGGGGCTCACCTCCTCACCCCTCTGCATACCTTTCCCGGAGAGTCTGCCCGGCCGTGCTGGTGCTCCCGCCTACCTTGGGGGACTGAGTCTGGCTTCAGCCAAGTGTCCTCTTTTGGAGGTGGCTCCTGAGTGAGGCGGCCAGCCCCTCAGTGTCCATTCTGTGAGGGCCTGGACGGGCGGCAGACTCTGGGCTCGGTTGGATAAAAGGCTCTGAAGCTCCCCCGACCATTAAACCCAGGGGATCACAAGCCTATCTGTGCAGCTAGTAAGACATGGGCTCAGAGGGGGCAGGTCTGCCATCAGGGGAGCCCCCAGAGAATGCCGAGGGGGGCGGAATGGGGCTCAGAGAGTCCCTGCATCCGGTTCCCCTCCAGGCCGGGCCTGCCTGTACCACCACGGAAGGGCAGATGTCATAAAGATGTCCCCAAAGGCTCACCGGTCTCCTCCAGGCTCTGGGTCAGAAGGGAGAGAAAAGGAAAGGACAAATGTGTTTTGAGCAGTTCAACATGCCACGGGCTGGGCTGTTTGCCGTTTGCATTTTTGACCTCAATTAATCAGGTAAGCTGAGGTATTATGGGCCCATTCTACAGATTGAGGAAACCGAGGCTGAGAGCGGCTAAGCCATGTGCCCAGCGTCTCAGAGCTAGGAAGCGGCAGTGGTGAAGTTTAAGCCTGGGGCCTGTGCCCTTTCTGCTACCCTAAAGCTTGGAAGGTTCCAGTGATGCTCCTGCCGGGAGGCAGAGGGCCCTGCTGCTTGGCCTGGGTGTGCCCGTCCCCTCTTCCCATTGCCCACCCCTCCCCCAAGGGGAGCCTCCTGCCAGCGCGGCATCACATCCGGCTTCTCTGCAGCTTCCTTGGCACGGGGCGATTGCACCCGCTAGGCTGGGCAAGTAATCCCCATCCTGTTTTGGAATATGGAAACTGGTGCCCAAGGTCCATGAGGCACAGGGGCCAGGAGTGCTGGCCTTTCTCTGCCGACGGCCCTCCCATCAACCCCCTGCAGCCCAGGCTGGCTCATGGTGCCTGCTCCCCGGGGAGGACACGGCCCACAGCCTGGCTCTGTCCAGGGGAAGCATCGCAGAGAGAAACCAGGCCTCCCTCTCCCCCAGCAAATACTTAGCCTTCGTGTGACTGAAGCCTCTGACCCCCGGGGGCACTTGACTCTGCTGCTGTCCCAAAAAAGGAGGGGCGTCTGGAAGGTGGTTTCCCCACCGCTCGCCCAACAGCCTCCTCTTGGCCCCGGTTACCGGCCCCGATGCCCCGAAATGCGCCATGCACGCCAGCAGCTGCTGCTCTCAGCTTGCCCCTTCTCAGCGCTCTGGGTTTCAGTGACAAGCCCGGTTGTCTCCTAAAGAGGCACGTCAAGGAATCCGGTCACAGTGACGCCATCGGCCGTCTCACTGTTCGCTGAGACACCGGGTGCCAGCACCCCGGCCCTGGCCCTGCTGCTGGCCGATAAGGGGTGGTTTCCCTGCCAAAGGAAAAAGGCAGCAAGCAGTCTTCCTTGGTAAGGAAGCTCTTAGGCTGACAGGAGACGTGGAGTGGGGAGAAGGGAGGGGGCAAAGGAGGAAGGATGGGAAGAGAAGAGCTGGCCCCCTCTACCAGGCAGCCTTCCGTGATTGCTGCGGAGCAGGTGGCCAGCCACGTGGGGCCGCTCACTGTTCGAGAAAGCTTCTGTGACATCATGACTCGGGACTCTCCAGGTGCTCTTTGCCCTTTAGCTTGTACTCGATTGATTAATTTTTACTTAAGTATTGTGATCCTTTGTCCGTTTGCCCAAAAACCATTCTCTGAGAGCCTGGCATGCGCAGGGCACTGTGAACAAAGATTCAGTCCCTGCCCTTGATTTGTTCACGGACCATGGGAAGAGGGTAGACATAAACAGGATCTGGATAAAGCACAATGAAGTGCTATGGGGGGGGGGGGGGTTGCAAAAGGGGCTAAATCAGCCTGGAGGCATCAGGGAAGGCTTCCTGGAAGAGAGGGTATCTAAGTCAAGCCCCAAAGAACAGATGAGGGTCAGCCAAGCAGATGGGAGCCTGCTCTAGCGGGAGGGGACACACAAGCAAAGTCCCAGAGGCCAGAAGGAGTATGGCAGGTCCCAGTTGCCAGGGTGTGTGGTGGGGGAGAATGGCAGGCAGGGATTAGGGGACAGTGGGGAGAAGGGAGGCCCAGGAGATCAGCAAGGTTATGGGAAGGCAATAAAAGTTTTAGCAGGTAACAGACCAGATTCCTGTACCAGAAAGATCATTCTGGCTGCAACGTGGAGACTGGACAGGGGAGGCCAGGTGGGCATTGACCAGGTAGAGAGGCGGTGACCAGAGCGAGGGAGTGGCTGAGGGCCAGAGAGGACAGAGAGACAGAGGCACAGGGATTCCAGACATCCGGAAGGTGAAGAAGGTAGAACGGACCGCGTCTGGTGACTGATTGGAAGGGGCTAGAAAAGGAGGAGGGGAGAATGTCTCCTGGGCTTCTGGCTTGAACCTCAGCTGCCGACGCCATTGAGCTTGGGAACCCCCGGAAAAAGTGCCTGCTCCGGGACAGAGGTGGCAAGTTCATGTGCTCGTGCTCTTGCTGGGTGTGTGCTGAGGCCAGCTTGCACCGCTTCTCGAAAACTCACTCTGTATCCCTCTTCCCAGCTCTGTGCTCAGTCACGGCAGGGCGGTGGCCTGAAATCGCCACGATGGGGCCCCTTACAAGGCAGACACTGGCAGATGTTCGATGGGTCCAGAGCGGGCTGCTGACGCTCACCAGCACAGCCCAGCGCGTTCCCTCCCCTCCGCCTTCAAGTGGCAGAAGGCAGCCGAGAAGACAGCTCAGGGCTCGGGAGGGCAAGCTGGGCTAGGCAGGGTTTAGAGTTGAACAGTGTAGCGATGGCTAGAGATGAGCCACCCAGGGAGCGGGGCGAGGCGAGGAGAGTCTGACTGGGGCTTGAGCCCTGAAGGATCCCAACCTTCGCAAGGGGCCAACTGGCGGGCTTTCGGGGACGGTTCCCCAAGCCTCACGCCTCATGACCCTCACCATGCTGTATCATCGTGACTCATGGGGCGTGTGCCTCCCTGGGTGAGTTTTCCTTGCTCGACTGTAAGTTCTCTGAGGATGAAAACAAGTGTCTAACTCACGGCTCTATACCCCCAGTGCTTTGACAGTGCTGGGCAAATAGCAGCTACTCAGTGAATATTTGGCAAACCAACAAGCAAATGAATGAATGAATGAACGAATGAACGAATGAACAAATGACATGTTCAGGCATGCACCTGTGCCCCTCTAGGGCTAGGCTGTTTGTCTTAGATTCTATGCACGCAGAATCCTAGGACTCGGCCGAGCGAGGGTCCAGTGCAGGCTACTTAGAAGTCTTGTGGGAGATGCTAAGAAGAATTAGACAAGAAAGGCAGGACCAGGGTGGGCGGTAAGTGGCCCTCTCTGTGTGACCTTGGGTGAGCTACTGAATGTCTCTGAGCCTCCGTTTCCTCAGTCTTACCAAGTGGGGCTGGTGATTCCTACTTCGCAGGCTGTAGAGAATTCAAGAGGATAACAAGTGAGAGTACCTGACGGGCAGGTGCTCACTAACATCCATACTCTCGCTGTCCCGCGCTGCATCGCGGCGGGACTGCGCCCTGCGTTTCCCGGCTTCCAGGTCGGCTGCCATTTCGCCGCACTATCCAGTGCCTCTCGCTACGGCTCCTTTCCTCCACGCCCTGCCCCGAGCTCTGTTCTGATCTAGTGCCCCGGTTATTTCTATATCAAGGTGAGCCAGCCTGGCTGAAAAATATGCCTGGTGGAGATGTGGCTAAGAGGACCCGAGCTGAATCTGACATCGTAGGGGACGGTGGGGGAGGTGGGGGGGGGTAGCAGGCTGAAGGGGCTGGGGGCCACGGCTGTCCCTGGCCTCCCAGTCACTCTGTTCTGGGGTTAATGTTTCTGTAATTTGCTCTGTTGGATGCTGCGTTCCCAGGAAAGGGTCCTAACCTGCGACCCTTTGACCAGCTGAGAAAATAGCTCAATCACTGCAAAATAAGGTACCGTCCCGTGTGGATGGACCAGCGTAAAATGATGGGCACAATGGGCCGGACGTGAGCGGCTGCTTGTCTGGAGAGACAGAGAGGCACCGTGCAGAGACCAGCTGGACAAGGCAAACTCTCCTGGGCAGTGGGAGAGGCGGGAGGGACTGAAGGGAGCCTCTCCCACGCTCACCCCTGCGGTGCCTCCGCCATCCGTCTCTCTTCCTGGGATGTTCGTGGGGCAGGTGGATGGATAGCCAGAGTGCAACCAGGAAAGCAGAAACAACTTGTGGATTAGCAGAGAAGGAACGTGCAACAGGGAGCTCGTTACAGGTGATGGGACAGCCAAGGAGACAAACAGGTCCAGTGATTAGCAACCCAGGAAAACTACCATCCTGGGCTGAAGGGTTCAGGAGAAGGGGGGGGGGTGGTGATTTGAGCACAC